>NC_136068.1:390405812-391005812 GCF_964261635.1 Lissotriton helveticus | reverse complement strand
CACGTATTTTGTACTCCGGTGGTATAAAGTGCTGATTCATTTTGATCATGGTTAACCTCTCCACGCTTTTTGGCAAGAGACTGGTCCTTTTCAAAGATACAATGGCACCAGCAGCACTGAAAACAAACTCAGAAGAGACACTTGCGACAGGGGAAGCCAGATACTTTATCGCCAGCCTGCTGAGCCCTGTCCACTGGCTTCTTTTCCCATACCAATACACCAATGGGTTACAATCCCTGAACACCTCTTTTGGGTCATTCAGATAGGCCTGGACCGTCCGCTCAATGCTCAGGGGTGCTCCGATGTGCTCGGCCTCTTTTGCTTTTGCATCAGCACTGGACTTACCATACCCCTGCCGTAGAAACCAATCAGTTGCCGATTGTACTGTGGATGATCCTGTTCTTGCTTCATTGATGTTATTGGTAGTGTTGGTGTCGGTGACTGCTGGGAGGCAAACGCACTGCCCTCAGGCTCTGAAGTAGAACTTGACTCTGGAATCCGCTCTGTAGTACTTGTTCTGGCCTGGGGCGGGGGGCTTCTAATTACCAGCCGTTCATTTTCAAAGTTAATGGCTTGCTCAGCTATCAAAGTTTTGTACTTGGCAACATCCACTTCTGAAAAAGGAATTACTGCCTTACTGTTCAGAAATACTTTGTACCGTGGATCCAAAATGATGGCAGTAATGTAATGTGGATATGACACAATGTTATTTTGAATCCTTGTATTGTTAGATAAGTGAACAGCTAAGGAGTCCGCCAAATAATATGCATCTTGTTTGTCATCCACACCGGCGTACGTTTCAGACACCTCCTTCAGCTGTTGCTCTAGCATGTGCAACAATGGGATAGCTTGGCCCATAGTACAGTCCTCCCTGCTGACTTCACGTGTGAAGACCTCAAAAGGAAGTAGCATCTCTGTCAGGCATTTAACGAGGTCCCATTGGCTCATCTCAATGGTCATGCCTCTCACAGTAGGATCCCCTAATCTTTTCATGACATAAGCATTGAGTCGTATGTACTGCTCAAACAGATGATCCAGCATGCAATAAGTTGAGTTCCAACGTGTTGGCAACTCCTGGACGAGTGCTTTGACTGGCATTTTATGCTCAGGTAGAATGACCCTCAGCTGCTTTCGGGCTTTAAAAGAATGGCTGAAATGTGTGCATATTCTTCTGCAGGTGGCCAGTAAGTTGCTGACTTTGTATTCATTTTTCAGAAAGTCTTGAACAACAATGTTAATGCAGTGTACCAAACACGGGATCCTGAAATAGCCACCATCTTTCATGGCCCTAACTACATTACTGCCATTGTCTGTTGCAACGAAACCAATGTTAAGCCTTCTTGGGCGCAGCCACTCAAAGATTGTTGCTGTTAAACTCCTCCAAAATGTTTGCAGCAGTATGAGATTTCTCCATGGCAAACATGGCTACAGTTGCATGTTTGCGAGTGGCATGTAAAATCTCAGCAGCGTCAACACCAGCAGATATCTCTTCTCTAACCCCCGCAAAAGAGATCCAGTGTTCAGTGATGCACATGTAATCAGTGGCTTGGCAACTGGTCCACATGTCTGTTGTCAGGTGGATACTCTGAACAGCACACTGCTGCAATGCTTTTCCAAGAAATTCCAGCAAGTCACAATATAGTGCTGGAACAGCAACTCTGGCAAAATAGTAGCAGCTGGGAATCTGCCTTTTTGGGCAGATGGCTGTCACAAATTCCAGAAAACCCACCCCTTCAACAAAAGAAAAAGGGAGAAGGTCCAGTGCTAACATTTTAGCCAGCTTCGCATTGTACAAACGTGCTATTGGGTGGTTGCATTCGTACTGCCCCTCCCCCTAACATGCTGATAATGGTAGGCTGCATGGTTTTCCTTAGGCTCAACAACACACTTTTTTTCATTGAAGTACTCCTTGGTGTCCCAGGCTGACTCTTACTCTTGTGCCACTGAGATGTTGCTGAAGATGTGGGCGACGATAACACTGCACTGCTGGGGACAGGGCTACTTTGTGTACCACTACCAGAGAGAACGTCTACCTGTTCTTCCTCTTCCACCATGATCGGATCTTCTACTTGTTTATCCCCATCAACACCAATGGTTGCAGTTTTCATGCCACGAAGGTGGTCCTCCCAGTCGATCAAGTGGTGTTTTTTCAGATGGGTTATTTGGCCTTCGATACCATAGTTTGTACCAAGCTTACCACGAATAACAGAGGTATTACAAATGGAGTATATAGCAATGTTCTCCTCCTTTTCTCTAACTGTAAAGAAGTCACAAACTGGGGAGCTTAACTTTTGCCTCCTGCTGGAGAGGGAGAGGGGTGGGTCAGGTGTGGGATAGATTATTTTTGTTAGGTAATAAATTATATTTATACGTAAACATACAATGTTAATGTTTTGTGGGGGGGTTACTGTTTACGAATTTATGTCACATGGATTACTTGCTGCTGCAGGGCTGCAGCCAGTGTTTGATTTAAATAATTTCCGATTTTGTAACACACAAACAGATAGATGCGGTGCCCTCACTGAGGTATTTGTCCTACTAGTACTGTCAGTCTCGCCTCCTAGTCCATTATACCTCCCACCAAACAGATCTTACCTGTGATTGATGATGATTAAGTTCGGCACAGCAATGGCTGCATGGTTTCTCAAGAGAATGGAGAAGATGCCATGGTTGTGGTAGTAGTAGTAGACACTGGCAGTAGCATTTGCAGAAAAAAAGAGACAGTCACTTGCCTGAGAGAGACTGTGGGAGGAGTAGTAGAACGAAGTAAAGTACAGTACAGAAGAAGACTGCCAAACAAACAATATTGCATCTGCTCAAGTAAAATAAAACATAATGGTGGTGGGGACAGCCTAGTACAAGAAGTTACAAACTGTAGTTGTGTCGAGTGAGTCACTTAACACAATCGTAATTCGTAACCTTTACTGCTGTGTGTGGTAGGATGTTGAAGATGAATCCAATCAATGGTGGCAATTAATTATGATGTACTAGGTCCCTTTGGAAAAAAAAATTGGCTTGCATATAGACTGAGCATGGGTGGGCAAGCAGAAGAAGTTCCTCGCCCTGCCTTGAAATTGAATTAGTGTTGCTTTCACCACATCTGCCCAGCAAGCGTGTGATCAATTGTTGGTGTACATTTAATGTAGTCACATCACACCTCAATATAAATCACACAGCCCAGGGGAAGAAGGCTAGGGTTTGACGAATGGATGGGAAGGGGGTTTTGGGGAAAGATTTGATGAAGAAAATCGGTACGCATGGACATAACAAAAGCAAAACACAATCTTGGCAGACGACCATGATCTTTCCAATAAATCTATAAAGGGAGAAAAAGGAAATGCATGCATGATGATGAAGATAACTTGATGGTTAATGAGTAGTATGTACTAACTACTACTAGATAATTAGACAGTACAGGGCAGAAGTATATTAATATGCAATTTGCCTTGCCTGTATGCCCTCAGAGAGACCCAAATTACATGTTGTACTGGGCTTACTTTTAAATATTGTGAAGAAAATAAAAAATAATTGTAGGGATCAATTAGCAAACACACAACAACACAACACACAGTCATAATGATTAAAGAGAAAAAAGGAATCAAATTAATTAAAAGATGAATGATACTAAAGTTACTATATTATGCTGGTCAAATTGTGGAGTTGAATCTCGTTATTTCTCTTGGTCCTCCCTTCCATGGACACTCTGTACATCAATCTTGGGTGCCACTGCCTGCCTGATGCCGATTGGTAAGGTAAGTGTGAGTTGTTTCTCCCAGTATAGCACAGGGTAAAGGCCGGCCTGTAAGTGTTGGTGGAAAAACAAAAGGGGTATTGAAAAATCAATGAATAAAAAAAAGCATCAATTACGGTGGAGTGCAAGAACAGAGGAGGGAACACTTTCAGACTGAGGCTGCTTGGATACATCATGTCTACTATGTTTACGGCATTAAGCTACAACAACAACAAGACAGAACAGGCCCATGGCACGGGCCGTGATCCAACCTCCATTTAGCTTACATTTGGACAGAGCCAGACAAAAGGCATATACAGCAACCTAGCATTTTTCAAAATGAAGTGACTAAATCAATGCGCTGCTGTCAGTCATACCACTACATGGACATGTAGGTCTGCTGTGGTTCTTGTTGAATTTTTGTGTTTATTTTTTATGCCACTTCATGAAACGCAGTTATGCCATCAATCATCTCCGATCCAACTGACTGACTGCGTGTAAAGATAGTTAGGTGACGGTCATCATCATGGTGTTGTATGTCTGTCCAACTCAGTCTGTAGCGACTCCGATTAAGTCCATATTCCATATTAAAAAAATTGCAACGGATATTGCCCTGCACCTGCAGTACAGTAGTAGGAGTACAATGTGGTTATTAAACAACAAGGAAACATTGACTGTCACTTGAGTCACTTTTACTTTGTAGATTAACTGGTAGAGTTCGACTTCATGCACACCATCATTCAACACAACAAACAACAGCAATCGCTCAGAGTCAGCAAGCATCCAATGCATGCCAACATTCATTACCTGTCTAGCTCTTTGGCTATCAGATCAGATGCCTAGTTTTGACAAGTGTGTGTGTGTTTTTTTTAACGAGGCAGTGGCCTCATTATTACTCCACATTCATTTTGAGTGTTGTTAGTCACTGTTTCGGGTTTCTTATTCATCTGTGGCACTTTGTCGCAGTTGAAGTTGGTTCACATGGTCAACGCTGTGATGGGCCGCAGCCTGGGTAGTGGTCATTGGTCAATTGAATTTGCAGAAATGTCAGCAAGTTTCTTCGAAGAGTCTTGTCTTTCTCTGCCAAGTACCTTCTGTCCTGACAGTGATGAGCGTTATATGCCTGCCTGCCGAGGCTGTAGCCTTCTGACAGTGATGAGTTTACTTTTGGATCCCTGCCCAAGTTCTGACAGTGAAGAGTTGGGGATGCCTGCAGAGGCGGTAGCCTTCGGACAGTGATGAGTTTCGGCTCTGAAACAAAACAGAGGATAGCTATAGTCACGTTTCACTTCTTATTGAAGGACTGTTAGAGGCAACATTTCTTGTACTATTCTCCATACAATGTCTGGCTAGATGGAAATGTATTCAGGGCAAGTCAGGAAGATGGAGCAGGACTGTGAGGAGTGGACAGTTAAATGCACAGACATGCAACTCCAATAGGGAAATGAAAAGAGAAGACGGTGGTGATGGATCTGTTTTGATTTGATTTGAACCAGTAAGACAGATACACACACAAATAAAGGAAAGAAGAAAGTAAAAATTTGAAAGCCTAGTTGTCAGGGAAGAGGAGCTCGTCCTCAAACTCTGGTGGTTCGGGCAGAAGTAGGTCATGTAACCCACTACTTACGTCATCTAAGTCGCTCTCCTCTTCCTGCTGTGATTCACGTATTTTGTACTCCGGTGGTATAAAGTGCTGATTCATTTTGATCATGGTTAACCTCTCCACGCTTTTGGGCAAGAGACTGGTCCTTTTCAAAGATACAATGGCACCAGCAGCACTGAAAACAAACTCAGAAGAGACACTTGCGACAGGGGAAGCCAGATACTTTATCGCCAGCCTGCTGAGCCCTGTCCACTGGCTTCTTTTCCCATACCAATACACCAATGGGTTACAATCCCTGAACACCTCTGTTGGGTCATTCAGATAGGCCTGGACCGTCCGCTCAATGCTCAGGGGTGCTCCGATGTGCTCGGCCTCTTTTGCTTTTGCATCAGCACTGGACTTACCATACCCCTGCCGTAGAAACCAATCAGTTGCCGATTGTACTGTGGATGATCCTGTTCTTGCTTCATTGATGTTATTGGTAGTGTTGGTGTCGGTGACTGCTGGGAGGCAAACGCACTGCCCTCAGGCTCTGAAGTAGAACTTGACTCTGGAATCCGCTCTGTAGTACTTGTTCTGGCCTGGGGCGGGGGGCTTCTAATTACCAGCCGTTCATTTTCAAAGTTAATGGCTTGCTCAGCTATCAAAGTTTTGTACTTGGCAACATCCACTTCTGAAAAAGGAATTACTGCCTTACTGTTCAGAAATACTTTGTACCGTGGATCCAAAATGATGGCAGTAATGTAATGTGGATATGACACAATGTTATTTTGAATCCTTGTATTGTTAGATAAGTGAACAGCTAAGGAGTCCGCCAAATAATATGCATCTTGTTTGTCATCCACACCGGCGTACGTTTCAGACACCTCCTTCAGCTGTTGCTCTAGCATGTGCAACAATGGGATAGCTTGGCCCATAGTACAGTCCTCCCTGCTGACTTCACGTGTGAAGACCTCAAAAGGAAGTAGCATCTCTGTCAGGCATTTAACGAGGTCCCATTGGCTCATCTCAATGGTCATGCCTCTCACAGTAGGATCCCCTAATCTTTTCATGACATAAGCATTGAGTCGTATGTACTGCTCAAACAGATGATCCAGCATGCAATAAGTTGAGTTCCAACGTGTTGGCAACTCCTGGACGAGTGCTTTGACTGGCATTTTATGCTCAGGTAGAATGACCCTCAGCTGCTTTCGGGCTTTAAAAGAATGGCTGAAATGTGTGCATATTCTTCTGCAGGTGGCCAGTAAGTTGCTGACTTTGTATTCATTTTTCAGAAAGTCTTGAACAACAATGTTAATGCAGTGTACCAAACACGGGATCCTGAAATAGCCACCATCTTTCATGGCCCTAACTACATTACTGCCATTGTCTGTTGCAACGAAACCAATGTTAAGCCTTCTTGGGCGCAGCCACTCAAAGATTGTTGCTGTTAAACTCCTCCAAAATGTTTGCAGCAGTATGAGATTTCTCCATGGCAAACATGGCTACAGTTGCATGTTTGCGAGTGGCATGTAAAATCTCAGCAGCGTCAACACCAGCAGATATCTGTTCTCTAACCCCCGCAAAAGAGATCCAGTGTTCAGTGATGCACATGTAATCAGTGGCTTGGCAACTGGTCCACATGTCTGTTGTCAGGTGGATACTCTGAACAGCACACTGCTGCAATGCTTTTCCAAGCAATTCCAGCAAGTCACAATATAGTGCTGGAACAGCAACTCTGGCAAAATAGTAGCAGCTGGGAATCTGCCTTTTTGGGCAGATGGCTGTCACAAATTCCAGAAAACCCACCCCTTCAACAAAAGAAAAAGGGAGAAGGTCCAGTGCTAACATTTTAGCCAGCTTCGCATTGTACAAACGTGCTATTGGGTGGTTGCATTCGTACTGCCCCTCCCCCTAACATGCTGATAATGGTAGGCTGCATGGTTTTCCTTAGGCTCAACAACACACTTTTTTTCATTGAAGTACTCCTTGGTGTCCCAGGCTGACTCTTACTCTTGTGCCACTGAGATGTTGCTGAAGATGTGGGCTACGATAACACTGCACTGCTGGGGACAGGGCTACTTTGTGTACCACTACCAGAGAGAATGTCTACCTGTTCTTCCTCTTCCACCATGATCGGATCTTCTACTTGTTTATCCCCATCAACACCAATGGTTGCAGTTTTCATGCCACGAAGGTGGTCCTCCCAGTCGATCAAGTGGTGTTTTTTCAGATGGGTTATTTGGCCTTCGATACCATAGTTTGTACCAAGCTTACCACGAATAACATAGGTATTACAAATGGAGTATATAGCAATGTTCTCCTCCTTTTCTCTAACTGTAAAGAAGTCACAAACTGGGGAACTTAACTTTTGCCTCCTGCTGGAGAGGGAGAGGGGTGGGTCAGGTGTGGGATAGATTATTTTTGTTAGGTAATAAATTATATTTATACGTAAACATACAATGTTAATGTTTTGTGGGGGGGTTACTGTTTACGAATTTATGTCACATGGATTACTTGCTGCTGCAGGGCTGCAGCCAGTGTTTGATTTAAATAATTTCCGATTTTGTAACACACAAACAGATAGATGCGGTGCCCTCACTGAGGTATTTGTCCTACTAGTACTGTCAGTCTCGCCTCCTAGTCCATTATACCTCCCACCAAACAGATCTTACCTGTGATTGATGATGATTAAGTTCGGCACAGCAATGGCTGCATGGTTTCTCAAGAGAATGGAGAAGATGCCATGGTTGTGGTAGTAGTAGTAGACACTGGCAGTAGCATTTGCAGAAAAAAAGAGACAGTCACTTGCATGAGAGAGACTGTGGGAGGAGTAGTAGAACGAAGTAAAGTACAGTACAGAAGAAGACTGCCAAACAAACAATATTGCATCTGCTCAAGTAAAATAAAACATAATGGTGGCGGGGACAGCCTAGTACAAGAAGTTACAAACTGTAGTTGTGTCGAGTGAGTCACTTAACACAATCGTAATTCGTAACCTTTACTGCTGTGTGTGGTAGGATGTTGAAGATGAATCCAATCAATGGTGGCAATTAATTATGATGTACTAGGTCCCTTTGGAAAAAAAAATTGGCTTGCATATAGACTGAGCATGGGTGGGCAAGCAGAAGAAGTTCCTCGCCCTGCCTTGAAATTGAATTAGTGTTGCTTTCACCACATCTGCCCAGCAAGCGTGTGATCAATTGTTGGTGTACATTTAATGTAGTCACATCACACCTCAATATAAATCACACAGCCCAGGGGAAGAAGGCTAGGGTTTGACGAATGGATGGGAAGGGGGTTTTGGGGAAAGATTTGATGAAGAAAATCGGTACGCATGGACATAACAAAAGCAAAACACAATCTTGGCAGACGACCATGATCTTTCCAATAAATCTATAAAGGGAGAAAAAGGAAATGCATGCATGATGATGAAGATAACTTGATGGTTAATGAGTAGTATGTACTAACTACTACTAGATAATTAGACAGTACAGGGCAGAAGTATATTAATATGCAATTTGCCTTGCCTGTATGCCCTCAGAGAGACCCAAATTACATGTTGTACTGGGCTTACTTTTAAATATTGTAAAGAAAATAAAAAATAATTGTAGGGATCAATTAGCAAACACACAACAACACAACACACAGTCATAATGATTAAAGAGAAAAAAGGAATCAAATTAATTAAAAGATGAATGATACTAAAGTTACTAAATTATGCTGGTCAAATTGTGGAGTTGAATCTCGTTATTTCTCTTGGTCCTCCCTTCCATGGACGCTCTGTACATCAATCTTGGGTGCCACTGTCTGCCTGATGCCGATTGGTAAGGTAAGTGTGAGTTGTTTCTCCCAGTATAGCACAGGGTAAAGGCTGGCCTGTAAGTGTTGGTGGAAAAACAAAAGGGGTATTGAAAAATCAATGAATAAAAAAAAGCATCAATTACGGTGGAGTGCAAGAACAGAGGAGGGAACACTTTCAGACTGAGGCTGCTTGGATACATCATGTCTACTATGTTTACGGCATTAAGCTACAACAACAACAAGACAGAACAGGCCCATGGCACGGGCCGTGATCCAACCTCCATTTAGCTTAAATTTGGACAGAGCCAGACAAAAGGCATATACAGCAACCTAGCATTTTTCAAAATGAAGTGACTAAATCAATGCGCTGCTGTCAGTCATACCACTACATGGACATGTAGGTCTGCTGTGGTTCTTGTTGAATTTTTGTGTTTATTTTTTATGCCACTTCATGAAACGCAGTTATGCCATCAATCATCTCCGATCCAACTGACTGACTGCGTGTAAAGATAGTTAGGTGACGGTCATCATCATGGTGTTGTATGTCTGTCCAACTCAGTCTGTAGCGACTCCGATTAAGTCCATATTCCATATTAAAAAAATTGCAACGGATATTGCCCTGCACCTGCAGTACAGTAGTAGGAGTACAATGTGGTTATTAAACAACAAGGAAACATTGACTGTCACTTGAGTCACTTTTACTTTGTAGATTAACTGGTAGAGTTCGACTTCATGCACACCATCATTCAACACAACAAACAACAGCAATCGCTCAGAGTCAGCAAGCATCCAATGCATGCCAACATTCATTACCTGTCTAGCTCTTTGGCTATCAGATCAGATGCCTAGTTTTGACAAGTGTGTGTGTGTTTTTTTTAACGAGGCAGTGGCCTCATTATTACTCCACATTCATTTTGAGTGTTGTTAGTCACTGTTTCGGGTTTCTTATTCATCTGTGGCACTTTGTCGCAGTTGAAGTTGGTTCACATGGTCAACGCTGTGATGGGCCGCAGCCTGGGTAGTGGTCATTGGTCAATTGAATTTGCAGAAATGTCAGCAAGTTTCTTCGAAGAGTCTTGTCTTTCTCTGCCAAGTACCTTCTGTCCTGACAGTGATGAGCGTTATATGCCTGCCTGCCGAGGCTGTAGCCTTCTGACAGTGATGAGTTTACTTTTGGATCCCTGCCCAAGTTCTGACAGTGAAGAGTTGGGGATGCCTGCAGAGGCGGTAGCCTTCGGACAGTGATGAGTTTCGGCTCTGAAACAAAACAGAGGATAGCTATAGTCACGTTTCACTTCTTATTGAAGGACTGTTAGAGGCAACATTTCTTGTACTATTCTCCATACAATGTCTGGCTAGATGGAAATGTATTCAGGGCGAGTCAGGAAGATGGAGCAGGACTCTGAGGAGTGGACAGTTAAATGCACAGACATGCAACTCCAATAGGGAAATGAAAAGAGAAGACGGTGGTGATGGATCTGTTTTGATTTGATTTGAACCAGTAAGACAGATACACACACAAATAAAGGAAAGAAGAAAGTAAAAATTTGAAAGCCTAGTTGTCAGGGAAGAGGAGCTCGTCCTCAAACTCTGGTGGTTCGGGCAGAAGTAGGTCATGTAACCCACTACTTACGTCATCTAAGTCGCTCTCCTCTTCCTGCTGTGATTCACGTATTTTGTACTCCGGTGGTATAAAGTGCTGATTCATTTTGATCATGGTTAACCTCTCCACGCTTTTGGGCAAGAGACTGGTCCTTTTCAAAGATACAATGGCACCAGCAGCACTGAAAACAAACTCAGAAGAGACACTTGCGACAGGGGAAGCCAGATACTTTATCGCCAGCCTGCTGAGCCCTGTCCACTGGCTTCTTTTCCCATACCAATACACCAATGGGTTACAATCCCTGAACACCTCTGTTGGGTCATTCAGATAGGCCTGGACCATCCGCTCAATGCTCAGGGGTGCTCCGATGTGCTCGGCCTCTTTTGCTTTTGCATCAGCACTGGACTTACCATACCCCTGCCGTAGAAACCAATCAGTTGCCGATTGTACTGTGGATGATCCTGTTCTTGCTTCATTGATGTTATTGGTAGTGTTGGTGTCGGTGACTGCTGGGAGGCAAACGCACTGCCCTCAGGCTCTGAAGTAGAACTTGACTCTGGAATCCGCTCTGTAGTACTTGTTCTGGCCTGGGGCGGGGGGCTTCTAATTACCAGCCGTTCATTTTCAAAGTTAATGGCTTGCTCAGCTATCAAAGTTTTGTACTTGGCAACATCCACTTCTGAAAAAGGAATTACTGCCTTACTGTTCAGAAATACTTTGTACCGTGGATCCAAAATGATGGCAGTAATGTAATGTGGATATGACACAATGTTATTTTGAATCCTTGTATTGTTAGATAAGTGAACAGCTAAGGAGTCCGCCAAATAATATGCATCTTGTTTGTCATCCACACCGGCGTACGTTTCAGACACCTCCTTCAGCTGTTGCTCTAGCATGTGCAACAATGGGATAGCTTGGCCCATAGTACAGTCCTCCCTGCTGACTTCACGTGTGAAGACCTCAAAAGGAAGTAGCATCTCTGTCAGGCATTTAACGAGGTCCCATTGGCTCATCTCAATGGTCATGCCTCTCACAGTAGGATCCCCTAATCTTTTCATGACATAAGCATTGAGTCGTATGTACTGCTCAAACAGATGATCCAGCATGCAATAAGTTGAGTTCCAACGTGTTGGCAACTCCTGGACGAGTGCTTTGACTGGCATTTTATGCTCAGGTAGAATGACCCTCAGCTGCTTTCGGGCTTTAAAAGAATGGCTGAAATGTGTGCATATTCTTCTGCAGGTGGCCAGTAAGTTGCTGACTTTGTATTCATTTTTCAGAAAGTCTTGAACAACAATGTTAATGCAGTGTACCAAACACGGGATCCTGAAATAGCCACCATCTTTCATGGCCCTAACTACATTACTGCCATTGTCTGTTGCAACGAAACCAATGTTAAGCCTTCTTGGGCGCAGCCACTCAAAGATTGTTGCTGTTAAACTCCTCCAAAATGTTTGCAGCAGTATGAGATTTCTCCATGGCAAACATGGCTACAGTTGCATGTTTGCGAGTGGCATGTAAAATCTCAGCAGCGTCAACACCAGCAGATATCTGTTCTCTAACCCCCGCAAAAGAGATCCAGTGTTCAGTGATGCACATGTAATCAGTGGCTTGGCAACTGGTCCACATGTCTGTTGTCAGGTGGATACTCTGAACAGCACACTGCTGCAATGCTTTTCCAAGCAATTCCAGCAAGTCACAATATAGTGCTGGAACAGCAACTCTGGCAAAATAGTAGCAGCTGGGAATCTGCCTTTTTGGGCAGATGGCTGTCACAAATTCCAGAAAACCCACCCCTTCAACAAAAGAAAAAGGGAGAAGGTCCAGTGCTAACATTTTAGCCAGCTTCGCATTGTACAAACGTGCTATTGGGTGGTTGCATTCGTACTGCCCCTCCCCCTAACATGCTGATAATGGTAGGCTGCATGGTTTTCCTTAGGCTCAACAACACACTTTTTTTCATTGAAGTACTCCTTGGTGTCCCAGGCTGACTCTTACTCTTGTGCCACTGAGATGTTGCTGAAGATGTGGGCTACGATAACACTGCACTGCTGGGGACAGGGCTACTTTGTGTACCACTACCAGAGAGAACGTCTACCTGTTCTTCCTCTTCCACCATGATCGGATCTTCTACTTGTTTATCCCCATCAACACCAATGGTTGCAGTTTTCATGCCACGAAGGTGGTCCTCCCAGTCGATCAAGTGGTGTTTTTTCAGATGGGTTATTTGGCCTTCGATACCATAGTTTGTACCAAGCTTACCACGAATAACATAGGTATTACAAATGGAGTATATAGCAATGTTCTCCTCCTTTTCTCTAACTGTAAAGAAGTCACAAACTGGGGAGCTTAACTTTTGCCTCCTGCTGGAGAGGGAGAGGGGTGGGTCAGGTGTGGGATAGATTATTTTTGTTAGGTAATAAATTATATTTATACGTAAACATACAATGTTAATGTTTTGTGGGGGGGTTACTGTTTACGAATTTATGTCACATGGATTACTTGCTGCTGCAGGGCTGCAGCCAGTGTTTGATTTAAATAATTTCCGATTTTGTAACACACAAACAGATAGATGCGGTGCCCTCACTGAGGTATTTGTCCTACTAGTACTGTCAGTCTCGCCTCCTAGTCCATTATACCTCCCACCAAACAGATCTTACCTGTGATTGATGATGATTAAGTTCGGCACAGCAATGGCTGCATGGTTTCTCAAGAGAATGGAGAAGATGCCATGGTTGTGGTAGTAGTAGTAGACACTGGCAGTAGCATTTGCAGAAAAAAAGAGACAGTCACTTGCATGAGAGAGACTGTGGGAGGAGTAGTAGAACGAAGTAAAGTACAGTACAGAAGAAGACTGCCAAACAAACAATATTGCATCTGCTCAAGTAAAATAAAACATAATGGTGGCGGGGACAGCCTAGTACAAGAAGTTACAAACTGTAGTTGTGTCGAGTGAGTCACTTAACACAATCGTAATTCGTAACCTTTACTGCTGTGTGTGGTAGGATGTTGAAGATGAATCCAATCAATGGTGGCAATTAATTATGATGTACTAGGTCCCTTTGGAAAAAAAAATTGGCTTGCATATAGACTGAGCATGGGTGGGCAAGCAGAAGAAGTTCCTCGCCCTGCCTTGAAATTGAATTAGTGTTGCTTTCACCACATCTGCCCAGCAAGCGTGTGATCAATTGTTGGTGTACATTTAATGTAGTCACATCACACCTCAATATAAATCACACAGCCCAGGGGAAGAAGGCTAGGGTTTGACGAATGGATGGGAAGGGGGTTTTGGGGAAAGATTTGATGAAGAAAATCGGTACGCATGGACATAACAAAAGCAAAACACAATCTTGGCAGACGACCATGATCTTTCCAATAAATCTATAAAGGGAGAAAAAGGAAATGCATGCATGATGATGAAGATAACTTGATGGTTAATGAGTAGTATGTACTAACTACTACTAGATAATTAGACAGTACAGGGCAGAAGTATATTAATATGCAATTTGCCTTGCCTGTATGCCCTCAGAGAGACCCAAATTACATGTTGTACTGGGCTTACTTTTAAATATTGTAAAGAAAATAAAAAATAATTGTAGGGATCAATTAGCAAACACACAACAACACAACACACAGTCATAATGATTAAAGAGAAAAAAGGAATCAAATTAATTAAAAGATGAATGATACTAAAGTTACTAAATTATGCTGGTCAAATTGTGGAGTTGAATCTCGTTATTTCTCTTGGTCCTCCCTTCCATGGACGCTCTGTACATCAATCTTGGGTGCCACTGTCTGCCTGATGCCGATTGGTAAGGTAAGTGTGAGTTGTTTCTCCCAGTATAGCACAGGGTAAAGGCTGGCCTGTAAGTGTTGGTGGAAAAACAAAAGGGGTATTGAAAAATCAATGAATAAAAAAAAGCATCAATTACGGTGGAGTGCAAGAACAGAGGAGGGAACACTTTCAGACTGAGGCTGCTTGGATACATCATGTCTACTATGTTTACGGCATTAAGCTACAACAACAACAAGACAGAACAGGCCCATGGCACGGGCCGTGATCCAACCTCCATTTAGCTTAAATTTGGACAGAGCCAGACAAAAGGCATATACAGCAACCTAGCATTTTTCAAAATGAAGTCACTAAATCAATGCGCTGCTGTCAGTCATACCACTACATGGACATGTAGGTCTGCTGTGGTTCTTGTTGAATTTTTGTGTTTATTTTTTATGCCACTTCATGAAACGCAGTTATGCCATCAATCATCTCCGATCCAACTGACTGACTGCGTGTAAAGATAGTTAGGTGACGGTCATCATCATGGTGTTGTATGTCTGTCCAACTCAGTCTGTAGCGACTCCGATTAAGTCCATATTCCATATTAAAAAAATTGCAACGGATATTGCCCTGCACCTGCAGTACAGTAGTAGGAGTACAATGTGGTTATTAAACAACAAGGAAACATTGACTGTCACTTGAGTCACTTTTACTTTGTAGATTAACTGGTAGAGTTCGACTTCATGCACACCATCATTCAACACAACAAACAACAGCAATCGCTCAGAGTCAGCAAGCATCCAATGCATGCCAACATTCATTACCTGTCTAGCTCTTTGGCTATCAGATCAGATGCCTAGTTTTGACAAGTGTGTGTGTGTTTTTTTTAACGAGGCAGTGGCCTCATTATTACTCCACATTCATTTTGAGTGTTGTTAGTCACTGTTTCGGGTTTCTTATTCATCTGTGGCACTTTGTCGCAGTTGAAGTTGGTTCACATGGTCAACGCTGTGATGGGCCGCAGCCTGGGTAGTGGTCATTGGTCAATTGAATTTGCAGAAATGTCAGCAAGTTTCTTCGAAGAGTCTTGTCTTTCTCTGCCAAGTACCTTCTGTCCTGACAGTGATGAGCGTTATATGCCTGCCTGCCGAGGCTGTAGCCTTCTGACAGTGATGAGTTTACTTTTGGATCCCTGCCCAAGTTCTGACAGTGAAGAGTTGGGGATGCCTGCAGAGGCGGTAGCCTTCGGACAGTGATGAGTTTCGGCTCTGAAACAAAACAGAGGATAGCTATAGTCACGTTTCACTTCTTATTGAAGGACTGTTAGAGGCAACATTTCTTGTACTATTCTCCATACAATGTCTGGCTAGATGGAAATGTATTCAGGGCGAGTCAGGAAGATGGAGCAGGACTCTGAGGAGTGGACAGTTAAATGCACAGACATGCAACTCCAATAGGGAAATGAAAAGAGAAGACGGTGGTGATGGATCTGTTTTGATTTGATTTGAACCAGTAAGACAGATACACACACAAATAAAGGAAAGAAGAAAGTAAAAATTTGAAAGCCTAGTTGTCAGGGAAGAGGAGCTCGTCCTCAAACTCTGGTGGTTCGGGCAGAAGTAGGTCATGTAACCCACTACTTACGTCATCTAAGTCGCTCTCCTCTTCCTGCTGTGATTCACGTATTTTGTACTCCGGTGGTATAAAGTGCTGATTCATTTTGATCATGGTTAACCTCTCCACGCTTTTGGGCACGAGACTGGTCCTTTTCAAAGATACAATGGCACCAGCAGCACTGAAAACAAACTCAGAAGAGACACTTGCGACAGGGGAAGCCAGATACTTTATCGCCAGCCTGCTGAGCCCTGTCCACTGGCTTCTTTTCCCATACCAATACACCAATGGGTTACAATCCCTGAACACCTCTGTTGGGTCATTCAGATAGGCCTGGACCATCCGCTCAATGCTCAGGGGTGCTCCGATGTGCTCGGCCTCTTTTGCTTTTGCATCAGCACTGGACTTACCATACCCCTGCCGTAGAAACCAATCAGTTGCCGATTGTACTGTGGATGATCCTGTTCTTGCTTCATTGATGTTATTGGTAGTGTTGGTGTCGGTGACTGCTGGGAGGCAAACGCACTGCCCTCAGGCTCTGAAGTAGAACTTGACTCTGGAATCCGCTCTGTAGTACTTGTTCTGGCCTGGGGCGGGGGGCTTCTAATTACCAGCCGTTCATTTTCAAAGTTAATGGCTTGCTCAGCTATCAAAGTTTTGTACTTGGCAACATCCACTTCTGAAAAAGGAATTACTGCCTTACTGTTCAGAAATACTTTGTACCGTGGATCCAAAATGATGGCAGTAATGTAATGTGGATATGACACAATGTTATTTTGAATCCTTGTATTGTTAGATAAGTGAACAGCTAAGGAGTCCGCCAAATAATATGCATCTTGTTTGTCATCCACACCGGCGTACGTTTCAGACACCTCCTTCAGCTGTTGCTCTAGCATGTGCAACAATGGGATAGCTTGGCCCATAGTACAGTCCTCCCTGCTGACTTCACGTGTGAAGACCTCAAAAGGAAGTAGCATCTCTGTCAGGCATTTAACGAGGTCCCATTGGCTCATCTCAATGGTCATGCCTCTCACAGTAGGATCCCCTAATCTTTTCATGACATAAGCATTGAGTCGTATGTACTGCTCAAACAGATGATCCAGCATGCAATAAGTTGAGTTCCAACGTGTTGGCAACTCCTGGACGAGTGCTTTGACTGGCATTTTATGCTCAGGTAGAATGACCCTCAGCTGCTTTCGGGCTTTAAAAGAATGGCTGAAATGTGTGCATATTCTTCTGCAGGTGGCCAGTAAGTTGCTGACTTTGTATTCATTTTTCAGAAAGTCTTGAACAACAATGTTAATGCAGTGTACCAAACACGGGATCCTGAAATAGCCACCATCTTTCATGGCCCTAACTACATTACTGCCATTGTCTGTTGCAACGAAACCAATGTTAAGCCTTCTTGGGCGCAGCCACTCAAAGATTGTTGCTGTTAAACTCCTCCAAAATGTTTGCAGCAGTATGAGATTTCTCCATGGCAAACATGGCTACAGTTGCATGTTTGCGAGTGGCATGTAAATTCTCAGCAGCGTCAACACCAGCAGATATCTGTTCTCTAACCCCCGCAAAAGAGATCCAGTGTTCAGTGATGCACATGTAATCAGTGGCTTGGCAACTGGTCCACATGTCTGTTGTCAGGTGGATACTCTGAACAGCACACTGCTGCAATGCTTTTCCAAGCAATTCCAGCAAGTCACAATATAGTGCTGGAACAGCAACTCTGGCAAAATAGTAGCAGCTGGGAATCTGCCTTTTTGGGCAGATGGCTGTCACAAATTCCAGAAAACCCACCCCTTCAACAAAAGAAAAAGGGAGAAGGTCCAGTGCTAACATTTTAGCCAGCTTCGCATTGTACAAACGTGCTATTGGGTGGTTGCATTCGTACTGCCCCTCCCCCTAACATGCTGATAATGGTAGGCTGCATGGTTTTCCTTAGGCTCAACAACACACTTTTTTTCATTGAAGTACTCCTTGGTGTCCCAGGCTGACTCTTACTCTTGTGCCACTGAGATGTTGCTGAAGATGTGGGCGACGATAACACTGCACTGCTGGGGACAGGGCTACTTTGTGTACCACTACCAGAGAGAACGTCTACCTGTTCTTCCTCTTCCACCATGATCGGATCTTCTACTTGTTTATCCCCATCAACACCAATGGTTGCAGTTTTCATGCCACGAAGGTGGTCCTCCCAGTCGATCAAGTGGTGTTTTTTCAGATGGGTTATTTGGCCTTCGATACCATAGTTTGTACCAAGCTTACCACGAATAACAGAGGTATTACAAATGGAGTATATAGCAATGTTCTCCTCCTTTTCTCTAACTGTAAAGAAGTCACAAACTGGGGAGCTTAACTTTTGCCTCCTGCTGGAGAGGGAGAGGGGTGGGTCAGGTGTGGGATAGATTATTTTTGTTAGGTAATAAATTATATTTATACGTAAACATACAATGTTAATGTTTTGTGGGGGGGTTACTGTTTACGAATTTATGTCACATGGATTACTTGCTGCTGCAGGGCTGCAGCCAGTGTTTGATTTAAATAATTTCCGATTTTGTAACACACAAACAGATAGATGCGGTGCCCTCACTGAGGTATTTGTCCTACTAGTACTGTCAGTCTCGCCTCCTAGTCCATTATACCTCCCACCAAACAGATCTTACCTGTGATTGATGATGATTAAGTTCGGCACAGCAATGGCTGCATGGTTTCTCAAGAGAATGGAGAAGATGCCATGGTTGTGGTAGTAGTAGTAGACACTGGCAGTAGCATTTGCAGAAAAAAAGAGACAGTCACTTGCATGAGAGAGACTGTGGGAGGAGTAGTAGAACGAAGTAAAGTACAGTACAGAAGAAGACTGCCAAACAAACAATATTGCATCTGCTCAAGTAAAATAAAACATAATGGTGGCGGGGACAGCCTAGTACAAGAAGTTACAAACTGTAGTTGTGTCGAGTGAGTCACTTAACACAATCGTAATTCGTAACCTTTACTGCTGTGTGTGGTAGGATGTTGAAGATGAATCCAATCAATGGTGGCAATTAATTATGATGTACTAGGTCCCTTTGGAAAAAAAAATTGGCTTGCATATAGACTGAGCATGGGTGGGCAAGCAGAAGAAGTTCCTCGCCCTGCCTTGAAATTGAATTAGTGTTGCTTTCACCACATCTGCCCAGCAAGCGTGTGATCAATTGTTGGTGTACATTTAATGTAGTCACATCACACCTCAATATAAATCACACAGCCCAGGGGAAGAAGGCTAGGGTTTGACGAATGGATGGGAAGGGGGTTTTGGGGAAAGATTTGATGAAGAAAATCGGTACGCATGGACATAACAAAAGCAAAACACAATCTTGGCAGACGACCATGATCTTTCCAATAAATCTATAAAGGGAGAAAAAGGAAATGCATGCATGATGATGAAGATAACTTGATGGTTAATGAGTAGTATGTACTAACTACTACTAGATAATTAGACAGTACAGGGCAGAAGTATATTAATATGCAATTTGCCTTGCCTGTATGCCCTCAGAGAGACCCAAATTACATGTTGTACTGGGCTTACTTTTAAATATTGTAAAGAAAATAAAAAATAATTGTAGGGATCAATTAGCAAACACACAACAACACAACACACAGTCATAATGATTAAAGAGAAAAAAGGAATCAAATTAATTAAAAGATGAATGATACTAAAGTTACTAAATTATGCTGGTCAAATTGTGGAGTTGAATCTCGTTATTTCTCTTGGTCCTCCCTTCCATGGACGCTCTGTACATCAATCTTGGGTGCCACTGTCTGCCTGATGCCGATTGGTAAGGTAAGTGTGAGTTGTTTCTCCCAGTATAGCACAGGGTAAAGGCTGGCCTGTAAGTGTTGGTGGAAAAACAAAAGGGGTATTGAAAAATCAATGAATAAAAAAAAGCATCAATTACGGTGGAGTGCAAGAACAGAGGAGGGAACACTTTCAGACTGAGGCTGCTTGGATACATCATGTCTACTATGTTTACGGCATTAAGCTACAACAACAACAAGACAGAACAGGCCCATGGCACGGGCCGTGATCCAACCTCCATTTAGCTTAAATTTGGACAGAGCCAGACAAAAGGCATATACAGCAACCTAGCATTTTTCAAAATGAAGTGACTAAATCAATGCGCTGCTGTCAGTCATACCACTACATGGACATGTAGGTCTGCTGTGGTTCTTGTTGAATTTTTGTGTTTATTTTTTATGCCACTTCATGAAACGCAGTTATGCCATCAATCATCTCCGATCCAACTGACTGACTGCGTGTAAAGATAGTTAGGTGACGGTCATCATCATGGTGTTGTATGTCTGTCCAACTCAGTCTGTAGCGACTCCGATTAAGTCCATATTCCATATTAAAAAAATTGCAACGGATATTGCCCTGCACCTGCAGTACAGTAGTAGGAGTACAATGTGGTTATTAAACAACAAGGAAACATTGACTGTCACTTGAGTCACTTTTACTTTGTAGATTAACTGGTAGAGTTCGACTTCATGCACACCATCATTCAACACAACAAACAACAGCAATCGCTCAGAGTCAGCAAGCATCCAATGCATGCCAACATTCATTACCTGTCTAGCTCTTTGGCTATCAGATCAGATGCCTAGTTTTGACAAGTGTGTGTGTGTTTTTTTTAACGAGGCAGTGGCCTCATTATTACTCCACATTCATTTTGAGTGTTGTTAGTCACTGTTTCGGGTTTCTTATTCATCTGTGGCACTTTGTCGCAGTTGAAGTTGGTTCACATGGTCAACGCTGTGATGGGCCGCAGCCTGGGTAGTGGTCATTGGTCAATTGAATTTGCAGAAATGTCAGCAAGTTTCTTCGAAGAGTCTTGTCTTTCTCTGCCAAGTACCTTCTGTCCTGACAGTGATGAGCGTTATATGCCTGCCTGCCGAGGCTGTAGCCTTCTGACAGTGATGAGTTTACTTTTGGATCCCTGCCCAAGTTCTGACAGTGAAGAGTTGGGGATGCCTGCAGAGGCGGTAGCCTTCGGACAGTGATGAGTTTCGGCTCTGAAACAAAACAGAGGATAGCTATAGTCACGTTTCACTTCTTATTGAAGGACTGTTAGAGGCAACATTTCTTGTACTATTCTCCATACAATGTCTGGCTAGATGGAAATGTATTCAGGGCGAGTCAGGAAGATGGAGCAGGACTCTGAGGAGTGGACAGTTAAATGCACAGACATGCAACTCCAATAGGGAAATGAAAAGAGAAGACGGTGGTGATGGATCTGTTTTGATTTGATTTGAACCAGTAAGACAGATACACACACAAATAAAGGAAAGAAGAAAGTAAAAATTTGAAAGCCTAGTTGTCAGGGAAGAGGAGCTCGTCCTCAAACTCTGGTGGTTCGGGCAGAAGTAGGTCATGTAACCCACTACTTACGTCATCTAAGTCGCTCTCCTCTTCCTGCTGTGATTCACGTATTTTGTACTCCGGTGGTATAAAGTGCTGATTCATTTTGATCATGGTTAACCTCTCCACGCTTTTGGGCAAGAGACTGGTCCTTTTCAAAGATACAATGGCACCAGCAGCACTGAAAACAAACTCAGAAGAGACACTTGCGACAGGGGAAGCCAGATACTTTATCGCCAGCCTGCTGAGCCCTGTCCACTGGCTTCTTTTCCCATACCAATACACCAATGGGTTACAATCCCTGAACACCTCTGTTGGGTCATTCAGATAGGCCTGGACCATCCGCTCAATGCTCAGGGGTGCTCCGATGTGCTCGGCCTCTTTTGCTTTTGCATCAGCACTGGACTTACCATACCCCTGCCGTAGAAACCAATCAGTTGCCGATTGTACTGTGGATGATCCTGTTCTTGCTTCATTGATGTTATTGGTAGTGTTGGTGTCGGTGACTGCTGGGAGGCAAACGCACTGCCCTCAGGCTCTGAAGTAGAACTTGACTCTGGAATCCGCTCTGTAGTACTTGTTCTGGCCTGGGGCGGGGGGCTTCTAATTACCAGCCGTTCATTTTCAAAGTTAATGGCTTGCTCAGCTATCAAAGTTTTGTACTTGGCAACATCCACTTCTGAAAAAGGAATTACTGCCTTACTGTTCAGAAATACTTTGTACCGTGGATCCAAAATGATGGCAGTAATGTAATGTGGATATGACACAATGTTATTTTGAATCCTTGTATTGTTAGATAAGTGAACAGCTAAGGAGTCCGCCAAATAATATGCATCTTGTTTGTCATCCACACCGGCGTACGTTTCAGACACCTCCTTCAGCTGTTGCTCTAGCATGTGCAACAATGGGATAGCTTGGCCCATAGTACAGTCCTCCCTGCTGACTTCACGTGTGAAGACCTCAAAAGGAAGTAGCATCTCTGTCAGGCATTTAACGAGGTCCCATTGGCTCATCTCAATGCAATGGTCATGCCTCTCACAGTAGGATCCCCTAATCTTTTCATGACATAAGCATTGAGTCGTATGTACTGCTCAAACAGATGATCCAGCATGCAATAAGTTGAGTTCCAACGTGTTGGCAACTCCTGGACGAGTGCTTTGACTGGCATTTTATGCTCAGGTAGAATGACCCTCAGCTGCTTTCGGGCTTTAAAAGAATGGCTGAAATGTGTGCATATTCTTCTGCAGGTGGCCAGTAAGTTGCTGACTTTGTATTCATTTTTCAGAAAGTCTTGAACAACAATGTTAATGCAGTGTACCAAACACGGGATCCTGAAATAGCCACCATCTTTCATGGCCCTAACTACATTACTGCCATTGTCTGTTGCAACGAAACCAATGTTAAGCCTTCTTGGGCGCAGCCACTCAAAGATTGTTGCTGTTAAACTCCTCCAAAATGTTTGCAGCAGTATGAGATTTCTCCATGGCAAACATGGCTACAGTTGCATGTTTGCGAGTGGCATGTAAAATCTCAGCAGCGTCAACACCAGCAGATATCTGTTCTCTAACCCCCGCAAAAGAGATCCAGTGTTCAGTGATGCACATGTAATCAGTGGCTTGGCAACTGGTCCACATGTCTGTTGTCAGGTGGATACTCTGAACAGCACACTGCTGCAATGCTTTTCCAAGCAATTCCAGCAAGTCACAATATAGTGCTGGAACAGCAACTCTGGCAAAATAGTAGCAGCTGGGAATCTGCCTTTTTGGGCAGATGGCTGTCACAAATTCCAGAAAACCCACCCCTTCAACAAAAGAAAAAGGGAGAAGGTCCAGTGCTAACATTTTAGCCAGCTTCGCATTGTACAAACGTGCTATTGGGTGGTTGCATTCGTACTGCCCCTCCCCCTAACATGCTGATAATGGTAGGCTGCATGGTTTTCCTTAGGCTCAACAACACACTTTTTTTCATTGAAGTACTCCTTGGTGTCCCAGGCTGACTCTTACTCTTGTGCCACTGAGATGTTGCTGAAGATGTGGGCTACGATAACACTGCACTGCTGGGGACAGGGCTACTTTGTGTACCACTACCAGAGAGAACGTCTACCTGTTCTTCCTCTTCCACCATGATCGGATCTTCTACTTGTTTATCCCCATCAACACCAATGGTTGCAGTTTTCATGCCACGAAGGTGGTCCTCCCAGTCGATCAAGTGGTGTTTTTTCAGATGGGTTATTTGGCCTTCGATACCATAGTTTGTACCAAGCTTACCACGAATAACATAGGTATTACAAATGGAGTATATAGCAATGTTCTCCTCCTTTTCTCTAACTGTAAAGAAGTCACAAACTGGGGAGCTTAACTTTTGCCTCCTGCTGGAGAGGGAGAGGGGTGGGTCAGGTGTGGGATAGATTATTTTTGTTAGGTAATAAATTATATTTATACGTAAACATACAATGTTAATGTTTTGTGGGGGGGTTACTGTTTACGAATTTATGTCACATGGATTACTTGCTGCTGCAGGGCTGCAGCCAGTGTTTGATTTAAATAATTTCCGATTTTGTAACACACAAACAGATAGATGCGGTGCCCTCACTGAGGTATTTGTCCTACTAGTACTGTCAGTCTCGCCTCCTAGTCCATTATACCTCCCACCAAACAGATCTTACCTGTGATTGATGATGATTAAGTTCGGCACAGCAATGGCTGCATGGTTTCTCAAGAGAATGGAGAAGATGCCATGGTTGTGGTAGTAGTAGTAGACACTGGCAGTAGCATTTGCAGAAAAAAAGAGACAGTCACTTGCATGAGAGAGACTGTGGGAGGAGTAGTAGAACGAAGTAAAGTACAGTACAGAAGAAGACTGCCAAACAAACAATATTGCATCTGCTCAAGTAAAATAAAACATAATGGTGGCGGGGACAGCCTAGTACAAGAAGTTACAAACTGTAGTTGTGTCGAGTGAGTCACTTAACACAATCGTAATTCGTAACCTTTACTGCTGTGTGTGGTAGGATGTTGAAGATGAATCCAATCAATGGTGGCAATTAATTATGATGTACTAGGTCCCTTTGGAAAAAAAAATTGGCTTGCATATAGACTGAGCATGGGTGGGCAAGCAGAAGAAGTTCCTCGCCCTGCCTTGAAATTGAATTAGTGTTGCTTTCACCACATCTGCCCAGCAAGCGTGTGATCAATTGTTGGTGTACATTTAATGTAGTCACATCACACCTCAATATAAATCACACAGCCCAGGGGAAGAAGGCTAGGGTTTGACGAATGGATGGGAAGGGGGTTTTGGGGAAAGATTTGATGAAGAAAATCGGTACGCATGGACATAACAAAAGCAAAACACAATCTTGGCAGACGACCATGATCTTTCCAATAAATCTATAAAGGGAGAAAAAGGAAATGCATGCATGATGATGAAGATAACTTGATGGTTAATGAGTAGTATGTACTAACTACTACTAGATAATTAGACAGTACAGGGCAGAAGTATATTAATATGCAATTTGCCTTGCCTGTATGCCCTCAGAGAGACCCAAATTACATGTTGTACTGGGCTTACTTTTAAATATTGTAAAGAAAATAAAAAATAATTGTAGGGATCAATTAGCAAACACACAACAACACAACACACAGTCATAATGATTAAAGAGAAAAAAGGAATCAAATTAATTAAAAGATGAATGATACTAAAGTTACTAAATTATGCTGGTCAAATTGTGGAGTTGAATCTCGTTATTTCTCTTGGTCCTCCCTTCCATGGACGCTCTGTACATCAATCTTGGGTGCCACTGTCTGCCTGATGCCGATTGGTAAGGTAAGTGTGAGTTGTTTCTCCCAGTATAGCACAGGGTAAAGGCTGGCCTGTAAGTGTTGGTGGAAAAACAAAAGGGGTATTGAAAAATCAATGAATAAAAAAAAGCATCAATTACGGTGGAGTGCAAGAACAGAGGAGGGAACACTTTCAGACTGAGGCTGCTTGGATACATCATGTCTACTATGTTTACGGCATTAAGCTACAACAACAACAAGACAGAACAGGCCCATGGCACGGGCCGTGATCCAACCTCCATTTAGCTTAAATTTGGACAGAGCCAGACAAAAGGCATATACAGCAACCTAGCATTTTTCAAAATGAAGTGACTAAATCAATGCGCTGCTGTCAGTCATACCACTACATGGACATGTAGGTCTGCTGTGGTTCTTGTTGAATTTTTGTGTTTATTTTTTATGCCACTTCATGAAACGCAGTTATGCCATCAATCATCTCCGATCCAACTGACTGACTGCGTGTAAAGATAGTTAGGTGACGGTCATCATCATGGTGTTGTATGTCTGTCCAACTCAGTCTGTAGCGACTCCGATTAAGTCCATATTCCATATTAAAAAAATTGCAACGGATATTGCCCTGCACCTGCAGTACAGTAGTAGGAGTACAATGTGGTTATTAAACAACAAGGAAACATTGACTGTCACTTGAGTCACTTTTACTTTGTAGATTAACTGGTAGAGTTCGACTTCATGCACACCATCATTCAACACAACAAACAACAGCAATCGCTCAGAGTCAGCAAGCATCCAATGCATGCCAACATTCATTACCTGTCTAGCTCTTTGGCTATCAGATCAGATGCCTAGTTTTGACAAGTGTGTGTGTGTTTTTTTTAACGAGGCAGTGGCCTCATTATTACTCCACATTCATTTTGAGTGTTGTTAGTCACTGTTTCGGGTTTCTTATTCATCTGTGGCACTTTGTCGCAGTTGAAGTTGGTTCACATGGTCAACGCTGTGATGGGCCGCAGCCTGGGTAGTGGTCATTGGTCAATTGAATTTGCAGAAATGTCAGCAAGTTTCTTCGAAGAGTCTTGTCTTTCTCTGCCAAGTACCTTCTGTCCTGACAGTGATGAGCGTTATATGCCTGCCTGCCGAGGCTGTAGCCTTCTGACAGTGATGAGTTTACTTTTGGATCCCTGCCCAAGTTCTGACAGTGAAGAGTTGGGGATGCCTGCAGAGGCGGTAGCCTTCGGACAGTGATGAGTTTCGGCTCTGAAACAAAACAGAGGATAGCTATAGTCACGTTTCACTTCTTATTGAAGGACTGTTAGAGGCAACATTTCTTGTACTATTCTCCATACAATGTCTGGCTAGATGGAAATGTATTCAGGGCGAGTCAGGAAGATGGAGCAGGACTCTGAGGAGTGGACAGTTAAATGCACAGACATGCAACTCCAATAGGGAAATGAAAAGAGAAGACGGTGGTGATGGATCTGTTTTGATTTGATTTGAACCAGTAAGACAGATACACACACAAATAAAGGAAAGAAGAAAGTAAAAATTTGAAAGCCTAGTTGTCAGGGAAGAGGAGCTCGTCCTCAAACTCTGGTGGTTCGGGCAGAAGTAGGTCATGTAACCCACTACTTACGTCATCTAAGTCGCTCTCCTCTTCCTGCTGTGATTCACGTATTTTGTACTCCGGTGGTATAAAGTGCTGATTCATTTTGATCATGGTTAACCTCTCCACGCTTTTGGGCAAGAGACTGGTCCTTTTCAAAGATACAATGGCACCAGCAGCACTGAAAACAAACTCAGAAGAGACACTTGCGACAGGGGAAGCCAGATACTTTATCGCCAGCCTGCTGAGCCCTGTCCACTGGCTTCTTTTCCCATACCAATACACCAATGGGTTACAATCCCTGAACACCTCTGTTGGGTCATTCAGATAGGCCTGGACCATCCGCTCAATGCTCAGGGGTGCTCCGATGTGCTCGGCCTCTTTTGCTTTTGCATCAGCACTGGACTTACCATACCCCTGCCGTAGAAACCAATCAGTTGCCGATTGTACTGTGGATGATCCTGTTCTTGCTTCATTGATGTTATTGGTAGTGTTGGTGTCGGTGACTGCTGGGAGGCAAACGCACTGCCCTCAGGCTCTGAAGTAGAACTTGACTCTGGAATCCGCTCTGTAGTACTTGTTCTGGCCTGGGGCGGGGGGCTTCTAATTACCAGCCGTTCATTTTCAAAGTTAATGGCTTGCTCAGCTATCAAAGTTTTGTACTTGGCAACATCCACTTCTGAAAAAGGAATTACTGCCTTACTGTTCAGAAATACTTTGTACCGTGGATCCAAAATGATGGCAGTAATGTAATGTGGATATGACACAATGTTATTTTGAATCCTTGTATTGTTAGATAAGTGAACAGCTAAGGAGTCCGCCAAATAATATGCATCTTGTTTGTCATCCACACCGGCGTACGTTTCAGACACCTCCTTCAGCTGTTGCTCTAGCATGTGCAACAATGGGATAGCTTGGCCCATAGTACAGTCCTCCCTGCTGACTTCACGTGTGAAGACCTCAAAAGGAAGTAGCATCTCTGTCAGGCATTTAACGAGGTCCCATTGGCTCATCTCAATGGTCATGCCTCTCACAGTAGGATCCCCTAATCTTTTCATGACATAAGCATTGAGTCGTATGTACTGCTCAAACAGATGATCCAGCATGCAATAAGTTGAGTTCCAACGTGTTGGCAACTCCTGGACGAGTGCTTTGACTGGCATTTTATGCTCAGGTAGAATGACCCTCAGCTGCTTTCGGGCTTTAAAAGAATGGCTGAAATGTGTGCATATTCTTCTGCAGGTGGCCAGTAAGTTGCTGACTTTGTATTCATTTTTCAGAAAGTCTTGAACAACAATGTTAATGCAGTGTACCAAACACGGGATCCTGAAATAGCCACCATCTTTCATGGCCCTAACTACATTACTGCCATTGTCTGTTGCAACGAAACCAATGTTAAGCCTTCTTGGGCGCAGCCACTCAAAGATTGTTGCTGTTAAACTCCTCCAAAATGTTTGCAGCAGTATGAGATTTCTCCATGGCAAACATGGCTACGGTTGCATGTTTGCGAGTGGCATGTAAAATCTCAGCAGCGTCAACACCAGCAGATATCTGTTCTCTAACCCCCACAAAAGAGATCCAGTGTTCAGTGATGCACATGTAATCAGTGGCTTGGCAACTGGTCCACATGTCTGTTGTCAGGTGGATACTCTGAACAGCACACTGCTGCAATGCTTTTCCAAGCAATTCCAGCAAGTCACAATATAGTGCTGGAACAGCAACTCTGGCAAAATAGTAGCAGCTGGGAATCTGCCTTTTTGGGCAGATGGCTGTCACAAATTCCAGAAAACCCACCCCTTCAACAAAAGAAAAAGGGAGAAGGTCCAGTGCTAACATTTTAGCCAGCTTCGCATTGTACAAACGTGCTATTGGGTGGTTGCATTCGTACTGCCCCTCCCCCTAACATGCTGATAATGGTAGGCTGCATGGTTTTCCTTAGGCTCAACAACACACTTTTTTTCATTGAAGTACTCCTTGGTGTCCCAGGCTGACTCTTACTCTTGTGCCACTGAGATGTTGCTGAAGATGTGGGCGACGATAACACTGCACTGCTGGGGACAGGGCTACTTTGTGTACCACTACCAGAGAGAACGTCTACCTGTTCTTCCTCTTCCACCATGATCGGATCTTCTACTTGTTTATCCCCATCAACACCAATGGTTGCAGTTTTCATGCCACGAAGGTGGTCCTCCCAGTCGATCAAGTGGTGTTTTTTCAGATGGGTTATTTGGCCTTCGATACCATAGTTTGTACCAAGCTTACCACGAATAACAGAGGTATTACAAATGGAGTATATAGCAATGTTCTCCTCCTTTTCTCTAACTGTAAAGAAGTCACAAACTGGGGAGCTTAACTTTTGCCTCCTGCTGGAGAGGGAGAGGGGTGGGTCAGGTGTGGGATAGATTATTTTTGTTAGGTAATAAATTATATTTATACGTAAACATACAATGTTAATGTTTTGTGGGGGGGTTACTGTTTACGAATTTATGTCACATGGATTACTTGCTGCTGCAGGGCTGCAGCCAGTGTTTGATTTAAATAATTTCCGACTTTGTAACACACAAACAGATAGATGCGGTGCCCTCACTGAGGTATTTGTCCTACTAGTACTGTCAGTCTCGCCTCCTAGTCCATTATACCTCCCACCAAACAGATCTTACCTGTGATTGATGATGATTAAGTTCGGCACAGCAATGGCTGCATGGTTTCTCAAGAGAATGGAGAAGATGCCATGGTTGTGGTAGTAGTAGTAGACACTGGCAGTAGCATTTGCAGAAAAAAAGAGACAGTCACTTGCCTGAGAGAGACTGTGGGAGGAGTAGTAGAACGAAGTAAAGTACAGTACAGAAGAAGACTGCCAAACAAACAATATTGCATCTGCTCAAGTAAAATAAAACATAATGGTGGCGGGGACAGCCTAGTACAAGAAGTTACAAACTGTAGTTGTGTCGAGTGAGTCACTTAACACAATCGTAATTCGTAACCTTTACTGCTGTGTGTGGTAGGATGTTGAAGATGAATCCAATCAATGGTGGCAATTAATTATGATGTACTAGGTCCCTTTGGAAAAAAAAATTGGCTTGCATATAGACTGAGCATGGGTGGGCAAGCAGAAGAAGTTCCTCGCCCTGCCTTGAAATTGAATTAGTGTTGCTTTCACCACATCTGCCCAGCAAGCGTGTGATCAATTGTTGGTGTACATTTAATGTAGTCACATCACACCTCAATATAAATCACACAGCCCAGGGGAAGAAGGCTAGGGTTTGACGAATGGATGGGAAGGGGGTTTTGGGGAAAGATTTGATGAAGAAAATCGGTACGCATGGACATAACAAAAGCAAAACACAATCTTGGCAGACGACCATGATCTTTCCAATAAATCTATAAAGGGAGAAAAAGGAAATGCATGCATGATGATGAAGATAACTTGATGGTTAATGAGTAGTATGTACTAACTACTACTAGATAATTAGACAGTACAGGGCAGAAGTATATTAATATGCAATTTGCCTTGCCTGTATGCCCTCAGAGAGACCCAAATTACATGTTGTACTGGGCTTACTTTTAAATATTGTAAAGAAAATAAAAAATAATTGTAGGGATCAATTAGCAAACACACAACAACACAACACACAGTCATAATGATTATAGAGAAAAAAGGAATCAAATTAATTAAAAGATGAATGATACTAAAGTTACTATATTATGCTGGTCAAATTGTGGAGTTGAATCTCGTTATTTCTCTTGGTCCTCCCTTCCATGGACGCTCTGTACATCAATCTTGGGTGCCACTGCCTGCCTGATGCCGATTGGTAAGGTAAGTGTGAGTTGTTTCTCCCAGTATAGCACAGGGTAAAGGCCGGCCTGTAAGTGTTGGTGGAAAAACAAAAGGGGTATTGAAAAATCAATGAATAAAAAAAAGCATCAATTACGGTGGAGTGCAAGAACAGAGGAGGGAACACTTTCAGACTGAGGCTGCTTGGATACATCATGTCTACTATGTTTACGGCATTAAGCTACAACAACAACAAGACAGAACAGGCCCATGGCACGGGCCGTGATCCAACCTCCATTTAGCTTAAATTTGGACAGAGCCAGACAAAAGGCATATACAGCAACCTAGCATTTTTCAAAATGAAGTGACTAAATCAATGCGCTGCTGTCAGTCATACCACTACATGGACATGTAGGTCTGCTGTGGTTCTTGTTGAATTTTTGTGTTTATTTTTTATGCCACTTCATGAAACGCAGTTATGCCATCAATCATCTCCGATCCAACTGACTGACTGCGTGTAAAGATAGTTAGGTGACGGTCATCATCATGGTGTTGTATGTCTGTCCAACTCAGTCTGTAGCGACTCCGATTAAGTCCATATTCCATATTTAAAAAATTGCAACGGATATTGCCCTGCACCTGCAGTACAGTAGTAGGAGTAAAATGTGGTTATTAAACAACAAGGAAACATTGACTGTCACTTGAGTCACTTTTACTTTGTAGATTAACTGGTAGAGTTCGACTTCATGCACACCATCATTCAACACAACAAACAACAGCAATCGCTCAGAGTCAGCAAGCATCCAATGCATGCCAACATTCATTACCTGTCTAGCTCTTTGGCTATCAGATCAGATGCCTAGTTTTGACAAGTGTGTGTGTGTTTTTTTTAACGAGGCAGTGGCCTCATTATTACTCCACATTCATTTTGAGTGTTGTTAGTCACTGTTTCGGGTTTCTTATTCATCTGTGGCACTTTGTCGCAGTTGAAGTTGGTTCACATGGTCAACGCTGTGATGGGCCGCAGCCTGGGTAGTGGTCATTGGTCAATTGAATTTGCAGAAATGTCAGCAAGTTTCTTCGAAGAGTCTTGTCTTTCTCTGCCAAGTACCTTCTGTCCTGACAGTGATGAGCGTTATATGCCTGCCTGCCGAGGCTGTAGCCTTCTGACAGTGATGAGTTTACTTTTGGATCCCTGCCCAAGTTCTGACAGTGAAGAGTTGGGGATGCCTGCAGAGGCGGTAGCCTTCGGACAGTGATGAGTTTCGGCTCTGAAACAAAACAGAGGATAGCTATAGTCACGTTTCACTTCTTATTGAAGGACTGTTAGAGGCAACATTTCTTGTACTATTCTCCATACAATGTCTGGCTAGATGGAAATGTATTCAGGGCGAGTCAGGAAGATGGAGCAGGACTCTGAGGAGTGGACAGTTAAATGCACAGACATGCAACTCCAATAGGGAAATGAAAAGAGAAGACGGTGGTGATGGATCTGTTTTGATTTGATTTGAACCAGTAAGACAGATACACACACAAATAAAGGAAAGAAGAAAGTAAAAATTTGAAAGCCTAGTTGTCAGGGAAGAGGAGCTCGTCCTCAAACTCTGGTGGTTCGGGCAGAAGTAGGTCATGTAACCCACTACTTACGTCATCTAAGTCGCTCTCCTCTTCCTGCTGTGATTCACGTATTTTGTACTCCGGTGGTATAAAGTGCTGATTCATTTTGATCATGGTTAACCTCTCCACGCTTTTGGGCAAGAGACTGGTCCTTTTCAAAGATACAATGGCACCAGCAGCACTGAAAACAAACTCAGAAGAGACACTTGCGACAGGGGAAGCCAGATACTTTATCGCCAGCCTGCTGAGCCCTGTCCACTGGCTTCTTTTCCCATACCAATACACCAATGGGTTACAATCCCTGAACACCTCTGTTGGGTCATTCAGATAGGCCTGGACCGTCCGCTCAATGCTCAGGGGTGCTCCGATGTGCTCGGCCTCTTTTGCTTTTGCATCAGCACTGGACTTACCATACCCCTGCCGTAGAAACCAATCAGTTGCCGATTGTACTGTGGATGATCCTGTTCTTGCTTCATTGATGTTATTGGTAGTGTTGGTGTCGGTGACTGCTGGGAGGCAAACGCACTGCCCTCAGGCTCTGAAGTAGAACTTGACTCTGGAATCCGCTCTGTAGTACTTGTTCTGGCCTGGGGCGGGGGGCTTCTAATTACCAGCCGTTCATTTTCAAAGTTAATGGCTTGCTCAGCTATCAAAGTTTTGTACTTGGCAACATCCACTTCTGAAAAAGGAATTACTGCCTTACTGTTCAGAAATACTTTGTACCGTGGATCCAAAATGATGGCAGTAATGTAATGTGGATATGACACAATGTTATTTTGAATCCTTGTATTGTTAGATAAGTGAACAGCTAAGGAGTCCGCCAAATAATATGCATCTTGTTTGTCATCCACACCGGCGTACGTTTCAGACACCTCCTTCAGCTGTTGCTCTAGCATGTGCAACAATGGGATAGCTTGGCCCATAGTACAGTCCTCCCTGCTGACTTCACGTGTGAAGACCTCAAAAGGAAGTAGCATCTCTGTCAGGCATTTAACGAGGTCCCATTGGCTCATCTCAATGGTCATGCCTCTCACAGTAGGATCCCCTAATCTTTTCATGACATAAGCATTGAGTCGTATGTTCTGCTCAAACAGATGATCCAGCATGCAATAAGTTGAGTTCCAACGTGTTGGCAACTCCTGGACGAGTGCTTTGACTGGCATTTTATGCTCAGGTAGAATGAACCTCAGCTGCTTTCGGGCTTTAAAAGAATGGCTGAAATGTGTGCATATTCTTCTGCAGGTGGCCAGTAAGTTGCTGACTTTGTATTCATTTTTCAGAAAGTCTTGAACAACAATGTTAATGCAGTGTACCAAACACGGGATCCTGAAATAGCCACCATCTTTCATGGCCCTAACTACATTACTGCCATTGTGTGTTGCAACGAAACCAATGTTAAGCCTTCTTGGGCGCAGCCACTCAAAGATTGTTGCTGTTAAACTCCTCCAAAATGTTTGCAGCAGTATGAGATTTCTCCATGGCAAACATGGCTACAGTTGCATGTTTGCGAGTGGCATGTAAAATCTCAGCAGCGTCAACACCAGCAGATATCTGTTCTCTAACCCCCACAAAAGAGATCCAGTGTTCAGTGATGCACATGTAATCAGTGGCTTGGCAACTGGTCCACATGTCTGTTGTCAGGTGGATACTCTGAACAGCACACTGCTGCAATGCTTTTCCAAGCAATTCCAGCAAGTCACAATATAGTGCTGGAACAGCAACTCTGGCAAAATAGTAGCAGCTGGGAATCTGCCTTTTTGGGCAGATGGCTGTCACAAATTCCAGAAAACCCACCCCTTCAACAAAAGAAAAAGGGAGAAGGTCCAGTGCTAACATTTTAGCCAGCTTCGCATTGTACAAACGTGCTATTGAGTGGTTGCATTCGTACTGCCCCTCCCCCTAACATGCTGATAATGGTAGGCTGCATGGTTTTCCTTAGGCTCAACAACACACTTTTTTTCATTGAAGTACTCCTTGGTGTCCCAGGCTGACTCTTACTCTTGTGCCACTGAGATGTTGCTGAAGATGTGGGCGACGATAACACTGCACTGCTGGGGACAGGGCTACTTTGTGTACCACTACCAGAGAGAACGTCTACCTGTTCTTCCTCTTCCACCATGATCGGATCTTCTACTTGTTTATCCCCATCAACACCAATGGTTGCAGTTTTCATGCCACGAAGGTGGTCCTCCCAGTCGATCAAGTGGTGTTTTTTCAGATGGGTTATTTGGCCTTCGATACCATAGTTTGTACCAAGCTTACCACGAATAACAGAGGTATTACAAATGGAGTATATAGCAATGTTCTCCTCCTTTTCTCTAACTGTAAAGAAGTCACAAACTGGGGAGCTTAACTTTTGCCTCCTGCTGGAGAGGGAGAGGGGTGGGTCAGGTGTGGGATAGATTATTTTTGTTAGGTAATAAATTATATTTATACGTAAACATACAATGTTAATGTTTTGTGGGGGGGTTACTGTTTACGAATTTATGTCACATGGATTACTTGCTGCTGCAGGGCTGCAGCCAGTGTTTGATTTAAATAATTTCCGATTTTGTAACACACAAACAGATAGATGCGGTGCCCTCACTGAGGTATTTGTCCTACTAGTACTGTCAGTCTCGCCTCCTAGTCCATTATACCTCCCACCAAACAGATCTTACCTGTGATTGATGATGATTAAGTTCGGCACAGCAATGGCTGCATGGTTTCTCAAGAGAATGGAGAAGATGCCATGGTTGTGGTAGTAGTAGTAGACACTGGCAGTAGCATTTGCAGAAAAAAAGAGACAGTCACTTGCCTGAGAGAGACTGTGGGAGGAGTAGTAGAACGAAGTAAAGTACAGTACAGAAGAAGACTGCCAAACAAACAATATTGCATCTGCTCAAGTAAAATAAAACATAATGGTGGCGGGGACAGCCTAGTACAAGAAGTTACAAACTGTAGTTGTGTCGAGTGAGTCACTTAACACAATCGTAATTCGTAACCTTTACTGCTGTGTGTGGTAGGATGTTGAAGATGAATCCAATCAATGGTGGCAATTAATTATGATGTACTAGGTCCCTTTGGAAAAAAAAATTGGCTTGCATATAGACTGAGCATGGGTGGGCAAGCAGAAGAAGTTCCTCGCCCTGCCTTGAAATTGAATTAGTGTTGCTTTCACCACATCTGCCCAGCAAGCGTGTGATCAATTGTTGGTGTACATTTAATGTAGTCACATCACACCTCAATATAAATCACACAGCCCAGGGGAAGAAGGCTAGGGTTTGACGAATGGATGGGAAGGGGGTTTTGGGGAAAGATTTGATGAAGAAAATCGGTACGCATGGACATAACAAAAGCAAAACACAATCTTGGCAGACGACCATGATCTTTCCAATAAATCTATAAAGGGAGAAAAAGGAAATGCATGCATGATGATGAAGATAACTTGATGGTTAATGAGTAGTATGTACTAACTACTACTAGATAATTAGACAGTACAGGGCAGAAGTATATTAATATGCAATTTGCCTTGCCTGTATGCCCTCAGAGAGACCCAAATTACATGTTGTACTGGGCTTACTTTTAAATATTGTAAAGAAAATAAAAAATAATTGTAGGGATCAATTAGCAAACACACAACAACACAACACACAGTCATAATGATTAAAGAGAAAAAAGGAATCAAATTAATTAAAAGATGAATGATACTAAAGTTACTATATTATGCTGGTCAAATTGTGGAGTTGAATCTCGTTATTTCTCTTGGTCCTCCCTTCCATGGACGCTCTGTACATCAATCTTGGGTGCCACTGCCTGCCTGATGCCGATTGGTAAGGTAAGTGTGAGTTGTTTCTCCCAGTATAGCACAGGGTAAAGGCCGGCCTGTAAGTGTTGGTGGAAAAACAAAAGGGGTATTGAAAAATCAATGAATAAAAAAAAGCATCAATTACGGTGGAGTGCAAGAACAGAGGAGGGAACACTTTCAGACTGAGGCTGCTTGGATACATCATGTCTACTATGTTTACGGCATTAAGCTACAACAACAACAAGACAGAACAGGCCCATGGCACGGGCCGTGATCCAACCTCCATTTAGCTTAAATTTGGACAGAGCCAGACAAAAGGCATATACAGCAACCTAGCATTTTTCAAAATGAAGTGACTAAATCAATGCGCTGCTGTCAGTCATACCACTACATGGACATGTAGGTCTGCTGTGGTTCTTGTTGAATTTTTGTGTTTATTTTTTATGCCACTTCATGAAACGCAGTTATGCCATCAATCATCTCCGATCCAACTGACTGACTGCGTGTAAAGATAGTTAGGTGACGGTCATCATCATGGTGTTGTATGTCTGTCCAACTCAGTCTGTAGCGACTCCGATTAAGTCCATATTCCATATTTAAAAAATTGCAACGGATATTGCCCTGCACCTGCAGTACAGTAGTAGGAGTACAATGTGGTTATTAAACAACAAGGAAACATTGACTGTCACTTGAGTCACTTTTACTTTGTAGATTAACTGGTAGAGTTCGACTTCATGCACACCATCATTCAACACAACAAACAACAGCAATCGCTCAGAGTCAGCAAGCATCCAATGCATGCCAACATTCATTACCTGTCTAGCTCTTTGGCTATCAGATCAGATGCCTAGTTTTGACAAGTGTGTGTGTGTTTTTTTTAACGAGGCAGTGGCCTCATTATTACTCCACATTCATTTTGAGTGTTGTTAGTCACTGTTTCGGGTTTCTTATTCATCTGTGGCACTTTGTCGCAGTTGAAGTTGGTTCACATGGTCAACGCTGTGATGGGCCGCAGCCTGGGTAGTGGTCATTGGTCAATTGAATTTGCAGAAATGTCAGCAAGTTTCTTCGAAGAGTCTTGTCTTTCTCTGCCAAGTACCTTCTGTCCTGACAGTGATGAGCGTTATATGCCTGCCTGCCGAGGCTGTAGCCTTCTGACAGTGATGAGTTTACTTTTGGATCCCTGCCCAAGTTCTGACAGTGAAGAGTTGGGGATGCCTGCAGAGGCGGTAGCCTTCGGACAGTGATGAGTTTCGGCTCTGAAACAAAACAGAGGATAGCTATAGTCACGTTTCACTTCTTATTGAAGGACTGTTAGAGGCAACATTTCTTGTACTATTCTCCATACAATGTCTGGCTAGATGGAAATGTATTCAGGGCGAGTCAGGAAGATGGAGCAGGACTCTGAGGAGTGGACAGTTAAATGCACAGACATGCAACTCCAATAGGGAAATGAAAAGAGAAGACGGTGGTGATGGATCTGTTTTGATTTGATTTGAACCAGTAAGACAGATACACACACAAATAAAGGAAAGAAGAAAGTAAAAATTTGAAAGCCTAGTTGTCAGGGAAGAGGAGCTCGTCCTCAAACTCTGGTGGTTCGGGCAGAAGTAGGTCATGTAACCCACTACTTACGTCATCTAAGTCGCTCTCCTCTTCCTGCTGTGATTCACGTATTTTATACTCCGGTGGTATAAAGTGCTGATTCATTTTGATCATGGTTAACCTCTCCACGCTTTTGGGCAAGAGACTGGTCCTTTTCAAAGATACAATGGCACCAGCAGCACTGAAAACAAACTCAGAAGAGACACTTGCGACAGGGGAAGCCAGATACTTTATCGCCAGCCTGCTGAGCCCTGTCCACTGGCTTCTTTTCCCATACCAATACACCAATGGGTTACAATCCCTGAACACCTCTGTTGGGTCATTCAGATAGGCCTGGACCGTCCGCTCAATGCTCAGGGGTGCTCCGATGTGCTCGGCCTCTTTTGCTTTTGCATCAGCACTGGACTTACCATACCCCTGCCGTAGAAACCAATCAGTTGCCGATTGTACTGTGGATGATCCTGTTCTTGCTTCATTGATGTTATTGGTAGTGTTGGTGTCGGTGACTGCTGGGAGGCAAACGCACTGCCCTCAGGCTCTGAAGTAGAACTTGACTCTGGAATCCGCTCTGTAGTACTTGTTCTGGCCTGGGGCGGGGGGCTTCTAATTACCAGCCGTTCATTTTCAAAGTTAATGGCTTGCTCAGCTATCAAAGTTTTGTACTTGGCAACATCCACTTCTGAAAAAGGAATTACTGCCTTACTGTTCAGAAATACTTTGTACCGTGGATCCAAAATGATGGCAGTAATGTAATGTGGATATGACACAATGTTATTTTGAATCCTTGTATTGTTAGATAAGTGAACAGCTAAGGAGTCCGCCAAATAATATGCATCTTGTTTGTCATCCACACCGGCGTACGTTTCAGACACCTCCTTCAGCTGTTGCTCTAGCATGTGCAACAATGGGATAGCTTGGCCCATAGTACAGTCCTCCCTGCTGACTTCACGTGTGAAGACCTCAAAAGGAAGTAGCATCTCTGTCAGGCATTTAACGAGGTCCCATTGGCTCATCTCAATGGTCATGCCTCTCACAGTAGGATCCCCTAATCTTTTCATGACATAAGCATTGAGTCGTATGTTCTGCTCAAACAGATGATCCAGCATGCAATAAGTTGAGTTCCAACGTGTTGGCAACTCCTGGACGAGTGCTTTGACTGGCATTTTATGCTCAGGTAGAATGAACCTCAGCTGCTTTCGGGCTTTAAAAGAATGGCTGAAATGTGTGCATATTCTTCTGCAGGTGGCCAGTAAGTTGCTGACTTTGTATTCATTTTTCAGAAAGTCTTGAACAACAATGTTAATGCAGTGTACCAAACATGGGATCCTGAAATAGCCACCATCTTTCATGGCCCTAACTACATTACTGCCATTGTCTGTTGCAACGAAACCAATGTTAAGCCTTCTTGGGCGCAGCCACTCAAAGATTGTTGCTGTTAAACTCCTCCAAAATGTTTGCAGCAGTATGAGATTTCTCCATGGCAAACATGGCTACAGTTGCATGTTTGCGAGTGGCATGTAAAATCTCAGCAGCGTCAACACCAGCAGATATCTGTTCTCTAACCCCCACAAAAGAGATCCAGTGTTCAGTGATGCACATGTAATCAGTGGCTTGGCAACTGGTCCACATGTCTGTTGTCAGGTGGATACTCTGAACAGCACACTGCTGCAATGCTTTTCCAAGCAATTCCAGCAAGTCACAATATAGTGCTGGAACAGCAACTCTGGCAAAATAGTAGCAGCTGGGAATCTGCCTTTTTGGGCAGATGGCTGTCACAAATTCCAGAAAACCCACCCCTTCAACAAAAGAAAAAGGGAGAAGGTCCAGTGCTAACATTTTAGCCAGCTTCGCATTGTACAAACGTGCTATTGGGTGGTTGCATTCGTACTGCCCCTCCCCCTAACATGCTGATAATGGTAGGCTGCATGGTTTTCCTTAGGCTCAACAACACACTTTTTTTCATTGAAGTACTCCTTGGTGTCCCAGGCTGACTCTTACTCTTGTGCCACTGAGATGTTGCTGAAGATGTGGGCGACGATAACACTGCACTGCTGGGGACAGGGCTACTTTGTGTACCACTACCAGAGAGAACGTCTACCTGTTCTTCCTCTTCCACCATGATCGGATCTTCTACTTGTTTATCCCCATCAACACCAATGGTTGCAGTTTTCATGCCACGAAGGTGGTCCTCCCAGTCGATCAAGTGGTGTTTTTTCAGATGGGTTATTTGGCCTTCGATACCATAGTTTGTACCAAGCTTACCACGAATAACAGAGGTATTACAAATGGAGTATATAGCAATGTTCTCCTCCTTTTCTCTAACTGTAAAGAAGTCACAAACTGGGGAGCTTAACTTTGCCTCCTGCTGGAGAGGGAGAGGGGTGGGTCAGGTGTGGGATAGATTATTTTTGTTAGGTAATAAATTATATTTATACGTAAACATACAATGTTAATGTTTTGTGGGGGGGTTACTGTTTACAAATTTATGTCACATGGATTACTTGCTGCTGCAGGGCTGCAGCCAGTGTTTGATTTAAATAATTTCCGATTTTGTAACACACAAACAGATAGATGCGGTGCCCTCACTGAGGTATTTGTCCTACTAGTACTGTCAGTCTCGCCTCCTAGTCCATTATACCTCCCACCAAACAGATCTTACCTGTGATTGATGATGATTAAGTTCGGCACAGCAATGGCTGCATGGTTTCTCAAGAGAATGGAGAAGATGCCATGGTTGTGGTAGTAGTAGTAGACACTGGCAGTAGCATTTGCAGAAAAAAAGAGACAGTCACTTGCCTGAGAGAGACTGTGGGAGGAGTAGTAGAACGAAGTAAAGTACAGTACAGAAGAAGACTGCCAAACAAACAATATTGCATCTGCTCAAGTAAAATAAAACATAATGGTGGCGGGGACAGCCTAGTACAAGAAGTTACAAACTGTAGTTGTGTCGAGTGAGTCACTTAACACAATCGTAATTCGTAACCTTTACTGCTGTGTGTGGTAGGATGTTGAAGATGAATCCAATCAATGGTGGCAATTAATTATGATGTACTAGGTCCCTTTGGAAAAAAAAATTGGCTTGCATATAGACTGAGCATGGGTGGGCAAGCAGAAGAAGTTCCTCGCCCTGCCTTGAAATTGAATTAGTGTTGCTTTCACCACATCTGCCCAGCAAGCGTGTGATCAATTGTTGGTGTACATTTAATGTAGTCACATCACACCTCAATATAAATCACACAGCCCAGGGGAAGAAGGCTAGGGTTTGACGAATGGATGGGAAGGGGGTTTTGGGGAAAGATTTGATGAAGAAAATCGGTACGCATGGACATAACAAAAGCAAAACACAATCTTGGCAGACGACCATGATCTTTCCAATAAATCTATAAAGGGAGAAAAAGGAAATGCATGCATGATGATGAAGATAACTTGATGGTTAATGAGTAGTATGTACTAACTACTACTAGATAATTAGACAGTACAGGGCAGAAGTATATTAATATGCAATTTGCCTTGCCTGTATGCCCTCAGAGAGACCCAAATTACATGTTGTACTGGGCTTACTTTTAAATATTGTAAAGAAAATAAACCACTACCTACTTCTACTGAGGTGGTGGTTGTGCTGGATGTAGGTCGCTGCTGGGCCTTTGCTAATGCAAATATGGAAGCTGTAGGTCGTGTTGGTGTTACCTGTGTTGGAGGTATGCGTGCTACATCCCTCGCAGTGATTTTGGGAAGGGTAATAATGTTGGTCTCCATCTCCTCTGGGCCGGGAGTGATGTTCGTGATGACTGGCTCATCATCATCCTGTTGTTCTACATCGTTCTCCATAAGTGTAAGGCTTTCTGGAACCTCCTTTTCCCTAGCTTGGTCTTGGGATGTGTCTCCCTCTCAGACTCATTTTGTGGCATCTAGATCATCAGAAGGGGGGCTTGACGAAAAACTTGATGGACTAACCCTCCTTTTCCTTGCTGGAGATTTGGAAGACAATGGATCTTCTGAATGAGTGGCTTCCTCTTCTTCTTCTTCTGCATGAGGCTCAATTTCCTGAACTGCCACAACTTCGGGAGGAACAACCACTACTATTGCGGGCGGTGGTTAAGGCTGTTGTTGACCACTTATCTGCTGTGCTTCCTCCTGTGTTGATTGGGTACTACTTTGAGATAGCGATAAGTTTATCTCAGGGTCAGTGTCACTGGTTTGCACCATTAGGCTGGCTACCTCTTCCACACTCATGTGCTTGGGCCTGGGTTGGTGGGATGGGCCCATTGATGCGGAGGTGCTGCCCCCAGCTTGCCCACCGGACACCGCTGCTGCAGGCATAATTTTTGTTTTCCAAAAAAGGTGTTGGGGGGGAACACCAGACTTAAGTGTCACTTCCTTCTTCTGTTCCTTCTTCTCAGCAACTTTCTTGGTCTTGGAGGACCTGGTATTGCTTTCTTTGGGCCCATCTTCTTCAGATGTCAGCAGCACTCAGTTGCACAATTCGCAGAGATGTCTGGTCAGGTCACACGTCCCGTCGTGTACAGCAGCAGGACGTCTATCTGTCAGCACAACGGGCGATGATGAGACACCTCCTCCTCAGTCTTTTGTGCACCTAAAAGCAAAAAAGCCAGAAAAACATCAGTCAAACGATAGTACGATCAAATTAATATAATATATAACAGTGTGTGGTGGTCACAATGATTACATTTTAGTAACTCAGTGAACAACAACAGTGTAGCCAATTATGAGATTTTGACAACAAGGCCAGGGCTTTTCTGGTGTACGGTGTACACTCAGGAAGAATAAGAATAGCAAAGAACAAAACAAAAATGTAGTGGAGTCTGTTTGGCTCAAATTTGTGCATCATGTGGGATGGATGCAACATCAGGGAGCTGCAGATGGCAATGGGGATGGATTTGGAAGCAGTAAGACTAGAGGAACAATGGAAATACACGCAGGCCTATGGCCATGTCTGAACTGGGGTGGCGCAGTGAGCTAAAGAATGATGATGGATTAAACCCAGATCAGTTGACTGGGGGCGAGTGCTTGCAATGTTTAACACTCCGTCCATCATCCCCTTTGGTTTTGCTTTGTTCTCCCTAAGGTGGCAGGGTATGCCCAGATGTGGGTCCCTTGCTCACTTTGCCACTGGATTCAAGCTAGCTTGGCTGATGACGGCTGATTAGCCAGAAACCGGTCCCAGGATGCTTGTTTCCGGTCCAGGAAAGACATGGCTTGGCAGTTCGGGCTGGACTGTTCCCATGAGGCACAGGGTCAGACTGATTTGAATATGGCCATGTCTGAACTGGGGTGGCGGAATGAGCTAAAGAATGATGATGGATTAAACCCATATCAGTTGACTAGGGGTGCGTGCTTGCAATGTTCAACACTCCGTCCATCATCCCCTTTGGATTTGCTATGTGACAAAAACAGTACACTACTAACAACCACCACAAAATGGCCCCCAGCCACACACATGGTCACTCACAGGCACAAGGCACGGCAAACAATGAACTCAAGCCGGCCTATATGGCCGGACAAAGGATGCCTGATAAACAACACAGCTTTAATTCAAAAGCGAAAATCCACATGGCTAAAAACAGGTTGGAAAGTTACACAACAACAACAACACCATACACATGCAAAAAAAGACATTTATTTAACACACCCAAAAACTGAAATACACCCCAAAAAAAAACCACATTTTGCAATTCAATCCAATGCCATCCATGCCCTAAATGAAATTCAACAGACACCACAGAAACAGTTGTTTCAGGCGCCCATGAGTACCTCTGGGCCTACTGGCTGAAAAAAGGCCTAACAAACACCCAAAATGTTATAACAAAGAAGAAGATATACAGCACACCCTATATTTATTCACACAATTAGAGATAATGTTTCTGTCAAGGTCATAGTCCGTATGAAAGAATCATTCAATACACATGAGAACCGACTGTCACAATCCCCATATTCTTTTTCGAAGACAGAGTCCACATCAATCAATCTCTTCAAATGCGTAAAATTCCTTTCTTTTTCTGTTGATAGCTCCCAAAGCAAACAAACATCAGCCAACACGTGTTTCGTCTTCCCTTAGACTTTGTCAAGGCTGTAACATAAAATGTATGCCGGTGTTGAAATTTAACAAACTCAAAAAATGAAAATTTTCAAAGTTCAATCCGATCATAGGATTGCTGGATCATTGAAGTGCATCATATATAACAGTATATCCAGTACCAAAAACAATCAGAGGTACATGTCATTTAAATAATAATACATGGAAGAGAATTCCAAATAATTTTTTATCTAGTTTTCTTTTCCCCATTTGGATAAAAGAAAAGATACCAGAAGAAAAGGTTGCCAGAAAAAGAGGGGAGAGAGAGATTTATGATCAGCCGAAAGTGTGAGAAGAAAATGAAGCCTAGTGAAAAATATTATTTGGTCTTTTGTTCACTTTATGCTCAAAAGATGTAAGAACACCATAAAACCCGGAAATAGAGTGATCAACACTATTCTACCTACCACGGGCGGAGTATTATAGAAAACAAATTGAATCCTTCAAAGCAGTCCAGTCTAATTGTATAAACTGTCAAAATATTCTCAGTTTTCTATAAAAAATAGAAATAAATATGCAGATATCAGTGTATTTCCTTTTGTGTTAGTAACTACCACATCTAAAGGAAGTTACGGCGATAGCAAAACCAATTTTATGATAATTGTCTAATAGACATATAATGTACATTAGGGGCTCAATGATACATTTATCCCCTACCTTCTAATGAGCATATAGTGAGATCTGCCATTGGCCATAGTAAAATATCTAAGAGACTGCACCACATAGGCAGTTTTTATGTCAGCCACTTAGACATAAAATGAATAAAAGCAAGTGTGGAGTGGCACAGAGGTTACTTCCTTTATCTCGAACAGGGTGTTTAGAATTAATGCGTATGCCAGCGCCTTTATTTGTCTCAAACAATACAAAGCGAAGTTGTAAACTATACAACCTCTCAAATGCCACTTACTATTATATTGACATTAACACCTGAGGTACAGCGTGCAGTGACCATTCGTGTCCTGTTTGACGATAGTTAAATTTAATCCTCCTAAAAAGGCAAACACGGAACATGAGCACGTGTATTAGTCCATGTCTTACACAAAGTGAACAGATGTCCTATAATAGACACTTACGTAGTTCGCTATACCCACCAAAGGTACAATGTAGAGTGGAAACTTATGTTTGATAAAACTTTAAACGATTTTCAGTCCTCCTAAAAAACGGATATGAAATATAAGCATATATACATAACAATATTCTTGAGCCCATTCACACTGAAAAGCTCTTAACAACCAGAAATCACCTAGTGAGCTTATGGCAACTATGACGAAGAATACAACAGGGACCTTAATAAGTCCTAGAGTGAATAACACATACACATCACTTGTACAAATCCCGCTTATATATGGCTTTTCAAATTCACATCACAATTGTTGAATAGCTCGATTTTATTCGATAAGCTTATTCATAGTAAGTGAGACCACCAAAAGTACAATATTGGGTATTTGCGTTTCGTAGATAATAACATGGCTACAAATCCTCCTAGTCCACAAAATATTGCATATGAATATGTATACCAGTCCATGTTATTTGTCCCCATTACAATATACTGGTTCTCACATTCACAGTCACCTAAAACGAAATCATGAAGCGCTTGTAACGTGCACACCGTTGGAGAAACACCGCAACCCTAATAAGTCCTACAGTAAAAAACGACTACATGTTACTCAGGCAAATTCCAACCTTCGTTAGCTGCCTAAAACGAAACCTGCATCCGTTTCTAACTATGTTTGCCGATACACTCACCGCGAGGGAAGTCTCATTCACTGCACTTCCAACCGCGTCTTCTCCGTCATGTAAGCACTCAAGAAATCAGTTCTTCTGGATATAGGAAAAACGCGCGTCTAGCGTGAAACGTCATCGCGCACCGGCATCATGTGACCGGGTGTCGGAGCGCTCAGACGCGTGAAGTTTACAAGGCGAATATCCCCGCCATTTTGGGAGTATTCAATATTATTATCGCGACTCTCGCATATTTAGAATAATCATAGATCCCCTTTCCACTTATAAACAGATGATTGTATAAGTACTTAGTGAAAATTTAGTTAGTAAGAGAAAAAACATGATGATTGAGAGAGATATAGAGTGGGGAAAATAGAGATTGCCACATTTGTACACCATAAATGAAGAGATACCTAGCCCATAGTACCATGTCTCTCGCATTCTGAGAAGCCTACGTTTGTATCAGGCAACAAACTTTATCAAATTATTTTACATGATTTGGTATGAGCTCATAAGTTATAAAGACGTCTAATGCTAAAGACTAGTGCCACCTCAAATTATTCAAAAGAATATTTCCAGATAAATGCATACAAATCAAAAAACGAGAGTAAGAACTTCATCGTAAATTGCAATGTATACATATCGAATATAAGTTTTACAACAGTGTATATTGCGTACTTTCAGTCCTGTAAAAATACATGTAATTCTCTGTCAATGTTGATTCCCATATCCACAGCTCTAAGTTTAATCAGCCATCTAAATTCCAATTTCCTGAGTACCTGTACACGATTACCTCCCCTTGGATTTGCTTCTACCACTGCTATACCATGAAACTTGATGTTAAGTACTTCTGAGTTTTGATGGTTACTATTATAGTGTACAGCTAGTGGATAGTTGCTATTGTTGTTTCTGATCGTCCTGATGTGTTCTTGAACACGTTCCTTGAGGGGACGGATCGTGCTTCCAATGTAAATTAGACCACATTGGCACACGATGCAATACACAGTGAATTTTGTATTGCAATTCATAAATTGGCTAATGTGATGAATCTGACCTGTATTGTAACTGAAATATTTTACTTTATTCATAGTGAATTGACAGACATTACAAGTTGTGCATTTGTAGAAGCCAGCCGGCTTCTTTGGTAGCCATTGCTGTATCTCGCTACTTCTGCAATTCTTAGGCACAGACGGGCTCAGTATATTTTTAAGTGTCTGTCCTCTACTGGTTGTGACTTGTGGTTTAATACTGATGTATTTGTCCAAACTGGTATCCAGTTTGAGGAGGTGCCAATGCTTGATCAGTATTCTGTAGATTTTGTGACTTTGTTCATTGTAAGGTGTTTTAAAAGTAACTTTCTCTCGCTTTGTTTTTTTGTCGCTATTGGTCTTTAGCAAGTCAGTACGTTTAACCTTACTGATCTTATTCTGAGCCTTATCTAGAGTTGAGCTCTCATATCCCCTGATGAGAAAACGATTTCTCATCTTCAACAGTTCTTCTTGAAACACTATATCATCGCTACAGTTTCTTCTTAATCGTGTGATCTCACCATACGGCATACCCCTCACTTGTGTGACTGGGTGGGCACTTTCAGCATGCAATGGGGAATTGCACGTGGTTGGTTTCCGATATAGTTTGCTTGCCAAGGTCTCTCCCTGTGCATATAGTGTTATATCCAAGAAGTCTATATGATGCTTGTCACTACTAAGTGTGAAGGTTAGTTTTTAATCATTGATATTCAAGTATTCAATAAGTTTGACAAGGAAATCCTCACCCCCTCCCCATATCATCAAAATATCATCAATAAATCGTCCCCAGTATATTATGGGATTTGTCAAATTACTGGGGCATCTCTTCCATAGGTGCTGATCTTCAAAGAAACCCATGTAACTGTTTGCGAAAGAGGGCGAAAATTTCGCTCCCATGGCCACTCCGGATGCCTGTTTGTACTAGCTCCCATTATGTTGAAAATAATTATTGTTTAACGTTAGCTGGGTCAGATCTAAAACCATTTGTGTATGTTCATACAATGTGGCACTCTGTTTCGACAAGATGTATGTTAGAGCTTCCATGCCCTTAGATTGAGGAATGCATGTATATAATGCACAAACATCTAATGTGACCAAAGTAAATTCATCACTCCAAGATAAGTCCTCAAGTTTGTTTAGTAAGTCTTTAGTGTCTTCTATGAAAGACGGTAGACTTTTTACCACTGGTTTGAGATAGATGTCTATATACTCCGAAATTTTCTCAGTTGGGGACCCTATTCCTGAGATAATGGGTCTCCCAGGTGGCGTAGTTATATTCTTATGTATTTTTGGTAAAATATATATACATGCTGCCCGTGGTGTTAGATTCAGCATGTATTTGTGTTCCATATCCGATAGTAGGCCTACGTGTAAATAATAGCCTAATGTCTTCTCAATGAGAGAGGTTACCTCCTTCATTGGATTGGTCAATATTTTAGTGTAGGTGTAATTTGCACTTAATTGATTGTCAATTTCGACCCCCCAAAAAAAACAATTTTACAATTCAATCCAATGCCCTCCATGACCTAAATGAAGTTTAAATTCAACAGACAATACAAAAACACTTGTTTCATGCACCCATGATGATTGATGAGTACCTCTGGGCCTACTGGCAGACTAGTCCACTAGCTTGGAGGTCTATGGCAAAAGCACAGTGGCTGGTCCCACAAAATGGCCACCACCACATGCCAGGCCACCCACAACAACAAGAAAAGGAAGACAAGACTGACAATGCAGGCCTATGGCATTGTCACATGGCCAGGCCACTCACAATAACAAATAAATTAAGACAAAGGACAGGACCAGGAAGTTGGAGACTTTGGGGAACTTCCTTCCTCTTTAAAAAAATTGTAAAAATAGAAAAATTACTCCTTGCTTAAAAAACTACAGCATGGTGATCTTCACAAAAAGTCGTCATCGCGCGCGCGAACACGCATATTGAGCACGTGAAGAGTTGCCAAAACTACGCGAGCCGATCGCCCAGGGTTACCTACTGGCAGAAAAGACTATTTATTTAAAACACACAAAAAAACTGAAATTCCACCCCAAAAAACACATTTTGCAATTCAATCCAATGCCATCCATGCCATAAATGATGTTAAAATTCAAGAGGAAAACAATGTAGAGAGTTAGGACTCGTAGACAGCCGTCCGTGTCCCAAGTAATATAATGCTAAACAAGAAGCAACGGCCAGAAACAAAAACTTTGTCTGACAGGAAAAGGAAGGGATTAGCACCTTCAAATTTTTTTTATAAAACTCTCACACACAAACCTGGTTGGTGTCATGCTTCATCATCGGGTCCCAGCCTGGCGGCAGAGTGCCACCAGGCTGTGCTGCAACACCTGTTTACAGTGGAGCTGGTAATTTTTAGGTGATGTGTAGTAGAGTCCTGGGGTATGGTTAAAAATACAGAGAGTGTGGATGATATTAACAAGTCCTATGTGTAACTGTGTATATCATCAGGTGGTCGACATGTTTCAGCCCAGGAAAAAATTAAAGGGCTTTCTTCAGGACCTCTCTTGAAAAAAAGGTGGAATAAAGTGAGTGATAAAATTGTATCACATGTATTGCATATTTACACTCGCGCTAAGGAGTGTATCATGCTTGCAGGACAAACAATTAGTCGTCCGCCTTCAAAAATGTTGAGTACGTTTATATAGTAAGAGGCTTATTCATCTCTGGCCCGGATGTGGGGAATCTGTAGGCGATCATTTTTTTGTGATCATCGCGCTTCAACTGGAAACCTGTATCCGGAGTCCGGGGCAAAGGCTGGCCGTTCCTTCTTGTTTAGCGTTAAAATTCAAGAGACAACATAGAAACAGTTTTTATGCACCCATGATGACTACCTCTGGGCCTACTGGCAGACTAGGCCACAAACATGGAAGCCTATGGCAAAAGGAAGCACACTGCCTTACTCCACAAAATGGCCGCCGCCCACATGGCCAGGCCACCCACAATAACAAGAAAGTGAAGACAGATAATGAATGCAGGCCTATGGCAAAAGCAGTGCACACAGCCTGCATGGCTCCACAAAATGGCCGCTAGCCACCCACAAGAAGAAATGGAAGACAAACAATGCAAGCCTATTGCAAAAGCACACTGCCTTACTCCACAAAATGGCAGCCACCCACATGGCTAGGCCACCCACAATAACAAGAAAGTGAAGACAGACAATGAATGCCTATGGCAAAAGCACACTGCCTGGATGTCTCCACAAAATGGCAGCTCGCCACCAACAACAAAAAGAAATGGAAGACAGACAATGCAAGCCTATGGCAAAAGCACACTGCCTGCCTTCGCAAAATTGCCGCCACCCACATGGCCAGGCCACAAAAACAACAAGCATTAGCAAAGGGGAACAAAGAAAAGACATGAAGGCCTATATGGAAAAAGCAGCATACTACTAAACTACCAACACAAAATGGCCCCAAGCCACATGGTCACTCACAGTCACAACAGGCAATGAAAAACAATGAACTCAAGCAGGCCTGTACTCCCTATATATGACCAGACAAAAGAGGCCTGCTAAACAACACAGCTTTATTACAAAAATGCAAAAAGGAAAATCAGCAGGGCTATGAAAGGTTGGAAAGTTACACAGGAAGCACACACACTCATCCAACAAAGGTATTTATTTATTAACACACACACCCAAAAAGTGAAATACACCCCAAAAACCACATTTAGCAATTCGATCCAATGCCATCCATGCCCTACATGATGTTTAAATTCAACTGACACCACAGGAACATGCACCCATGGGTACATCTGGGCCTACTGGCTGAAATTTCAAAGAAAAACAACTAGGCCCCTACTGAAACTACAGGCCACCCACAACAACAAACATTTTAAACAATGAAAATCCCCCAAAAAAGTAGGTAGACTAGACACTACAAACAAGCCCCAATCAAACAAACAAGTACACCAATTCCCTAACTTACTTGTAAAATCTCAAATCTAAAAGTCCTCAAATCCAATCCAATGATATGATGCAGCAGACAGACACGAAAAAAGTGATCCTTCCAGCTCCAAATCCAAATGAAAGTGAACAGCACATGACAAAGCACTGGGAGGAGCCTGCTGGACAGGAACAGGAAGTTGGAGACTCAGGGGCACTTCCTTCCTCTTGAAAAAAAAGTAAAAAAAGATAAAGGATTCCTTGCACAAAAAACTACAGCCAAATCACAATCAGAGGAGTTTTTTTTTATCAAAATGATCATATTCGAGAATGTTTTATGATGCTCAAGAGATATTCTTCGCCAGGTTGCAGTTTCTGCGTGTTCGGGATCGCAATCATACCAACACTGCCGCCGGAAGTCAGATCGCGTGTCCGAATGACGTGTCCGCGTTTGCACAGTCTCGCGGGATCGTGCAAGCGGATACCAAATCTCGGGGCGCAAGCTAATGGATAGGAAAGCTTGTTGGCGAACGCAGAATCACGGTAAGTCGTTACCGAACGTGCGAGAACGCATATTGAGCGTGCGAAGAAGAAAAACAGCTACGCTACATTACAGATTGCGTAGTATTCGGTAACTTCGTGTTCAACGCGAATCGCGAAGTTACAGAAACTACGCAAACTCTGTGAGCGTAGCGTAGTTCACCGCTCAGGGTTACTTACGTTTTCTGCCAATTTATTTCCAAGCCTTTACATAGACTTTTGTTTTTGTGCAAATAGTCACTATACCACAGAGCAGGGAGAGAATTCTATGGGGTTTCCAATTTGCGGACAAACGCATCAAATGAGGATCCAAGGCAAGAATCGATGATGTGTATGACTGATTCTACTGAGTGACTCACACGGGGCAGTTAGCTTCAGGTAGAGTTAAGAGCCAGGATGTAGAGCTTTGACCAGATCCTGCCAGTGGATGTTGTCTGATTCTCTTGTGACCGAACCCCTGATTGAACGGGGAGGACAAAAGGGACTGCAAAGTGATCGGACTATAGCAAAGGAATAGGCAGGTCTATATGCATGTTCCTCAGGTTGGTACATATTAGATCCAACTTTAGACATGAGATCTTCGACTATGGAAACGCCCTCTACGCTTGAGCCTTGGCCAAACTCCTGAAACGACTACAACGCATACAGAACGCATCTGCACGCCTGATCCTCGACATCCCTCACCACAGCCACATCACACCTCACCTGAGAGACCTGCACTGGCTTCCAGTCAACAAGAGGATCACCTTTAAGCTCCTCACCCACGCACACAAGGCACTCCACAACACCGGACTGGCATACCCCAACAAACGACTCAACTTCTACACCCCGAACCACTAGCTCTGCTCTGCCGACCTCGCCCTCGCCACGGTCCCCCGCATCCGAAGAGCGACCACCGGTGGCAGATCGTTCTCCCACCTCGCCACCAAGTCCTGGAACATCCTCCCCATCCTCCTACGGCAGACCCAGGACCTTCTAACCTACAGGAGGCTACTCAAGACCTGGCTATTCGAGCAGTAGCGGCACCCCTCCCCCCTCAGCGCCTTGAGACCCTCGCGGGTGAGTAGTGCGCTTTACAAATGCTCTGATTGGTTGATTGATTGATTGAACATGTGGCCAGCTACATTGGTGGGAAAGTTCATGATGAGCTGGATGTTAAGAACCTCAATATCCTCTATCACAGAGGAGGCCGTCTTGCAGGCCACATTATCAAAATGGATGTTTAGTTCACCCAAAATGAGGAAATTAGAAAATTTGAGCACAGGAGATGCAAGAACTTCCATAATGCCAGAGCTCCAGTTGACTGCATTACCCAGTGAGCAATAAATTAGGGCTCCAGATACGGTTAAATTCTTAGCAATTGACAGTAAGAAGAGTAGAGCTTCACAGTCAGTGATTATCAACATATCTATTTTGCATGCAAAGTGTTCTTTAAAAATTATAGCTATACCACCTCCTTTTTTGTTTTCGCAATCCACTCTCACAACCTGGTAATATGGGCCAAAGCTGTAATAATGTCTGGCCCTGAAGCATCATTAAGCCAGGTTTCTGTTAAAAAGACAACACAGGGACATGTTCAGTGAGGAAATAAAAAATGTCCCAGTGATGTTTAACTAACGAGTGACAATGTAGGTAAAAAAACTTAAGGTTGTTAAAACTATGATCCTGAGCAGGATTGACCTTAGGATGCATAGGTTGGGCAGCTAATGGGTGCATAGTCTCTGAATGCAGGGGGTGGTCGTGAAGTTACAATGTGAGCAATTTTTACAGCTAAAACTAGATTTAAATCAAGTAAGGGGACAGGCTCCTATGGTGAAGGGGCAAAGGGCATGCAGTTGAGAAGCAGAGTGAGTAAACCTATCTGTCGACAAAGAGGCAGCATTTCTGGCCCCTGGACCTGATCGAGCATGGACAAACACAGACAGGCTTGCCTGTGACGCCTCTTTGTCATCACAGTGTGCAGGCCGGGAGCCTGTGACAAATGCTACTTCACTCTAGAGCGCTAACGGCTCTGTACAATCAGCAGAAAGCAATGGCCACCAAGTAAATATTTCCCCTCAACTTAATTACCTGCAAGATGTATTAGTTCACCATATTGTTAAGACTTTAAAATTCAATCAATATCGCATAGCACAATCAAATTTTACAGAGGTGCAGATTATAAAAGAAAGCAACACGAAGGGGAGGAAGTCGAATCAATTTGCTCTTCTGCGCACAAGCCTACCCAGACTGACCAGGAACACCTATAAGTAGATTGAATGCGTGGAGCTCAAATTTCCTGATGACTGACAATGGCTCCTTCGAAAGGCCTGAAATATTCTAAGATTTCTGTAGGAAAGTAGGATCTGCTTTTATGGTTACCCACACTTTTTGCCTGGCACTGTGCTGTTTCTGACTAGTCTGACTGGGATCCTGCTGATCAGGACCCAAGTCTCTGTGCTTTCCCCTAAATTGGTATGGTAAGTACTTAGGTACTTCCCAGATTGGACACTGGTGTACCCTTATCAGTCCCTAGTATATGGTACTGAGGTACCCACGGCATAGGTACTCCAGAGGTCCCCTATGGGCTGAAGCATGCATTTTGCCACCCATGGGAGTCCACTCAAACTGAAACCACTGGCCTGCCATTGCAGCCTGTGCAAGCTGGTGCTAGCACTACTTACACTTACAAAAGATATAGGTTTACCTATATCTAAGGTCACTGCAGATAAAAATTATGTCACCCCTAAAGCAGGCCTTTCAATCCTAAAGGCAGGGTGCTCGGTTCTAAGTGTGAAGGAGCCCCTGCATGAGCAGGACACCCTACAATCTTCGGAGTGCATTCTCCCGCGTTGTAAGTGCATCAGCCATAACGATACATAGAGTGGCCATGCGTTATTACGCAATTACTATCTCTACATTGGCTGTAACGAACCCTGTCATGTTTGGTATCAAACATGTTGGAATCATACCCCCACACCGTAAACGGTGTGGGAGGTATGATTCCATGCACTGTAAAGCTCCTCCGTGAGACTCTCAGTGCTCCTGGTACCAGTCTTCTAGACCCAGACTGAACAACATGGCTGCTGCCGACCAGAGACACGGTTCTGCCCTCCTGCTGCTGAGCCAGGGGAAGGCAGATTAATAGGTATCCTGTCACAGGGAGGTGAGACCACCTCTCAGACAGGGTTTAGTCTATTGGGGCCGGGTGGGAGCACTTGCAGCGCCACTCAGTCTGCTTGAAGGGCACATTTGGTGCCCTTCTTGCATAGTCCAGTTCAAACCAGCTCAGGGAGCCGTTGGCTCTGGCGCGAAACTGGACAAAGGACATGGGAGTACGATGGAGAAGGAGACTAAGGTGCACAGTAGGCCAGCCAAGAGATGGCCGAGCACGACACAGTAAGTGAACAAGACCTCGAAATGCAGACACCTGGCTGCTGGATCTATGTTCCAGCACCAGGTTGAAACAGAGGCAAGCCCAACTGAGTCAAGCTGCCCAAGCAAACAACTGGCTGCCCGTGTCTTGCAATGGACCCAAGGGTGACACCCCGACAGGTAGGTACTGCTGTGCAGGCATACACCCCTTTTGTGGGGAGGGTGTGATTCCTGGCAAGCCAAGTGGAGGCTGGAAAGTGACACCTAAGCATTAACCACCCTGCTGGTGGAGGGAGGAATGGGACCAGGCCTGTCCTTGTCAAGAAGTATCATAGGCCTGCTGCCAAGTGTATGCCAACAGCCACCAGATCTTCAAATGAGGAGGCACTGCTCATCGGGGTAAACATAGAGACCTGAAAAATACGTGGGCAGCAGCCCACACCCCCCCCCCCCATTTGCTGACAACACTATGACAGACTGTAGGAGGCATACTCCACAGCAGAAAACATAAGATACCAAGAAAGACAGTGCATTGGATGCAGCAGAGTAAGAGAATGCCACAATAAGCCCATGAGGGTGTAGGGAGGGTCACCCTCAAAGCGGCTAAACAAGAGGCATTAGGGGCACCGAAAATAGAGATATGATGATGAGCCCCAGAAGCATGACAGTGCACCATGTTGGCATGCACGTGGAATTAGTTGGAACAATCTGTAAACTGCTCACTTCAAAGCAAGTCAAGAGGGACAAGAAGCTGCTTCATCTCCGGCACAAAGCTCCTCCTTAGACAAGCCAACCAGTCTCCAAGAAAAGGTGGATATTACCAAGAAGTATATACAGCACTTCTTGATGGACATCAGAAAGAAAATGGGCACCATCCAGAAGGGTTTTAAGATGCGGTTTACCAAACTGAAGAGCAATCAAACTTCTCTTGGTGCCAGAGTAGACGCCTTGGAGAGAACAGTCAACTATTGCTCATTACAAAAGCACCAAATGTAAGAGGACAGTCAGGAACTCCAAGAACAAAAGATAGACTTGCAGTTTAACCTCAAAGATATTGAAAATAAGTCCACACCATGGTTTAGGCATCAAATACCAGGGAATCAAAATTGCTACCAGTATAGCAAGCATATATATGGTCAACAAGAAGGCCATTTTCTTTTTTGAAATTCTCCTTATTACAGTTGGCAACAATTTATTTTTGGGGATAAAACAATCGGTGTCTAATTTTTTCTGGGGCAGTTTCAAACCTAGACTACTGATATGCCTTCTGCAACAATCAAAGCAAAGCAGGCCTGGCCTTTCCGAGCTTTCACATGTATTATGTAGCTCAGCTAAGGGTCATAGCCGAATGGTGAAACGGAAAGGTAAAAAATCTGTGCCATCATGGTTCATGAAATTGCAGGTAGACTGCTATGTAATCTGAATCTACATTATGTACAACTGTGCCATTGTGTGCTAAACCTCCAAATGAACAACACTGCAGCGAGTGATAAAACTGGGTCTTAGAAAATCGACAAAGGCACTAACAGGCACTATAGATTGATTTCCAAGTTATATATGCTGCTAAATGCTGTAGATCAAGTAAACCTATGGCACACATCATTTCTTTTTTTGAAAACACATTTTATTGGTTAAACAGCACATGTATCAACATAGGACACCTTATACATTCAGTCATCTTACGTGTCTTCATCAGAACCCCCAACAAACCCCTCAGATCCCTCCCCCCCGCTGCTGTTGGTGTGGGCATGGTGCAGGCAGAAATTACAATGATCAATAGACAAAACCTAACGGAGCAATACACATCATCAGCCTCCTCACATGGAACACAATTCAACCTTCTCCCACATGAGTCTTCACTTTCCTCCTGGGAATTCCTTAGAGCCTGCACTAACACCTCCCATGCTCGCGCCGCCTCTAAACTTTTCTCATTCGCTGTGCGGGCTGCCTGCCGCAGTCTAACAGTACTCTTACTGCTGGCCCATTTACATAATTCTGTTTTCCTACCTATGGCACACATCATTTGGTGTGAAATATGCCTAGCCAAATAATCTCTTGAGACTTGTAACATTTTTGAGGGAGATTCATAGAAGTGCTACCTGCATTAGAAATCGGGGGGTACCTTATCAAGTCCTTTACGACTGGCACTACACCCCTACTAAAACTCAATGTTAGCCATTGCTGCTGGAGAATATGTGGCGGAACAGGCAACACAATACATGTTTTGTGGAGTTAGCCCAAGCTGACCCCTTGTTGCAAAGAAGGCAATGCAGGAATTATTAGGTTATCCCAATGCCCTTTGAAACACAATTTTGATTTTATTATATTGCAGATGTTATACAAATATCACTGGAAGTGATTCTTCATGACTATACTGGTTTATTAACTACTTTCCAAGAGATATGTCTCATTCCACATGTAATGACCAGTATGATAGACAGTCAAACATATAATATGTGAATAATTTTTATACATAAAACTACAAACTCAATCAATCAATCAAAGCATTTGTATAGCGCGCTACTCACCCGGAGGGTCTCAAGGCACTTGGGGAGGGGGGGTCCGCTACTGCTCGAACAGCCAGGTCTTGTGCTGCTTCCTGAAGGCGAGGTGGTCCTGGGTCAGGCGGAGGTGGGTCGGGAGGGAGTTCCAGGTCTTGGCGGCGAGGTAGGAGAAGGACCTTCCCCTGTGGTGACTCTTCGGATGCGGGGGACGGCGGCGAGGGCGTGGCCGGTCGATCGAAGCTGGCGTTTGGGAGCGTAGAAATTGAGGCGGCTGTTGAGGTATCCTGGTCCTTGGTTGTGCAGGGCTTTGTGTGCGTGGGTGAGGAGACGGAAGGTGATTCTCTTGTTGACCGGGAGCCAGTGCAGGTCTCGCAGGTGTCCAGAGATGCGGCTGCGACGGGGGATGTCCAGGATGAGTCTTGCTGAGGCGTTCTGGATCCGCTGGAGTCTCTTCTGGAGTTTGGCGGTGATTCCGGCGTAGAGGGAGTTGCCGTAGTCCAGTCGGCTGGTGACGAGGGCCTGGGTGACTGTCTTCCTGGTCTCGGTGGGATCCACCGGAAGATCTTGCGTAGCATGCGTAGGATGTAGGACGAGGAGACGGCGTTGACTTGTCTGGTCATGGAGAGGGATGAGTCCAGGATGAAGCCCAGGTTGCGTGCGTGGTCTGTTGGTTTGGGTGCGCTGCCCAGGGCGGGGGGCCACCAGGAGTCGTCCCAGGCAGAGGGGGAGGATCCCAGGATGAGGACTTCCGTCTTGTCCGAGTTCAGTTTCAGGCGGCTGTTCTTCATCCATTCGGCTACCTCCTTCATCCCTTCGTGTAGGTTGGCTCTGGTGGTGGCGGGGTCGTTGGTGAGGGAGAGGATCAGCTGGGTGTCGTCGGCGTAGGAGATGATGTTGAGGTTGTGCTGTCGTGCGATGGCTGCGAGGGGACTCATGTAGACGTTGAAGAGGGTTGGGCTGAGCGAGGAGCCTTGAGGAACGCCGCAGATGACTTCGGTGGCTTCTGATCTGAACGGGGGGAGGCGGACTCTCTGTGTCCTTCCGGCGAGGAAGGAGATGGTCCACTGCAGCAACTTCTCCCGGATTCTGACGTTGCTGAGGCGCTGTACTAGGGTACGGTGGCAAAGGGTGTCGAAGGCCGCGGAGAGGTCTAGGAGGATGAGGGCCGCTGTTTCTCCGTTGTCGAGCAGAGCTCGGATGTCATCGGTGGCTGCGATCAGGGCGGTCTCGGTGCTGTGGTTGGCCCTGAAGCCAGACTGCGAGAGGTCGAGGGATCCGTTCGTCTCGAGGAAGGCGGCCAGCTGCTTGTTGATGGTCTTCTCAATGACTTTTGCGGGGAACGGGAGCAGCGAGATGGGTCGGTAGTTCTTGAGGTCAGAGGGGTCGGCTGATGGCTTCTTTAGTAGGGCGCTGAGTTCGGCGTGCTTCCAGCTCTCCGGGAAGGTAGCGGTGTCGAAGGAGGTGTTGATGATGTCCCGCAGGTGGGGTGCGATGACAGCGTCGGCCTTGTTGAAGACGTGGTGAGGGCAAGGGTCGGTCGGAGATCCGGAGTGGATGGTGTTCATCGTGCGGATGGTGTCTTCGGTGCTGATCGGGGTCCAGTCGCGGAGGGTGGTGGTGGGGGGCGGTGGTTCGGTCGTGGCGTGCGTCGGTTGAGTGCTGAAGCTGTTGTGTATGTCCGTGATCTTGTCGTGGAAGTAGGAGGCGAGGGAGTTGCAGAGGTCTTGCGAAGGGGTGATGTCGTTGTTTCCGGCATTGGGGTTGGAGAGCTCTTTGACGATGTTGAAGAGTTCCTTGCTGCTGTGTGCGTTGTTGTCCAGTCGTTCCTTGAATGCAGTTTTCTTGGTGGTGTGGATCAGTTGGTGGTGTTTTCGGGTGGCGAGCTTGAGGGTAGTCATGTTGTCCGGTGTTGGGTCTCTACGCCAGGCTTTCTCAAGGGCTCTGCAGTTCTTCTTCGAGTTCTTGAGTTCATCGGTGAACCATGGGGCTTTCTTGCTGCCGGGTCTGCTAGGCGGGGTCCTCAGAGGGGCGAGGTCGTCTGCGCAGTCGCTGATCCACTTCGTGAGGTTGGTGGCCGCTTGGCTGGGGTTTGCTGCGCTGGTGGGTGGGTTCTTGCTCAGGGAAGTTGCGAGTTGATCGGCTGTGATCTTGTTCCAGCTTCTGCGTGCAACCTGTTGCTGGTGGTGGTGGATCGTGGTCCTTTTGAAGCTGAAGTGGACGCAGCTGTGGTCCATCCAGTGGAGTCCGGTGGCGTGGCTGAAGGCGATGTCCTTGCTGGAGGGGAAGACGGGGTCGAGAGTGTGTCCGGCGTAGTGGGTGGGGGTGGTCACCAGTTGCTTGAGTCCGAGGTTGGCGAGGTTGTCCAGCAGGGTGGTGGTGTTGCGGTCGTTGTTGTTCTCCAGGTGGAAGTTGAGGTCCCCGAGGAGGATGTAGTCAGCGGAGGGGAGGGCATGCGGGCTGACGAAGTCGGCGATGTCCTCGCTGAATTGTGTGCGTGGTCCCGGGGGTATGTAGATGAGGGTGCCTCTGAGGGTGGTCCTGGGTTGATGTGGATCTGGAAGTGCAGGTGCTCGGCGGGTGCGAGGGTGTCGTCGGTGTTGGTCGTGATGCGGATGGAGGTCCTGTGGATGATGGCGATGCCTCCTCCTGTCTGGTTGATGCGGTCCCTCCGGATGATCTTGTAGCCGTCCGGGATGGCGATGGCGATGGCGATGTCGGGCGCTGAGGAAGCGTTCATCCAGGTTTCCGTGAGGAAGGCAACGTCTGGGGCTGTGGTGTCGAGCAGGTTCCAGAGCTCGACGGCATGTCTGTGGACCGAGCGGGTGTTGAGCAGGATGCACTTCAGTTGGCTGTTGCTGATGCTCGTCGAGGTCTTGGGCATTGCTGGAGTGGTGCAGGTCCGGTTGCAGGTGAACTTGCAGGCGTTGCAGCAGAAGAGTTCGTGGGTGCGTCTCGGGGTGGCTCGGTAGCAGCCCGGGAGTCTGCCGGCGTTGAGTGCGTAGAGGTCGGTGGCGGCGTAGGTCCGTCGGGAGGGCTGGTGACTGCGGGAGACAGGGGTCCTGGCACTGGGCGCGGTCCAGGCGCGGACGGGCGCAGACGGGCTTGCCTTTGGCGCGCCTTCGGCGCGCTTAGGGTGCGCCCGCTGCGCGATAGGCACTCTGCCATATGTGCAGGGTGGGGGGGCGGAGCGTGGGAGGAGCAGCTGGGAGGCGGGAGCGGGGCGGCGAATGGGAAGGGCGACACAGGGGAGTGGGCGGGGCCGCAGGGGGGCAGCGGCGGGGAGGTGGCGGGAAACGCGGCAGGGGCTGGGCTCAACAAGGGGAGACAGGGGACAACAGCGGACTAAGGCAGAAAAAACTTACAACGTAGGGGAGAAATACAGATGCAGAATACAGGCTACAAACAGCTAACTACAGCGGAACAAAAGTTAACAGGGAGAAGAAGGAGCAGGCAGCGCAGGCAGGGCACAACCAGAGGCAGCGGCCGGGGACCAGGGGCACCGCTGCGGGCAGCGGCCGCACTCGCCTGGAACCAGGGGCACAGCTGCGGGCAGTGGCGGCACTTGGCGGGAGCGGGGGCAGCCTGGACTCACACCCGGAGGAGTGAGCTCGGTGCGTGGGCTGACCGGCCCAAAGGGTCAGAGGTCACTGCTCACCACCGGGCGACCTCTGCCCTATATGGTCCAGTGGGTGGGAGGAGCAGCTGGGAGGCGGTAGCAGGGCGGCGAATGGGAAGGGCGACACAGGGGAGTGGGCGGGGCCGCAGGGGGGCAGCGGCGGGGAGGTGGCGGGAAACGCGGCAGGGGCTGGGCTCAACAAGGGGAGACAGGGGACAACAGCGGACTAAGGCAGAAAACAACTTACAACGTAGGGGAGAAATACAGATGCAGAATACAGGCTACAAACAGCTAACTACAGCGGAACAAAAGTTAATAGGGAGAAGAAGGAGCAGGCAGCGCAGGCAGGGCACAACCAGAGGCAGCGGCCGGGGACCAGGGGCACTGCTGCGGGCAGCGGCCGCACTCGCCTGGAACCAGGGGCACAGCTACGGGCAGTGGCGGCACTTGGCGGGAGCGGGGGCAGCCTGGACTCACACCCGGAGGAGTGATCTCGGTGCGTGGGGTGACCGGCCCAAAGGGTCAGAGGTCACCCCTAACTAACCTTTCTTAATCTAAAGAATAAAGATTCCTCCCCACCCATTGTCCTGGCCTCCCACCCATGCATGCATACGTTGAAGATTTATGTGATCTCATGGCTAACTATAGAAGTTGGAATAGTATACATTTGGTAATTCCTAAGCATTGTGGCATCGTTCAGTATATGGCATCAAATGGGCTCATTCCCATTAGTGGGCGTGAACGGGGAAGGTGGCACCTCGACTTGGAAGACTGGACTTACGAGCGGATCTATAGCTTTTCGTGATTCTAACATCTGATTCCATTCCAAAGATATGGGTATTTTATGTAAACCACAGAATAATTTTTTATGTATAATAGCACCTTCTGCACTTCCCCAACGAGTCATTTCTGTGTGCCAGGTAAGTGGTGTGGGGGGAAGGGCAGATTTCCATCCAAGAGTGATGGTGCACTTCGGTAGAAGGATGACCATGTCCGCAAACTTATAACGTACTTTCTGCCCTTTCTTACAATGGTGTAACCCCAGTAGGTAACTCTCTGGTGTTTTCCAGACTAAAGTGCCCGTAGGTTCTTGTACTTAATATCCTATTGTGTGCCAATAGCCTCGCAGTTAGGCAATCCCACAGCATATGGAGTATATCAGTGTCGGCCTCCTGACACCGGGGGCAAGGGAGTTGTGCGTCCGGATAAATGCTATTAATACAGTGTGGTGTAAGATACACCCTATGCAAGATCATATACTCTATATATTTAAATTTAGCATTTCTAGACACCTTTTTAGGAAATTCCAATATAGAGTGCCATTCCTTATCCATGAAATCTCTGCCCAGATCTCCAGTCCACTTTGCATGCAAGGGATTGAGTGATAATCCTGAGTGTGTCCTAATGCCTTTATACAACCAGCAGGTAAGGTGTCACCCTTCCCCCATTAAATGTACTGCGTATACTAGTTTGTGAGTAGAAGGCTCTGCCCTGTCAGGGGACCAGTGGTGTTTAATATAATAAGAGATGGCGGCATGTAGGATAAACAATGTCTGGGGACACCGTGTGCGCAGGTGTAGTTTTCATGATCCGCCTGTGCCTTATCTATTAATAGTGCCCCAATTGTCGTCACCCCTCCCTGTGTCCATTGTGTAACTTTACGGGAAGTGATTAGCCCAGTTGCAGTAGGTATCCAAAGCAAAAGGATATTAGAAGAGTATGGAGGAACTTGTTTAGTATATCGGAGAGTCCACCTCCAGAACAATATAGCCATTTTAAGCAAAGGGGAAACACTGGGAGGTAGCTTAGTATTCGGCAAGAGCAATGTATGGAGTGTACCTTGGTTAAGGAGTTGTGGTGTGTAGCCAATCTCGTGCATATTACATCCTGCCAACCATTAAGAAAGCCATTGTAATTGGCTGGCCATACTGTACACGCGAAAGTCAGGGGCACCCAATCCTCCCTCCTCGGGCCTCAATTGTAATTTAGCTAGACTCACTCTTCTGCATCCATTCCCCCAAATAAGTTCTAATAAAAGGGTATCAAGTGTACGGAAATGTTTGCTGGAATCAATATCGGTAAATTAGTGAAAAAATATAAAAGCCTCGGGAGCATCAATATTTTAGAAATGGCCACCCTGCCCATGCAGCGATGTCCAGAAAGAGACCTGTGTCCGCAAGGATCTATTCGTCTTCACTAAGTTGCCATCTAGTAGATCTTGTGGGGATCTATATATTTGTATGCCCAAATATTTGAAAGTTTGCTGCGCTGTTGATATAGTAAGTAAGGCCAAAGTTGATAGGGTTCAGGTTTTACCTAAATTGCATGACAAATGCATATGATTTGGGAGCATTAATTGCCAAGCCTGAGACCCGCTCAAACTGTTGAAATGTATCTGGAATGGGTGCTATGTTTGTGGTTAGGTCTTTCAGAAAAAGTGTAAGGTCATCAGCGTATGCTGATACTACATGTGTTGATTGTTCTTTTTGGATCCCTATGGCTGCAGCCTCCTTGCGGAGTTTAATGAGTAGAGGTTCTAACAATAAAACAAAACACAGTGGCGACAAGGGACATCCTTGTCGTGATCCCCTTGCCACTGGGTAAGGGTGAGATATATGGAAGCCCGTCCTAACATGAGCCGTAGGGGCGGTGAATAATAATTTAACCCAATTTAGGTAGACTTCTGGGATGCCATATCGTTTCATAGTTGCCAACATGTATTTCCATTTAAGCGTATCAAACGCTTGCTGGAGATCAAGAGAAATACATCCAGTTTTACAGGAGAGTTCGGATGCAGCCTCCATTATGTAATGTAGTCTCCTAATGTTTAGGGAGGTATTCCTGCCGGGCACAAATTCACATTGATTGGTGTGAATTAATTTTGGGAGATAAAGAAGGAGGCGTCCGGCTAGAATCTTGCTGAGTATTTTATAATCGATGGGTAATAATGAGAAAGGGAGATATCCCGGGATCTCTGTTTGGTTTTGGGAGAGAAGTGACCAGTGTTTGCATTGTAGTCAATGGTAGAGAGCGCTTTTCGTAAGCTGTCTTCTATAACTTTTCTAGACATGAAACTAATTTTTCAGCGTATGCGGAGGAGAATTCCGTCTGTGGCCACAGTCTCAAGGTTGGGACCAGGGTGGGTACTCTCTCCCATTCTAGAATAAGCTCACGTGAATTGTGGTCTGAGAGCGTTTTCTCAAGATATGTAGATTGTGAAGTCTGGGATATCAAAGGCGTAGAGCAAAATATTCTGTCCAGTCTAGTATGCAATTGATGTGGTGGGGAGTAAAAAGAATATTCCTGGTTAGTCGGATTTTGAAGTCGCCGTATGTCATGTAGTGTCCAACCCGCAGCCCAGGCCTGTAGGAAGTCTGCTTGTTTGATGGTGGCAGATCCACATACCGGAGGATGGGATCGATCTAGTTAGACATCCAGGACGGAATTTTAATCCCCCCCAAAAAATCATGGAAAAACAAACCAATCTGATATGACTGCATTCAGGCCGGTAAGATAGGGATTTTGTTCATAGTTAGGGACATATATACTACCAATAACAATTGGGTTACCGTCGAGCAGGCCCTGTAGTAATACATAGCGCCCTGTTGCATCTATACACTGTTCCACCAGCACAAATGGTACCCCCTGTCTGGTCCAATTGAGCGCCCCCTCGTAAAGGCAGAGTAGGATGTGTTGAATATTTGTCCCTTCCATTTTTTACGTATTTGAAGTAGGGCTATCTGCGCTTTCCGCCTGTTTAATTGAGTGTGGATTCTGTGACGCTTATGAACTGATGTTGTAATCAAAAAGAGAGAGGAGAACTAGAGAGGCTTGTCCGTTTCCCCAGTTTATATGTTAGCAATCAATGAGAACTAGCTCTGGTTTAAATTGTTTGTATGTCTGCGGGTGGAGGAAAACCATTAGATTTTATGAAGGCCCTCACCCACCAACCTAGTTGGTGGCATGCTTCATCATCGGGCCCCACCCGAGGTACTGAGTGTACCTCAGGTGTGCTTCGACGCCAGATTACTGCGGAGCTGGTTTTTTGGTTTGTGAGGGTGCTGTGAGTGTGCTCTGAGTGAGGTTTAAAATACTGTCCTGGGTGTCCCAAAGACTGTTCTAATGGTGGGCCCCAGGCAGTCAATAAAAACAAAGGCTTTCGGACGTGCACGGTAGGCTTATGGCCTCCGACGTCCTGTGCGGTCAACTAGTTTTAGCCAGGCCTTTTCTTCTACTGGCTTTCGCCAGGACCGTATATATGTAGGGTGTTACAGGGGTTTGTATGAGTTTGTCAGTGCCCTGTGTGTAAAGCACACGCTACGGTGCTTATATGTGCAAGAGGTGTTTCCTCTTGAGTTGTACCTGTGGGGGGTAAAAGAGGACAGACATAACATTTAAGTCAAGGCTCCTTGTAGCGGGCTAAAAGCATTCAGTGAGGCCGCGCTGGGTGCCTAGTGGTGACCACGGACAAGGCGATAGTGTTGGCGTCAGTGGCGGGCAGTGAAAGTGTGGCCGGTCTCACAATATGCGTAATTATATGTGAAATTAGGCCTAAGTACCGTAACCGGATTTGGCGTAAACAGTGGTGAAGGAATAAAAGACATTAAAATGGAGTTGCTTACACCTGATTTTAGCGAACAACTCAGCATGGAGCTCAGCTGGGGGCCAGGACCATGTGCACTCTAAATTGGGGGAAGAAAAGGAAAAAGGCTGTTGGGGGAGAGGCTAGTCTGGACCCAACAAGGTAACGGTAAAAGGATGCACACAGAGACACGGCCTGGGGAAGCATGAATGGTGACTGTACCGTTAACAAAGTCGAGTTCAGGTACTTACTGCGCGATGTCGCTGGGCCCGCAATGAACCTGTTGTCCGGGCAGAGGCTCCGTGAGAAGTGAGCTTCAGTGTAGAGAGCGCTTAAATACCAGTAGAAAGCGCCAGGTGTTGCTTGTTAACTGTGTCAGGTGTTCTGGCCTGGGCACGTGTAACGGGGTGTGTTCAGCTTCCTGTTGTCTCGAGGAGATGCCTGTAGTAGAGGAAATAGAAGAAAGACTCGCATGCAGGTGTATGTTCAGCTTCCTGTTGTCTCAAGGAGATGCCTGTAGTAGAGGAAATAGAAGAAAGACTCGCATGCAGGATGTAGCGGTCTCTCTATTTATTTTCATGGCGCAGTTGAATGTCTAGATTTCAGTTCTTTATTGGATTCTTCCAGTTTCTTTACTACAATAACCTCCTTCAAAAAGAAACTGGAAGAATCCAATAAAGAACTGAATGAGTACAAAGAGTACTTGACCCAAGTTAAGATAGCAAAATTTGACAAAGATTTAAAGAAAATCAATTACTCAAAAACCTACCCTTACGCAGCGGATGATTATGTTGCCCCACTAAGACAAGACAGAGGCTCAGATTCATCGGGGGACAACACCTCAATGTCCAGCGACTCCAGCTCAGGATCTGTAAAACAACAAAGAAACAGAGGCCGGGGCCGGGGCCGTCGCTGGCAGCAACCATGGGGAGGACAACCACAGCCCAACCAGGCCTATGGACCCCCGGCGTTCAACCACCCACAACAGAACCCCTACTTTGGATGGCCACCCTTGTACCACCAATGTAAATGTAAATGTAAATGTACAGGAATTTATATAACGCAAATCACCAAGCGGTTTCTAAGCGCTTGCTTAGGGAACCCGTCCTGGTATTCCCCTGTGAGATAACCACGGCAGGGTATCCGCAAGGTGAAAGCCAGGCATCCCGCCGCGAGGGGCCGTTGTGGAGATTAAGCAAGCTATTGCCCAGAGTCGCAGAGTGTGAACCCGTGAATCGAGTAGGCACCGGAGCGAGAATTGTCGAGTCCATGGACATTTTAGGACTCAAGACCCCGCCGAGCCGGGAATTGAACCCTGGTCCCGGGCTGACCTCTGCTTCCAGGTCTGCCTCCTCTAACCAGTGAGCCACACTTCTCCAGGGTTGTACGTGGTGACACAGGTCAACTGTGTTGCTTCTTGACGGGTCGGTGTTTCCAGGAGGGCGTCTCTATTTTGGTTTTTTGCCAGTTTCTTGGTCCTGTCGAGGATCCTTATTGGATAGCCCCGTTGTTGTAGTCTGTGGGAAAGGTCTGTGGCCTGTGTGTTGTAGTCCTCCTTATTGCTGCAATTGCGCCTTATGCGTAGAAATTGGCCATAGGGCAGGTTCTCCCTTAGTGGTCGTGGGTGGAAAATTTCAAAGGCCAGTAGTGAATTTCTTCTCACCAAGCACCCCAGAACTTCTATGGCCAACCCTACAGACCGCCTTTTTTTACGGCAGGGTGGCCGAACAAGAGGCCGCAGGAGAAATGCACAACAGACACCCCGTGTACACTGGACAGAGGAAGACAGACCGGTCAGCGCCAACACCCGCAACAAGGGCAAGGAACAACAACCGGGCACCAGCCGCTAACCAGGGAATTAGACACCCCTTCCCTGGTCTTCAACTGAAGAAAAAGTACTGAATAAAGGCCTCTCCTTTGTCCCTACCAAGAGAGTTGACAGATTCCTCCTACATACCGAACTAGTCGAGTTCTTCCGGAAGATGAAGCTCCGCGCCTTTTTTGAAAGACAAGACACCAATAATGACACAAGGGAAACCAATGAGACTGGTCTATGACCCAAATCAACATTCATGCCTCCACCTTCCAGTATACCTGTAGAAATCACTGCCTTCGAGCAGGCCGTCTACAATGAAGTAAAGAAAACCAATCAAACAGAGACTTACAACAACCTATCTAAAGAAGAACGGGCAGCACTGAAAACCCTCCGAGACAACGACAACATTACCATCAAACCCGCCTACAAAGGCGGAGGGATTGTGATACCGGACACCCAGGCTTACCGAGCAGAGTGCCAGAGACTCCTCGATGACAACCGCAATTACAGACGCCTCGACGGCGACCCTTCCAATCAACTCAAGCTAGCAATCACCAACCTGGTGACCACAGCGGCAAACAATAACCACATCTCCAAACAGGAGGCTATCTTCCTCTGCAACACACAAGCCCGGATACCGTACTTTTACACAGTACCTAAAGTACACAAGGAAACAAAACCAACTCCGGGACGACCGATTGTCTCAGGCTGCAACTCACTCCTAGAGCCCCTCTCAAGGTTCTGTGACTTTTTTTCTTAACCCTCTAGTACAGGCTCCAACCACTTACATCAAGGACACCAAACATCTCCTGTCCCTCCTTCAAGACCTGGATTTTAACCCCACAATCCAGTTACTAGTGGGACTGGACATTGAAAGCATGTACACAAGCCTGCCCCAAGACGACACCCTCAAGGTCCTAGAAGAAACCCTGACCAACTCACAAAGGGAACACACCACACCAAGAGAATTGTTCCTAGACTGGGCAAGATTGGCATTAAAAGAAAACTTTTTTGAATTTGAGGGAACATACTACCTCCAGACAAACGGAACGTCCATGGGCAGTATTTTTGCACCCAGTGTGGCGGGACTATATGTCTACCAGCTGGAACAGTCGCACATCCTCGAGCCCAACAACCCTTTCACGGAATCAATACTCTTCTGGCGTCGATACATTAATGACATCCTCATGATATGGGAAGGCTCGGAGGAGTCCTTGAAGAACTTTCTGACCTGGCTCAACACACGTGATCCCTACCTACGCTTCACGCACACCAGCAGCAAAGACCAGTTACCTTTCCTGGACCTACTGATCAAGGCCACTAATGGTAAACTGTCAACCACCACGTATTACAAACCTACGGCAAGAAATTCACTACTGGCCTTTGAAATTTTCCACCCACGACCACTAAGGGAGAACCTGCCCTATGGCCAATTTCTACGCATAAGGCGCAATTGCAGCAATAAGGAGGACTACAACACACAGGCCACAGACCTTTCCCACAGACTACAACAACGGGGCTATCCAACAAGGATCCTCGACAGGACCAAGAAACTGGCAAAAAACCAAAATAGAGACGCCCTCCTGGAAACACCGACCCGTCAAGAAGCAACACAGTTGACCTGTGTCACCACGTACAACCCTATCTCCAATACAGTGGCTAAAATCATTAAGAAAAATTGGAGAATCATCAACACGGGCAAACCAGACTGGGACCTGCCCCTCTTTGCTTATAAAAAATCGAACAGTCTACGGGATCAACTCATCTCTACACGGCCTAGAACCACGGAAACCACCATCAACCCTACACTACATCAAGTGTGGAACCTCCCCAAAGTCACAGGTCACTGCCCCTGTGGCGATTGCAGCATTTGCCATCTCACGACACATACCAAAACCCTCAATCTGGAAACGGGAAAAACATGGCACCAACGCAAGCACACAAACTGCTATTCAACCAACCTAGTGTACTTGATTGATTGCCCATGCCAGCTACGTGGGGATGACCACGAGAAAAGTACGCATCAGAATCACTGAACACAGAAGTACGATTCGGTGCAAGAAGACTATCAGCAAACTCACAGACCACTTCCTTAGGCTTGGACATACCACCAATGACCTCAGATGGACAGTCATCGAACAGATCCCTGTTCACCCTACAGACGAGAAGCAGCTACTGTCCAAAGAACAACGCTGGATCTACAGATTGTCAACCCACACGGAGGGACTGAATGATAATATTCCGTGGAACAGCCTCAGCAGATGAGGCCCCTCTTCTGTCAACACCTGACACATCATTTCCACTCTCCCAGTGCCATCTCACCAACAGCGCCCTCGCAGGGCCTGGGATGACCCTGCCCCGTTACATGTCCCAACACCAAACGTACTGGCTCTAACATCTAGGTTGTGACCAACTCACTCACAGTTTCTTCTCAAAATGCGCTAAACCATCACTCTGTGGGACGACACCAGATCCCGCCCACCGATGCCCCCTGAACCTTACTCCACCCGGCAGGGCACTTAATCTCCACGGCCCGCCTGGACCCACTACACTGTGCCAGGGTATACACCCACACAAGACCATTATGACCCCGCGATGTCCCTTCCCTGAAGAGCATGTGAACACCCCATGTGTAATCCCCCTGCACATTCTCATGAGCCCCCCACACAGTGGGTTCATCACCTCCACTCATGGCAGAGCCAATATGCAGCAACATCACTGCACATTAGCGTACGTTACCACCTTAGCCCCGCCTAGTTGCCGCTTCATACACAAATAGAGAGGGCGCCCCTCCATTATAGTGCACAGATGGAGCGCGACTCCCCTATATGGATTAGCACTCTTCTAGATGACCGCACACTTGCACGCGCATGTAAGCGATCTAGACAATTCAACTGCGCCATGAAAATAAATAGAGAGACCGCTACATCCTGCATGCGAGTCTTTCTTCTATTTCCTCTACTACAGGCATCTCCTTGAGACAACAGGAAGCTGAACATACACCTGCATGCGTGTCTTTCTTCTATTTCCTCTACTACAGGCATCTCCTCGAGACAACAGGAAGCTGAACACACCCCGTTACACGTGCCCAGGCCAGAACACCTGACACAGCTAACAAGCAACACCTGGCGCTTTCTACTGGTATTTAAGTGCTCTCTATACTGAAGCTCACTTCTCACGGAGCCTCTGCCCGGACAACAGGTTCATTGCGGGCCCAGCGATATCACGCACTAAGTACCTGAACTCGACTTTGTTAACGGTACAGCCACCATTCATGCTGCCCCAGGCCGTGTCTGTGTGTGCATCCTTTTACCTTTACCTTGTTGGGTCCAGACTAGCCCCTCCCCCAACAGCCTTTTTCCTTTTCTTCCCCCAATTTAGAGTGCACATGGTCCTGGCTCCCGGCTGAGCTCCATGCTGAGTTGTTCGCTAAAATCAGGTGTAAGCAACTCCATTTTAATGTCTTTTATTCCTTCACCACTGTTTACGCCAACTCCAGTTACGGTACGTAGGCCTAATTTCACATATAATTACGCATATTGTGAGACCGGACACACTTTCACTGCCCGCAACTGACACCAACACTATCGCCTTGTCCGTGGTCACCACTAGGCACCCAGTGCGGCCTCACTGAATGCTTTTAGCCCGCTACAAGGAGCCTTGACTTAAATGTTATGTCTGTCCTCTTTTACCCCCACAGGTACAACTCGAGAGGAAACACCTCTTGCACATATAAGCACCGTAGCGTGTGCTTTACACACAGGGCACTGACAAACTCATACAAACCCCTGTAACACCCTACACATATAAGGTCCTGACGAAAGCCAGTAGAAGAAAAGGCCTGGCTGAAACTAGTTGACCGCACAGGACGTCGGAGGCCATAAGCCTACCGTGCACGTCCGAAAGCCTTTGTTTTTATTGACTGCCTGGGGCCCACCATTAAAACAGTCTTTGGGACACCCAGGACAGTATTTTAAACCTCACTCAGAGCACACTCACACCACCCTCACCACCAAAAAACCTGCACCACAGTGATCTGGCGTCGAAGCACACCTGAGGTACACTCGGTACCTCGGGTGGGGTCCAATGATGAAGCATGCCACCAACTAGGTTGGTGGGTGAGGGCCTTCATAAAACCTAATGGTTTGCCTCCACCCGCAGACATACAAACAATTTAAACCAGAGCTAGTTCTCATTGATTGCTAGCTTATGAACTGATCCCATTCCCCGCACATTCCAAGTTACCTAACATAGCCATTTAACATTCATACAAATACAGTGATAGAGCCCAGGAAATCATGAGAAGTAAATGGCTTAACATTAGGTGGGGTGAGTCAGGAACCCAATAAGGCAATTCGAACTGCTTAACCCAATACTAGGGCCATCAGGAAAACTATTTTGGTACAAACATTTACACAGCAAACTGCTTCCAACGGTTACATAATGCAGAAACTGCAGAGGGGGTGGTTTCTTTTTCGTACATGATGTTACATTCCTATGCAGAGCTACTCTCGTAACGGGACCCTTAGCAAATATCAAGTAATAGAAGTCTAGGGAAAAGAAAGTCAAGGGCAAAATATGTTGCACAGTTGACAGTATCTTACTCCCCTTTAGAACTAGTAGGTGGTCTTCAATAGTCGCGCTTCTTCATGTACTGTTGTGTTGTCTTTCAGCCAAATAAGTCCTTTACTATCTGTGGAGTAATCGCTGGGAATAGTACATCATCGCTTTCAGAGTCAGAGTGCATTAAATTGTCATCTGAGTGTTCCAGTGATGTTATTTGGCTAGGTTCTCACATAGAAAATGGTTTTGCCAACGCTGATTCTCGTTCCAGTAAGGCCTGTTCCGGTAGTGGTTTCTTCGTGGGAGTCCTATGCGTAATTCTATTTCGGCAGGTTCCTGGTTTAGTGGTTCGTATTGAGGCACGCCGTAACTGTTGGTCAATATTGTCCAGCATTTGAGAGGGAAGGGCGGATTCCAGCCAGTCATTTGCCACCTCAGGACATTCGGAAAAGTGAGATTTTTGCTTATGTATAATTTTTAATCGTGCTGGAAACAGTAGAGCATATTTGAGATCTAATGCTTGTAGTCGGTAGGAGGCTCTTTGCCTCTGTACTTGGACAGTATAGTCTGGATAAAGGGAAATCCGATTGTTTTCGAATTGTATCTGAGCATTTTCTCTGGCCTTCTGGAGCAGAAGGTCTCAAACCCTGAAATTCAGTATACAGGCTATTAGTGGCCGCGGCGGCATCCCCATCGTTGTTCTGCTCTTGGGGATCTAATGTGCCCTCTCGACACAGAGAAAGGAGGATAATCCTTCCAGAACTATATGCTCTCTCAGCCATTGTTCAACAACTTGGGTCATATTGGGGCCCTCCGAACGTTCCGGCTGTCCTATGGTACAGACGTTATTGCGCCTAGCTCGTCCTTCTGAGTCTTCGGCTCTATCAAGGAGGGTAGTCGCTGTTTTAGCATTTGAAACAATTGTTCGGTATGTTCTTTGTGTTGGGGCACTATTTCTAGTAGCGCTTGCTTATTACTTTTGACCGCCTCTGACAATTTGTTATGATCTGCACGTAGGAGAGTAAAGCCAGTGGTAAGAGTGCCAATTTGATGTTCGATGGACTGGCGTGAATCGCTTATTTCTTGGAAAATCTGATCCAGTTTATCAGGTGCTGGTGTCATATTCATCGGGGGAACATAGCTTATGGAGGAAGCCTGAGAGGCTGAGTCCGAGTCCCCCAGGGCGGAGACCTCCGCTGGTTGCATATCGGTCGGTTTCCCTTTTATACGCCCCATTCCAGCACGTGTAAGAAAGCTGCAGAATGGAGAGAACGTTAGAAATTAATGTAAAAAGAGAGGACCCCAGCTAATGAAATGAAAGTTCCTTAAGGCAGGGCTACATAAGTCAGTGTAAATATTTAAGGAAACAATACTAATGTGAAGCAAAAGACAATTAATTGATAAACAAAGAACACAAAAGTAATTGAAAGAAAGAACCAACAAAACTATTTATCTTCAAAAAGTACAAAATATATTTTAATAGTAATTTCAATAATAAAGAAATTCAATCATATTATTCCAGTCATGTCTACAGTCACACATCTCATATGATCTACACTCAAAGTTAAAAACAACATATAAATGACAAACAATTGTACATAGATTTTGATATTTAGTGTTCGTTTTCATGAACAAACAGTGTGGCACAATAATGTTTCACTGTTGTATTCTATGCGCGTTTCGGCACTGGAAGAGTGCCTTCGTCAGGAAGGGCCACAGTCAGACAACGATGATATCCTACTATCACGGTAGTGATCGCCATGATCTATCAGTCAATTATGCAGCACAGTCTCTGCTGCAAACTGTAATCTTTGCAAACTTGATAGAAAGTGCGCCAGTTGCAGAGATATCAGTTGTAGGTACGTCACACGTAATACAGTTTTAACATAACGATGTTTAGAAACAAGGTTAAACCGGAGATGGAGGGTTAATCGCGATACTTGGGGTGTTTCTTAGATTGGATCATTTTTGTTAATGCAGCATGTGCTCCGGATAAGGAAATCATCCGGAGCACATCCGCATTAACAAAAACTATCCAATCTAAAAAGCACCCATGTATCGCGATTAACCCTCCATCTCCGCTTTAACCTTGTTTCAAACATCGTTATGTCAACACTGTATAACGTGTGATGTACCTACAACTGATATCTCTGCAACTGGCGCACTTTCTATCAAGTTTGCAAAGAGTAGTTTGCAGCAGAGACTGCGTTGCATAATTGACAGACAGAACTTGGAGATCACTACCGTGATAGGAGGATATATATGATCGTTGTCTGACTGTGGCCCTTCCTGATGAAGGCACTCTTCCAGTGCCGAAACGCGCGTAGAATACAACAGTGAAACATTATTGTGCCACACTGTTTGTTCATGAAAACGAACACTAAATATCAAAATCTATGTACAATTGTTTGTCATTTATATGTTGATTTTTAATTTGAGTGTAGATTATAAGAGATGTGTGACTATAGACATGACTGGAATAGTATGATTGAATTTCTTTATTATTGAAATGACTATTAATAACATATATTTTGTACTTTTCGAAGATAAATAGTTGCATTGGTTCTTTCTTTCAATTAATTCCTTGTTCTTTGTTGATCAATTAATTGTCTTTTGCTGCACATTAGTATTGTAGCCTTAGAGAACGTTCGAAATAGCAGCCACAGGGTGTGCTTTCTGTGCCGATATTTGTGTTAGTAACACCGTTTGTCGTGCTCTACTGCGGTCTCTGATTATAGCACTTTGTTGGGGCCCCTATGGTTCTAGATGTAATGTGGACCTTGCACTGGTAGGTCTCAGTGTTTTTTACTGGCACTTGATTTACAGTATTTGGCAGCCCTGTAGGGTAATCACAGCTCAGTTCTCTACCATCCTGGCACTCAGAACCTCACAACAGCCAGCCGCAAGCCGTTGGCCACAGGGACAAGAGGATCAAATCAATTCCGCACTTAGAGTGATTATTAAGGTATTATCTCCAGGTCTCAGACTGTGGCATAGACATAAGTATGAGCCACACTCACTCCCGTGTACTTGGTATCGCGTACAGAGGTGTATGGAAACATTAAGCCCCAAGTACTTCCTCCACAGTAGTACAGTAGATTGCAAAATGTATTTATACAGGACAGCCACTCAAAGTTCCCTGGAAATGCTCCACCTCACCTTGATGCTTTTATGATCAGTTGTGTTCAGGGCCGGACTGGGAACCACACCCAGCCCTGGCAAAGTGCTCTGCTGGCCCCCTGAGGTGCCGCCGAGCTCTTTGCGGGGCCGGTTTTCGGCCGATTTTGGTACAGGGCCGATTTTGCAGCTATGCTGCAATACGGCCCTGTAACAAAAACGGCCCCCAGGGGCCCAAAACCAGCCCCGTCCCGTGCGGGGCACCGGGATTGTCCGGTGCCCGCTATAGCCAGTCCGGACCTGGTTGTATTCCAGTTGCGCTCACTGCACGGAGCAGAACCCAGTATCAGCACCAGCTCAACGAGCGGAGGGAAGCCTGCAGATGGTGACAACACCGGCCAATAATTGTGGCAGAGGCACACCAACACTCCAAACGTTCAGCTAGTAGTGCCAGTGGGGAGGCAATAGTCACAGTCTAGCCGTAGACTGTGATGACGCAGTTAGGCCGCTGCAGAGTGCCGGCGTGTAGCCGGAATTAGTGCAAGCACCGGCGCCAGATGGTGGGTTCGGGAAACAACCACCGGGCTAGCGGGCACCTCAGTCATGTTCCCAAAATGGCACCCAGTAAAGGGTCACTAAGTGCGCACTTATGGCCCAGCCTAATGGCGCCGCAGTGCCTTCGCTTGTATGGCGCAGGTCCCGGAGCTTCGCAGTCCCGGCGGCCATTCAACTCCACGGCCACTCCAGTCAGTACACACCTCCTGATGGACCAAGGGTCTCGAGAGGGTCCCCCTCCACGACAGCTCGGGCAGCGCCTTCGGGGCAGGCAAAGTACAACCTCCGTTCTATCACTCCCGGGAGGCCGCACCCATCATCTCCGTAGATCTACGCAGCTCGGCAGCGGGCTCAACCGCCAAATTTCTGCAAATCAGTGGTCGAAGTGGGGGAAAAAAGTAGGGGAACTGTGGGCGGAGAATCAGAGGGCGGGAATAACCTGTGGGTTGGGTCAGTGGGCGGAGTCAGCGGTGTGGCAGAAAGAGCAACATTTTCCAATTGTTTGTATTTGTTTCCTATTTCACTAACTGGTTACAGCCTATTACGATATTTAATTTAACCAATGGATACACATGTTTATTTAAGGTGTAATATGAGTTATTGACATTAAATACATTCACAAAGTGGGATTAGTTTCCAGTTACAGAATGTCCCAAATAGACTCAAAAGTGGAATTGCGAGCCATTTGTCTCCAAGCCATGGAGTTTCAGTCATCAGCACTTCTCCTACATTTTTCCACAAGAGCAGTTCAAACATGAATGGCAAAATATCCTAGCTTGCAAATGTTTCCCGCATAATTATGGCTCTGCCACATAATACATAATCTTCTGCATAATCTGACGATGTTAACTAATAATTGTTTATAGCTCAAACGGATGAAAAGTTACAAAAGAATGTGACTTGTGCTGCTGTGAAGTTTGTAGGAGAGTGGGGTCTGCAATCCTATGGTCACCCCAGATTTTTGCTTTTTGCTTCACTGGTTTACGACTTTCCCTGGCTGTGGGCCTGCTTATCAGACCCACAGCCTAGCTGTTCTCTCTCTAAATTGACATCCATGTACTTTAGGTGGATTTATCAGTCCCTGTACAGTGAACCTTAGGTACCCAGGGCATTAGTGTACCCAGGGCCTACCAGGGGCTGAAGCATGTATTATGCCACCCCTGGCTGGACATCTAAACAGACACAACTGGCTGGTAAGACAGCTGGGGCAAGGTGGTGTAATCACCCTTTGCTGTAGATATAGTTACCTATATCTAACCCTAAAATGGACACATATATTCCTATCAGTCCCTCCTATGGCAGGTCTTATCAATCCTGAAGGCAGAGTGCTTGGAATTATGTGAGATGGTGCTCTGGCATGAGCTGAGCCTGTCTGCAGCTTGCGGAACCAAGTCCTTATAGCTGTTCCATGATAACGCTATACCATATAGTCTTAAGTGCATTATAATCCTCGCAGTTAAATGCTAACTTTGGTATAGCATTATCAAAACATGTCGAGTAAGGTGTCATACTAATTGGAATACTACCCCCTCACCAATTCTGGCGACGGGGGTAGCATTCCACCCTTCTAGAGGGACACGACATGTATGTAACTGTGAACCCCGGTTAAAGTTAACTCGAGCCTTGGCATCACAAAATGGATGCTGCCACCACAGACACAAGTCTGACCTCCTGCTGCTGGGAGTCCTTCCAGCGAGGTAGGCTTGGACAAAGGGTTTCCTGCCTTGGGAGGTGCTAGCACCACCCCAGACAGGATTTTGTGTATTGGGTAGGATAGGCCTGAAAGGAATGAGACATGCCTGGGCACACAAGGTGTCCTGTGCATACACCGGTTCAAACCAGTTGCTGGGGCATCCCTGCCCCAGCTCTGGCGTGAAACCGGACAAAGGATAGGGGGTGTAACCACCCCCCTTCCTGGTCCCACCCAGGGGAGGGACCGAGTCACCAGTACAGCCCCCTTTAGCAGGATAAAGGTAGGAGCTGGTCCCATTCCAAATTAGATTAATCCTGAACTACTCTACAAGAAGAAACTCTGGACTTCGACGTTCTGCTCCACAGAAGACTGAAGAAATCTCCCTTGTGGGCAAGGAGTGTCCACCCTGCAACTGCAGGCACCATCAAGCGTCCAGCGGCTTCACTTTGTCATCTTCCCTCGAGGATCCAGACTTCAGAGGCCGACGAGACCCGGATTCCCAGACCTCTCCGATCTCAACTCACATCTGCAGCACAGCTGAGACCCGTGGGTGCGACAAGACACGTGGGACCGGCCATCTTGAAAGAAACTGCACTTCGCTTCCAGCACGACTCCCGAGGTAAACTCGACCAAGTGCTTTGAGGATTAAGAAGCCCCCGCCCCGAGCAGCTCCTGCACCGAAGATCAGCCCTCCAGCTTCCACGAGATCTGCATGGGGCCCTTCTGCCTGTTTGCTGCTTGACGCGTTGTCTGGTCACTTGCCGGCTGGCTAGTGGCCTGCTAGACGACGAACTTTGAAAGCTACACTGCTGGTCTGGTTGCACCAGACTGGCCCTTGCTCCCTTCCAAAAGAGGAGCACCCCGGACTCTCCTAGTCCGCACCAGACGCCTTTTCCCCTCACCGCGTGGGTTGCCTTTGCCAAGGCCTGTTGACGCCGAATCCGGAACAGACACCGCCGACAGCGAGAGCCTACGTGGGACAGCTCGTGCCTCCATCCTGGTCGTCGAAGACACCTCCTGGTCCACGTGGCTGCAGAGTCAAGCGTCCACTCTTCACCTGATCGCGACGACGCCATCTGGTTCCTTCCTGGTTCCACTCCAGTCACTGGCTAGTGACTTTGAACATTGTCCCCTCTGCTTTCAGGTCTTCAGCATCTCTGATCCACCCGTGGATCACACCGGACATCTTCCTCCTGGTCGCCTGCAGCATCTTTTCTTCCAGGTTCAATAGACTTCAACGCAGAAACCCGACACAACTTCGCACCTATGCACCCGCAGGCCGTGGGTGAGGTAACAAGAGCATTTCGGTGCTCAAGGGTAGCTTGACTCTCCTAGTGTACAGATTCACAGTCGTTTTAGTCCTAACTAGTCAGGATTGTCCGTACTCACCTTTTTCTTGAACTGTACTGTCCATGGACGTTGTTACGCATCTCGCGTGTGAGTTCACACTCTGCACACGCGTCCCGTGGGCCTCCTATTACTTACCTAAAGTTAGAGTAGCGTGGTCCCAACGATCCTACAGCCTCTGGACAGCTCCATTCCTTCTATCGATTTCCTTATACCATTTACTTAGTATATGGTTTGCCGTGCCCCTAGGGCACCATTGTAATTTTGTGCAACTTATCGTATTTTTCCTAAGAGATTGTCATGTGCTTAGCCCTCTGACCTCATAAAGAGTTCAGAGGTGTTTGTTATTAATAAATATATTGTTTATTTTCATAACAACCTGTGTGATGTCCTTTCATCTGGTATTCAAGGGGTTATATTGTGGTAAAACAGCTGGCATCACATGCCAAAAGAGTTTAGCCTAAGACTGCTTTGTCCATGCTACCATTAGGTTAGCTGGTCTATAAGGTTGACTTACAACCAATCACCATAAGGGTTGTTTGGACTGATACAAGGTGATCACTAGAACTAGTGAGCATCATATATCAGGCCAACTTCTCACATTGGTGTGCAGCGGTTGGGATTTGAGCTTGCTGTTGTTTTTACCAAATATAATCTTGAGATATCATTTGAAAGATCACATAAGGTACCATAGGTACATATAACAAGCTTAGAAATACTCTGAGTTCCACTGAACCAGCTGTTGTAGTAGAAAGGGCCTAGCACACCCTGACTACAACTCTTAGCAAGGGATCAGTAAGAAAACCCATAGTGCAGGTAGGTGCATCACTTACACCTCACTAGAAAGCATGTCTACCCATGGAGAGACTTCAGAGACTCCCCTAGTGGTTAGTGACCCTCCACAGGTCCTTTCCAGATATGCAGCTCTCAGTTTCCAGGAGATGAGACAATTGTGTACCTCCAGGAAATTGAAACAGGGTTCTAACCCTACCACTCCTTTTCTGTTAGGTCTCTTAGAGACATATGATGCTAGAAGGGCTTCTAACACAGGCCCCTCTAATCCAGATGGGAGCATGCCCCCCTTAGAAGGTACACCTGGTGATCCAGACTCTAACCTCCCTGAAACAGAGAATGTAGCTGAGGAGGAAGAGTAAGAGTCCTCTGGGGATGAGGAAGACAAAGGTCCAGTAGTAGTCAGCAGACTCACCAGGGCCATCTTAAGCCTACATGAAGGTGGTACTGGGGGAGCCCCAAAACCATCCTCAAGCAGGCCTAACCTTGGGAATAGACGAGTTAGATCTCATTCCAGAGGCTCTAACAGATCTATTCACACCCATGTCTCTCAGGCATCTTCTCAGAGATAGATAATAATAATTAATAATAATTCTGAAGCTTATAAAGCGCATGGTTACACTTACCAGTGTGTCCCCGCGCTGAATAAACCGCTGAGGAACCCGTCCTGACCTGTTCCTGTGAGGCGCCCAACTCCTGGGCACCCCCCTGGTGAAGCCAGGCATCCTTAGCGATTAGGGCCGGTGTGGAGACTAAGCAAGCTATTGCCCAGAGTTGCAGCGTGGGACCCCATCATTAGAGTAGGCACCGTGCCGAGAATTATCGGGTCCGCGGACATTTGAGCTCAAGACCCTGCCGCGAGGGGAATTGAACCCTGGTCCCGGGCCAGACCTCTGCATCAGGGTCTGCCGCTCTAATCAGTGAGCCACACTCCTCCACTCCCCTCAAAGAAGAGAGCATGAAGCAAAGATGAGGGAAGTCAATCTGAGGATTGAAAGGGAAGAACTTGCCCTTGCCAAAGAGAAACTTGCCTTTGCCAGAGAGCAACAGTTGAGTGGGGTAGTCCCCACTGGTGGCAGCAATATCCCTAGGGATAAAGAAAGGGGTTTTGATAATAGAAACCTGAGCAAGATAGTGCCCTCCTATAAGACAGCGGTACAAAAGGGGGTGGTAATGGACGGAGCATCTGAACCAATCAAACACTCACACCCAGTCAAAAGATCTGGGTTTAATCCATCACGTTCTTTAGCCCACTCTGCCACCCCAGTTCAGACATGGCTATATGCAAATCAGTCTGACCCTGTGCCTCATGGGAACAGTCCAGCCCGAACTGCCAAGTCATGCCTTCCCTGGACCGGAAACAAGCTTCCGAGAACCGGTTTCTGGCATTACAGCCCTCTTCAGCCCGGCTTGCTTGAATCCAGTGGCAAAGTGAGCAAGGGACTCACGTCTGAGCATACCCTGCCACACTTATGGCGGCCAAAAGCGGTACAAAAGGGGGTGGTAATGGACGGAGCATCTGAACCAATCAAACACTCACACCCAGTCAAAAGATCTGGGTTTAATCCATCACCGTTCTTTAGCCCACTCTGCCACCCCAGTTCAGACATGGCTATATGCAAATCAGTCTGACCCTGTTACTCATGGGAACAGTCCAGCTGGAACTGCCAAGCCATGCCTTCCCTGGACCGGAAACAATCTTCCGAGAACCGGTTTCTGGCATTACAGCCGTCTTCAGCCCGGCTTGCTTGAATCCAGTGGCAAAGTGAGAAAGGGACTCACGTCTGAGCATACCCTGCCACACTTATGGCGGCCAAAAGCGGTACAAAAGGGGGTGGTAATGGACGGAGCATCTGAACCAATCAAACACTCACACCCAGTCAAAAGATCTGGGTTTAATCCATCACCGTTCTTTAGCCCACTCTGCCACCCCAGTTCAGACATGGCTATATGCAAATCAGTCTGACCCTGTGCCTCATGGGAACAGTCCAGCCCGAACTGCCAAGCCATGCCTTCCCTGGACCGGAAACAAGCTTCCGAGAACCGGTTTCTGGCATTACAGCCGTCTTCAGCCCGGCTTGCTTGAATCCAGTGGCAAAGTGAGCAAGGGACTCACGTCTGAGCATTCCCTGCCACACTTATGGCGGCCAAAAGCGGTACAAAAGGGGGTGGTAATGGACAGAGCATCTGAACCAATCAAACACTCACACCCAGTCAAAAGATCTGGGTTTAATCCATCACCGTTCTTTAGCCCACTCTGCCACCCCAGTTCAGACATGGCTATATGCAAATCAGTCTGACCCTGTGCCTCATGGGAACAGTCCAGCCCGAACTGCCAAGCCATGCCTTCCCTGGACCGGAAAGACAGGAGATGATATCCACAAGTGGATAACTGCTCTGGAGAGGGCCTGCAAAGTACAGCAGGTACCCCAGAGTCAGTGGGCAGCAATATTGTGGCTCTCCTTTGAAGGTAAAGGTAGAGATAAGCTCCTCACTGTTAGGGATGAGGATGCTAATGATTACCAAGTCTTGAAAACTGCACTGATTGATGGGTTTGGCTTAACAACTGAACAGTACAGGTTGATGTTCAGAGACACCCAGAAAACTCAGGCTCAAGATTGGACTGACTTTGTTGATTGTGCCACTAAGGCTTTGGAAGGCTGGTTACTGGGTAGTAAAGTTACTGATTACACAGGATTGTATAATCTAATTATGAGAGAGCAAATCTTAAATAATTGTCAGAACCAGTTGTTGCATCAGCACTTGATTGACTCAGATCTGACCTCTCCCCAAGAATTGGGAAAGAAGGCAGACAGATGGGTCAGAACAAGGGTCAAGCAGCAGAACCAGAACCAGGGTGGTGGCCATAAGAAAGCAGACCAGAAGGGTAATAATGGGAATAAGCAAAATGACCAGAAGTCTTCAACAGGGCCCCAACAATCTAAGGAGGGTGGGTCCCAGAATTCCCAAAAGAAGAAGAATGATGGTCCTAAGAAACCATGGTGCCAATACTGTAAAAGTAAAACTCACTGGTTTAGTGAGTGCACCAAGAAAGGCCAAACTCCTACCACTACTGTCCCTAAGACGCCTGCACCCCCTAGTACAGTTAGTAGTGGTAGTGTACCTCCCAAGGCTATAGTTGGGTTAACCCTGGGAACTGAGGTGGGTTCTGACTTAGTCAGAATACCTACTCAGGCAGTTCTTGTTTGTACTGGGGACATGGATATGGCCCCTACTGTAAGTCCTAGTACTCTGGGCAAATACAGGCAAACGCCTTTAATCAATGGAAAAATGGCTCAGGCCTACAGGGACACATGTGCCAGTGTCACTATGGTGACACCAACATTTGTGGACCCTGACCAGATCATGCTAGGTTCAGACTACCTAGTGACCAATGCTAGCAATGTCACTACCAATCACAGTATGGCAGTTGTTAATTTCTCCTGGGAAAGGGGTAAGTGGCCTCAAAAGGGTTGTAGTTAGTTCAGATCTCACAGTAGATTGTCTTTTGGGCAATGATTTGGAATCCTCACTGTGGTCAGATGTGGAGTACAGGACTCATGTAGAAATGCTAGGTCTCTCCTCACATGTCTTTGCTGTGACCAGGTCACAGGCCAAGAAATGCCCAGCTGACCAAGTGCTGGATCCTGGAAGAATGGACCAGACACTACCCAAGAGGAAGAACAGTAGGGTTAAGGCAGAGCCTTCCCCCCTGCCTCAGGTTGAGGATCAGCCCTCTCAGGAGGCTGACCCAAAGACCCCAGAAGGAACTGTCCTAAAAGAGCTTGAACCTGAACAGGTTGAGTTTCTTGGGACAGGGGGACCTTCCAGGGCAGACTTGAGACAGGCACAGTTAGACTGTTCCTCCCTCTAACCCCTCAGACAGCAGGCTGCTGCTGAGGCTGAAGGGAATGCTACAGGTGCCCACAAGGTATATTGGGATGAAGGACTCCTATACTCTGAGGCAAGAGACCCCAAGCCTGGTGCTACCAGGAGGCTGGTCATCCCCTTGTCTCTTAGAGGTTTCCTTCTCACCTTAGCCCATGAGATTCCCCTTGCAGGTCACTTAGGCCAGAACAAAACTTGGGACAGGCTTGCCCCACACTTTCACTGGCCTCATATGTCTGAAGACACCAAAGAGTTTTGTCGCTCATGTGTCACCTGTCAAGCCAGTGGCAAATCAGGTGGCACAACAAAGGCCCCCCTTATACCACTACCTGTGGTGGGGGTACCCTTTGAGAGAGTGTGGATAGACATTGTTGGACCAATGGACCCCCCAACAGCATCTGGGCACAGATTTATACTGGTGGTAGTGGATCATGCCACCAGGTATCCAGAAGCTATTCCCCTTAGGACTACTACAGCTCCTGTTGTGGCCAGGGCCCTGCTTGGAGTTTTCTCCAGAGTGGGGTTTCCTAAGGAGGTTGTCTCTGACAGAGGTGCAAACTTCATGTCAGGATACTTGACTGCAATGTGGAAGGAGTGTGGTGTAAATTACAAATTTACCACACCCTATCACGCACAGTGCAATGGGCTTGTTGAAAGATTCAACAAGACCCTAAAAGGGATGATAAAAGGGTTACCTGAAAGCTTAGGCGAAGATGGGACATCCTTTTACCCTGCCTCCTGTTTGCTTACAGAGAGGTCCCACAGAAGGGGGTTGGCTACAGCCCTTTTGAGCTTCTGTTTGGGCATCCTGTAAGAGGACCCCCATGTCTTGTAAAGGAAGGATGGGAGTTACCTCTCAAAAAGCCTAAACTTGACATAGTGGACTATGTACTTGGTCTCCGCTCCAGGATGGCAGAGTACATGGAGAAGGCATCCAAAAACCTTGAGGCCAGCCAAGAACTTCAAAAAGCTTGGCATGACCAAAAGGCTGTCCTAACTGTTTATCATGCAGGACAGAAGGTGTGGGTGTTGGAGCCAGTGGCACCAGCAGCTCTCCAAGACAGATGGTCTGGACCCCATACCATTATTGAGCAAAAGGGAGAGGTCACCTACTTGGTGGACCTTGGAACTCCCAGGAGCCCCCACAGGGTGCTTCATGTTAACAGGCTCAAGGCATTTGTCGACAGGGAAAACATGGGCTTGCTCATGGCAACAGATGAGGGACAGGAGGAAGAGAGTGACCTTCTCCCAGACCTGCTCACTCAGAACCCTGATGATGGGTCAGTTGATGGTGTAGTCTTTTCTGACAGCCTCTCTGAGCTTCAACAAGAGGATTGCAAACAAGTTCTTCAATCCTTTAGACAAATGTTCTCACTGACACCCAGTCAGACAAACTGGTGCACCCATGAGGTGGACACTGGTGACAGTCTGCCTGTCAAGAGTAAAATCTACAGGCAACCTGACCACGTCAGGGACTGCATAAAGAAAGAAGTCCAAAAGATGTTGGAATTGGGAGTCATTGAACCCTCAGAGAGCCCTTGGGCTAGTCCTGTAGTTCTAGTGCCAAAACCTCACACCCAGGATGGTAAGAGAGAGATGAGGTTTTGTGTAGACTACAGGGGTCTCAATGCTGTCACTAAGACAGATGCCCATCCAATACCTAGGGCAGATGAACTTATAGACAAGTTGGCTTCTGCAACTTTCTTGAGTACATTTGACCTAACAGCTGGTTATTGGCAGATCAGGTTAGCTGAGCATGCCAAGGCCAAAACAGTATTTTCTACCCCAGGAGGTCATTGCCAATTTGTGGTGATGCCCTTTGGTTTGAAAAATGCACCTGCCACTTTTCAAAGCTTGGTGAACCAAGTCCTCACTGGGTTGGATGACTTTTGTGCAGCATATCTAGATGATATTGCTGTCTTCAGCTTCACCTGGGAGGATTACCTGATCCACCTGAGGAAAGTTTTGGAGGCCCTGCAAAAGGCAGGCCTCACTATCAAGGCCACCAAGTGCCAGATAGGGCAGAGTCAGGTTGTGTACCTGGGCCACCTTGTGGGTGGAGGCCAGGTTCAACCCTTGGAGAGCAAGATACAGGCCATAAAGGACTGGGACCTCCAACCACCCAGACACAGGTCAGAGCTTTATTGGGCCTGTCTGGTTACTATAGGAAGTTTGTCAAAAATTATGGGTCCATTGTAACACCACTTAATGACTTGACAAGCAAGAAAATGCCAAAGAAAGTTCAGTGGACAGTTAGCTGTCAGAAGGCATTCGATGACCTGAAGCAGGCCATGTGTACTGCACCTATTCTCAAGAGTCCTGACTACTCCAAAACCTTCATTGTCCAAACAGATGCATCTGAGTTGGGTGTGGGAGCTGACCCCTAGAGAGAAACGTTGGTCAGCTATTGAGAGGGAGGCCTTTGCTGTAGTTTGGGCCCTGAAGAAGTTGAGGCCATACTTGTTTGGAACTCACTTCAAGATTCAGACCGACCATAAGCCCCTCTTATGGTTAAATCAGATGAAGGGTGAAAACCCCAAACTTCTTAGGTGGTCCATTTCCCTACAGGGGATGGACTTTACAGTGGAGCACATACCAGGGACTGACCATGGCAATGCAGATGGTCTCTCCAGGTATTTCCACTTAGAACAGGAAGACTCACCTGGTCAAGGTTAGTTTAATGTCCCTAAGAATGTGACTTGCGCTGCTGTGAAGTTTGTAGGAGAGTGGGGTCTGCAATCCTATGGTCACACCAGATTTTTGCTTTTTGCTTCACTGGTTTACGACTTTCCCTGGCTGTGGGCCTGCTAATCAGACCCACAGCCTAGCTGTTCTCTCTCTAAATTGACATCCATGTACTTTAGGTGCATTTACCAATTGGTACTGGGCCACCTTATCCGTCCCAGTACAGTGTACCTTAGGTACCCAGGGCATAGGTGTACCCAGGGCCTACCAGGGGCTGAAGCATGTATTATGCCACCCCTGGCTGGCCATCTAAACAGACACAACTGACTGGTAAGACAGCTGGGGCAAGGTGGTGTAATCACCCTTTGCTGTAGATATAGTTACCTATATCTAATCCTAAAATGGACACATATATTCCTATCAGTCACTCCTATGGCAGGCCTTATCAATCCTGAAGGCAGAGTGCTTGGAATTATGTGAGGTGGTGCTCTGGCATGAGCTGAGCCTGTCTGCAGCTTGCGGAACCAAGTCCTTATAGCTGTTCCATGATAACGCTGTACCATATACTCTTAAATGCATTATAATTAAGGCCCACGGTTTTCCGTTTAAACAGATTTTTACATATAAATACAGACGGAAAAATATTTTTCCTTTGTCTGCATTTATATGTAAAAACGGGAAAATGCCAATAAATTGGTCTCGAAGACAAGTCTGTCCAAGCGCAGGCAGGGAGAAGGCGTCATGGATTTCAGCTGAATTAATAGAAAGGTCGATGTTAAGGGGCTATTAGGGCCTCCTTTTGTTTAAGTATCCTGACTTGGAGCTGTCCTATCGGGAGCAGAGGTGCGGCGGGATGAAGACTTAAAAGAAATGAAGGTAAAACAAATGCACAAAGCTAATCACTTCACAGATACTTGAGAGTATCTGTGAAGGGATTAGCTATGTGCAGCTCGCCCCCCCCCCCCGCCATTCCCCGTGGGGCGGGGGAGGGGCGAGCTGCAGGGGCCCTCTCAGCACATGAGTCAGGCCGGGCATTTGCAGGTCTCTGGTGCCAGAGTCTTGCTCAGTTTTTGGCACTTGTGATTTTAGGATTTCTGCAGATTAAAAGCAGAGAAAGGTGTTCTGCTACAAAGGTGAATGGTTTCTGTTTTCAGGGATTCTTATTCGGCTTCAGAATATGCCTGTCTGGCTTGCTGAGACCGTGGCTGGAATACAATATGATTTCACAGGGTGCTTCGGGTCAGGTTCTCCTTGCATCATATCTCTCCCACGGCTCACTCCAGTGTGTAGCGTGACTTTCACAGGGAGCTCTGCACAGCACTGTATTTACTGCAGAGTAACACAGCATTTTCAGTCTGGGGAGGCATTTATTTTAGCACTGCTAGGTCAGTGACAGGACAATATGCATGCATTCCAATGGCAACTAATGATATTATCCAGTCTAAATTATAATTCTTTCACCTCTACTCAAATAATATTATTTTCCTGACTAATATGTGACCACCACGGAAAGTCATGCTATTCACAATCCCTGATTTTTTTTTGTTATTTCCGGAGTAGCGTGCTACTGGATAAAAAAGCGCTGCAATGCCTCGTCAAGGGTAGTAAGCGCTATATAAATGCAATTACAATACAATAAATCATGTGTAAATAAATGCATAGGATGTGTTACATAAAACAGCGAGGCTTACAAGACCCTTCATAGCTCACTGTCTTATATTAGAAGGTTTGCAATTTATTAACAGCAAGTAACAAAAGGATCTCTTTGTTAAAAGCTGTAACCCATTTGCCCATCTGCATAAATCTATTTGAACCTAAAACTACCAAGCGCGCATTGCCTTTTTAAATAAATGTGAATAAATACTAGCTACAGTGTCTTTTTTTTGCTCCCGACAAAATAAATATGGATAAATACTGAAAAAATGACCGAAAAATAAATATGGATAAATACAGACGGAAATGTTAAAAAAATAAATACCATAAAACCGGGAGCCCTAATTATAATCCTCGCGGTTAAATGCTAACTTTGGTATAGCATTATCAAAACATGTCGAGTAAGGTGTCATACGAATTGGAATACTACCCCCTCGCCAATTCTGGCGACGGGGGTAGCATTCCACCCTTCTAGAGGGACACGACATGTATGTAACTGTGAACCCCGGTTAAAGTTAACTCGAGCCTTGGCATCACAAAATGGATGCTGCCACCACAGACACAAGTCTGACCTCCTGCTGCTGGGAGTCCTTCCAGCGAGGGAGGCTTGGACAAAGGGTTTCCTGCCTTGGGAGGTGCTAGCACCACCCCAGACAGGATTTTGTGAATTGGGTAGGATAGGCCTGAAAGGAATGAGACATGCCTGGGGCACACAAGGTGTCCTGTGCATACACCGGTTCAAACCAGTTGCTGGGGCATCCCTGCCCCAGCTCTGGCGCGAAACCGGACAAAGGATAGGGGGTGTAACAACCCCCTTCCTGGTCCCACCCAGGGGAGGAACCTAGTCACCAGTACAGCACCCTTTAGCAGGATAAAGGTAGGAGCTGGTCCCATTCCAAATTAGATTAATCCTAGAACTACTCGACAAGAAGAAACTCTGGACTCCGACATTCTGCTCAACAGAAGACTGAAGAAATCTCCCTTGTGGGCAAGGAGTGTCCACCCTGCAACTGCAGGCACCATCAAGCGTCCAGCGGCTTCACTTTGTCGTCTTCCCTCGAGGATCCAGACTTCAGAGCCCGACGAGACCCGGATTCCCAGACCTCTCCGACCTCAACTCACATCTGCAGCACAGCTGAGACCCGTGGGTGCGACGAGACACGTGGACCGGCCATCTTGAAAGAAACTGCACTTCGCTTTCAGCACGACTCCCGAGGTAAACTCGACCAAGTGCTTTGGGGATTGAGAAGCCCCAGCCCCGAGCAGCTCCTGCCCCGAAGATCAGCCCTCCAGCTTCCACGAGATCTGCATGGGGCCCTTCTGCCTGTTTGCTGCTCGACGCGTTGTCTGGTCACTTGCCGGCTGGCTAGTGGCCTCCTAGACGACGAACTTTGAAAACTACACTGCTGGTCTGGTTGCTCCAGACTGTCCCTTGCTTCCTTCCAAAAGAGGAGCACCCCGGACTCTCCTAGTCCTCACCAGACGCCTTTTCCACTCACCGCATGGGTTGCCTTTGCCAAGGCCTGTTGATGCCGAATCCGGAACAGACACCGCCGACAGCGAGAGCCTACGTGGGACAGCTCGTGCTTCCATCCTGGTCGTCGAAGACACCTCCTGGTCCACGTGGCTGCAGAGTCAAGCGCCCACTCTTCACCTGATTGTGACGACGACATCTGGTTCCTTCCTGGTTCCACTCCAGTCACTGGCAAGTGACTTTGAACATTGTCCCCTCTGCTTTCAGGTCTTCAGCATCCCTGATCCACCCGTGGATCACACCGGACATCTTCCTCCTGGTCGCCTGCAGCATCTTTTCTTCCAGGCTCCATAGACTTCAACGCAGAAACCCGACACGACTTCAGCGCAGAAACCCGACACGACTTCGCACCTATGCACCCGCAGCCCGTGGGTGAGGTAACAAGAGCATTTCGGTGCTCAAGGGTAGCTTGACTCTCCTAGTGTCCAGATTCACAGTCGTTTTAGTCCTAACTAGTCAGGATTGTCCGTACTCACCTTTTTCTTGAACTGTACTGTCCATAGACGTTGTTACGCATCTCGCGTGTGAGTTCACACCCTGCACACGCATCCCGTGGGCCTCCTATTACTTACCTAAAGTTAGAGTAGCGTGGTCCCAACGATCCTACAGCCTCTGGACAGCTCCATTCCTTCTATCGATTTCCTTATACCATTTACTTAGTATATGGTTTGCCGTGCCCCTAGGGCACCATTGTAATTTTGTGCAACTTATCGTATTTTTCCTAAGAGATTGTCATGTGCTTAGCCCTCTGACCTTATAAAGAGTTCAGAGGTGTTTGTTATTAATAAATATATTGTTTATTTTCATAACAACCTGTGTGGTGTCCTTTCATCTGGTATTCAAGGGGTTATATTGTGGTAAAACAGCTGGCTTCACATGCCAAAAGAGTTTAGCCTAAGACTGCTTTGTCCATGCTACCATTAGGATAGCTGGTCTATAAGGTTGACTTACAACCAATCACCATAAGGGTTGTTTGGCTGATACAAGGTGATCACTAGAACTAGTGAGCATCATATATCAGGCCAACTTCTCACAAAGTTGAAGGCCATTTGAGAAGGTTGACTGGTCTCCTTTCTCACTGCTGTGGTTGTATGTCCCACTGGTACTAATAAGGAAACATCTTAGCAGAGATTGTTAGCATCTGTAAAAATGTCAAAATAATAAAGTATCAGGAAATGTACAGGACCACTAATACCAATGTAGGGTATCAGAGCACTTTACATCACACATATTACACAAAGACAATCAATCATGCGTGTCTAAATCACTGTATAGGAAATGTTACATAAGACAAAGGACAACAAGATGTAGGAGTCGAGTCACATGACAACCATACTAGTAGGCAGCATAGTTTAATAGTGATTGGTCTGGATAAACACAAACTCAGAACATAATACCATGGTTGGGGGGGTCTCTTTAATAATCAGAATTGAATTCTATCCAAATGAACCCTTTTTGCAATATTAGGATATTCAAAGACTGGGGAAAATACCATAACACTCTAATTTATACCTTGCAGTTTGCATGCAGTCCTTACATGACAGTTAATAGCTCACTGTTCAATGTTAGGATTTTAACTTATTAACTGCAAGTAACAATAGTTTCTCTCTGACAAAATCAGTAACCCACCGACCTATTTACATTATGTGCACTTTGTGATCTGCATGGCACATGTTCTTAGCAGCAGGCACATTAACCCACTATTCTTCCTTTCCATGAGTCAAAACTTACACAAGACAAAACTCCATCTCTCACTACTAAGAACATTAATCACTGGAGTTATCATGACATTTTTATTGTTGCCAAAAATTGTTGGAGGCCAGGAAGGAGGCAGCAAGTGCTCTTAAAAACATATTATACTTGCAAACACGACGCCCCCTACCTGAAGTCAGCAGCTGGTGCAGTCACACTACCCTAGAGCCACCCTGCTCAAGGGTCCTGTGACATCAGTGACAGAGTCACTGTCACTCCACTGTGTGCTGCTTCATAGGCCTGCCTGCAAGACTGAAGATGAACTTCAGAATGAATTGTGGCGGAGAGACCTTCAAGGTTAAGCCACATTTGCCACTGTTAGGGTCCACCTGCTGGTGCTAAGGCACCAGGGCGTTTAAGATATTGCAGGGCCTTCTAAGGTCTAGTATGGGAATGTGCTCCCTCAGGGGGAGTGGTCTGATGGACTGGTCATGAAGGCTGAACCTGGATCCCCAATTCCAAATTCAGCAACATAAGAGCCCAACTTGACAACGGTGAAATATCGGCCCTCATCTCCTGGACCTGTCAGCCGCCTTCGACACGGTCTGCCACCGCACGCTAATGACACGCCTCCAAGAAGCTGGAATCCAAGAAAAGGCCCTGGACTGGACCACATCCTTCCTCTCCGGCAGAACCCAGAGCGTCCGACTCCCTCCCTTCTGCTCCGAAGCCACCGACATCCTCTGTGGCGTACCCTAGGGATCTTCCCTCAGCCCGACGCTGGTCAATATCTACATGGCCCCCCTCGCTCAAGTCGCCCGCCAGCACGACCTCAACATCATCTACTATGCCGACGACACCCAGCTCATCCTCTCCCTCACCAAGGACCCGCACACCGCCAAAACCAACCTCCACGAGGGTATGACGGCCGTCGCCGAATGGATGAGGAACAGCCGACTGAAGCTGAACCCGGACAAGACGGAGGTCCTCATCCTCGGACCCACCCCCTCGGCCTGGGACGACTCCTGGTGGCCGACCACGCTGGGAACAGCGCCGACACCCACCATCCACGCACGCAACCTAGGATTCATCCTCGATTCCTCCCTCTCCATGTCGAAACAGGTCAACGCCGTCTCCTCCTCCTGCTACAACACACTCCGCATGCTTCACAGAATCTACAAGTGGATCCTCATCGAAACTAGACGGACGGTGACACAGGCCCTCGTCAGCAGTAGGCTGGACTACGGCAACGTACTCTACGCAGGTAGCCTGGCCAAACACCTTCGGCGACTGCAACGCATCCAAAACGCCTCCGCCCGACTGATCCTCAACGTCCCAAGCCGCAGCCACATCACCCCCATCTGAGAGACCTCCACTGGCTCCCCGTCGACAAGAGGATCACCTTCAAGCTACTCACCCACGCACACAAAGCACTCCACAACACCGGACCGGCCTACCTCAACAGCAGTCTCAGCTTCTACACCCCCACCCGACAGCTCCGCTCCGCCATCCTCGCCCTCGCCACTGTCCCCTGAATCTAACGAAAGACCACCGGCGGAAGATCCTTCCCCTTCCTCGCCGCCAAGACCTGGAACACCCTCCCTACCCACCTATGGCAGACCCAAGACCTGCTCACCTTCAGAAGACTCCTCAAGACCTGGCTCTTCGAGCAGTAGCAGCACCCCCCCTCCAGCGCCTTGAGACCCTCACAGGTATATAGTGCGCTCTATAAATACTATGATTGATTGATTGATTGATTGAGCACCTCTGACCATAGTGCCACATCCTCTCCCCCACTGAACACCATACTGCCCCACTGAGAGAAACTTGCACTGCACTGACCCGCTATAGACATCTGGATGTGGCTCAATTCAAATTACGCACTAGACAAGAGCAATATGCTGCCTAAATTAACATCCTAGAAAAAGCAAAAACTCATAGGGAATGCAAGATTAAGTAAAGCATGTGAAATGTAAGCAGGAACAACATGGTTACCATTTTCCTCCTTTACACTCATTATTCAGAAATTAGTGAGTGCTTTTGCCTGAAAAGTTAAGGTAATGACTACAGGGCCCAGAAGGGACCCATTTCACTGCCCATTGCTTATATCCTTACAAAACGTAGGCAATATGGTTTAAAAAGTCCACATTCATGTACGCACAGCCGCTGTACACATTTTGTTTTCCAATTCACCCATCAAGCGGGTATTTCAGTACTTACCAGCGTTAGTGCATTTTCCCACCCAGGGAAAACAATGCTGTTCAAAGAGAGAGGAGAAAACAAAAGTAGCTCTTCACTGGCAAACACTGTAAAGTGGCGTTAATGTGTTTAGGTGTGAATAAATAAATCTGGCCACTTTGCAACCACTCTGTTTTGCTTTAGTTAGTTATTTGTTTTTCATATTTTAAATGTTTTATTTCTCTCCACCCCGTGGCTGCACTTCGAAATTGAAAAATGTCAGAAAAATACATTTCCAGCAAAAGTGTTTTTATTTTTTGGATCCATTTCACAGGAGAGCAAAAAACGAAAGAGAGGAGAGAACCGTTTCTTGATATCTCGGTTTTCACTAGATGAGGAGGAGCAAGACCAGGCGGTGCACAACGCCCATTGGGCTCAAAGGGCTTCAGCCCCCCTCTCCCTTCCCCCCTCCCCCCCCCATCGTGTGTGTCAGCCTGGATAAGACAGCTTCCCAGGCTGTCGTCCATCTTATTGCAGCCGCACCTGAGTACTTCACAGGTCTTTTAAAGACCATTCACTTTTTTAACATGGCTTCTGCTGTGTTGGGGAACAAAGAGAGGGGGTGGGGGCAACTACCAGCCGGAGGAGAACTGGACACTGTCCTTGTCTTCTACGGGCACGGAGGAAAAGACAGAGCCATTTTCCTTCTCTGCCCGTCCCCAAAAGCCGAGAGTTAACGATCAGCCATGGCATTTATGCAGTCCGGGACGCATGTTTAAAAGAAGAAAGTATGGGAACGGAATCTATAAAATTCAAGAAGTAGGGGCACGCCGTGCCCTGCCGATCCCGCCCACTTCGACCACTGCTGCAAATGCGGGGCTCCGCAAGGTCGCCTCTGCAGCCGGTCATCGTCCGTGGTGTCTCATTTGGCTAGGGGAGAGGATGCAGCAAATTATCCCCAGAATTCTCTGATAATTGCAGGGTTTTGTAGGTCCGGACGGGAGCTCCGTCATTGTGTGGCCACCATGCTTGGCAGTTAGCCATGCCCCCCATCCCAATGAACTTTGACCCAGCCAGGTCTATTGCTGCTAGGCCTGAGACCATGTGAATGCACGTTTCTTTTGAGGTCTGACTAGGACATGACTTTGCAACTTTTGGAAGGGTCTTAATGGAAAAGAGGGTCCCCACTCTCTACATACTAGTGGATCCACATAATGAATCCATGCTAGAAAATAGTTTTCTAAAATATTTTATGCAAAAATCACTTTTTATAAACGTCTTTTACTATAACATTGTTTTTCTAGGTTTCATATTATTTTGACCGAAACATCTTTTCAGAAATGTTGACCTTCCCATAACATCTTTATTTAATTTTGTGTCTTTGTATGTATAATTGTTTCGATTTACATATGTCTGTTCATGCTCATGTTTATACCTATACCGCCAAACCGTATGGGTAACTTCAACCTTTGGAATTTTCAGTGAATTTCAAAGGTATTTTTATTTAATGTAAACTCAGACCTTTTTACCACACCTAATTATAACGTCACTTTAACCTTTGACTTCTCTCAGTGAATTTTGGGGTCTTGTTGACCACATTCAGCCAACTCTCCTGCGGAGTTTGGCTTTCATCAATCACAATTGATGAATGCAATTATGATTCTGGAGCCTGGATCTGCAGTCTTGTAAATATGGGGCTATACACAAGTATACAATCCAAAAATGATTTCAAAATAAATGATCGTTTTAATGAACAATGAGTGCCACAGATAACGTTTTTGGGGTCCAGAAGGAAATTCTTTCTCTACATGGTGCCTCTCAGACACCTACAGCCAAAGCACGATGGCCCAAGGATGAAAAATATCCTAGCTTTCGTAACAGAAAGTTTCAATTCTATTAAGGGCACGCAGGGGAGGAATAGACTGTTCTCGCTTCACTTTTTTATTACCAGTAGCCATTAAACATTATGCAGACAAAACATAATATCCAAAAGACTTAATTTCCCATGAAACATTGGGAAAAACAGAAAAGACAGTTCGCAACCAGTAACTCCCTTCAAGACTCTCTGTAGACATGCCTTCTCCCTCTTTCCTTCCTGTGACCACAGCCGATAATTTCGAGGTTTAGTTATGTTTAGTGGAATCTGTCCCTGAGATAAAAACAACAATTGTGTAAGTTTCCAACCCCAAAAAAGGGTGCATTACAACAAAATGAGCCACAAATTCAGTAATAAACAAAGATAACTTCTACAATCATAATGAAATTAGAAGCAATCAACCACCCAAAAAATTGAGTGCTTACATGTAACTCCTTCAGTATTCCTTGAGTAACATATTTCGTACTATTCACAAAAGGGAGGTCCCAGGGGTAAATTAAAGACTCTAACTGTTGAATCCCCTGAACAGAATTGACACCAAGAAAAATCAACAGAGAGTCTGCACACACTAACAAGGTACCCAAAAACAGACACAAGATACTAAGGAAAGGTTTCTCAGAAACGAGTTCCCATCAGTACACCATCGAGACCGCCCTTCATCATCTGGGATCTCTTTAGACACTTATGCCTATTGCTGTAAGAGGTGAAAAAACCTGCACTGGCCAGTTAACAAGCCATGTACCAGGAAAAACCACAGCAATAATATAGGATGTGAAAGAAAACGTGTCTGGTGGAGTACTGAATAGCAGTGCAAAGAAAAAGTGTGGGTGAAAAGAATAAGAAAAGGGGTTCTAAAATTAGGTAGTGTTCAGGGACAACAAATTTAATAACCACCGTCACACTCCTAAATCAATAAAAACAGTGCAATTAAGTGGCGTAACAAATAACCACTTAGTAGATGTATAAGGTCGACATGTTTCTGCAGACTAAAAGAGTCTCGAGATCTCCTGCTGCTTCCTCAGGACCAATTAGTGCTACTGCTAGGTAAGATCAAAAGGATCAAAAATAAATAAACCATATCACCTGAATAGTGTAGGTTACTGTGTAAACATCTTCCCATCCCACTCGATGGGAAGGAAAAGCCCCACCTCACCTGGCGCGAGCTCAGGTAGATGGATGCACCGCACTATCCGTCGGTACACCGGTCGTCCCTCTAAGCTCTGTCAGAGCTTAGAGGGACGACCGGTGTACCGACGGATAGTCGGCTTTTCCTTCCCATCGAGTGGGATGGGAAGATGTTTACACAGTAACCTACACTATTCAGGTGATATGGTTTATTTATTTTTGATCCTTTTGATCTTACCTAGCAGTAGCACTAATTGGTCCTGAGGAAGCAGCAGGAGATCTCGAGACTCTTTTAGTCTGCAGAAACATGTCGACCTTATACATCTACTAAGTGGTTATTTGTTACGCCACTTAATTGCACTGTTTTTATTGATTTAGGAGTGTGACGGTGGTTATTAAATTTGTTGTCCCTGAACACTACCTATTTTTAGAACCCCTTTTCTTATTCTTTTCACCCACACTTTTTCTTTGCACTGCTATTCAGTACTCCACCAGACACGTTTTCTTTCACATCCTATATTATTGCTGTGGTTTTTCCTGGTACATGGCTTGTTAACTGGCCAGTGCTGGTTTTTTCACCTCTTACAGCAATAGGCATAAGTGTCTAAAGAGATCCCAGATGATGAAGGGCGGTCTCGATGGTGTACTGATGGGAACTCGTTTCTGAGAAACCTTTCCCTAACATATTTCGTAGCCCCTTCATATTGGGCGGGTAGAAAAAGATCCCATCTTAAGGGCGGGCTAATCCTCGCCTCCTTGTCCTCAATAGAATTCAAACTTTCTGTTACGAGAGCTAGGACATTTTTCATTCTGTGTCAGGACCGAAGGCAAGGGTTAAGCTGGTATTAAGCTTCCCCACTACAAGTTATGCCAGGTTTTGGACTAGTTTAAAATAAATCATATTAAATGTAGAATCCGAGGACCAGTCTGCTGCATTAGGAATGCCTACTAAGCGGGCTCCCAATGAAAAAGCTTTGGAGGCCATGGCCCCTCTCACGAAATGAGCTCCGAACAAGAAGTGTCAATTCCAGCTTCTTGCATGGCCCATCTGACCCACCTGCCAATGGTAGGAGAGGAAACTGCGGGGTTTAGTGAGAGCAATGAGTAGATGTCTTTCCCCCTGAGGGCGAAAATCTTCTGTCATAGGTTCGTAAGCTTTTCTTGCTCTCACAAAACACAACTTGGAACATCTGGAAACATAGGATATAAGACAATTTTCGAATTACATTTTGTTCTATGAATATGAACGGGCACTCCACCTGGAGTGAATACTCTACCTGTTATATCCAAGCCTCTAATGTCTGAGACTCTGCGAAAAGATACCAAGTACAGTAAGGTAGCTAATTTTTCTGACATATGTTTTTGTGACAGATACTTGTTAGATGCTAATTATTTGAACAGGTGCAAGACCTTATTTCCATCCCATTGTGTAGAGTATCTGGGTTCAGGAGGAAGGGACAGTCTAATGCCTCTATGGAATTTACATACCAAAGGATGTTCCTCTACCGGGTGCCCATTCATCGGGGAGTGGTCTGCTGAAATTACAGATCGAAAAGTGTTAATGGACCTATACGCCAAACCGTCCGAGGCTAATGAAGCAAGAAAATTCAAGATGTAGACCATGGGTACTCACAACCTTTCTCTCGGGGGCCAAATTTACAGTGTGGTTTGTGTCCGAGGGCTGCACTGGTGGGGGCAGGGTCAGAGGGAGGGGCGGGGCTAGAGCAAAAAAAACTGTGACCATGAGGTTGAACACAGGTCCTGCAGCGGACGTCTTCGTGCACTGAGCTACCAGACTCCACACACACACACACCTCTCTCTCTCTCTCTCTCACACACACCCTCTGTCTCCCTCCCTCTGTCTGTCTCCCTCCCTCTCTCTCCCTCCCTCTCTCTGTCTCCCTCCCTCTCTCTGTCTCCTCTGTCTCCCTCCTCACTCTGTCTCTCCCTCCCTCTCTCGGTCTCCCTCTGTCTGCCACCCTCTGTATCCCTCCCTCCCTCTGTTTCCCTCCCTCTGTCTCCCCCCTCCCTCCCTCTGTTTCCCTCCCTCCCTCTGTCTCCCTCCCTCTCTCTGTCTCTCTCTCCCTCCCTCTGTCTGCCTCTCTCTCCCTCTGTCTCCCTCCCCCCTCTGTCTCCCTCCCTCTGTTTCCCTCCCTCCCTCTGTCTCCCTCCCTCTCTCCGTTTCCCTCCCTCCCTCCGTCTCCCTCCCTCCCTCTGTCTCCCTCCCTCTGCCTCACTCTCCCTCTGTCTCACTCTCCCTCTGTCTCACTCTCCCTCTGTCTCACTCTCTCTCTCTGTCTCCTTCCCTCTGTCACCCTCCTCCCTCTCTCTATCTCCCTTTTGAAGGAGGCTGGAATATATGTTTAGGTAATGAGGAAGGGTAGAAGGATTCTTCTCCAGGAAGTATTAGCCTTATATCTTGTTTTTAGAAGCGGTGAGTCTCGAGGTATTGAACCTTTTGATACCTCAGTTAGTAATCAGTAAGGAGTGAGCGAGTGCCTCCTCCACCTTTTTTCAGTTTATTCCAGACAAAGAAATGCTTGCAAAGTTCTGATTGTGGTTTTATATCTGTTTATTTGTCCAGTATTCATTGCAGACAATGAAGCTTTCACACAGCCAACACGTGTTTCGCCCCCATGTGGTCATTTGGACATGGGCTTCTGCAGGGCTTAGTACAATTTCATATCTGGTCTTAGATTCCAATTTGGATTATACGGGTTCAACTGGTCTCTCAACAACGTAAATCGGTATGCAGTCTGTCTATGGTTGAAATCTGTGTTCATAGTTCTGTTGGGACGTCAAGTATGTCTTGCCATGCCATAAATACTAGACAAATAACAGATATAAAACCACAATCGTCTGGAATGAACTGAAAAAAGGGGGAGGAGGCACTTGCTCACTCCTTACTGGCATCTATGTTTGGCAGCTCTTGGCACAAGGCATAGTTTCTTGGGAGCAAAACTGTTAGGGAGGACAACAATGCCAGACACACACACACATACACACATGCATATTCACACACAGACTCATGTGTGAGGCTCTTAACTGTCTCAACTCTGGATCCAGACCCTCCTCCTCTTAGGTCCTGGGCTGATTCTGCACCCAGTTCATCCATTTCACTACGGCTCCTGCAGTCCCACACTTTGGTGGGTCCACAGTGGCTAGTGGTAACACTCTTCTTTTCTGGCCCATTGTTCAGACACATAATGCGATCAATAGAGCAGGGCCTACATCCAGGCTAATCTCCTTGTGACTTTGCCAGATTGAGGGGCATGTAGCAGACCCTGTAAGCCGAATAGCGTGTGTTTGAATGTTATTATGATGCCCTATCATTGGTTACGATACAGAAAAGGGGGTGGTGATGAACAGAGTGTCTGAACTAAGCAGACCACTCTTACCCAGTCCAAAGATCAAGGCTTGATCCATCACCGTTATTTATCTCACTGCCCCATCCCAGCTCAGAACCTGGCTATATGCAAATTAGTCTGTCCCTGGCCCAGTGCATCATGGGAACAGGGCAGACCAAACTACCAAGCCAATTCTTCACCAGAAAGGAGACAAGCTACCGGGGACCGGTTTCTGGCATTTCAGCCTCTTCGGCCCGGCTTGCTTGAATCCTGATGGAGCAGTGAGAAAGGGACTCATGTCTGAGTATACCCTGCCACACCTATAGTGGCCAAAAACGATACAGAAAAGGGGGTGGTGATGAACAGAGTGTCTGAACTAAGCAGACCACTCTTACCCAGTCCAAAGATCAGGGCTTGATCCATCACCGTTATTTATCTCACTGCCCCATCCCAGCTCAGAACCTGGCTATATGCAAATTAGTCTGTCCCTGGCCCAGTGCATCATGGGAACAGGGCAGACCAAACTACCAAGCCAATTCTTCACCAGAAAGGAGACAAGCTACCGGGGACCGGTTTCTGGCATTTCAGCCTCTTCGGCCCGGCTTGCTTGAATCCTGATGGAGCAGTGAGAAAGGGACTCATGTCTGAGTATACCCTGCCACACCTATAGTGGCCAAAAACGATACAGAAAAGGGGGTGGTGATGAACAGAGTGTCTGAACTAAGCAGACCACTCTTACCCAGTCCAAAGATCAGGGCTTGATCCATCACCGTTATTTATCTCACTGCCCCATCCCAGCTCAGAACCTGGCTATATGCAAATTAGTCTGTCCCTGGCCCAGTGCATCATGGGAACAGGGCAGACCAAACTACCAAGCCAATTCTTCACCAGAAAGGAGACAAGCTACCGGGGACCGGTTTCTGGCATTTCAGCCTCTTCGGCCCGGCTTGCTTGAATCCTGATGGAGCAGTGAGAAAGGGACTCATGTCTGAGTATACCCTGCCACACCTATAGTGGCCAAAAACGATACAGAAAAGGGGGTGGTGATGAACAGAGTGTCTGAACTAAGCAGACCACTCTTACCCAGTCCAAAGATCAGGGCTTGATCCATCACCGTTATTTATCTCACTGCCCCATCCCAGCTCAGAACCTGGCTATATGCAAATTAGTCTGTCCCTGGCCCAGTGCATCATGGGAACAGGGCAGACCAAACTACCAAGCCAATTCTTCACCAGAAAGGAGACAAGCTACCGGGGACCGGTTTCTGGCATTTCAGCCTCTTCGGCCCGGCTTGCTTGAATCCTGATGGAGCAGTGAGAAAGGGACTCATGTCTGAGTATACCCTGCCACACCTATAGTGGCCAAAAACGATACAGAAAAGGGGGTGGTGATGAACAGAGTGTCTGAACTAAGCAGACCACTCTTACCCAGTCCAAAGATCAGGGCTTGATCCATCACCGTTATTTATCTCACTGCCCCATCCCAGCTCAGAACCTGGCTATATGCAAATTAGTCTGTCCCTGGCCCAGTGCATCATGGGAACAGGGCAGACCAAACTACCAAGCCAATTCTTCACCAGAAAGGAGACAAGCTACCGGGGACCGGTTTCTGGCATTTCAGCCTCTTCGGCCCGGCTTGCTTGAATCCTGATGGAGCAGTGAGAAAGGGACTCATGTCTGAGTATACCCTGCCACACCTATAGTGGCCAAAAACGATACAGAAAAGGGGGTGGTGATGAACAGAGTGTCTGAACTAAGCAGACCACTCTTACCCAGTCCAAAGATCAGGGCTTGATCCATCACCGTTATTTATCTCACTGCCCCATCCCAGCTCAGAACCTGGCTATATGCAAATTAGTCTGTCCCTGGCCCAGTGCATCATGGGAACAGGGCAGACCAAACTACCAAGCCAATTCTTCACCAGAAAGGAGACAAGCTACCGGGGACCGGTTTCTGGCATTTCAGCCTCTTCGGCCCGGCTTGCTTGAATCCTGATGGAGCAGTGAGAAAGGGACTCATGTCTGAGTATACCCTGCCACACCTATAGTGGCCAAAAACGATACAGAAAAGGGGGTGGTGATGAACAGAGTGTCTGAACTAAGCAGACCACTCTTACCCAGTCCAAAGATCAGGGCTTGATCCATCACCGTTATTTATCTCACTGCCCCATCCCAGCTCAGAACCTGGCTATATGCAAATTAGTCTGTCCCTGGCCCAGTGCATCATGGGAACAGGGCAGACCAAACTACCAAGCCAATTCTTCACCAGAAAGGAGACAAGCTACCGGGGACCGGTTTCTGGCATTTCAGCCTCTTCGGCCCGGCTTGCTTGAATCCTGATGGAGCAGTGAGAAAGGGACTCATGTCTGAGTATACCCTGCCACACCTATAGTGGCCAAAAACGATACAGAAAAGGGGGTGGTGATGAACAGAGTGTCTGAACTAAGCAGACCACTCTTACCCAGTCCAAAGATCAGGGCTTGATCCATCACCGTTATTTATCTCACTGCCCCATCCCAGCTCAGAACCTGGCTATATGCAAATTAGTCTGTCCCTGGCCCAGTGCATCATGGGAACAGGGCAGACCAAACTACCAAGCCAATTCTTCACCAGAAAGGAGACAAGCTACCGGGGACCGGTTTCTGGCATTTCAGCCTCTTCGGCCCAGCTTGCTTGAATCCTGATGGAGCAGTGAGAAAGGGACTCATGTCTGAGTATACCCTGCCACACCTATAGTGGCCAAAAATGATACAGAAAAGGGGGTGGTGATTCCACCCTAAGCGTGGAAGGGTATACTCAGATGTGAGTCCCTTGCTCATTGCACCATCAGGATTCAAGCAAGCCGGGCCGAAGACGCCTGAAATGGCAGAAACCGGTCCCCGGAAGCTTGTTTCCTTCCCAGTGTAAGAATTGGCTTTTGTAGTCTGGTCTGCCCTGTTCCCATGATGCACTGGGCCAGGGACAGACTAATTTGCATACAGCCAGGTTCTGAAACTGGGATGGTGCAATGAGCTAAAAAACGGTGTTGGATCTAGCCCTGATCTCTTGACCGGGTGAGAGTACTCTGCTTAATTCAGAGACTCTGTCCATCACCACCCCTTGTTGTAAATTATTTTGTCCACCCTAAGCGTGGAAGGGTATACTCAGATGTGAGTCCCTTGCTCATTGCACCATCAGGATTCAAGCAAGCCGGGCCGAAGACGCCTGAAATGGCAGAAACCGGTCCCCGGAAGCTTGTTTCCTTCCCAGTGTAAGAATTGGCTTTTGTAGTCTGGTCTGCCCTGTTCCCATGATGCACTGGGCCAGGGACAGACTAATTTGCATACAGCCAGGTTCTGAAACTGGGATGGTGCAATGAGCTAAAAATCGGTGTTGGATCTAGCCCTGATCTCTTGACCGGGTGAGAGTACTCTGCTTAATTCAGAGACTCTGTCCATCACCACCCCTTGTTGTAAATTATTTTGTCCACCCTAAGCGTGGAAGGGTATACTCAGATGTGAGTCCCTTGCTCATTGCACCATCAGGATTCAAGCAAGCCGGGCCGAAGACGCCTGAAATGGCAGAAACCGGTCCCCGGAAGCTTGTTTCCTTCCCAGTGTAAGAATTGGCTTTTGTAGTCTGGTCTGCCCTGTTCCCATGATGCACTGGGCCAGGGACAGACTAATTTGCATACAGCCAGGTTCTGAAACTGGGATGGTGCAATGAGCTAAAAAACGGTGTTGGATCTAGCCCTGATCTCTTGACCGGGTGAGAGTACTCTGCTTAATTCAGAGACTCTGTCCATCACCACCCCTTGTTGTAAATTATTTTGTCCACCCTAAGCGTGGAAGGGTATACTCAGATGTGAGTCCCTTGCTCATTGCACCATCAGGATTCAAGCAAGCCGGGCCGAAGACGCCTGAAATGGCAGAAACCGGTCCCCGGAAGCTTGTTTCCTTCCCAGTGTAAGAATTGGCTTTTGTAGTCTGGTCTGCCCTGTTCCCATGATGCACTGGGCCAGGGACAGACTAATTTGCATACAGCCAGGTTCTGAAACTGGGATGGTGCAATGAGTTAAAAAACGGTGTTGGATCTAGCCCTGATCTCTTGACCGGGTGAGAGTACTCTGCTTAATTCAGAGACTCTGTCCATCACCACCCCTTGTTGTAAATTATTTTGTCCACCCTAAGCGTGGAAGGGTATACTCAGATGTGAGTCCCTTGCTCATTGCACCATCAGGATTCAAGCAAGCCGGGCCGAAGACGCCTGAAATGGCAGAAACCGGTCCCCGGAAGCTTGTTTCCTTCCCAGTGTAAGAATTGGCTTTTGTAGTCTGGTCTGCCCTGTTCCCATGATGCACTGGGCCAGGGACAGACTAATTTGCATACAGCCAGGTTCTGAAACTGGGATGGTGCAATGAGCTAAAAAACGGTGTTGGATCTACCCCTGATCTCTTGACCGGGTGAGAGTACTCTGCTTAATTCAGAGACTCTGTCCATCACCACCCCTTGTTGTAAACTATCATTGGTTAGGCTGGATTCCACTCCTGCCTGCTTTAACATGCTGTAGTGTGGTCTAGTCCTTCTACTCTTGTAATTATGGGTTCACTCCAAGGGGCTCATGTCTGTATGTTAATTATATACAATAACATGTTTGTATTTGTCCTGCATCCAGTCTTCGAAATTCTTTCTCCATGGTTTCCAATCCAACTCCATCAGTTGGAGCTGAGACACACTGGAGCAAGGACTGGCGGGACGTGGGCTCCTTACTTGGAATAAAGATACCTTCTTCATGACATCTGCTGCTCCTGACTTTTCTGTGTGTACATCTACCTGCTTCACACATGCACAAACCCTCTGGATTAGTTACTAGCTTGGCCTTATTTCTGAGAGCTGCTTCTAGGGTGCTGAGGAGCTGCCAGTAGTTCCGTAGTTAAATGATGGATTAATAGGCAGAGACACTCCTCTCCCCCTCTCTCCCTCCCTCTGTCACCTCACCTGGTGTGCGTGTGTGTGAGTGTGTCAGTCGGGGCTGAGACAACACAGCTTCCGGCCGCACCCGAGTACTTCACAGGTCTTTAAAAGACCACTTACTCGTTAATGAGGCTTTGATATGTTTCACCTCTTGGCGCCCCTGCATCTCCACTTTGACCTTCACTGGATTCGCCCGGCCGCATAGAGCGCTGCTGCCACCGGCAGTGTTTGCGGACACAGGACACTCTTTAAAAAAAAAAAAAAAAGACACGAGTAGGATGTGTGCAAGGTCCGCGGGCCGCCAAGGAAGGCTTGCCGGGCCGCTGGCGGCCCGCGGGCCGTACTATGAGTACCCCTGATGTAGACAATGTCAGCCCCCACGAGATCCAGTTGTCGCTGATGACACCAAACCAATCATCGAGACCAGGCTGAACGATATCTCTTGGTCATGCTATCAGTCCATGCTTTGGTGAGCAGCTTCCTTTGAAATGCCTGGGACTTTCCAGCTTTCCCAGTAATCCTTCATGCAATGAGATAGAGAGAGATTTCCAGAACCAGGTGATGAGGTTACCTTAGGGATCCCAGAGGAGAGCTGGAAACAGGGGTAGATGGGTTGGGAAATCCCAAGAAAGTTCCATCAGAACTGGACACCTGACTTGAGATGTCCAAATCATGGCGACTACCACCAGGTCTGCTTTTTGCCTCTGAACATGGATGACCGTCGTCATGATCATGGTGAATGGTGGGAACGCATACCCTTTTTCTTTGCTTCAGTCTTGGAGAAACGCATCTGTCGTCACTGCTTTGGGGTCCTGTCTCCAGCTGCAGTACCCGTCCAGCGGATGATCCATCCAAGAGGCAAACAGATCCATCGTGAAAGGACCCCACTTGGATTGTATCACCTGGAACACCAGCAGGTGCAATTTCAAAAGGCTGCCATCTTGCCAATCATGTTAATACCAATCCATCACCTGACTGGATTTCCCCAGAAGATGTTCTGTCATCACCAAAATCTGGTTGGTCAGGCAGTAGGTCCAAAAACTTTGGACTAAGTCAGAGAGGGTCTTTAATCTCATTCCTCCAAGGTAATTGATGTGGGGGACTGCCGCTACATTGTCTATCTTGAGGGGGACACAGCATTGGGTCTTTTCCTTGGTCCAACATTTCACTGCAAAGGAGCCTGCCATCAACTCCAGGCAGTTTATGTGAAAAGATTGTTCTGCAGAAGACCATTTCCCTCCTGTGGAGAAATCCCTTCAGCGTGCTCCCCAACCTGGTCCACTAGCATCTGATTCTATCACCAGAGCGGGTTGGAAGCCAAAGATGACTTGACTGTTCCAGGCTTCCATATGGGAAATCCACCATTGCAGTTCCTCTTTGGCCTCCTCCGAGAGGGAAATGACTGAGAGTTGGTGAGATCCCGCTGAAGGTGTAAGATCTTGAGGCATGATAATGCTCGATAATGTAGGGATCCTAGAAAGGTAACCTGTATGAATAATGATAGAAGACCCATGATGTGGCGAATTGTCGCAGTAAGTTAGTAGGTTTGGCCACAGTCCTTCTGAGTTCGTGTTTTATCTTGGTGAACTTTTGGGATGGGAGACTCAGCGTGGCCATGACGGAATCCACCACAAACCCTAGGAACTGTAAGGCTTGTTTTGGCATAAGGGAGGACTTCTTTTTGTAGACAACAAAGTCCAGAGATTCCAGAAGATCGATGGTCAGTTGCAGATGATTCGACAATCTCTTTAGACATTGATCCATAAGGAAGATTTTGTCCAGATAAACAATTAATCTGATGCCTCGGGATCTCAAGTGTTCCACCACAGGTTTCAAGACCTTGGTGAAACCATGAAGGAACGATAGATCAACAGGAAGGGAGGTACTTTTGAAGCTCTGTGATTGCCATTGAAATTGTAGGAAGTGCCAGTGAGGAGGGAAGATGGGAATCATGAGATAGGCATCCTTCAAGTGCAGGCGCACCACCCAATTATCTGCCTGTAGCAAGTCTCTGAGGAGATGGATGCCTTCCATCTTGAAGTGGCAAAAGACCAGCCACCCGTTGAATTCCCTTAGATTTATGATGGGACATTAGCCCCAATACCAGAAAGACATTACTGAAACCTATAGTGATGTAATTGGTAATTAATGATCACCCATTTCTCCAAGAGTTGCACAATCTCTAAATCCACAAGATCAACTTGAACAAGGATAGGGGTCTCAGTCTCTGTGGTTGGAATGGTGAACCATAGAATTCTATCTGGAGGCCACTTACTGTTTGAAGAACCAAGGCATCTGATGTAAGGGCCTCTTAGTTGTGAAATTGCCCCCAAGTCTGATCTCTGAGGGGGAATGAACATTCACCTTGAGGGGTGTTGAGGAGCCATTGCTTCTGGAGTTTCCTCTTGAACCTCGCTGGCAGGGGTAGCTTTTAGTGGGATAAAAGTTGCCAAAATGGGATGAGTCTTGCCACTGGTCCAGTCATATTCCAGAACCTCTGGCGGAGGTGTGATGGAGGTCATGGGCTGTTGAGTGCCCCCTTCCACGACCGGCTCAAGCAAAAACACGTGGGGTAAAGATTCTCCTAATAGAGGTTTGAGCCTTATCTAGGCAGTTTAATGCATTCATAAATGTTCCCAATTCGCAGATAAAGGGATTTCCAAAAAGACCCCCTTGTGCGATGGGACCTGCTTTGGATGTTGCTAATTCTCCCACTTTAGGATCAATTTTTATTAGGGGGAATCTGCGCCTTTTGGTGGAAATCCCTCAGTTAATGTTTTCTAGAAAAAGTATGGCTTGCTGAGCCCCTCCTGATAATACCTCAGGGGAAATCAGGGTGCCGGATGTCTTAGCGTCTTCGGCCATGTCAAAGATCTTGGATAGGGTTCCCACTATGTCCAGTAACTTATCCTAGCATGAGCGCAAGGAAAGATCTATCCCCTTTTTTGGTCTCGTACAAATGCTGCCTGGATGTTGGCCATTCTGGCATCAGTGTCGGGAATGCGGGCAATTTTGCATTCCAAGGAGGTCGAGGACACTCATCCCGAAGGTGACTGCAGACTTCTTTGTCCAGCAGTTTCTGCAGATGGCCTGTCACATAAGACTCAGCCTTTGATGCTGGAGACCACTCCACTTAAAGCTGGTGTAATAAATCATCTGGGTCCAAAATGTCTGAATCTGAGTCCTGGAGGCCTTACCTGGGTTGGACTCGCCCAACGGAGGAACGGGATTGCCAGAAGGGTGCCGAAGACTAGTCGGCTCGCTATTTCCCTCTGAAGCATTAGGGAAATCATTCCCCTCAGGGGAGGGGGAGAAGTTGGGGGTGGAGAAGGAGAGTATTGGGAAGAGGGGACTCAGGAAGGTGGGGTGGGAGTCCATGAAAGCATTGTGAAGTGGGCAAAACTGTCTAGATCGACCCCGGCATCATCTGCACATCTGTGTTTAGTCTCCATTGTTGCAGTGGGCTGCCCTGGAGGTATGGGAGCCAGAGGCCCAGAAGAGTCTTCCTTCAGAGAATTTCCATCTGCAGGATTTTCTTCTCCAAGGGCGCCACAGTTTGAGATACTGCCTTAAGGATGGAAGCATCCGTGATCTGACCGAAATTGTCATCAATAGGGAGGTAAATAGTTTCCTCCTCTTCAATGTATTCAGCAGCGTCCTGCATATTAAGACAATAATGGACGGGAGGGCGAGAGGGAGAGAGGGCAGTATGTATACTCGGGTGAGCCCAGGAGGGTTTTAAGAAACACAGTGTTGTAAACAGTGTGGGCAGGCACTAAATGAGGCCCCGGGAAACAAACACCCCCTTCAATTCAATGGGGAAGAAAAAATACCACCTGGGTCGTGTGCCAGTGATGCAGCCGAGTGACAGCAAAGTCCTACCCTCACGAGTGTTCTGACTTGATTACACTTTTTTATTTAAAAATGTACTGTCAGCCCCCATACAGGACGCACCGTGCTTCACCAGATGAAACTGGTGAAACTGGTAACCCGGCAGCCAGGAGGTAGAGAGTGCTGAAAAAGATGAGGAAATGAAGCACAGGGCCCTCTAGTGGGCGGTTGACCACACTGTGATGCAATTGAGAATATGAGCGGCCTCTGCAACAAATGTTCCCCCGCTGCACCGAAAAATGATAATTGAAGTAGCAAGCACATATATAAGCATAACAAGGCAATAACTATCAAGATATTAAAACATAATTCATAACACCCATACAGCAGTAGAAAGGTACTTTACTGATGGCTGCTGGATCAGCGAACAGTGTCCGCTTAGAGTCTTGTTACTGGTTGCATATTGGATGAACTGTCTCTATTATGGTTTGCTTGCATAATGTTTAATGGCTGCTGGTAATAAAGAAGTGAAGAGAGAACAGCCTAATCCTCGCCTCCGGTCCTGACATAGCCTTCCCTGTGTGCCTTCCGAGATGTGCAGAGCAAAGACATGGCAGAGAGAGAAGTCGCTGTGGTCGTCCCATCATGCAGATGGAAGGCCAGAAGTGTCATGCCTGTTGGTTCGGTGTAGATTAAGCGCTGCATTCATGTTGAGGTCTTGCGTAGTATTGCAATACTTCGGTCATCATGGGAAGCAGCCTATATGAGACGCAAAGGAAACCAGAAATTAGGCTTGTAGTTCTAGTCGTCTGCCACACGTGCTGCTACATCGTGCTCCTGACTTCCTGATTGTCTTGGCATCCCTTGCTGCAGTTCTCAATCAATCGATCACTGCATTTGTAAAGCGCGCCACATACCCGTGAGAGTCTCAAGGCGCTGGGGGGGTGGGGCGCTACTGATCGAAGAGCCAGGTCTTGAGGAGTTTTTTGAAGGCCAGTAGGTCCTGAGTCTGTCATAGGCTGGTGGGGAGAGCATTCCAGATCTTGGCAGCGAGGTAGGAGAAGGATCTGCCGCCGGCGGAGGTTTTCCGGATACGAGGAACTGTGGCGAGGGCGAGGTTGGCTGAGCGGAGGCTTCGGGTGGGGGTGTGGAAGTTGAGTCGGTTGTTGAGGTATGTAGGTCCGGTGTTGTGTAGGGCTTTGTGTGCTTGGATGAGGAGTTTGAAGGTGATCCTCTTGTTGACGGGGAGCCAGTGCAGGCCTCTCAGGAGGGGTGTGATGTGGCTGCGTCGGGGGACGTTGAGGATCAGTCGTGCCGAGGCGCTCTGGATTCGTTGTAGTCGTTTCAGGAGCTTGGTTGTTGTTCCTGAGTAGAGGGCGTTCCCGTAGTCGAGTCTGCTGGTGAAGAGGGCCTGGGTGACAGTCTTTCTCGTCTCGGAAGGGATCCATTTGAAGATCATGCGGAGGGTGTTGAAGCAGGACGCGGAGACGGCGTTGACTTGCCTGGTCATGGAGAGGGTGGAGTCGAGGATGACCCCCCAGGTTGCGTGCGTGGTCTGTGGGTTCCGGGGCTGTGCCTAGCGATGTGGGCCACAAAGAGTCGTCCCAGGCTGATGGGGTGGGTCCGAGAATGAGGACCTCCGTCTTGTCTGAGGTCAGCTTCAGTCTTCAGAGGCTTTTCCGCATTTTTGCCCGTATTTGTTTCTTGCCACAGTCTTTCAACCTAAAAACAAATGAAAAATTAAACTTTATCACGTGAAGGTGGTAATCAAGCTCTCACGTGCCAGCGTTCACTTACCTGTGTCTATAGAGCTTTCACCCCACAAGCTCCGACAAGTTTTGCATTTCTTGCTGGCACCATCACTGCAGTTCCTTCATCCCCAATCAGATATATAAAAGCCGCAATTGCAGGCTGGCCTTAAAACTAGATACAGTGATATTGTTTATGTTACATGTCTTTGTCCGTGTTACCGCATACAAGTATTTCAGTACGTTCAGGGCAAGACTGTTATTGCCATACAAAGAATAACTAACTGTTTCAATGTGATGAGGCATAACCTTCATGACGGGGTGAGTGATGTTAACTCACTATCTACCTGCGTCATATATGGTTTAAAACAGTTATGCGTGAATAATACTTCATAGGACCTAAAAGTGAAGTTAACGTTTATTTCTGTTTGTTATAATCTATTGTTACTTTTCACAAGACACCGGTATATAGGTACATGCCACCTTCTTGAATACCTTGTGGTTTGTACATTGTTTAATGTGAATTATCATAGCAGTGTTAGAGCAATTAACCATATAATAGTTATTCATATACCTACAGTTTGTCCAGCTCCAGAGTTTCCTGTTTCTTCCTGTCCTCGCCATGTGACTTTTTTTTTAATAAACCTTATGATGAGTGGGAAAGGACAGGAACCAGGTATACCTTGTAACACACGGGGTTAGAGTGGGTACTTTGTGTGTCCGCATCACTAATACTACAATCTCTCCCTTCAGGGAGTGGAGTCTAGTGTATTCCAGGAAAAAGACATTCCAAAGGTCCCTGAATCCGGAGCCGTGTTTTGTCTCTTCCACTCCCCTTTCCCCCACTGGGTTCTTATTGCCTTTATTGTTTAAAACACCGATATGTGACTTTAGCCTAGTGGGAGAGTTGGGACTCGTCCAGTTCACTCCTGTGGGATCATTGGGTGAGTATCAAACAGGAGGGGAGGTGGATCATTTCAAGATCCAAGGGCTCAAATTACCATTCAAGAGAACCTCAGAATGGAAGGTCCAGCCACAGTCAGAGCCCAAAGGGACAATGTCAAGCAAAGGCAGACTCGGCTGTTCCTATAGGTTAGAAGATAGGAAAAGATAAAGATAAAGAGACGGTCACAAGAAGGGATAAGGTAGTGCTCGGCCTCACACACCCTTGCGAGTGTCAAGCATGACACTCGCAAGGGTGTGTGAGGCCATTAATACCAACATATTGGATACCCAGGGTAGCCCTCCACCGAGCACTACCTTATCCCAGCGACAGCCTCAGGCAGCACTAATGAAGATTGGACATCGCTCACTGCCCTTAAAAAAGAATGGCTCCGGATTACTATTCACGGGGCCATGATGACTGAATACCTAAGAGCTAAAATAGCCCCCCAGGGTTTAATAGTTAACATCGTACCAAGACTTTTTCTTGAAGATGGTCAATTCAAGGTAGAATGGTGCCAGGTCTCCTGGAAATGCACCAAAGATTTGCTTTTTCTCATAACACAAACGGCTAAGAGGCTAGCAGATGCCCTCATGGTTAAAATTACTGCCATGGAAGTGGCAATTAGGGGAACAATGAATAAAACCCCATTCACGACCAAACTAGCCGAGATTAACCAAGAACTTACAGAGAATCAGGATTTTCTCCTAAAACAAAAAATGATCAAACTACAAAAGGATATAGATAAGTTTGACAAAGAAAAAGTCTACCCTTATCTGAAGGATGGTTATTCTAATAATAGGAGCAGCTACTCCTCTGACGAAAGCACGGACAATGGCAGCCGGAGGGGATCCTCCGGCAGTGACTCTAGTGGTAGCCATCCATTTAAAAATAATCGGAACCAGCGACGTGGTAACTGGAATCAAGGATACAATACTGTACCCCTTTTCCATGGCCCCCCACAAATGATGCCACCTTGGCAATACCCTATTTTCCAGCAAGGCCCGCCCCAATTTTACCCTGCTAATACCCCTTTTCACGACAGAGGCTGGGGCAGAGGAAGAGGGCGCAAGCGAGGGCAACAAAAGGGTGTACAGTGGCAGGACCAAGCGGCCACAACACCGATAGAAACCAGGAGCACGACTCGGGGAAGGAGAGTTTGATTGTCAATCTTTCTGACAGGATACTCACCACCACTGAGATTAGCATTCTTGAGAAAGGCCTAGGCTATGTTCCTACCCCCACACCTGACAGCTTCAATGAAATGATTGAGCTTAAACAATTATTCAGGAAGGTTCGCCTTCGTTCCTTCTTTCAAGATAGACCAGACACTGAAACGACAGACACTGGCCTACGGAACACCTCCACTTTCACTCCAACGGACAACATGGTTCCACCTGCAGTGTTAGCGTTTGAGCGAGCTGTCCTGAGAAGCCTTGAAAATAAACCGGAGACACGTTGCTTCAACAACCTAAGCAATATGGAAAGACAAGCTGTTCAATCACTAGGAAATGACACCTCTATTGTCATCAAACAGGCTGACAAAGGGGGCGCCACTGTCATTCAGAACAGTAATGATTATGATCTGGAGTGCAAACGCCAATTGGCCAATCGCTCTCATTACCTTCCCCTCACTGTAGATCCAACAAAAAGACTGACGACATCCATCACCAGCCTCATCATGGAGGGAGAGACTAATGAATGGATCACTAAGAATGAGGCAGCCTTTCTTCTCACCACTGAACCGGTAACACCTTACTTCTATACCCTCCCCAAAATTCATAAGGGCATATCACCTGTCCCGGGGAGGCCTAGAGTGTCCGGTATTGGCTCTCTTCTTGAACCACTCTCCAAATTTTGTGATGCATTCTTACAACCACTTGTCAAGGAAATTCCTTCATTTCTCCAAGACACCAGAGATGTCCTCCGCTTGATAGACAATATTGAAGGGAGGGAGGGTGTTGACCTACTGCTGACGCTAGATGGGGAAGCATTATACACTAATATTCCACAACAAGCCACACTAGAAGCTGTAGAAACCACCCTCCTAAAAGAAGAATGGACCTCCCCCACCCCAATCTCCTTCATCATGGCATGCGCGAGCATAGCTCTCACTGAGAACTTCTTTCAGTACGGGACCCAATTGTACCACCAAATCCAAGGGACTTCCATGGGTTCTACCTTTGCTCCTAGTTTAGCATGCATTTATATGGCTACATTTGAAGAGAGAGTAATCGGTACACCACAGAACCCCTTCCTGGGTAATATAACCCTTTGGCGTCGCTTCATTGACGACATCCTAATCTTCTGGAGGGGAGACCGGTTGTCATGCGAGGCCTTCTGCACCTGGATTAATGAGCAGAACCCCTATCTAAAGTTCACAGGGACTATCTCTGACACTTCCATCCCCTTTCTAGATCTCAGGATCAATCTAGAGGCCGCAGGCTTGAGCACCACACTCTATCGCAAGAACACAGATACAAACAGCTTGCTTCTGTATAACAGCTACCATCCAAAAGCCTTAAGGGACAATCTCCCCTTTGGTCAATTTCTGAGAGTTCGCAGAAACTGTACCACCGACACTGATTTCAGACAGGAAGCCTCCACCCTACAGCACAAACTGAGGGACAGGGGATATCCTACAAGGTTGATAAAGAACTCCTACAAAAGGGCGTCAAACAACCATAGAGAAACATTACTGGAAACTAGAGTGAAAGAACCCGACGACGTGATCTCCTGTGTGACCACATTCACAAAGAACTCTGTCTTCATAAAACAGACTATCAATAGACATTGGAACATCATTAACTCTGGTGGGTTGGATTTCTCTCGCCCTAGGTTTGCTTTCAAACGCACACCCAATCTGAAGGATGCTCTGGTCCATACAAGACCAAAAAAACTGAATACAAACAATCAAAGCACCCTATGGAACCTCCCCCCTGTGATAGGCCATTTTCCTTGCGGTGGCTGTACTGTGTGCCCCCAAACCAGTGTCACTAAAGAGATCCAATTATCCGACACATTCACCTGGCGAATACTAAAGCATACCAACTGTAATAGCGCCAAGTGTATTTACCTCCTCACCTGTCCCTATAACCAACAGTACATAGGGATGACAATGAGGCAGATAAAAGTACGCATTCAAGAACATAAAAGCAACATAAGATGCCAAAAAACCAATACCAGACTGTATCAACACTACACACAAATGGGACATACAGCCGATAGCATCCGTTGGCTGGTTCTAGAATGTCACCCTGGCATCACCAAAGTGGGCTTGTTTAGGATTGAACAAAGGTGGGTACATCGCCTCAAACTGGATACACTGGGTCTTAATGACGCTGTGCCTTGGTCATCCATTCACAACTAGACCATCACCCTGTTTCCAGGTTAATCTCAACTACCTGCTTAGGCCTAACTTACTGTGACTTTACCATTGGCCCATTCATTCTTCCCTTTTTGTATCTACGCGCTAGTTTTGCGCCATCACATAACTCCAGTGATTTGCACTTTAACCTCTCGGGCCAGACACACGATGTTCCATCTGGTCGAGCTCTGTACCGGCCCTCCTCGCTCTCGACCCCGCCCCTGTCAGGTGACCAGATCAGATCGAACCTTGCCGATTCCACTACCAAGAGCCATCATACTACTGTTTACCCTGACTAAACACTCGGTTTAGGTATATGGCATTCTAGTCTGCATTCAGCTACAAGTAGTTAAATGACCAATTGTATCGACCTATTGGTTAAACTAATAAGAAAGGAGTGAACGATAGTGTGGGCTCACTAGATACAGTGGCATAGACCAGTGTGCAGACTCACCCAAGATGGCCGACACTTAAACCCATAACTCTTGTAAAGCCCGATGCGCTCTCGATTCCAACCCCTGACCACGCGCGAGACCTGAGGGCGTGACCACGCCCACCACTGTAGCCACCGGGGTTTGGAGACGCAGGGTACAAGTAAGCCGACACAATGGCGACCTCGTTACCAGTCGCTCCGATTCCCGCGCAGATCCTACGTGGGGGTAGGTTTACCGGCAGTGACCGCACGCCGTTTGGGTAAGGTTTCAAGTTTCTCCCTTGGTATGTTTCTGGCTCACCTATGGGTGGAGCGTTAAAGTCTCACTCGTGGTTTTCTGGGCAGCTGGTTGCTGACGCCCTGTGTTGAGTCTCTGATGTGATAGTCTGGGGCACTTGGGCTTCCAGATGTAACGGATTCCGTGCCCTGTCATCCCTCTGAGTGTATGCATGATTGGCATGGGAGCACGGGCTTAGCATCCCCTCGCACTTCTCACGTCTCCTCGTCCTGTTGACGCTGTAGACTCGAGGGAGATGGCGAGGCTCGGCTTTTCCCCTCTGCCGGTCATGACTAAACGCAGGATGGGCAGTGCCTTCTGAATCTATGCTGTAGGCCTATCTTTGCTACAGTTATCGCTCTGGGAACTGGACATTGGACACCAGTAGCGGGACTGGTCAGTTTAGACCGGCCATATATGTCCTTTTTCAACAATGTATTATCGGCCCACATTGAAGGAAATTTATTGTTCCTCCCCCATTTTTCCTAAACCCCCCCCCCCATGCCTACTCTAGGTCCCTGACTCTACTGTGCAGGTCCCACAGGAGCAGACTGCGGGGCACCTTAGGGATACACTTAGGGTAAGCGCTTCTAAGTCCAATCTTCTATTGTTTTTATTGTTGTTGACTCTTCTGAGTCTGTGTAAATAATTAGTGTGTGTTTTTTCAACGTTTAGGGAAATCTGCCTAGTTTTGAAAGGAAAATCTTGATGACAATCCTTCCTATATGTTTTTCCCTCCTCTAGGTAGCACCAATTGAGGCAGGACCATTTGGCCTGCTCAACACAGACCTACAAAATTAAGGTTGTATATAAATCTTTATTCACTGTGTAGTACGTTAACACCAAGGTCCTGAGGAATTGCTAGATTAGCATGAAACATGTCGACCTAAACAGAGGGTTGCAGATACTTACGCCACCAACCTTCTTAGCGTCTATCTCCCCTCCCACTGTTTTAACCAAGGAAGTCAGCCACGTTAATAAAAATCCTTGTGGACTAACTTACCTTTTTTAAATCACCACCACTCATCCACGACTACACTTATTTTCTGCCCTCTCACACGCATGCACCATATGGCTGGAACAAAAGATCTCCGCTAAAGAGCCCCTTCGCGGGTGCCCGTCAGACATTGCAGCGCCAGTCTGACGAGGAGCAGGACCCATATGATGAAGCATGACACCTAGCTTGCTGGGTGTGTGAGGGTTCTAGTTCCCAAGAGGGAATTTTCCCTCTTCCTCTTTTCTTTCTTTCCTTTCCCTATACTCACACACTTCTCTTTTCTATTCCTACTGGGGAACTTTGTGCTATATTTTGCTACTATCCAGAGTAATCCCCAAACTTTTTACTTCTAATTTGGCGGATGGACATTCTCCTAGGGACGGAGGTCAGTTAAGTTGGTCCCAAATTACTGGATTGATACTGACTACCAAGATCTCCATTTTCCCCCCTTTTATTACAGACAGCTGACTGCCATCCAGTTAGAGACCTTATACAAGACAACTGTTTAGTCTTAAAAAAGTGAAACCTACGTCAGGGATGGAAGGATAAATAGATAGATAGATAGATAGATAGATTAAGTTATTGTAGACAAACTCTGCTGCAGGTAATAGGGAGTTCCAGTTAGCTTCAGTAGCCGAAATGTAGCACCTTAGAAAATCTTCAAGAGTTCGATTTAACCTCTGTTTGTCCATTGTCTTGAGGTCTCAAGCCATAGGCTAGCACTCTTTGAATGCACATTTTTGACTAAGGGATTTCTTGAACCCTAAGGAATATTGAGGGCCACAAACAGAAATTAGAATTTCTTTTGAATTTACAATAGTAATTTGCTAGTCGTATAAAGCTTTGTGTCTTTCTCTTAAGTAGAAATGGGCCAATCAAGGAGAGGTTGAACCTTCAATCTCCATGCTTATTTCTTTCAAGGAAAGAACACAGCCCAAATAGTCTACAGAATCTATCCCAGACACTTTTCAGGTTTAGGCAGCAATTTGTTTTCTCTTTAAAAAAAAGCAAGACTTGCAAGGCATGGAAAAGATGACCTGCAGGATCTTTAGAAGAAAACAGGATTTCATCCAAATATCTTTAACTGGAGAATCATGACAGAGAAAATAGTTTTCATAAAATGCTGAAAAACAGCAGGAGTATTGCAAAGGCAGAATGGCATTACTCGATACTCAGAGTGCTCATCGGTGTTCTAAATGCTGTTTTACATTTGATTCCAAATAAGGTGATAGGCGCCTCCTATATCCAGTTTGATGAAGATCTTTGCCCTTGAATGGCTTCCAGGAAATCTTATTTAAGGTGCAAAAGATAACTGTCCTTGACAGTCACTAGCTTTAAACTCCTGTAGTATATGCAAGGCCGTAGTTTAGAAGTCTAGCAGGGGATTTCGACTGAGTTATTCAGAAGTGGATTTCGATGGAGTTATCAGACCAGTTGCTAATTTAGCATCAAGCTACTCCCTTATAGCTTGTCACAATCTGGGAGACAAAGAGAAGATGTCCCCATAAGGAACTATCACCTCCAGAAGAATGTCAGTGGCACATTCTAAAGGGCGATGAGGAGCTCCTTAGTTGTTGACTCTTGAAACACATCAAGGTGTTCATGGTAGATGTCAGGGATATTAGAGTACTGCCATTGACTGAGAAGAGCTTTGCTGAAGACCTTCATGTAGGAGAGTAGGGTCTGCTTTCCTATGGTCACCCCACTTTTTTGCTTTTTGCTTTACTGGTTTTCGACTTAATGTGGCTGTGGGCCTGCTAATCAGACCCACAGCCCAGCTGTTCTCTCTCTAAAATTCATACTGTGTACTTTAGGTACATAACCAATTAGGAATTGGGTCACCTTTGTGAGCCCCTGTATAGTGTACAATAGGTACCCAGGGCATAGGTGCATCCAAGGCCTACCAGGGGCTGCAGCATATATTATGCCACCCCTGGCTGGCCATCCAAACTGACACAACTGGCTGATCACTCAGCTGGAGCAAGGTCGTGTAATCACCCCTTGCTTAGATATAGTATTCCTATATCTAACATTATATATAGACACATATGCACCTATAAGTCACTCCTATGGCAGGCCTTAACAATCCTGGAGGCAGAGTGCTTGGTTTTATGTGAGATGGTGCTCTAGCATGAGCGGAGCCTGTCTGCAGCGTTCGGAACCATGTCCTTATAGCTGTTCTATGATATAGCCATACCATATACTCTTAAGTGCATTATAATCCTCGCAGTTAAATGCTAACTCTGGTTTGGCTTTATCAAAACATGTCGTGTAAGGTGTCATAAGCTTTGGAATACTTCCCCCTCGCCAGTTCTGGCGACGGGGGTAGCATTCCACCCTTCTAGAGGGAGAAGACATGTTGTTCCTGTTAATCCCGGTTAAAGTTAACCAGAGCCTCAGCATCACAAAATGGATGCTGCTGCCACAGACACAAGTCTGACCTCCTGCTGCTGGGAGTCCTTCCAGCGAGGGAGGCTTGGACAATAGGTTTCCTGTTTTGGGAGGTGCTAGCACCACCCCAGACAGGCCATAGTGTATTGGGGCTGGGAGGGCTGAATGAAATGAGACACTGCCTGGGGCACACAAGGTGTCCCATGCATAGCCCGGTTCAAACCAGTTGCTGGGGCACTCCAGCCCCAGCTCTGGCGCGAAACTGGACAAGGGGAAAGGGGTGTAACCACCCCCTTCCCTGGTCCCACCCATAGGAGGGACCTAGCAGGTAATCCAGCCCCTCAGATTGGTATATAGGTAGGAGCTGAGTGAAGAGACTTTAGATTTTATCCTGAACTGAAACTTGAAACGAAACTCTGGACCTTCGACATTCTATTGCAACTAGAAGACTGAAGAATCTCCCTTGTGGTCAAGGAGTGACCACCCTGTGCAAACAGGCACCATCCAGCGATCTGTGGTTTACTTTGTCGACGCTCCCGCCAGAGCCCGAGCACAGAGTCTGACAAGAGCCAGACTTCCAGACTTCTTTGACCCCGATCCACAGCCACAGCAAAGCTGAGACCCGTGGAGGCGACGAGAGACGTGGGACTGGTCATCTTGAATAACCTGCTCTTTGCTACTTGTGCAGCTTCGGAAGCACCCTCGAAGTTGTGCATTGGGGATTGAGAAGCACCATCCCCAAGCACCTTCTGCACCGACGCACATCCCTCCACACTCCACGAGTGCCGCGTGGGGCCTGCTAGTGTTTTTGTGCTTGACGCGTCTGTTTGGTTACTTGCCCGTTGGCTAGTGGCCTCTGTGACAATGAACCGTTGAATTTGAACCACCTGCCTGGTTGCTCCAGCTGGGCCCCTGCTTCCCTGCAAAGGAGAAGCCCCCTAGACCTTGCTGGTCTAACTCAAAGCAAATATTCGATTCCTGCGTGGGTTGCATTTGCCAAGGCTTGTTGATTCCAATCCAAAAGCCGATACTGCCAACAGCGAGATCCTTTGTGGGACAGTCCGTATCCAGCTCCTGGTTGTCGTCGACACCTCCTGGTCCACGTGGCTGCAGAGTCAAGCTTCACGACATCACCTGATTGCTTCACGACATCGCCTGGTTCCTACCTGGTTCCTTCCTGGTCACTGGCTAGTGACCCAGAGTCTGTCCCCTCTGCTTTCAGGTACTCTTCATCCTCGATCCGCCCTTGGATCCAACCGGACACATCTCTCCTGGTCGCCTGCAGCATCTTTTCACAGGTCTCCATAGGATTCAGCGACGAAACCCGACACACTTTGACACCTATGCACCCGGCTCCTGTGGGTGAGGTAACGCGAGTACTCCGGTGCTCCTGTGGGTATTGACTATCCTAGTGTCCTAGTTTTCAGTAGCTTTCTCCTAGTCCATCCGGAAGTGACCTAAAAGAACTAGTTTCCAATTCTTTCATTCCTATTGTATCCCTATAGTAACTCGCGTGTGTGTGTAGACACTGCACACGCTTCCCGTGGGCCTCCTGCTTCCTAACTCTTGTTAGCTCAGTGTAGCCCCAGCTATTCCCTAGGCCCTAGGCCTATTCCTTTCCGTGACGTGGTTCTTATACCACTATTTTAGTATATGGTTTTACGTGCCCCTAGGGCTCTACTGTATATTGTGCAATTTATTGTATGATAATTAAGTAACTCGTTATGTGCTTTGTCCTCTGACCTCATAAAGAGTTCAGAGGGGTTGTGTTAGTAATAAATACATATATATTTTATATATAACCTGTGTGGTGTCCTTTCATTTGGTATTCAAGGGGTTACATATGGTAAAACGGCTTGCTTCACATGCTCTCTGAAGTTTTAGCCTAAGACTGCTTTGTCCATGCTACCACTAGGATAGCTTGTCTATAAGGTTGACTTTACAACCATCACCATAAGGGTTGTTTGGACTGGTGCAAGGTGCTCACTAGAATAGTGAACATCATATGCCAGGCCAACTTCTCACACTTCAGAGGTTTAAATGAAATATTCGTCAGCAGTGCTGTAAGAGAGACACAACTCTGAACCCAGGAACAATGTATTTGCAGACCACTTGCTATAAGGATTTTGTCTGGCTAGGCAATAGAAACAGCCTTTTATCTCCAGCAGCAGTACCAGGAAAAGACTTTCCAGTTGAGATGACCAGACGAATCACCAAAGGTGAAGAGTAGGCATCACGCCTACTTTGGGAGTTACAATCCCGGAAGCCAAGTGGGTGACCCGTTTCAAGGGTGTATTTCAACCTACTGAGAGTAAGCTGCATCAAAAGGGTGTTTTAAATTGCTTCCTTTGGTCATAACCAGCCCCATCATCCCTTGAAATCCCTATTGAGATAACTGAGGTACTTTCCGCGATAGATAAATCTGCCCCAGGAAAAGCACCAGAACCAGATGGGGTCTCAGTTGATATTTTGTTAATCAAATACTGATTTATAGGGTCCAGAACTAACAAATGTTTTAAGAAGTGCTGTGGTGTCGGAAAGGGGAAAATCCCTGACTCATGGAGTCAGCCACCTTGTCCCCATTTATAAAAAGGGAGGCAAACTATGCACAGGCTGTTATAGGCCAATTTCCTTAATTGACGCAACAGCAAAAATCATGGGATGAGTGATTCTTGCCAGGCTTGAGACAAGGGCAGAAGAGAACAAGGTTTTAACACCTGTCTAGTATGGGTTCCGGCCGGGTATAAGTATTGTAGAACAAACATTAACTTTAAGTCTGATTACTAGCAAATACGTGAGGGCAAAAGGAGGCGTCATTCACATAGCTTTCATCGACCGGTCATGTGCTTTTGACTTAGTCAACAGGGAAAAATGATGGAAGGTTGTGCAGAAAATAGGGGTGGCATCGAATCTGCTCACCCTAATAAAACGCTTAAATCATGACCTTAAAGTTATGGTCCGATATGGCCCATAAGGGGAATTATCGTCTCAAATAAAGTCTCTGAGAGGCATTAGACAGGGATGTATTTTAGCACCTTTTTTTTTGGTCTATATCAATGGAATTACAGAACATTTATCCCGGGCGGGTAGGGACGCACCAAAGATAGGGGCTCAATCTGTGCCCATACTTTTATACGCAGATGATGTGGTCCTGATTGCCCTCACGCTGAATGCACTGCAGAAGTTGTTAGATATGTTTAATGAGTATATATTGAAGGCCTGGACCTGAAAGTGAATTATCTAAAATCACATACCATGACATGCAGACCACCACGACAAAATCAACACACTTTAAAATGGGGGGCACTCTCCTAAAACAAACAAATAATTTTAGCTACTTAGATATTCTTTTTAGCTCATCCCTAGGTTGGAAATAACACCTTTTATGAAAGCACAACAAATGGGAAGGAATGTAGAGGCAATTTTTTGCTTTGCAAAGTCATTAAGACATAAACCTTCGGTAGAAATGATAGCCTTGTATAAACCCAAATGAATTGCCACTTAAATATATTAAAAATGGTTTCACATGTAGGATGCTTGCAGTTCCAAAAAACACCACAAATGTTATATGTCATAAGGAGTTGAGCCTTCCCAATATAGGTGACCAGATAAAGATTGCACCACTCCTCTTGTGCATTAAGTTTTGGCAAAACCCAGAGACAGTTTTGGTTAGGGCTTGAATGTAAGATTGTTTAGCCTTAGATAATGTGAATAAGATACCTTGATTGATGTATGTAAAATCAGGTCTTAAAAAATTGGGCCTAATCGACATATTCATATCCCCCACTCATCTTCCACTGAACGTTAAGATGATCGTGAACTCCAAGTATGCCACCCATTGTTTGGAGGAAATGTTAGAAGGCAATTTGGCTGTGAAAACAGTTGAATACTACTTGCAAATCTCTACAGTTAAATTAATTGAACCATATCTGGGATGTAAATCATCGGCTCCTTTAAACATACTTCAAATTTAATTTCATTCACTTTAGAGTTGCTTTTCCAATACAATGCGCTTGGCAGCAGAATTACCCCCATGTCATTGTGATAATGCCACCAAACAAAGCACATGCCACTTTATCTTATTGTGTCCACTTTATTCAGGTTCAAGAAGTACTTTCCGATTCCTTTGCTGTGCCAGGTAGAGATTAGGCAATACCAGTCAGCCATGGAATTTTAGCAAAAATGAATCACGATATACACGTGCCACACAGTGCTGAATTTTGTTAGAAGTGTGATCTGGATTAAAAACCTCTGTGATCTTGTAAATTGTAACTGAGACCTTGTTTTAAAGGAGAATTATCAATTTTTTCTGAATTTAGAGATATAATTTAATTTAATATTTTATGTGTTTTAATGACCATTAGTGTCGTTTATATTGAAATGTATTCATGTTTTGTTATACGCTTTTTTTGGGGCAAATTCCAGAAATAAAGATGCACTGAACTGAACTGACGAGGCGAAAACAACAGGAGTTTTTGAAAGGTGGAGGGTCCACGGAGCCCAGCGAGTGAGCAATTATACAGAAACAATTGTGATGCACCTGGACATAAGATGGAATCTGTTTTATAGCCCTAAACAGAAAGTGATGACATTTAGAATGGTGCCCGCCATCATGGACTGGGAAAATACATAAACAAAAAAATTAATGGAATATTCTAACTGAAAAAAATATCATAATTGTAGTCCAGAACCACAAGACATGTAGTTGGGAGCCCAGATGGGAATTCATTCTGCAGACGCTTGAGACGCTTGCAACCAGGGCAGGATCATTCCAATCATGCATCGGAAACATATGGCAGAGAGAGAAGATGATGTGGCGACCCCGCCACCCAGCTGGAAGGCCAGATGAAGGCATGAGTGGGGCCATCACGCGAGCCGACATGGCGGCTAAGACTATTCAGGCCCACAATGGTGCAAAGGTGAGGAAGAATTCCTTATAGCTCCTTTATATTTCCAACTCCTTCACTGTTTTAGCAGTCTGCAGAGCTCCGAGGGAATGAAACAAAAGCAGTGTTAACCCTTGCAACTTCTGTTATCATGTGGTCACGTTATAGGCCTGAGTATCAGCACCACCATTTTACATGCTTATGTTTTTAAAGTGCCTTTTTTTTTTAAACACAATGATATTTGACACACATTTGCTTGTGTGCCTGTACAGGATAATCTTTGAAATAGCTTCACTTAAATTTACACGTAGGCATATTATCAAATGCCCTAAACATTCTGTACAATGGCTAAGTTCACTGCGCAAAATGTTGTTTGTTATTATCCGTTCGGCGACTGAGCTATCACAATGGAATCAACAATAGAGGGCTGACTGGGACTTTGGCATGGCAACATGGGTGATGTTTATTATATAAACAATATCACTCCCTTGTTTAGAGAGAGGAACATTTTGCCGGACTAGGAGGTTGCCCCGTGCTGGAATTCCCGCCCAGCTTATTCATGATTACCTCTTGTGAGGGATGATGCCCAGCTCTCCACTAAGACGGGCACCTTGATGACACTTACCAACAGATAACGGGGGAATTGTCTCACCCTTTCACTCATCCTGGGCACACTAGGAAAAGTAGCGCTATGTAAGAGTACCCTATGTTACAGTACTTATATGCATTCATATAGTCTCTGTAAACAGCATGATGATTGACTTATTCATCTCCTTCACCATTCTTGTAATACTGATCACACTATTCTGTTTCCTTCTATTGATTAATGCAACCCAAGTATTTTACTCAAGAGTCGCAAAATTTGAATCAACATTGAAACGTCATGTTGTCTGTCTTGTGTATCTTTTTGGGTATGGATGAGTTACCAACGAAAAGGTTCTAGATCTTCTACCATGATTTCCTTGGGGAGTCAGGGTTGTCATGTTCTGAGGTTGCACATTCCACCCATTACTTTGCCTGGTGCACTGTGAGCTAGCAGGACTAAGGGCAACATATCCTAATGGTGTGTGTAGAATCGGTCATGCACAGTTTTGATGTTTATGTTGTCAAAGAAACTCACAGTTTTACTGAGAAAGTATAAGCTGTACGACACTGTTAGTACACAGTGCTACAAGTCCCACAATTATCCGTAAGGAGATTTACCGGTGACATTGCTTATTAACATTCTTACATCTACTGTGGAATTCAGTTGTATTTAAATTCAATTGCACTGCAGAATCTGTGCAAATTGAATATATTCTGTCATACAACCAATCAGAATAAGTCTAGCACATTTCATGTAATTTGAAAAACTTCAGTCTCGACTATTAGTTTGTGCAGCAATATTATCTCTCGAATTGTCTCAAGAACAATTGCCTGTACTATTCTAATTGCGGACAAAGGCAGATAAAAGTACTTAATCTTTCCATGAAAAAGTGTTTAAGAGCGCACACAGTTTCCATCCTTGTGAACAGAACACTCACCACCAAGGCGTGGTGACTGTGATACGTGAAAAGTTGGCAAATATTGGTTACTTACATCAAAAGGCTCAAATATTGTCCCCTTATCAAGTCTCTTGTACAGTATACTACCTCTTTACCAGGGCAAAGTCACCTTTTGCTTTGTTTTCTCGTCCCTGTTAAGAACCCCAGCCAAACTGTTCATCAGCTGGATCGCAAATTACATGGTATGTGGTAGGGGCCTTTTTTTTTTTATATAGTTTTAGGGATCAAAATGGCCAAAAAGACTTGCTGTGATCTGCAAAAGTTCTCAAACTTGCGAAAATTGTGGTTTGTCTCCTAGGCCATATAGTCGTGTCTTCCGATGCCTATTATTCTGCCACTCTTTATATGCCATCCAGTGAGTACAGTGAAACAAAAGATCTTCTCTTGCCTTTAGTCCACAACTAGATGCCACAACTGCGAGGTGGGGACATATTCCTGATTTTGGTATAATCTTCAAAGTATGCTTCTGATATTAAGATTCCATAATCCAGGAAGAATTGTAGTTCTTGAGGCTCAGATTTTGTTCTGTCATTATATATGATTTTGCATCTTCCAGGCTAGATGGTATATCTGATGTTTTATGTTTCCATTGTTGGCCTCCTACCGAGGAACTTTTTTTTTGTGTCTGACTAAGTATTGTGAGATGTTAACTTAATGGCCACACCTTTTTTAGTATCATGGAGGCTTTAGTGAATTCCAGAAAATACACAATTATGGCACTAGGTTCAGACTTGTTGGAGATTTAGATCAGGCTCTCTTAGTCGGTGAGTGCTCTGGATATTGAGATGGTCTCAAAATGGTATGTTTAGCAGTTTATACAATAGGCTTATGCGGAAGATGATAACATTGCTTTTCTCTTTACCTTATGTATGACATAGAGTATGGTATTTTTCCTCCTTCCCCTGTCTTCCATATCTTCGTGGGCTTGGCGGAGCATGTTGACTCCAAATTCTAGTTCAATGATGGGAAGAGCTCTAGGCGTTCAATTCTGCTAGTGTTTCATTGATTTTTCTATTGTATGTTGCCAAGGTTTTCTTCTATAGTGTGTAGTTTATCTAAGGGATAACTGGTTTATCTTTCTTCATTATTTTTGTAAGTGTTGGTTCTCCATTTTGTATCAGAAGTGAAAGAGGGTCACAATTAGCTTTCAAGGGGGGGCGTGGCCAGCAGAATGCGAGACTAGACGTGTCTCCCGGGAGCTCCCGGCCGACGTCTAAAAGATCCGACATACTTTCCACCTACACTGAGGGAACATCGCCCAAATACAGTGGGGGCTCACCTGGAGAGGGACGAGAGGTCCGCTCCGCACGAACGGAGCCGCTGGAGTGAGCAGCGCCGAGTTATCTGCGGCATTCATGTGTGAGGGGAGGACGCCGAACAAGATGGCGGCACGGTGACCAACCGAGGAGGAAGAACACCGCCGGACTGGGCGATTGCGCCCGCGGTGGCGGAGACCGGCAGGTGAATCCGGGAGGGGCCGAGGTAGCACCGGGAGTGGCCGGCCGTCCCGACGGTTCAAGATCCGTCGTGAGCCAGAGGTGCACCGGCGGGAGTAATTGCCCCGCGGACGTGGGGTGCACGGTGCCCAGAACCGGAAAGACCCGTAAGCAGGCGCCCAGAAGAGGGATTGAGCAGGACACCGGACCGCTGACTGGGGCGCCCGGGGCAGAAGGTAACGCCGGGGAGCGAGGCACCCTTTCCCAAGATGGCGGGCGCCGCAACATGCTGACGAGCGGAGGACACCACGGAGGCGCCAGCAGCAAGACTGCCTGCTTTCCTGTCCGTCGCCGGTGAAGAGGCGGCTCAGAGGAGGTACCTGGGGGCGGCCGGTGTCAGAGAGACGCAGGGGCAGAGACAGCGGAGGCGCCCGTACTTCACCAAGATGGCGGCCACTGTTCCGGCGAGCTTCGGGGAGTGAGGAGGGCGGCCAACCAGGGGACCGGCGAGGTGTGCGTGGCAGCCTAATACGCCGGAGGGGGAGACTGGGACAGAAACCCCCCCCCCCTCGCACCTACACCCGGAGTGGAGGTTTGGAAGCAAGGGAACCTGAGGCACAAACCGGGCAGAGCTGAGCCCCAGGAGCAGAACTGCCGACCAGAATCCCCATACTGACACACTGGTCACTGGGGGTAGAAACCACCCACACAGATCACACTGGGAGAAGACGCCCGATGCCACGCGGTCCACGTTTGGTAGCACGGGGGTAGTGAGCTTGAAGCGATAGCCGCAGCACGGGCGCGGTGGTGAGTTGGGGCACCAGGCGACAGCCGGGACACCGGACGCAGCGCTGCCACCACCGTGCCATTAGAGCCTGACCCTCGCCCGTTGGGGTGCAGGGGCCACGGACCACAGGGCAGCACAGGAGTCCGGAAGGGGCATTGACGGCCCGATCAGAAGGGGACAGGACGCCAGGCGGGTACACACCGCGGATCGGCTATCGAAGGGGGTCAGAGGTGGGGCGGCCCAACACAGAGGGCCGGTCTCGGCGAGTGGTCGGGAGGTGGACACCGCTCGGCGCAAGCGGAGCACTGTGAGAAGTACTACGAGGAGGCGACCGAGTTACACCGGCGCTCACGCCTAGGAGAAGGGCGCACCCATAACTTAGCGAAGATGGTGAAGAAAGATCACCCCCCACCCAAGCCCCCCAAACAGGGCACGCTGGACACCTTCGCAGCACCGAAAACATCCAAAGACAACGCGGGTGCCGCAGCAGAGGGAGCCACTGACACGGACAGGCTACTAGCAGCGATCCAGGCGTCTAGAACTGATATACAGGACTCCAGAGCGGCATTGGAGGTAAAAATTGGGGAGGTAGGATCGGAGGTCACGCTCCTGCGGCAGGATTTCAAGAACCTCTCCGCCAGAGTGACCGAGACTGAAACACGCATTGGTGAGGCGGAAGGCTCGATCACGACACTCAAGAAAGATATGGCGGAGCTTCAGGCGTCCCACAGACAGCTCCTCTGGAAGGTGGATGATGCGGAAAATAGGGCCAGGCGCAACAACCTCCGCTTTGTGGGATTTAGAGAGGGGATCGAGGGGAACAATATGGCGGCATTCCTGCATACATGGCTTACGGACACCTTCACAAACGACCCCTTCTCGTCCTGCTTTGTGATCGAAAGGGCGCACAGGGCGCTCCTTGCGAAACCTCCGGAGGGTGCCAGGCCCAGACCTGTGATCGCCCGCTTCCTGAACTTCGCGGACAGAGACTTGATATTACGTGAAGCGAGAAGGATGGGCAACATCCGACTGGAGAACACCAACATATTGATCTTCCCGGACTACAGCCAAGAGGTCCAGCGACAGCGGCGCTCCTTCGACGCAGTGAAAGTTAAATTGAGGACATTGAACATGAAGTACATGTTGCTCTTCCCGGCAAAGCTCAAGATCATATACAAAGACAAAGCACACTTTTTCACCCACCCGGACGATGCATGGGAATGGCTGGAGGAGCGACCGATCCTTAACAGTCGGGAAACTGCGGGGAGAGAGGAACTAGCGAAAGCGGCACAGGCAAAGGCGAGGTGGGGCTCACCGCAACGGCGGAGGAGGAAATCCAGGAGACTACACTCGAGATACACGGGGACCCCGTACCAGCCACGCCCGTCGACAGGCACTAGGAGAGGGAGATCGGAGTCGCCGGGGACATCGAGCAGGGCGAACATGTCACCATTGAGGCGCCAGGACCAGGCCTGTTCGGAGGGGGAAAGAGAGCGCATCAGAGACTCGGACAGGAATGATGAGATGTCGGACAGTGACCAACATTCCTTACATCCACTGGAAGCAGAGATACGGCAGCTAGAACGGGACGTACCTGATAAGAACTGCAGCACGGTACCGACCACGCAAGACTCACACTCCTGACCAGAGAAGAGGTGGACGGCTGAATGGTCGGTCGGGACACGGATATGACACGCAAGTGGCCACAACCCTTTTTCGTTGTTGTTTTATTTTCCTTTGTTACCCTTTTCTGTTTACAGGAACAGCGCATTGGTTAGGTTGTCAGTTGTTCCGTGAGAGTTTGTGAGGGAGGGTATTGTGGGTTGGCGACAGACCTACTCCTATTGAAAGTTATGTCCCGCTTGGGGGCACACCTGGATGGGGAGGGAGGTGGGGAGGGGGAGGGGGGAAGGGGTCTTCTAGTTTGTTGGGGTTGGCAAGTGGGTAGGAACACAAGTTGGGGATCTTGGGGGGGAGGTTGGTTGCTGGAATACTCATGGGGAAACAGTCGAATGCACAATAATCCACGTGGTCGCAAACAGCTGCTATGGTCTCCTACTGACCTTCAGACAAACGACACAATATGGCAGATACACTGACTGCGACTGAGAGACATCAGAGGGGGTTCTCCATTCTGACATGGAATGTCAATGGACTAGGGTCCAAAATAAAGAGAGGATTGGTAAACTCGTACATCAAGAGGGTCGCCCCAGACCTTATCCTCCTACAGGAAACACACCTCAGGGCAGGAACATGCACGTTCATAGCAAGGGGGAGATATAAAGTACTGACTCACGCGGGCTATACGTCAGGAGCCAGGGGAGTCGCAATCCTAATCAACAAAACACATCCCTTTACTGTCACACGCTCGTGGAGCGATCCACAGGGGACATACGTGGGAGTACAGGGGTTATGGAATAGGCGACATATGACAATTATCTCAGTGTACGCCCCGCCAAAACTCCAATCGCGCACGCTCAGGGAAATAGCATCCATCCTATTGGACACGGCTGACACGATGCAGATAGTGGGGGGGGGACTTCAACGACGTCATGTCAGAAGACCTAGACCGTTCAGGTGCAACACGCAGAGGGGGGACACAAACGGCATTGGCACAATACATGGCGGAGATGGGACTCACCGATACATGGCGCTGGCGACACCCGACACAGGAGACGTTCTCCTTTTACTCAGGGGCCCATAAAACCTTCTCCAGGCTAGACTACATTTTCATGGCAAGGCAATACCTGGCGGAAGGTGACGTGTTCGCCTACAAAGCACGGGGGATATCTGATCACTCGCCGCTGTACGCACACTTAGGGAACTACACGGTGAGGCGAGAGACTGAGTGGCGCTTGGCGGCCTGGGACATACAAACCCCCGAGATAACACGAGGATTGAGGGCTGATATAAAGGTGTATGTGGCGGAGAACGAGGGTTCTGTAGACTCCAATATTACCTTCTGGGAGGCAATGAAACCGGTGCTGAGGGACAGAATCAGAGGGAGACTACGGGATGAGCGCCTTAAACGGCACAGGGAGGAGGCAGGGCTAGAAGCTGACATCCTAGCGCTGGAAAGGGAATACCATGTACACAAAGGGGAAGGCGTACTGAGGCGGTTACAAGACAAACAAAGGGAGTATAGGCAATTGGTCTCTAATGAGGCGAAGACACAATCACTAGCAACACTGCACCGCCTATACGATGTCGGTGACAAGTCGGGCAAACTTCTGGCATGGCTCAGCAGGAGAGAACGGGCAGCAAGGTGGGTGGAAAAGATCAGGAGGGACGGGGGCGTCATGGAAACTACAGACAGGGGCATAGCAGAGGAGTTTGCGCTCCACTATGAGGAGTTCTATAGAGGCAGAGACCTCGGACCAGTTGACGAGGCCTTACAGTATATGGAAGATGTGGATATCCCAGTAATGGAGGCAGAACTCAGCGCCCCTCTGGAGGCGGACATCACATTGGAGGAGGTTAGAGTAGCCATAAACAAGTTAAAAACGGGGAAAACTCCGGGACCCAACGGGTTTCCGGCGGAATTTTTTAAAAAGACGGCCGACTTGCTGGCGCATCATCTGTTGGCCCTATATGTTGGAGCTTACGAAATGGGGACGCTCCCACGAGACCTCGCACTGGCGACCATAGTACCAATACACAAACAGGGCAAGCCAGAGGAGGATTGTGCCTCATACCGCCCAATCTCATTGCTGAACATGGAGGTGAAAGTGCTGGCCACAATTCTAGCGACACGTCTCTGGACGGTCGTTCCTGCCCTTATACACATGGACCAGTCTGGGTTTCTGCCGGACAGAGCAACAAAGCTTAACCTCCGACGGACACACAACTGGCTTCAAGAAGTGAAAGATAGAACGGAACCGCACTGGTTCCTGTCCCTGGACGCTGAAAAAGCGTTTGACGCAGTACACTGGCCCTTTCTCATGGCGGCGCTTAGGCGGTTTGGTTTTGGTCCACACTTCCAGAAATGGATAGGGTTGCTGTACACGGCGCCGAGAGCGCGGGTACGAGTTAATGGATGGTTGTCACGTGAATTCCGTGTAGAGAGGGGCACCAGACAAGGATGCCCGCTGTTCCCGCTACTCTTCACACTCACGATAGAAATATTGGCGGCCAAAATTAGGCAGAACCCAGGGATCCATGGTTTTACATGGAGTACTTCAGGGGAGGCCCAGGAAAAGGTCTCATTGTATGCCGACGATGTCCTACTGTACATCACGAAACCCGAGGTCTCAGTGGGGACGTTGTTCAGAGAGTTGGAGGGCTTTGGGGCAATGGCAGGACATACCATCAACTGGCACAAATCGGTCTTGTACATGCCGCAGGGACCAGTGACAGACGTGCCTCTCCCGGACCGTTTGCTCACGACCACGGAAGGGTTCCAGTACCTTGGGGTCTATATCACTCTGGACAAACAGCTCTCGTTTCAGACCAATGTAGAACGAATAATGAAAGTGGCAGTAGAGGATATGACGAGGTGGAGGCTGCTACCGCTCACCCTCCTGGGTAGGGCGGCGATGTACAAAATGATTACGTTACCGAAATTCCTCTACGCACTTCAGAATGAATATTACCCACTCCCGACCACCACGATCGCCAAAATCCATGCAGACTTACGATCGTTCCTATGGTTAGGCAAACAGCCACGTATCGCACTCCAAACACTCCAACGGCACCAGTACAATGGTGGGATCTCATTGCCGAATCTGGAGGCATATTACTGGGCGGAACACTTGACCCCCATAAATGACTGGTTGCATACACCGGCGGACCACCCGACGTATGCCTTAGAAAGACATAACTTGTCTGCACACAATATTCTTCACTACTTGTATGGACGGAAGTCAGGGAGGAAGCTCCTGCCCGCTACCATGATCACGATTCAAGCATGGATAAGGGCCACGAGGGCTACGGGATGGGAGGAGAAACCAACACGCCAGACACCACTGTGGCACGGCAACTGGTTTCCGGAACTTCAAAAACTGGAGGGCTTCCATAGGTGGGACGATATAGGGATATCTACCATCGGGGACGTGATCAGGCAGGGTGAGTTGAAGACTTTTGCGATGCTCCGGGAGGAGTTTGGATTACATCCCACACAACAGTACAAACACTTGCAGCTAGTCCATGCTTGGCAAGCACAGAAGATAGTACTTCAAGATATACCGGAGTATTCACCCCTAGAAGGGAGACTCTTGCAGGAACAAATACTACACCAGGCAGTGTCCCTCACATACAAAACACTCACAAATAATATGTTTGGAAGTTTGGCGACACTCAGGGGCAAGTGGGAGGCGGAAGTGGGGCACTTGGAAGATTTAGACTGGGAGCTGATCCTGATGCACCCCCGGGAAGTGGCCATTAAGTCACGGCTGAGGCTGATTCAATTGAATGTGCTGCACAGGACGTACTTTGATAGGGGGCGTCTCCTCAGGATGGGTAAAATAACAGACAACACCTGTCTTCGCTGCAGGGCTGAACAGGGGGACTTCTACCACACAATTTGGTCCTGTGCGGAGGTACAACAGTATTGGTCTCACATCTTCATGGAACTGGGGGAGGTACTGGGTGTAGAGCTGACACTGGACCCGAAGCTGGCACTACTGGGACTGGTGACCGAAGTAGACCTGCCGCGCCCGCATGTCATTTTCTTGGTGCTGGCATTAGTAGTGGCGAAAAGGGACATTGCCAAATACTGGGGGGCAGCGGAAAGGCCAGAAGTAGAGGAATGGAGGAGAGGGCTAGACCTCTATATGGCTGCAGAACGAGTGACGTACAAAGCGAGAGGTTGTCCCAGAAAATTCCGAAAGGTATGGGTAAATGGCGACAATACCATGGCCTAGAAGCCGGGCGCTTGGGAGGTCCCTCATAGGCGAACGGTGTGCAGAGGCGGGAATGGGAGACCACTTGATAAGGATATGTAATTGGTGGCACTCTGGTATGCTGAGTAATTTAGGGCCACAACACATGTAAGGTTATGCACAGTATCATGGGTTTGGAGGCGAGCAACAGCAAAGTGGACACGAAGGGTATTGATGGACTAGTGCCACTTAGTTGGCCGAGCATGTGATCGAACTGTAACCGCATTGAGATGGTAACCGACCAGTTTGTAGATAGGGGAGGGTGGGAGGGGGGGGAGTTGTGGGGGGAAATTTACTCAAAAAGCAGGTTCGGGGAGTTACTTAAAGAGCTCGCACGTCATAGAATAAATGCAAGCTACTCAACAAAAACAAAAGTCGCCGCCCGGCCTCCGGGCTGTGGGCATGAAGGCTGTGGAGATAGAACCATGATGTTTAGTTTTTTTTTCCATGCTGAATCTGAGCTTGCTGTGAATATATTCTTTTCCACCTGCACAAAAAAAAAAAAAAAAAAAAAAAAAAAAACAATTAGCTTTCAAGTTGCTGAATTTGAATGCAATTTCAATTCATAAGCTTTTATTCGATTTGAAAATACAAATCATGCAAGCAAAACATTAAAATACAATTCGTTATATATACGGAAAATGACTCAAAAATGTATACATGGAAAGTGCAAAAAAAAAAGGAATAAGAAGCTTTATAAAAACAATTAGTGGGCAACAATTGATAGTAAAAAAATATATAAGCAATATAGAATTTGTACAACAGAATCATATATGTACAGACAGGAAGACAGTATAATTGTCACACCAAATGATGTTTCCTGGCAGCTGTACGTTAAAGGGATCCGAACGGCTCTAATGGGCACGGGAGGATAAGTCAGATGTATGAAGAAGGACCATACAATACATACTGTGAGCATAATATATGAATGATAATTCGGCAATTACAAAAACACTTAAGTACAGACAGGAATGTATAAAAAAATAGCAGCACTATACATTTCCTGGCAACTGTACATCTCGAAGGACATAAAACGGGCATAATACGAAGTTAAAAAAGTTTTATATACAACATCTACAGATCATTAATGTACAGACAGGTATGTATAAGATTATTGCAACACTATACTTTTCCTGGCAGCTGTACATTTCAAAATAAAAGTAGCCACAAAAAAGCAAATATCCACATTCTCCAAAGCAGATAGTAATATCAAAGCAGTCTTTGAAGTTCGGGTATTATATTTTATAAAAATAGGCTTAAGGTATTTTACCCTTAAAAGGTGGTAAAATTTACAAAAAAGTAAAAAATGGCAACAGCTCTGTCGCGAGGTATTGTCACACGGGCAAGGAGTCTCGGATCTGACTTTCTGGTTTGGAAAAGCCACAAGGTGATGTAAAATGCCCAGTCTGACTCGGGTTAGTACAAATTGGTGGGAGGGACGAGTCACGTTCACAAGGTAGGATTGAAGCCCCGGGATTAGATTCAGTTCTTTATAGAACTTCACGGTGGCTAACCTACCCTGCACTTTGTCTCGCTCAGCCTTTTTAAAATTTAAAAACGTTAGCTTGATTACTTTTTTAGGAATAGCGACTGCCGATTCTGGATCAAGAAAGACATCAATATCAAATAACAGTTTATACCAAAATTGGATGTATCTCAGCCACTGTATACGTGACGAATAGTCCAGACCTATACAATCAAGGATAATCTCTTGGGTGAATCGAGTCTCTGGCTTAGCCCAAAAAGAACGCCACAATGCATTATTTGGCTGTGATTTTCCCACTTTGTGACTGGAGTGGTGCTAGTCAAGTCCCAGTCTTTGGTTTTAGTCACCTTTTGAGGCATTGTATTTGCCATTGTGCTGGTAATTGTGAATGTGCCTGTGACTTTACTTGGTATTTGTTGCATGGCTCTTGATCTTGCCCCTTAGCTTGCTTGTACTGCTAGACAGTTTGTTGGATTTTTGCGGATTACTTGTTTGCTTTTTGCTGAATGTTTGCTGCATGTTTTAGTGCTAGCCGATAGTATAATATTCGCTGGTTATGAAAAGCATGTACTGATCTGTTTGGTTGGCTTATATTGTTTTGTCTATTCTTGTCTATTTTTGTCTATTCTTGCTTTAGTTTGCGTTTACTTTATGCCCCTCTAGATTGAACCTGCACTATACATGCTAACATTGCTTACCTGTTTGTTGCATATTTTGATCTTACTTTGCTTTCTTTGATCTTGCTTGAACTAACTTGTTTGATTGACTAAACCTCTCTTGCTTGCTGTAGCCTTGCTATTTACAGTTTATTGGTTGTGGAAAACTTGGCTTGACTGGTTGAGTGTATTGCTTCGCTTGCATTGCTAGTTCGATCATGCACTTGAACTCACACTTGTTTTGTTATATTCTTAGATAAACTTTTTTGTACTTGATCAGCCTTTTTATTTGTGTGCAGATGAATAAGTGAACACCATAAGATACTCACAACCTTCTTTTGTGCCACCTTCCTTTGTCAGATTTCAGCAAGATTTCTGCTGCTGGAACCGGTGTCTCGTTCGGCTATGGATTGCTTTGTGCACAGCAGGTGAGCTGGTTGAGCGATGTGACAAAGGAGCAAGTTATGCAGTTCAGAAAAAAGCGTCTGCTATGGGGTGGCAGGCAGCATATGGACATCAGAGTGCGGTAGCTGGACAAGATTTTCAGAGAGCTAGCAGATTAGAAGTGTTGTCAGGGTCTGGTGAACTGCTGATCTCAGAATCTGCATACAGAGTTCTACAGAACTGGCATACACATTCCACTCATTGCCTAATCTCACTATGATCGATCTAGGGAGTCCATGCTCATGAATGTTTTTGGCTGCATAGGGATGTCCTCGGTTGAGGATACATGTGCAGCCCCAGGATCAATGCTGTGAATACTTATAATGATGTAAAAGGAAACAAACGAGGATAGATCAAGACATTACTATATTGCAAGCTGAAATTAATTTGTTTGTATAACTATGAATTTATTTTTAAGTTCTGAACCTTGATTTAAAATCTCAGCGGAAAAGTCAGAATCCATTGAATGGACTGTTTTGTAGGTCTGACCTTATCGTTGCGATCACAAGGTGGATTATGATGACAGAAGACATTGTTGTATGTACCACATGTTGGATATAAAATGCTTGTTTTGATATAGACAAAAAATTACCAAATATGTAAGAATGTGTAAACAACACAAGGTGTATGTTTTTGATGTGTTGTTGTGTATTTATGTACATGTATTACTTTTTCTCAATTTATGCCAACGGTGGACTGTATGTATGGAATGGAATGAATTGTGTTTCCTAATAAAGAATGATGACCAAGAAATTCACACGTGGAGGAGGAGCTAAGCTGGCAACCAAGATGGTCGCATAAGCTCCCGGCTCCGCCGACCTCTGCCAGATGCTTATGAATCCTGACTTTTATCCTGATTTCCCACCGGACTCCCGTGCAGCTGAAGTGCGCCTGACTCTAAAGGTGCAATCCCGGAATTTCTAGCTGCTTCACTGATGAAGATACGCCGTGTGTCATTCTCGGCCTAACCCGGAGTTGAAGCCGGGGCCTCGAGTTCCAACCCAGCCGGGTTGTAGTTGAACAACATCGGCCGTGGGACGTGGGTGGTTCCGGTCTCACGAATTGGTGTCTTTCTTTCCGTTTTGGATGATGATCCGGTGGCAGCTTTATCCCACAACTGCGGCGACTAGACTTATTGACTGCTTTGGTCGGGGATCCGCTGCCCGGAGGCCCTGTTGAGCCCCCGGGGTCGATGGGCTCGGTTCCTCGCAGGCGGCGACGGTGCTGAGATCGCGCTTTTGAAGTGCTCACAGTTGTCTTCTACATTGCCTATGCCTGGTGCCCCGGAGTAGTTGACCTCCGGGGTTCAGATACCCGCCCGGTGGCTCACTGAGGGGCGATGGAGCGGGCCGAAAGTACACCGTCGCTGCATACTATAATGGCCGCCATTGGGGAGCTCCACATACAAGTCACCGCCACCGTCCAGAGGATGGTTGTGACGGTTGATAACATCTGCCGGAGACCGGACTCCGACCCTCTGTTGGTGTTGGACCAAGATGCCTTACCCGCGGAGCGAGCTCCGATAGCTACCGAGGACCCTGCGCGGAAGTCGGACATTGAAATTGTTTCCGACCCCCAGATGCCAGCGAGCGAGCCTGAAACTATCGGATGTGTGTTTTGCCCTATGTCGATATCGCCCGAGATGGATGTGACTATTTCTGTACTTCAGTGTGCATTTTCGAATGACTGTCGGATTAATACCTCGCCCCTTTTCTTTCTGAGTGCTCAAAAACGCTTCGCTGACTTATTGCCGGTGGGCAGTGAACTTTGTTTGACTTTTGGACTTTGTAAACGTCTATCCTGGTATCACTCCTTTCGTGTGGACTTTGAAACTTTTCTATCTCTGGATATCCTTTCTGTGATGGCGGTTCGATTGGACAGGGCTCGCATGAAGAATCGTAGCGGCCAGGGTTGACTTTGACCGTATGGGTTTGGGAAAAGACTTCATTTGCTACGGGATTGTACCTCATAACTGCACGGGAGGGGGGTGGGTCTTCTACACGCTTCCCCCCTGTTGGATTCTATTTGTTACGTTTTCTTATCCTGGAGACTTATGGGGTGGGTTGCGGCTGGCGGGGGGTAAGGGTGACCGGGGGGGCATGTTCGATATTCCCTCCTCCACTTTCTTCTTTCCTTCTTTTAGGTACGAGTTCCGGGGCGACAGGCACGCTGCTAGTGGGGATGGGCCGTAGCCATTGCAGAGGTGTAGGGTGGGGGGATTGGGGAGGGGTTTATTGTTTTATATTAGTTTAGTTCTATGGCCTTTTTTCTTCTTTCTTTCTTATTTACAAGAGACGGGTTGATCATCCTGGGTCGTTTTTCTTATTTGTCGGGGGTCTGCTTGGCTCTTCATATCCTGTATCGTGGGTGGGCGGGCTTTGTGGAATACTGTTTGTCGGATTTCCGTTTCTTTTTTCCCTTGCAGTACATATCGTTGCCACAATTGCATCCGTCTGTAACAATTGTTTTCTATGCATCGTATCCACGCTCACCTATTGATGTATCGTTTTGGAGTATGACACCTGATTTATGTATATTCTATTGTTTTTCTTCAATAAAAACCTTAAAAAAAAGAAATTCACACGTTTAAACAGAGATGTGAGGTGCTGTAGTATCTTAGTTGAAGATTTGGAGGAAATAAAATCATAGTTGTGCAAACAAAATAATTTCGGCTTGCGATATAGCAATGTCTTGATCTATCCTTGTGCTTTCCATTTTATGTCTTTATGATAATAGCCCTGGGGCAGTAAAGCTAGAGGATTATCCTTGTTTTTTTGCTGATGGCGTGAATACTTATAGCAGAGGTCTTCATACTTTGCTTGTTCTCAGCTCTCCCCATAGCAAAATGTTTTGAAGTTGAGCCCCCTACAAAATATTTTAGATTTGGGGATCGGACGAGGCAAAGCTGAGCGTAGGGGGTAAGGCTTGTGAGATCATTTCAGGGGAACATTTGCTGTAGCTCATGATCCACAGTTATTGTGAGCCTTATTAAAAAGCAAATATATTAAACCAAATCAGATACTGGTAAAAAAAACTGCTGCTCATGATTGTGCTGTTGTGAGCAGGTCCCTCTCCTGGGCTCCAATGCAACTGCACCTGCTGCACTAATGATAGCTGCAGCCCTGAGTGGCAGGCTGTCTCCTCTGTGTCCTTCACCCCTTACAAATCGTACCTGGCCATCCATTTAATCTTGAAACAGACTCTGTCCTGTTTAGAGAAAAAATTAGTTCCCATGTGTGGCCTCTGCTCCAATGATAGCATGGAAAATGAGACTCTGTGCCCCTTTTGTTGAGAAAGACAGTCACAATTGGGATGCAGTGGGCCTCTCACACTCCAAGGCAGCAGTGCCACAGGGCCTCTCACACTCCTAGGCACCAGTGCCACAGCACCTACTCCCCTAATGGGACATATTGGCTTACAGAGCGGGTAGTCTCCTCTACCATTTGTTTAAAACAAGGGCCCCCTACTTGCTTCATCCCCATCTCTGCCCTCTCTGATGCCAGCTAAGATGTCTCCTCTGCTTCAGCCTTCCCCTCACTTGAGTCCTAGGCCCAAAGCATACCTGGCACCGCAAAGGTGCACTGGACCTGAATGCAAGCAAGGAAGGTTAGTAAAACAGCTATAATTAAGGTTTAGTTGGTGCCTCACACCCCTAGGCCCTAGGGGCACTGCACCTGCAGAACCAATGCCTTTCGTAGCAGGCTGTATCCTCTGCTCATTCTACTAGGCCATCACTGCTAAGCCTGAGGCCCAAAGCAGACCACATTCTCCTTTTTGGGGCAAAAAGCAGGAGAAAGCCTCACACTGAGCCACAGCAAAGGTGGCCTGGGCTATAATGCAAGCAAGTAAAATGCCCCCTTCCTTTTTCCTAATAATATAATTTGGGGGCAGTGCCCCCTCAATCCCCTGGCCACAGAACCTGGTGCTCTAATAGCAGTGATTCCCCTTCAAAAGAAATGAGAGCCCCAATATCCTCCCACTTTCCTCAGGCAATCCCTCTGAGGAATATATCTGTGTCCATTTGTAAACAAAAATATTGGCCCTACATAGCGTCCCCTCCTCTGAACCATTTAGTCAATGCTATGCTTAGATCTTGCTCTTTTCCTCTTGCTCCTGGGACATTATTATGAGGCCCCAGGGGTCCAGACATTCGGTGCTCTGGGTCTGAATACGAATTCACTGGAATCGTTCCCCTCTACTTACCTTAAAGACATCTGGCCAGAGGTTGAAGTGGGTAGAATCTGTGGGGACCGGCGTGCCCATGCTTTTTTAAGTTTATAAAAAACAATTTCCATTCTTTTTGTTAAAAACAACCCTCAGTTGTTAATGCGGACCTTGAGATGCCTCAGGATGAAAATAAAAGGAGGGTGGGTATTTGAGAATTTGTGGGTCTCCTATGGTGTGAAGCCAAAGAAAGGACAGCGTGCTAATGAGGAAACAGGCCTTCTCACCAGGCTGCCTGCTACCTTAAAGAAATGTAAATTCATGCATTTTTTTAGTCACAAAATGCAAAGGCTGCTTGCGAACCAGTCTAGGCTTTAATCTGTGGAGTCACTTGAATTTTTCGGGTAACAAAGGTGTAATTCGTTTTGAGAATTAATGTAAGAGTGTTATCAGCTGAGTCCTGGAATGTGTACTTTCAATGGATACTATCAAAGTGTTTGAACTATGTCTAGTTTACTGATTACTAAAATCTATACTTTGAACACACTTGTTTTATCTTAAACACTGAATAATTTTGTGGCAGCCTAGCTTAAACAATTTTAAAATAATGACATATATTCATAGGGCTTTTTGCTACAGGGTGGGGCCTCGCAGCACTATAACAAGTCATTAATCCCCTCTGCGCCAATCAGCAGTGATGACATTAGTCAACAGAGGTATCATAATGTGCAAGACTGCATTTCCCACTGATTCATTTAACTTGCATTTATTTTGCCACAAGATTTGTGCGTTTTTTTTTAATATTAGGTTACCTAAAGCTAAAAATTGAACAAGACATGGACTATTTGCTTCTTTTTAGTTAAGCTTTCCACCACCTCCACCATGGTACAAGTTACAGTTTCCATGTTTTTTTAAGCACTTTAACCCTGCATGTAAGTCAAGTCGTGATTCCAGACCATCTTAATTTACAAAGAGTCACAGACTTCCCTGGGAATGAAGCCACAGCCCTCCCAGGGGGACACCCCGCACAGTGTGAAGACCTCTGACTTAAAGTTAATGACAGTTATATAAAGGGACCTCCCCAAGAGTGGAGCATTGGACATGGCCCGGGCCAACGTGGCAGTGGTGTCCAGTATGGGGCAGCAAACTGGTTCTGGGGGGGGTTGGTTCGACATTCATTACATGCACAATGCAGATTGTGAGTAGTCCCTCATGGTAAAAGAACAAAAAAAAACTTAAATATGGAAGATAGCTAAAAAAAATTATTATAGACCTGGGTTGCATGAAGCCTCACTTAAAGGTTGACATTCTTTCAGCTGGTAAGCCACGCTTGATTTGTAGACTATTCAAATGGTCTGCCTTTGTGAAGGTCATCAGTACTCTCCTACCAGGTCAGTTGTCCTAGCCTCTCCTGAGTGTCTTGGCAGCATCGCCACAGAGTGATGTCTAGTGCTGGAGAGGTAGGGGATGAGGCCCTTCTGTGTGCCTTTCATGGACAGGCCGGATTCATCAACTAGCGTGTAATCACCTTACAATGCCACTTCTGGTATGCTTGTTTGGCCCTACCAATCTGCTGCGAACACCATGTGCAGAAAAATCGAACCCCTCCAGGAGTTTGCTGTATATCCCCAAGCGAAAGCAATGCCCAAGGGCAACTTGAGCACAAAATGCTAATATAATTTACCCCATACTTGACAGTAAAAAAGCTTTCTTTCCAATGCAGGCCCCAGATCAGTGATCAGTAGTTTTGTGGCGGGGTGGGTTCCCCAAGCCCACGAATGCTATTGCTCTGATTTCCTAGCCCCGTGCCAAAACGCCGGCCAGCTGGAGTGTCAGATCCCCTTTCAGTTGTCCATTGGGCTTGCAGGGGCTACTAGGTCCAATCGTGGAGGTTGAGGCCTTTTACTTCTGATGTTCCGGGGCCCGAGCTACTATGGATCCCGCTCAATTGGGTCAAGTACCCCTCCTGCATTCGACTCTCAGTGTTAGCTGTGGTCGAGCAGTCAGTGCTCCCTCAGGGGGATGTAAATACATGTCAATGGACATGGCTCATAACTCAAAATGCAAACAGTATAAACAAGAAACCAATGTCTAATCAGGCAAAGACATGCAACATTTAAATGCAGCAACACATTCCCCTTGAGGTTGGGGCTCTGGTAGTTAGGTGAATACCTGTCCCAACATCCTTTGTGTTACATTCTCAGGGTTATTCCCCATTTAACAGTGGTCGCATCTAGGAATGCAAACTATTAAGTCTTACTCAAGAGTTCTCGCTTTTGACCCTTTAGGAACTTGCGTTACCGACCGGTATTTAGCCATGTGTGATGTAGGTGACTTTAAACCTACATGCAAAATAAGGAATCGCTAAATAGCGATTCCTTATTTTGCTCTTGCATTTAAGGAATAAGAAATACAGATTCCTTAAATGCAATGTAGGTAGCACTAAAAACAGTGCACCTCAGCCTTAAGGAATCTCTATTTACCACCAACTCCAAGTTGGTGGTAAATAGCGATTTCTTACAAAAAGCACATTTTTGCATTTTTTATGTGCCATGTGGCACACATCCAATTAACAAAAGGAGGAGTATCACCACAGCGAATCATAGATTCAGAATGGGATATGTGTTTGAAAAAAGGCCATTTTTTCCTTTTGTAAAAAATCCCTCACTCACCAGCCTAGTGGTGACATGCTTCATCATTGGGGTCCACCCTGATGACCGAGTGCCATCAGGGTGTGCTGCGACACCTGAACTACAGTGGAGCTGGTTGTTGTGAGTGATAAGTGTGGAAAACAAGTGTTAAAAATTGTCCTGGTATAACTTAATAGAAAAAACTTTATTCGTAAGCTACTGGACAATATTAAAAGAAGTGTAAAGATACTGAAGGGTGATTAAGACCAGGAGTATCTGTGTGGGTGGTCTACATGTTTCAACCCATGTGTGGTAGTTACCAGGTTTTCTTCAGGACCAAGGTGCAAGAAAATGGACGGTCTACATCCCCTAAAAGGTGTATCCAATCCTAGATTCTTGGTACCAGGATTGCAAAAAGTCTGCAATCGGTATGAGCCCTAGCCTCTTGCACATGGCTTGCGAAGAAGCAGTAAGTTGACTTTGTTCAATGGGGTGGGGAATCCTTTCTTCAGCTCCTGACTGGAACTAGCAAGAATGCAACATCTTCCTCTGCGTTTCTGGCAGTCCTCCGAGCTAAGTCAGGGACAGTTCCCTTGCAGCGCAGGTACAACCCACCGAGTTGTAGCCTCAGTCTCTCCTTCGGCGGCGGCCCAAATCTTTTGACAACATTGATACCAACAGCTCCTCCTGGCATATGGGGTTGCCACGGTACATTGTGATAACAGGTGCATGCTCTTCCAGCCTCAGAGCAGCCCAGACATTCCCAAGTCTTGCCACTCCTTGAAATGGTTCTTTAATGGTTGCCCCCCCTGGGTAATCACAGTGCGGTAGTACGGGCATAGCACGGCTGTTCTGTCCTGGCATTCAGGGGTTGCCAAAAACAATCTTGCATCCGGGTGACGGCCTGAACAGTGCTCAGCCAAATTTTCACACCTTGCACAGGTAGTCCTCAGAGTAGTGCTCCCCACCGGACCTTACGCCCTCCAACACTTTCCTCTTCCTCACACGGGATACTGGTCTTGGCAAGCAGGCAAGCGTTGGTGCTCCAGACTCCCTGGCAGATGTTCTTGGTTTCCATGGTTCTTGTCTCCTCGCCCAGCCGGTAGACTAGCAGGTCTTGGCTCCCAATCCTGGTCACAGGCAGAAGTCTTACAGATCCTCCCCTTCTCACACAGCCCGTCTAGCTGCTTGGCAGATGACCAATTCTTGGAGACTTATAAAAACAAAAAACTCCTTCTCCTGAGTTTGGTAAATTCCCCTGGGGGCGTTTACATAAGTGGGAGGGACTAAATTATTGCGTAGGTTACCAAATTTACACCTTAATGTGTATCAGACCAAAAGATAGCATGAAAATATTGCAAACACAAAAATTAAAAGTTTTGTTCATTTATTATAAAATAATTTTAAAATGATAACACATTATTACATCATAAACAATTTTATGCACATTCGTCTTTTTTGCTATATTAAAAACTCCAATATTTAAAAAAAATCTATTAAGCATAGTTACACAGGTCTACATGTACATCATATTTATAAGACATAAGGAACAAACTGTCCATCATATTTATTAGACATAAGGAACAAACTGTCGACGCGGCGTTTCGGTGCCTCAAATAATCTTGCACCTTCTTCAGGACTTGTTCATTTAAATCATATCAAGGTTTATATTTCCTTCCTGGCGCCATCGTCACATGCTTTGGAGCAGGTTCTCTTCCGCTCTTATGTTCTCCTAAGGAAGTTTTGTTTGCTTTCCTCTTTTATATTCTTCTGTATCAGTTTTGCTGGAACTCCACTCGGGTTGATTAAAAATGGACCAACTTCAATCCGGTCCTATTTTATTGGTATCTTAAAGGGTTAGAAGGACGCCTCTTGGAGCCACCCGTTGCTGTTCTTCTCACCACTTTGTCTTTTATTGGTGAAAAGACCTGCTTTAAACTTGATTTCCTCCTTCTTTTTTCTTTAGTGTGAAATCAAGGGTTTCCAAACAGCTCGGGAAGGAGGAGGACGCCACGCAGCTCAGCTACCCTAAACAATTGGCAGCTAATTTATAAAAGTCCAACAGAGTGACCCTTGATTTCAGACTGAAAGAAAAGCCCAGGACAGAGATGGCTGGAGAGTCCTTGTTAATGGCATATACCCCAAGGAGGGGTAGTAGGCATAAGTAAGTAAGTATGGTTAGCACTGACTCTAATATCACGCGACTCCAGGTGTAACCCATCCCCTTGCAGTCAGCCTAGAGGCCTTGTTGCCAGGAGTTTCTTGGCCTTCCACGTTCCCTTTTCCCTTGAGGGTTCCAGGTGAGGGCTTTTCTGGTGGTGTTTGATTTTGACTTGCGGAGGGTGTACCATATACAGCCCCAGCGTCTTTTTATGATTTTTTCATGAGCCGGTAGTGGAAAGTCTGCTGCCATCGGTTGTTGTTGCTGATGGTGTTTGACCAGCGAATTTGGAGGATTTTCCTCAGACAGGTGTTGATGAACGTCTGGACTTTGTTGGCGGTGGTCATTGTTGTCCTCTCAGTTTCAGCTCCATACAGAAAGAGCGATTTTACATTGGTGTCAAAAAGCCTGATCTTGGTTTACAGCGTTAGGTCCTTGGAGCTCCAAAAAGTCTTTAGCTGAATGCAGGCAGCCCTGCTTTGCCATTCTTGCATTGACATCAGTGTCTGTGCTGCCCTGCTTGTCTCTGACACTGCCCAGGTAGGTGAAGGCCTCAACGTCTTCCAGCGCATTGCCTGCAAGAGTGGCTGCAGTTGTGGTAGCTGTGTTAGCCTTCAGGATCTTTGTTTTTCCCCTTTGGATGTTGAGGTCAAGTTGTGCTGATGTGGCTGCCACTTTGTCGGTCTTCTCTTGCATCTGCAGATGGGTATGGGAGAGTAGGCCCAGGTTGTCAGCAAAGTGCAGGTCCTCGAACTGCGTCCAAGGTGTCCATTGGATACTATTTCTTTTCCTTGCTGCGGATGTCTTCATGATCCAGTCAATGGAAAGCAGGAAGAGAAAAGGTGAGGGCAAACAACCCTGGCGTACTCCGGTCCTCACTTTAAAGGCTTCTGTGAGATGTCCTCCATGGGCGATCTTGCAGGTCATTCCCTTGTAAGAGTTCATGATTATTTTTACAAGTTTATCTGGTACACCGTAGTAGCGGAGGAGTTTCCAAAGGGTCCCCCTATCCACGCTGTTGAATGCCTTTTCATAGTCAATGACGTTGATATAGAGTGGGGGGGAGTGCAATTCCTTCGACTGCTCAATGATGATGTGCAGTGTTGCAATCAATCTGGTCTGTGTGGGATCTATATTTGCAAAGCCAGTTTGCTGGTCTCATAACTGAGCGTCGACTTGTTCCTTCATTCTGTTCAGGATGAATCTATTGAACACTTTGCCTGAAGTTGATTGAAGAGTTATGTAGTTTACACAGTTACTCAGGTCACCTATCTTGAGGCTCTTGATCAGATATCCCTCCTTCCAGTCTGATGGCACATTTGTCTCTTCCCAGATCCTTTTAAACATGGGGTAGAGCATGTCTATGGATATTACAGTGTCTGCCTTTGGTGCCTCTGCAGGGATGTTGTCAAGTCCTGCTGCCTTCCCATTCCTCAGATGTTTGATGCCTTGACTTATTTCTTCCTTGGTTGGCCTGTTCCAGCTGATTGGCAAGTCCTTGTCAGCTGGTTTTTTGTCTGGTGTAGACTGCTGCACAGGCTGGTTCAGCAGTTCTTCAAAGTGCACTACCATTGGCCAGGCGCAATGGGAGTGAGAAATCAATGTAAATGGCTCGGGCGTGGGTGGCGCTCGTGGAACTGGTTATGCACCCGATTGAAGATGGGGAGGGAGTGTCCTGTGAGATGGAGGGCGCACGGGCTGATTGAAGCAGCTGACACTTGGTGGAGGAAGGGCATGATGGGTCCGGAGAGGGCCTGGCAAGGACTCTACCCAGTGTTCCCGGACCACCCTAGGGTGAGATCTGCAGGCAGGGATTCTGCTGGGCGATGCAAGTGTTTTAGGCGACTGCCTGAGTATTCTAATGGCAACGGCATGACTGGGGGGTGGATGGGGTGGGGGAACTTTGTTAGGGTGTTTGAAGACCGGGGGTGGGATGAATTTTGAGATTTTTCTACTTGAATCTGTCTATTGGACGGCAACATGTGTGGAGGAGAGCCGAGCTGTATGCTGAATCAACTATGGGGGGAAGTGGGGGTCAGTAGAATGCTCCTGGGGGCTCCTTGATGGGACTCTTTGATTGCAGCCATTTCTGGGAGGACTTCAGGAATGCTAATGTCTGTAATTGTAATGCATATTGCCTTCTCCACTTCATCTCTGTACTGCCCATGGGGCTGTCCATATGGCTGCTTCCGAAAACTAATAAAAATTTGTTACAGATGAAAGTGCACCACCAATCTTCGTTGTTGGCCTTCGTTACCCATGATTAAATTCCCAGCTTTGTCTTTAACAGGTTTGTATGTTTTGCTACAACTGCTAGAAAGTTTCCTTGTTATGTAGTAGAGATCTTTCAAATTTCCTTCGCTTTTTCTGCTCTTGTTTGGCTGGTGTTGGCTGCAGCTGTCTTTTCCTTTCTCGCTTGGATTTTGCTGAAAGTCTTGGTGGAGATCCATTATTTATGCTTGTGCTTCTTGGTCCCCATACCTCCTGGTAGGTTGATGTCACTGTTTCTCAGATCTTCTCCCACTGGCTTTCTGCTGGGTCTCTTTCCTCATCTAGTTCTTACAGGACTTGAAACTTGTTACTGAGGATGACCGAGTAATCACTCCGTTTCTGTTTATCTTTGAGGGGGTGGTGTTATATTGCTGGCGTTGGTTTGTGGGTTCCCTCCATGCTTTCTTCAGCTTTAGTTTTATCCTGGCGACGACAAGGTGTTGGTCTAATACCAACAAAGCCAATCTAATCAAACTCGCTTCCTGCAGGGACCTTCAGAACTTCTTGGCAATGCAGACATGGTCGATCCGATTCTCTGTTAAATGGTCTAGTGACACCCACGTTACTTTGTGTATTGTTTTGGGTGGGAATATACTACTGCCTATCACCAGACTGTTTAGGGCACAGAGATCTGCAAGCCTTTCACCATTCTCGTTCATGTTACCAAAGGCCATGGTAGCCCATGACTTCTTCATACTCAGTGTATGTTATGTTATGTTAAAAAGGACTTGTAGAGTGCACAGCTACTCTGTAGAGTGTCCAGGCGCTGAGACAAAAAGATACAGAGGCCAAGGGAGAAAAGGGGAACATCACGCTCTAAGTGCGAGATCATTATCCCGCTTGTTGGATAATAATTGTATGAATGAATGTAGTTGTTCGCAATGTTAGCATTAAGGTTCCCCATCAGTATTGCAATGCCTCTCTCAATATATTTCTCCCAGGATGGACTGTAGTCTGTAGTAGAACTGTTCTTTTTCCCCTATTTGGCTATCATTTGTAGGTGCATAGCACTGGATAACATTCATGTTGATCCTCTTTTGCTTTGTGGGGAAGGTCGCTGTGATAATTCTGGGACTGTGGGCCTCATATCCAATGAGAGCTCAGTTGGCTGATGGGGTTATCGTCAGTGCTACATCCTGAGTATATGGGGCGTCCTCTTCCTCATGTCCAGAATATAGCAGTATTCCTCCTGGAGACAGTCTTTTCTGTCCGGTCAGTGTCCATCTGGTCTCATTGATGCCAAGCAAGGCATGGTTGTATTTTTTGATCTCAGCTGCCACTTGGGTTGTCTTGCCTGTCGCGTACCTGGTTCTCACATTCCATGTCCCAATGGTGATGGTCTTGGTCAAATGCAGGTGTATCAGCTTTGTGATTTCCAGGGATCTCTGACTTTCGCCACAAAGCGTCATCACTTTCCATGAAGGAGATTCCTCTCTCCCCAAGGCCGGCATGTCTTTTGGTTGACATTTCTGTAGCTACGATTTTTGTTTTACATGGTGGGCTAGCTAATCCTATGCCTAACCCTCCTTGTTTTGCAGCTGGGCTTGAGACTGACCATGGCAGAACTAAGGCTAGCCGTGGCAACCTTTTAAAGCCCACAGAATGGAGAGAGCCCACGACAGCACAAAAAATTGTCTACCTCTCAGATTAACTAGACTAAGCATCACAGAGGCAGAAAACCTCTGGACCTTTGCTAACCCCAGGGCTAAAGCAGAGTTGAGAGGTCACCTAGGGGCAATTGCGGAAACATTGAATATGTAAGTGGAGGCCTGTGGTGGGAAAAATGTTTAGACCAGCGTTTACAAAACTGTGAGTCGCAACCCACTGATGGGCTGTGCAGTGCTTAATTTGTACTGGTGCTTTCCGGTGCTTAGCACCGGCACTTAATTCTTAGAGCCTGGTCTACATGCAAGAACTGTCTCCGCGGTGAAGAGATTATACTATAGGGTAACTGGTAAATCCATGCCTGCCTGGGTTTAGTCAGTGGTGTGGTGCCTGGTTGTACTGTATTTGTTTATGCTTTAATAAATATTTAAATTTGGATGGAGCAGCTGCCTGCCCTAACACGAGGCACACGGACACCACATGCACATCATCAGAAACTGCCTGGGGGGGTGATGTCAGCCACTTCCTCTCTCCTTGGCTTTGAATAGTCAAGGCTTCCTCTCGTCCTCCATTCAAGCCATCTTTCCTGGTCCTCTCAATTACCGAGCTCTTCAGAGAATAAAAGGAAAGGCTCTCAGATCTGGCCTTTGGTACGGAGATCTTGTAACATTTGATCACCAAACAAGGTCGGAACTCTCTTGGTGGCTGGAGAATTTGAACGCATGGAATGGCAAAGCAATCTTTGGCTCTACTCCGGAGTTTGTTCTGGAATCAGCCTTCATGGTTGGGGCGCTCGCTTTCTCAATCAGAACACTGGTGGCGTGTGGTCACTCTCAGAGACCTCCTATCATATAAACTATTTAGAACTCACAGCATGCCTTTATGCACTAATGAGCTTCAGACACTCTCTTCAAGGGAGATCTGTTATCCTGAAGATGGACAACATCTCTGCCGTCTCTTATATCAATCACCTTGGCGGAACCAAATCAGCAGACCTCTCCAATTTAGCCAAGAGGCTTTGGATGTTTTGCCTGGAACACAAGATTTCCCTGAAAGCGGAGTATCTTCCGGGAAAGGCAAATATTTCCGCAGATTGGAACTCGAGGTTCCTTTTAGATTTCAGCTATTGAAAACTCGACCCGTCTGTTTTCAACACCCTAAATTTCCTTTGGGGTCCTCTAGATGTGGACCTTTTTGCGAGCAGGTTAACCTACCAGTTAGAGAAATACTTCAGCTGGATGCCGGATCCGGGCACACTTGCAGTGAACGCCTTTCTCCAGTCCTGGCCAGATCTTCGGGGTTATGCCTTTCCCCCCTTCGCAATGATCCAGAGAGTTCTTCAGAAGGTCAGACAAGACCAATGCTCCCTGGTTCTGATAACTCTATTTTGGCCTTCTCAGGCCTGGTTCCCAACGACTCTGGAATTGGCTCCCAAATCCCTTTCTTAATTCCTGCGGTCCAAGGTCTGGTTATAAACGCAGACAGGGAAGATCACCATCTAATTCTTTCCGGGAATTTGAACCATCTTGCTTGGAAAGTTTCAGGAGATCCAATGAATTGTCTGGCCTTTCGTCGTCAGCTGCAACTCTCCTCGGAGAATCATGGGCACCAGGAACGCATTATAATGAAATGAAAAGAAATGAAATGAAATGAAATGAAAAAGAAACTTAATAAAGCGCACTGCGGCCAAGCGGCTTCCTGGCGCTGGGGACTAAGCCAGACTCAGTGAGGGGATCCGAGGGAACTAACCAGGGAATGCCTGAGAAAACAGGAATGTTTTTAAGGCTTTCCGGAAGTGGGTGTAGATGGGGATGGAGCGAATGGAAAGAGGAAGACTGTTCCAGAACCGAGGGGCCGAAACCGAGAAACGGGTGCCCCCCGTTCTCGATTTGCGGAATCGGGGGACGTGCAAAAGGGACAGAGAGGAGGAGCGGAGGGTGCGGCTAGGGGCGTAGGGAGTGATGAGAGAGTTGATAAAGAGGGGAGCTGAATGGGAGTGCGCCCGAAATGCCAAGCAGGCCAATTTAAAAAGGGATCTGAGATGCACTGGAAGCCAATGAAGGGACTTGAGTGCGGGGGTGATGTGAGAGGATTTGGGGAGACGAAGAATGCTTGGTTTTGGATGGCCTGAAGACGGCGGGTTTCGTAGGCAGGTATGCCCACGTACAGGCCATTCCCATAGTCGAGGCGGGAGGTAATAAGAGCCATGACTATGGATTTGAGGGCGTCCGCAGAAAAATATCGAGAGATCTTCCGAATGAGGTGAAGGGATAGAAAGCAAGAAGATACAACGGAACTAACTTGGGCATGCATAGTTAGGTCATGACTGACCTTGATGCCCAGGGTCCGAATGGAGGGGACAGGTGAAGGGGGGAACCGAAGGAAGGGGGCCAGTGAACTGTGGACCATGGATTTAAGGGACCACCCGTGAGGACAAGCTCCGTCTTGTCCGGATTGAGCTTCAAATGATTGATGCTCATCCATTCAGAAATAAAGACTAAGGTAGAACAGAACTTAGGAAGAGAGTCAGAGGGAGAGGAAAGATCAAAGACGAGCTGGAGGTCATCCGCGTAATTATACACCGAGACCCCCAGCTCGCGAAGAGAGATGATAAGAGGGTAAATATAAAGATTGAAAAGAAGAGGGGAAAGGGAGGAACCTTGGGGGACCCCACAGGTGACCAAACGGGGGGGAGCGGAGTAACCCGAGAGGTGGGCCGCTTGGGACCTACCCTGAAGAAAGGACGCCAGCCAAGAAAAGGCAGCGCCCCGAACGCCCGCTGCGCTGACGCGGTCGAGAAGGATGGAATGATCGACCGTGTCAAACGCAGCGGACAGATCGAGGAGGACCAGGGCTTGGGGAAGATTGATGTCAGCTTTCCCCTTAAGTTCGTCCAGGACCGCAATGACCACTGTCTCCGTGGAGTGTCCTGGGCGAAAACCCGCCTGATGGGAGCCCAAAAGGTGGTTCTCCTCGACATAGGGGAGAGGCAAGATGTAACGTAGCTTTCAAGGATCTTACCCAGGTAGGGAAGGAGAGAGATGGGCCTGAAATTAGAGAGAAGAGAAGGGTCAAGACCAGGTTCTTTAAGAATAGGTAAGACTATGGCGGTTTTGAAGGAGGAAGGAACAGAACCCAAGGCCAGGGAAGCATTGAGAAGGACAAGGGGAGGAGCAGGGCAGCTGAGGAAGAGAGTTTTGAGAATCCGTGCCGGAGCACAGTCCACCGGAGAACCGGACTTGACTTTCGTGAGCAGATTGAGGAAACGATCCGTGGGAATGGGGGGACAGTGATCCAAAAAGGAAGAGAGTGGAGGGAGGGGGCAGGAGACACCAGGATGATGCACCTTGGGAATATTGGCCTTTATGTTGGCAATCTTGTCAATGAAGTAGCCATTGAGTGAAGAGCAGAGGGTCTGGGATGGAACAAGACTGGTGCTGGTGCGGTCAGAGGTAGCAAGACTATGCACCAGGGAGAACATTTCTCGGGGTTTATTAGCGGAGAGGGCAACTCTCTCGGTGAAGTACTTAGTTTTGGCCGCAAGGATCGCTTTTTTGTAGTCGTTGAGGAGGAGTCTATATTTAGCACGGAGAGTGGGACAATAATGTCGTCTCCAATGGCGTTCCGATCGCCTAAGATCGAGTTTGAGGTCTTTGAGCTCCCTGGTGAACCATTTATGAGCATCGTAGGGGCGGACGGATTTGACCTTCTTAAGCGGGGCGACCTTGTCGCAGGAAGAGGAGAGCCAGGTGCTGATGACTTCTGTCTGCGAGTCCAAAGAGAGGTTGGTAAGATCAGGTGCTGAGGAGGCCAGGGAGATCGAGAGGGAGTTAAGGTCCGTTTGGTTCCAGCTACGAGCTAGTATATTTTTGGGTAGAGGCAGTTTGTCAGTCGAGGCTGAAAAAATAGAAAATGAAATAATGGAATGATCAGACCAAATACAAGGGAGTATGGAGGGAGGTGAAACATTGCGGCGCAATGACCAGATTTGGTCCAGGGTGTGACCCTGGACATGGGTGGGGGCCGAAATGTGGGGCAAGAAGTTCAGACTCTGGAGGGTGGCAGAAAAGTCTTTAGAAGAGAGGTCTTCCCTCGGGTCACCTGGCCAGTAGTTGAAATCGCCGAGCAGAACAACCGAGGAGTTGTTAACCGCAAGGGTGGCCAGGAGATCCTGTAAAGCGGCTACAAATAAAGGCATGGCTTGGGGGGGACGGTACATAAGGACAACGGTGAGAGGAACGGAGAGATTGAGAGATCGCGCCACCAGATAGTCCACGCTAGGTATGGGGGGGGGGTGAGGAAGGAGTTGAAATTTCAAGGTGGAACGAATAATCATCGCCACGCCACCCCCGCCTTACCAGCCGGGCGATCAGCTCGGAGAGCATAATAGGTGTCAGGAAGAATGGCCAGAAGATCCGGGAGAGAATCCGTGGAAAACCAGGTTTCGGTAAGAAATAGATAGTCTGGAGAGTCTGTGTTCAAGAGGTTGAAAAGTTCCATCTGATGCTTGACTGCAGAACGAGTGTTAAGCAAACAAGCAGCAGCTGCAGGAGGGGCAGGTGAAGAACGAGAGGCGGACGGCGGATCAGAGGAGGAAGAGGTGGAGCTGTTAGTGGGAGGGAAAGAACAGGGGGGGTGGGGGGCAAGTATACCAAGGGAATCAAGGTGTTGCAACAGGGAGGGGGGAGGAGGAGAGGCGGCAGGATGTGCAGAGAGTTGGGCTGAGGAATAGACCAGAGGATGGGCAGAGTCTGGGGCCCCTGGTCCCGGCCCGTCGCGGACGGGCGCAGACGGGCTTGCCTTAGGCGCGCCGTCGGCATGCAAACGGCGCGCCCGCTGCGCCCGTCCGCTGCGCGTACGTGGAAAGCACATGTTTTTGTGACGATATTCAGGGCGTGGCCTCGTTTAGGTGGGCGTGGCCTGAGGGGAGGCTCGCTGGAGGCGGCAAGTGGGGAAAGCCTGTCCCGCAGCAGTGTTCACCTCGGCTGCGCAGGGGTCAGGAAAAGGAACAAGGCCCCAGAAACAGGTAGGAGTGAACAGGAGTTAAAAACAGACAAGTAACCACAAGTTTTTAAAAAAGGTCTAGTTTTTAAGTTATGGGCTGTGCTCCCAGGAAAGCCTCAGGAGTATCCAGATCAGGGGCAGAGCTCGTAATCAGCTCCGGTTAAGAAGGCGGGTGGGCGTGGCCTCGTTCAGGTGGGCGTGGCCTGAGGGGAGGCTCGCTGGAGGCGGCAAGTGGGGAAAGCCTGTCCCGCAGCAGTGTTCACCTCGGCTGCGCGGGGGTCAGGAAAAGGAACAAGGCCCCAGAAACAGGTAGGAGTGAACAGGAGTTAAAAACAGACAAGTAACCACAAGTTTTTAAAAAAGGTCGAGTTTTTAAGTTATGGGCTGTGCTCCCAGGAAAGCCTCAGGAGTATCCAGATCAGGGGCAGAGCTCGTAATCAGCTCCGGTTAAGAAGGCGGGTGGGCGTGGCCTCGTTCAGGTGGGTGTGGCCTGAGGGGAGGCTCGCTGGAGGCGGCAAGTGGGGAAAGCCTGTCCCGCAGCAGTGTTCACCTCGGCTGCGCGGGGGTCAGGAAAAGGAACAAGGCCCCAGAAACAGGTAGGAGTGAACAGGAGTTAAAAACAGACAAGTAACCACAAGTTTTTAAAAAAGGTCGAGTTTTTAAGTTATGGGCTGTGCTCCCAGGAAAGCCTCAGGAGTATCCAGATCAGGGGCAGAGCTCGTAATCAGCTCCGCTTAAGAAGGCGGGTGGGCGTGGCCTCGTTCAGGTGGGCATGGCCTGAGGGGAGGCTCGCTGAAGGCGGCAAGTGGGGGAAAGCCTGTCCCGCAGCAGTGTTCACCTCGGCTGCGCGGGGGTCAGGAAAAGGAACAATGCCTCAGAAACAGGTAGGAGTGAACAGGAGTTAAAAACAGACAAGTAACCACAAGTTTTTAAAAAAGGTCGAGTTTTTAAGTTATGGGCTGTGCTCCCAGGAAAGCCTCAGGAGTATCCAGATCAGGGGCAGAGCTCGTAATCAGCTCCGGTTAAAAAGGCGGGTGGGCGTGGCCTCGTTCAGGTGGGCGTGGCCTGAGGGGAGGCTCGCTGGAGGCGGCAAGTGGGGAAAGCCTGTCCCGCAGCAGTGTACAACAACATTTGTAGAAAATGGCTTTGTTGGTGCATGGAGAGGAACTTGGATACCGTGGAGGCTCCTGTCATACACATAGTTAATTTTCTCATTGAACAATTTGATAATGGCCTTTCTTGTAGATCTATTAACTGCTATAGATCAGCAATTTCTGCTGGTCACTCCCTTGTCAACGGTAAGATGGTAGGTAAAAACATTATCATTTGTAGAGTCATGAAAAGCATCAGACTAAAGAGACCACCTAGACCTAAATACCAGTCCATGTGGGATGTTAAGGCTATTCTTGATCTTTTTATTTCTTGGCCTGATAACTCCTTTCTTAATAGGAAATGTCTTTCTATTAAATTAGCAACTCTCTTATGCCCCATTTCTTGCCGTAGAGTTTCTGATATCAAATGTCTTGATATTTCTTATAGGTCTTATGATATGTATGGTGTTAAATTTGAAATTGTTAGAAGAAACAAGACTATGTCAGAATTTATTTTCTATCCTCGCTTCGATATGTGTAAAAAACTCTGTGTTTTGAACTGTATGTTGGAATACAAGAATAGAATGAGAGACCTTCGCCCTCCAGGTGCTAATCAACGGCTTTTTGCTTTTGTTAAACCTTTCAAGCCCATCTCTTCTTCTTCCATTGCAAGATGGGTTAAGTGTGCTATGAACCTGGCTGGTGTTGACTTATCGAAATTCCAAGCCTTTCTCCTCTGGTGCTAAATTGGACGATATCTTCAAAGCAGCGGATTGGTCCAACGCATCCACATTTGCTCAACATTATCGTGTGCAAACCTATTGAGCACATGTCTGATGTTGTCCTTCACGGCTACCAACATTCATTAAAGACACGGAGGTTAACATTATCCCTCCCGTCCCTCCCTTGGACGATCTATTCTTTGCTTAGTGTATTATTGAATATATCTTTGATTGTGATTATATCATTCTGATTGTTATTTATTCTACTATGCTCTGTTGTTTTATTTGATACTATTTCATTCCTTTGACATGTTCTCCATTCCTTTTAGATAATTCGTCTTAATGGAATCCTCCTCACCATGTTTGCTCCTTTTTGGATCCTCTTGGATTCTTCACTCAAGAACAAGTTCACTGTTTTTCGTCATGGATTTTTTCTCATGATCTTCTTGATCCAGAAATTTGTGAACCTTGCTTATTCACTTTTGGAACTTTGCTTATTCTTCATCATTTAAAAGAGGCAGTCTGTTTGTTGCACATGCCTTTCATACCTTCTGTTCATTCTATTTTAGAATTGTTTTATTTATGATGTAGTGCGGCTGCTTGTGACTGGATTAAAAGATAATGCATAATGTTAGCCTCCGTGCCTTTAATGAAATCCAGATTCTCTGGTGATGTTAGTAGGAGAATCGCAATTCTTGTAGGTAAGCCCTCGCCGGTGATGAGTCGTGCTCCTGTGGCTCCTTCCATAGCATGTGTTCTGTATATTTGGTTCTGCTTCGTCAGCCCGAATTCCAACCAGATCTGTGCTGGTGAAATGAAGTGTGGCAGTGGAAAAAGAATTCTGTAAGCTTGGGACGCCCCTTGGCTGGGGCAGTCATGCGCTCTATAAATTATATAACATAACCATTATGGTGTCAAGGACACTGGCGTACCAGCCTATTAATGATTCACTCTCATAGGTGATCGCCGGCAGGAGTTTTGCTTGCACTACTTCAAAAAGGGGCATGAGAGAATGCAATCCATTTTTTTATTTAGATTTTGAAAAGTTACAGCCAATGCAACCCTTTCTTTTGTGTCGCCTCCTTCTGGGCGTGTTAGTGGCACGGGCAGCAGCCATTAGAAGAGATAACATAAAATATTTGTGATTATGCCAGACGTTTTTGAGATCCTTGTCTGGTTATAGGGTATGATGGCATTACTTGAAGCCCATGATGATAACTCCTCGAGCACAGTTCCGGCAAAATATTTGGTCTCATTGTCAATCAGGGCGATTAAATGATAGTTGGCTGGAAGTGATTTGTTGCCCTCTTGAAAATTGGAGATATAATAAAGCCTCCCCACGATGCAGGCAGGATGCCTTTGCTTCTGATCCGTGCTTATATCAGTACTAAGGTTTCTATCCAGAAGACTGGGTCCTGTTTAAACACTGACGGAGGAATGTTATTGGGGCCTGAAACTCCTTCCCTCTGCCGTTTGGCTATTTGTATCATAAGGTTATCTACCTCCACCTTATCTGATTCTTCGGTTAATGTCGGAACTGAAATTCCCCAGGAGTCCTGCTGGGAGCTGTCCGTTGTTGGGTGTTAAAGTGGTCTTAAACATTTTGCGCTCATGTGGCTTCGGGGATATAGGAGTCAATGCCACAATGGGCAGGTTGAAGGCGTTGATTAACCGAGGCCCAAAGTCTGGCATTGTTACGTCTTAAGTCAGTGTGTAGCTTTGCCCAGTGTTTATCTTCCTGTGCTCTTTTTATGGACCATTTTAGTTTCTTGGTGTGAGTTTTATTTTGTCTTAAGGGCGGTCGAATCGCTAGGTCTTTTCTGCAGTGTTTGCAGTGCTTTGTTTATTGCGGTTTTGAGCTGTCGGAGTCTTGGATCTTGTGTTGTACCCTTACACTCCTTAAAGTTTTTATAGGCAAGCTTAGGTTTGTTCGCTTTTGCGTATGCTAGCTGGAGTGTTTCTATGAGGGTCTCCCACATAAGAACCCCATCATCATCTACACCTCTGAAATTCTGGAGTATATCCCCTGTGACTGCGGGCAGTTGAGTGAATTTGTAATTTAAGGTGTAAGTTTTGTCCGTTGTTTGCACACTGTGTTTTGGGGTTGTTAAGTTTGGAGAGAATAATACCTCCCGCAAGAGGTGGTGGCTATCAGGTCTGTCTTTAATTTGGAATAAGTGAGGTCTGTCTTTAATTTGGACTGGCCTCCTCTTCTATTTCCTTCTGAATTTTGGCAATTTTGTTCGGGGGAAGCAAGAGAAGACATTTTGAGGTGTCTACGGTAAATCTGAGGAACTCCAGGAATCTGGAAGGGGTCAGGATAGATTTTTCCCGATTTATAATAAAGCCTAGGCTCTCTATGAGGTCCATTGAGGTCTTCAGGTCTGACAAGATCTGTGAATGTGTTGGGACATATTGAGAATGTCGTCAAGATAGATGATTAAGCGAATACCTCTTTCCTTCAGAAGAGAGGCGATAGTTCTCATAATCTTGGTGAAGCACCAAGGGGCAGAGGAAAGTCCGAAAGGAAGTGCCTGAAATTGAAAAAGACAATTGTTCCAAGTGAACTGAAGAAAAGGTTGATGTTCCTTGGCCATTGGGATGGTGAAGTAGGCGTCTTTCAGATCCAGTTTCACCAACCAGTCTCCTTCTAGAAGAAGGTCTCTCAGGAGGTGGATTCCCTCCATTTTGAAATGTCTGTAGACCAGGTATTTGTTTAATTCTGGTAGATTTATGACTGGTCTCCAGCCTTTTTCCTTTTTTTGAACAAGAAAGAGTGTGCTTACAAACCTTTTCAAACTCCAAGGGACTTCTAAGATTGCACCTTTCTGGAGCATGGAGGAAATCTCTTCTTCTACAATTTTTTGTTGATCTTCCAATAGAGATAGAACTCTCGGAAGGCACGTTTGTGTGGGAATATTGATAAAATCTATCTTGAAACCACGAACGGTCTCCAAAACACAAGGATCTTGCGTTAGAGTTTCCCATACGTGGTAAAAGGATTGTAGTCTGCCCCCTACCTTTGGAGGGGAAGAAGAATAAGGCAGAGGTGTACTTACTTAGAGTATTGGTGTTGGTGTTGTTTGAAAATCCGCGGGATCTGGATCCTCTATAGCGTGAGCCTCTCCCTCATTGTGGGTAAAATTGGTTGGATGTGTAGAAGCCTCTTCAAGAGCCTCTACATCTTTAAAAGGGCCTTTGATTGCCCCGGCTGGAGGAAAGGCCCCTTCTTCCAGACCGTCCAAAAATGTTTGGATTGAAAACTCGCTTCATATTAGATTGGACCTTATCAAGGGCAGTGAAGGTAGAAACATATTTACCGATACATTTTATCATGTCCTCGCCGTAAAGTAGGCCTTTAGGGTTTAGGGAAGGTTCTCCTTCAGCCATGTCGCACAATTTCGGATTAACCTTGGTAAGAAGGGCTCTCCTTCTTTCAATAATAAGGCTAGAAATAACATTGCCTAAGAGCACTAAAGCTCTTTGACTCCAGCCTCTGATAAGGTCAATGTCAAGGGGAGTGTCAATAATGTGACATTCTTCAGTCAAGTCTAAGATTCTGCTCAAGGGACCTAGGACGTCCAGAAGGCGATCCTGTCAGCCCTTGAAAGACCTCTCCAAACCTTTCCTCGGGTCTCTAGCCAACTTGAATAAGAACTTGATCAAATCTGGATCTAGGTTGGGGGTCTGACAAACTTTGTCTTGAATTGCCGGTCTTCTGCATTTGGACCTAAGGGTACTGTAAGTCTTCTTTTCCAGAGAATTTCTGAGCCATCTCTGAATAAACTTGGCTATATGTTCTTGTGAAAACCATTGGGAGCTTCTGGGGTGGGAGATGTTAAGGGGGGAAACATTTCCTCACCTAGGGGGTTGAGAATAACATCTTTGGAAGAGCAGGGAGATTGCTTGTCAGGTTGGCTATTAAAATCTAGCTCCTCATCGTCCAGGTCGAGGACAAACTCATCATAAGGGTTAGGCAAGTTGCCCTCTTCCTTAGGAACGGTCTCTGGAATATTATGAGCACTTAAAAAAATGCTGCCGCTAGGGATACCCACGTTGTTTGCGCCGCGAAGGGCAGCCTTATTATTTGTGCCGTGTGGGACACCAGAATAGATTGTGCCGCTAGGGACACCAGTAGTAATTGAGGTGCGAGGACCTCCTTTAACACTTGAGGAGCTAAGAGGTGCTAGGACCTCCCATAGTGCTTTTCAAATAAGGCTCAGAATGATTTGATTTCTTAGCTCTTTTCACCTGTGAAATATTATGCTTAGTGAGCTTTTCACTGAGGTCGCCCTGATCAAGGGAAAGGGGTCTTTTGGAGGACATAACCTCTTTGAGTGTATCCATCATACAAGACCTCATTTCTTTTTTAATACATTTTTAAAAAGATTCCTTATTAATATTGGGGGGTGCTTTGTGCAGCATCATCAGAGTCAAAGTCACATTATTGATGTGCGGGAATTAATAAATACTATATTTAAAGATAAGAGGCTGAAGAAAGTATAAGATCTAGCCAATAGAAAAATGTAGAATAAATAAGGCTGACCAAAATGCTAGCACTATTAAATAATATGTTTTTTTCCCTTTCTGCTCTTTTTTTTTGGGGGGGGGGGGCACTTGCGATAAGGATTAAGGCAACAAGTACGGTCGGTAAAGGCAACACAGCATGGAGCAACTGACAAAGGGCTCAAGCAGCTTCGAGCAGCTGATGTTGAAAATTAGAGGAAGCGCCCTTGGAAAGCTGAGCGCGTAGCATAGGGGTTGCCAGGGGTATTCCTCTTCACCGCGGTAAAGCCGCAGCGGTCCGATGCTCCGAGAACGAGCGATCGGGACATTGAAGGCCGCAGCGGTCCGATGCTCGGAGAACAAGCGATCAGAACATTAAATCAAATCACTTGAAGGTATTTAAGGGCAACTGTAAGCATGAGGGAGAACGCAGAGACGTTATCGAGCTATGGAGATGCTCGCACGCCCAAAGTCGGTTTTAATGATAAAAAATAAACCCCACTAAGGAAAGAAGGGGGGGGGGGAGGGGAAAAGACTGATGACCAAAAGTTGGAAATCAGAGGGAGGAAGAGAGAGGGGGGGAAGCAAAGCCTCACGAGTTAGCACTAACAGTTTAAAAGAAACATCGAAAGGATGACAGGCAACAGGCTAACAGCGCATCTCCAAAGAAAGATACACATGCAAAACAGTCAATTTTGAAGTAAATAACTTTGAATATAAAGGAAGTAAAGAGAACTTATCTGCTTGTGAGCGGCATTTAAAAGAGGCAGTCTGTTTGTTGCACATGCCTTTCATTCCTTCTGTTCATTCCATTTTAGAATTGTTTTATTTATGATGTAGTGCGGCTGCTTGTGACTGCATTAAAAGATAATGCATAATGTACCCTCCGGTCTTGTAATGAAATCACTCAAATTTACAGGGCTCCAACAACTGTGGGACATGCCCACCAGGTATTCAAGCGATCGGTTTTGAAGGCCCTCAAAACACTCTTTGTCATTAAAGACAAGGCCACGCTATCAAACAGAGCGCATATGTGTATGACGCTTAGCAACTATAAAACCTTAGCCCTTCAAAAATATATTACCACCGGATACCCAACCACTGTCCAGTTGCAGTTTTTAAGATACCGGCTGGGGGTATTACCTGTAAAAGACCATCTTCAACCCTAGCTACGGGGAACCACTCCAACACCTGCTGCTTGTGTGGGTGTGGGAAAGACCTCCTCCATCTAGTCTTATCCTGTAAACAGTACAGGGTGAAAGGAGTCAACCAATGAGGAAATCGTTCGAGAAGACAGGCGGTACTGGCCTCCTTTGACCCAGGGGATAGCCAGCTAAATTGTCGCTTTGTCAAATTCCTGCTGAAGGCTGAGAAAAGACTGCTCCACAGCACAACACCTTCAGGCTTGCTGAGATCATTTGCCACCTAGGGACCACGAACGAACCACTTTCCCTGAATAAAAACAGTTTACCATAATTCAGGTTGCACATTTTGCATTTGCACTTTATTCCATTTTTTTAAATTTGGAAATAGTGTGGCCAACCCTTAGGCGACAGCAGACTAAAGAGGCCCATAAGTCTTTAAAAGTTTTATTTACCAACAAATTGTCATTTTAAATATGCTTTTATGCCCAGTCTTACACCATGGATTAAAAAAATGATGTTGCATTATAGTATTTAATTATGCCTTGAGCATTCAGCCTCAGTTGATTTTAAAATGTACCTTGTGTTTTAAAATTGTAATTTTGATTGCAATCGTTTTAAGTAACTAAGCAATTAATCAATAAACTAAACTACTCCTTAGACACGAAGCCCTTTGCCATTTTAGAGTTTACAATCCTATGAATGAAATAGATGACTGTCAGTAGGAGCAATGCTAGACATTATATGAAACTACCTTTGTATCAGTGTGCCTTGCACTTTCATTCAATAGGTCTATGATCTACTTTGTTTGCCATCTTCAAACTGCATCTTCAGGTAATATCCATTTTTCTATGCGTGGCCATGACTTGGAAGAGGGCCCTTGAGAAAACGAGCAACTAGCCCCTTGTGATGAGTGAAGAGTTTAAATTGGATCCCTTACAGATTTAGATTAAATCTTCTGAACTTCCAGAGCATTGCAACAGCCTTTCCTTTTCTCAATGGGAGCACCTTTATTCAGTCTCTATAATCGGCTGACATAAGCAGTAGATATCCACTATCTACTCTCTTGTAGATGTAGTAATACTGTGTATAGGTTGCTGACGTTAACGTCTATAAGCTGTTCTGTCAATTTGCTTTGGTAATAATATTTAATGGAAGTGATGTAGAAGAGGTCATGTTTAGTGTCCTTGATGGGTGTTCTAGTTCTTCATCCACCATAATAATGAGCTGATTCTGTGTAGCTCTCTCGGTGGTCCAATCAGAGATGTTAGCTTCTTGATGAATTTTACACGTTAGTTGAATATACCAAGGAACCCTACCTCGGATACTGGCTGTGGTGCAGTTGCTACCTTTAAATCAGCAAACATTAAGGAAATTAGCGTCATTATTTTAGCTGAATAACTGTATGTTAGACAATCGAAAGTGATACGCCTCTCAATGAAGTGTAAGACTCCTTACTTTCACTCTCCACAGCAAGTCATGAAGGCAATCATTGTTTCCATTGATGGGTGTGAATGTACCAGGATGTTGATACTACCTTGATGAATATAAACAAGCATGTGAGTACTTCTCTGAAGTAGTTTTGGAACACATCTGCTGCACTAGATATTCCACAATTGTGGTGCTCCTGTCTCCGGATGCCAAAGTGTGTAGAGAAAATGATGCTACCTTAAAGTTGGCTTTTAAAGTAAGTAGTGGTAGACCCTTCTATCAACAGAGATGGCTAAGCAATGCTTCCTCCTTGTTGGGGTTTGGCAGCTAGGATAAATAGGACACTCTGCAGTGGGGGGCATAAGACAGGGCTGACATATTAAAACCTACCAAAGCTTACAAGAAGAATATGATCTACATAGATCTCATTTCTTCAAATACCTTTAATGACTGCATGGCCTTGGCAAACATTAAGACTCCCTCCAAAACATACCAGAATATAGCCCCTTAGAATCCCAAAAACTAATTTGGTCCATTGAAGGCAAGGGGATCTCTCAGATTTATAAATCCCTCACACTTCACTCCCCAGACTTGTTCTCACCTCTAAAGTCCAGGTGGGAGCAACGGGTAGACCCCCTAGATGACTCAGACTGGAGGGATGCCCGCATGTTACCCAGGATTCAGGTCATATCAGGGAGGCGCCGACTCATTCAACTCAACGTCTACACATGAGCTACATGGCACAGTGTGGCTTTGGCACGCCGACACTCTGGCAACGCCGGAGTGTTGGCGATACTCAGCCATGCATTCACTTCTACCACATGGTATGGAAGTGCTCCCAGATAACCCATTACTGGCACATAATTGTCACCACACTTTCTAGGGTGATTGGGGGCCAATAGGCTTCTTTCCCAGGGTTGCACTGCTGGAAGTCCTAGGTGGCATCAGCGGCACAGTCAGGGGATAGAATCATTTTGGGGATTGGGAGTTCTCTTCTCCACCCATGACAGCTTGGATGAAGGCGATGGACTGGCGCGCCACGTAAGATAAAGCTATCTACACATCCCGGAGCTGTCACATGAAGCATGAAAAGATATGGGGGGACGTGGATAACTTACCAAGGGATATCATAAATTGTAGCTAACTTATAAAGTTTTGTACTGTGCATTTCCAGGATCAACTCTATCAGTAAGTGATTATTAACACTGAGGTCATTTTTGCAAAATATTAAAATTCAGATTATAACAATAAAAAAATAGGTGGTGGTAGCCATATTTTAGGTCTAGTTTTGAGAATCACTTGGATCCATTAGTCTTTGCCACAGGGTCATCCACTGTCAGTATCAGGTATCTTCCACACTGATTGCACAAATTTGTAGGCTCATATAAAAGCAGATGCACACAGCATTAGATTATTTTGGTTTGTATGCAACTATGGCTGCGGAAACCCATGGCGTTGATCCATCTACTGGTACAATGCTAGCGTTCTATACATTCAGTAGTTCTTCCACCTTTTTCATATTTCTGAGATGCCACTAATTGGTGCCTCAACACCACAGTTTGAATGATCTCACCTATCTGGAGTCACTAATTTGCCCCTCAGGTACAGACTTTTGCCGTCATTTAGCACTCAGTCTGTCTCAAAAGCTTGTACACTAATGGTAAACTGGATCAGCAGCTGCCATTTGGCTGTTCAACAGCTATGGATGGTGCTGTTTACCAGCTTGGTGATGATTATTTCCTTTGTTTCAGTTTGTGGTGGTGTAGTGTTTCATTTACCATGTTAATTTATCATGTGGATTATATCAATTTTGTCACCATCTAAGTCTTCCGTGGAAATATTTTTATCCACAGATGTCAGTTTGGATGGTTTTGATCACCACATTCTGGCCAAATTATTTAATTATATGATACTGAGCATTTCTTACCTTTTGAGGACATTCATCTGTATGAGGATAGGTTTCACAGATATTGCTTGACTTCTGGGTGTTTTGTAGCTAGCTTTGCAGCCTAACCACAAAGTTCAACTTCGAGGCTTATGCCAATAAAACTTGTTTCATGTGGAATGCTCTGCCATTAGGCAGTTTGTGAGCTGTCCCAATATTTAACTAAAAAAGTTAGCAAAATGTTTTATGTAAAATAATTTTATTTACTGATTTCAAATGTAGAACAAAATCACAAAGAGTTAGGCGACATTATACACATACCACTTGACCCCGTCCTTGAGATTGTACTCATGAGGTACATGGTTACCTTCCCCAAAAAAGTCTGGACGTTTGCGGCTCTTAGTTTACTTCTGGCCAAGAGGGAAGTTGCAATCCATTGGGCCGGAGGACAGCCCCTTCGGTACAAAGTTGCCTGAAAAGCCTGGTCACCTGTAACACACATAGCGACCTGTAAGCCACGACTGTTCCCCCATCCTTCAGGCCAAGAGACATTTGGGGGGGCACTGAAAGCCCATCTCGCATCGCGACACAACAATGCAACTACACAACTAGAACAAGGCATAGTGCCAACTGGGGTGGGTTGAAGGTATACACTCCTTCAATACAGTGCAGTCAAGACTACTGGTTTGGTATACCAGATGACCGCCATATTTAAATGTACATGAACAATGTGCTGAAATCAGACTGCAGTCTGCGTATAGCATACCGATATATGGTATGATTAGAGTACCATGCACTGTTGATTACTATTCATGGCGGCTGTTATCTATTAATCGTACTTAATGATTATTATACTTTGAACTTACGGAATATTAACACTAAGCAGGTAATGCAACTGTAATCGCTACAAGGCACTTGAGACTATGTAGCATGATCACTGTGATGTAACTCATGCAATAAAAAAATGTAGAACAGAATAAAAACTGCTACATTATTAACTTAAATTTGCATTACATTTAAATATATTAAATATTAAATGTAAAAAAATCTGAAACTTCCAGTTAAAGTAAAAAATTATTGTAATATGCATTAACAATGATTAAAAGAAATGTATATAAATAATTATGAGTAATGTAATTATAGTTTCATAAAATGAATGTTACACTAATTTATAAAATCAAAAAAGTTGTTCAAATATTTTAGAATTAAGTAATAATGTTTTATTTTTGGATATTTCTTTAACCCCTTGGCTGTAGCGCACATTCCCCTGCTGTGCTGGGGGGAGGGGGGCGCGCACAGCGTCCCGGTGCTCATGAGGAGCTCAGCTCATCAGGAGCCATGGTTCTCGTGTGCTCATGACGAGCTGAGCTCGTCACAACCACGCCCGTTTAATGGAACGCTCAGCACAGCAGGGGAATTAGTCCCGAGTGCGAGCGTTCCAACGGTCATGACGAGCTCAGTTCGTCATGAGCACACGGGAACCGTGGCTCATGACGAGCTGAGCTCGTCATGAGCATGGGAGGGGTTAAACATTAAATTATATTTATTTATATTTTAAAATATTTCATATAATTAGCTATAATTTATCATGATTTCTTGAGGGGTTTTATTTTAAGTTCCTACCTCCATTATTTTCTAGGGTCTGTTGCAATACCAGTGGCTAGCCATGTGTGGTGCTAGACTTACTCCAGCTAAGAGCAGTTGCAATTTACTATTGTTTTGGATCCCTTTATGGCTGTAGTAACGTTTAGATGTTGTTTGTGAATGGCAAACAGCATCCTCTTTTGTGTGTAGGTGCATTTCGTTCCCTAAACCCCTCCTTACTCCTCCCTAAACCCTCCCTTTAGTAGTAAGTATGTCCTTTTTGCCAGCCACTCCACCAGTCCCTCCCACACTGACTTCTAAGTAGTACACTTATCATGTGAAGATCTCCCCATAGAAAAGTTTGGAGAGGTGGAGGTGTAGATTTACACTCCTAGGTTTGTTAATAGCATTTGGTAGAAGTTACTACTAAACGTATAACAAAATGCAGCTTGTGACTAGGCTCCTGAGTGTTCATTGTTGCCAGCTTTGTGCCAGAAGTGTCACACTCGCCAGCATTGGAAAAAGATTTCAACATCGTCTGCACTTTCTTGGAAGCTAGGTGTAGTAGCACTAACCTTTTAATTGTTTTAAATGGCAATGACATTGCTGTCAATCTTGGCGACCTATTGCTTCCTTAAATAATTGCAAAATGTTGCAGTCAGAGATGTTGGAGGACTGAAAAGAAGAGAACACATCACTTCTGGTTGTCTCACCTCCTCCTTTGGCTTCCTGTGAAATGTAGGATCTCCTTTTATACTTTGTGTTTTATGCACAAGGTTTATTGTACATTAGACTCAACCCCCTCCACCCAGTTTCTTTGGTTCAAACGCACACACCAACGCTGAATCTTCGATTTGGAAACGTCTTCTCTGTTCCAAGGACGAGGAAACATAGAATTGGCACAAAACCATTAGTCATACTTTGTTCTCATCTGTAGAACACTGTACTGAACAGGTTAAAATCCATTTCTTTTAACCTTAATTTCAGGAAAGCATCAATAGTGTTTCTCTTTTCCTAATTTGCTTGGCTTCTCCAGGTATCAGTTTCAGAACTCAATTGAGTGCCAAGGTGCCTTTTTCAGTTGAACGCTCATGCTCTAAAAATTCATTCATTCAGCTGTGAACCCCATATCATGCTAAATTAAATGATTGGGCCCATTTCTTCCATGTTAAGTCATGTCAATGTTAGAACTGGCTATTTCTGGTAGGCTAAGGCTGACGCCAAAGCCTGGCAGAAACCACCATTCTAGTCAGGGCAAGGAAGTCACACGCCAAGATAACCCCTGCTCACCCCCTTGGTAGCTTGGCACGAGCAGTAAGGCTAAACTCGGAGGCAATGTGTAAAGCATTTGCGCCAGCACACAACAGCAACAACATCCTAGGCACACCACAAAAAGGAACTCCACACAAGGTTATATAAAAATAACTTCTGTATTGTCAAAACATATCAGGTAGAATCACACATGTACATTGTGCCAACTGGCACGGGCAATATTCACAAGGGATTATCCACAAGACAGGGCCACATGGGCCACTGTCATAATCAACACTTCTAGAAATAGAAATACTGTCAGAAATTAGAATAAAAGGATATAAAATCACTGTAGCACAAAGTAACAGTTATAAATCACAACCAGTATCTACTGGTAACAGGTAAGTACCACCTACGCAACTCTAACCACCTTAGGAGAATGTCACGCAGGGGACCAGGACCTTACTAGGACCACCTGTACTAAAAAGAACAACCACCTAAGTATCTGTGGACCAGGCAGGTGGGTCAGGGAGTAGAGACACACCTGTTTGTTGTGGTAAAGCAGGCTTTATTGGAATACCCCGTTTAGCGTTTAACATTAGGGTCCTTCTTGTCCTGAAAGTTAGTCTCTCTTTTGCGAATTGACTCGGATCCGTTATGGCGGTGGTAGGTATCCCCTCTGAGCTGTCGCGGTGCGTCTCTCCTCTGGGCTGTCCTGACGAGGCGTCTTCTCCACAGGCTCAGGGTTCCCCAGGAAAGAGAAGACCAACAGAAACAGGGCCGTTAGTGTTATTGTCCTCTGGGGGGGGGTTCGTGCACCTTGGGACCGTGTGGTGTGAGAGGGGTGTGCACCCGGTGAGGCTGTACACTCAGCACAAGTGTGAGATAGTGAGTACAGAAAGTGAGGGGTATACGCGGGGTAAAGAAATACGAGGAGGGGAGAACTATGGACAGAAAGGGGCTATTTACACTATCTACACGCGCTTGCTTCCCACCCAGGCCGCCATACGCTGCCGTACCTGAGTGAGCCACACTCCTCCCCCGGGAGCGTGGCACGGCGGCTCGTGAAGTCGTTGGCCTCCTGGCTTTCCTTCCGACCCTTCTCCGCGTTCCTCGATCTCTTCCTCCGTTATCCGCCTGATTTCTTCGCTCCGTCCTCCTCTCCGCTCTCCGCTCTCCGTATTCGACTCCGCTCCTCTCCTGCTCCACCGGGGTGTCGTCAACCGCTCCGAACCAGACTTCCTGGGTTTTGTCCATTCCCGCTGGGCTGACGTGGTCCGGAGGTTGGGCCTCCTCCTCAGAAAACGCCCAGTTAAAGGGACCGGGTTCTTTTTCCTCAGGTCCGTCCTGTTCGATGTCCCAAGGAGACGTCTGTAACGAAGGAGGCATCACAGGGTCAGTTCTGGGGGTCCACCACTCCTTGTCACACTCCACCCCCCCTGGTTTCTCCCGATCGGGGAGGACCGGCATACGGGAAAGGAAATCTGCGTTTCCGTTGTCGCTTCCCTTTCTGTGCACCACAGTGAAGGAAAAGGGCTGAAGGAACAAGAACCACCGTAGAATTCTGGCGTTCTGTGTCCTGTTCTTTTGCATCCACTGCAAGGGGGCATGGTCTGAGTATAGAAGAAAGGCCCCCCCTTCTAGGTAATATCGTAACTTGTCCACGGCCCATCGAATGGCCAGGCATTCCCATTCTACCGTGGGGTATTTTTGTTCCCGGGGATGAAGTTTACGGCTTATGAACAGAACCGGGTGTTCCTCGGTATCTTCACCTATTTGGGAAAGGACCGCCCCTATGCCCGTCTCGGAGGCATCAGTGGCCAGAATGAAAGGTTTGTCAAAGTTAGGTGGGATGAGCACAGGGCTGGTTGTGATTGCTTCTTTTAGCGATGTGAAAGCCCTCCCTGCTTCTGTGGAGGGCGGGTGAGGAAGGACATTTCTGACGGTTTTCTGTAAAAGGTTAGTCAAGGGTGAAGCCAGGTCGGCAAAGTTTTTGATGAATCGGCGATAGTATCCGATCAGACCTAGGAAAGCCCGTAACTCCCTTTTTGTTGAGGGGAACGGCGTCTCTGTTATCGCTTTAATTTTCTCCTCTTGGGGGGCTATAACGCCGTCTCCTAACATGAACCCTAGATATTTCACCCTAGGGAATGCTGCTCGTGATTTCTTGGCATTCACGTGAAGACGGGCATCCCTCAGGGATGATAGTACCTTAGTCAGGTGTTCTAGGTGGTCTTTCCAAGTGTGACTGAATATGACGATGTCGTCGAGATACACCGAACTGTACTTGTGGTGGGGAGCCAAGACCTTATTCATCAGCCTTTGGAAAGGGGCAGGGGCCCCATGGAGACCGAAGGGCAGGACATTAAACCCATACAGGCCCTCCTCGGTTGCAAAAGCTGTTTTGTGACGGTCTTCCTCCCTCAGGGGCACCTGCCAATATCACTTAGTTAAGTCCAATGTGGTTATGTATTTGGCTTCTCCTATCCGTTCGATTAGCTCATCTACTCGGGGAATGGGAAATGCGTCAAATGATGAAACAGCGTTTAAAGCCCTGAAGTCCATGCAAAACCGAGTCGAGCCGTCTGGCTTGGGTACCATTACTATCGGAGAAGACCAATTGCTCTTTGAGGGTCTGATAACCCCTAGTTCTAGCATGTTGGCTACTTCTTTTCTCACATCGGCTCTTTTTGCTGCGGGGATGCGATAGGCTTTCTGTTTTACTATGCTCCCAGTAGTGGTGTGGATTTCGTGTTCTGCCAATGGGGTGCATCCCGGCAGGTCCGAAAACAAGGGGGAGAAAGGGGAGAGGACTGTGTGGAGGTCCTGTTTCTCCGTGGGTGTTAGCTCGGGATTGACAGGTAGGTAGGGTAAGGTGGTCCCTGAGCTGTGTTCTGGTAGGGCAAGATTAGAAGAACTGGGCACTGTTCCTAACCACTTTTTCAGTAGATTGATATGAAAGGTCTGGCTGCGTGTGGACGATATCTGCAGTCTATAGGTGGTGTGACCGTACTTCTCCAGTACTTGGTAGGGCCCCTTCCATTCGCTTCTCATCTTTTGTGCTGAAGTGGGGAGCAGGACTAGGGCCCAGTCACCCTTCTCCAGGGTTCTCCATCTTTTTCCCTTGTCATAACATCGTTTTTGGCGGGTTTGTGCCGACTTCATATTGGAATAGGCCAAATCTCTCAGCTTACCCAACCGGGACTGTAGGAGAGTAGGGTCTGCAATCCTATGATCACCCAGATTTTTGCTTTTTGCTTCACTGGTTTACGACTTTCCCTGGCTGTGGGCCTGCTAATCAGACCCCCAGCCTAGCTGTTCTCTCTATCCAAATTGTACTCAGGTACTGAATTGGCACTGGGCCCTCTCCAAGTCCCTGTACCCAGGGCTGAGGTGTACCCAGAAGTCTCCCAGGGGCTGAAGCATGTATTGTGCCACCCCTGGACTGACTAACTAAACTGACACAACTGGCTGCACGACAGCTGGGGCAAGGTGGTGTACTCACCCTTTGCTTTAGATATAGTATACCTATATCTAACCCTAAAATGGACACACAGATCTCCTATCAGTCACTCCTATGGCAGGCCTTAACAATCCTGAAGGCAGAGTGCTTGGAATCGTGTGAGATGGTGCTCTGGCATGAGCTGAGCCTGTCTGCGGCTTTCGGGATCTATCCCTTAGCCGTTTCCATGATATCGCATACCATATACTCTTAAGTGCATTATAATCCTCGCGGTTATATGCCAACTCTGGTATCGCTTTATCAAAACATGTCGAGTAAGGTGTCATACGAATTGGAATACTAACCCCTCGCCAATTCTGGCGACGGGGTTAGCATTCCACCCTTCTAGAGGGACACGGCATGTATGTAACCCCTAACCCCGGTTAAAGTCAAACAGAGCCTCAGCTCCACAAAATGGATGCTGCCACCGAGACACAAGTCTGCCCTCCTGCTGCTGGGAGTCCTCCCAGAGCAGGAGATAAGGACAAAGGGTTTCCTGCCAGGGGCGGTGCCAGCACCGTCCCAGACAGGATTTTGTGTATCCTAGGTAGGCAGGGCTTCAGAGGAAGGTGACTGCAAGTGGCACCCCGGTGCTCACTATGCATAGGCCGGCTTGAACCAGTTCCAGGGACACTCCAGACCCTGAGCTGGGGAAAAGCCCGCCAAGGAAGTGGGTGTAACCACCCCCCTCCTGGTCCCACCCATAGGGCAGGACTTAGTCGCGTGCCAGCCCCCTTTTCCCAGATAAAGGTAGGAACTGGCCCCCTTCCAAATCAGATCATCTTTGAATCCTGAAACTACTTTCTACGAAAGGAACTCAAGACTTCTTCCTAAGATTTCTCCCTTGTGGCTAAGGAGTAGTCACCCTGCATCCGCAGGCACCATCGCAAGAACCCTGCGGTCTGCTGCAAGTCCTTCCTCCGGAATCCGACTGCCCAGCTCGACGAGAACCGGCTTCCCTGGCACCTCTGACCTCTACCCACCTCTACAGCCCAGCTGAGAACCGTGGGTGCGACAAGACCTCGAGGGACCGGCCATCTGCAAGACTGCACGACTTCTGCACAGCAAGCCCGCCGAGTAATTTCCTGGTGAGTGCTTTGGGGTCCGAGAAGCCCCGACCCTGAGCAGCTCCAGCACCGAAGTGCAGCCTCCCAGCATCTCCACGATCTGCGTGGGGCCCTTCTGCTTTTTGCTGCTCACCGCGTTGTTTGGCTACTAGCCCGCTGGCTTGTGGCCTTCTGAACGACGCCCGACGACATCACTGCTGCTGGTCTGGTTGCTCCAGACTGGCCCTTGCTCCCTTCCTGAAGAGGAGCACCCCGGACCCTCCTGGTCCACCCCAGACGCCATTTTGAGTCCACCGCGTGGGCTTGAATTAGCCATGGCTTGTTGCCCAATCCTGGGTTACTTCGACGCCGACAGCTTCATCCATCGTGGGACAGCTCGCCTCTCCATCCTGGTCGCCGACAACGCCTCCTGGTCCGTGAGATCTGCAGAGCCAGCGTCGCCCACCCACCTAGTCGAGGTGACTGCCATCCGGTGCCCTCCTGGTGCCCACTGACTACTGGCTAGTAGTCACGAACTTGGTCCCCTCTGCTTTCAGGTGTCATCCATCTTCGAGATCCAGGCTTGGATCAACTCGAACTATCTTCACTGGTCGCCTGCCAGCATCTTTCCTTCCAGGCTCCTGGTCCGGCAACGAGGATTCCCGACGTCTTTTGAGACCTATGCAGCTGCAGCCCCTGGGCTAGGTAACTTCGGCACTTCGGTGTCCCAGCATAGCCTCACTATCCAAGGGTCAGGATCCACTGTCGTTTTCTCCCTACCAGGTCGGGTTCGCCCGTGAACACTAACTGTAACTTTACTAGCTATCATAGACTTTGTCCCGCATCCCGCGTGAGAGTGCACACTCTGCACCCGAGTCCCCTAGGCCTCCTAGAAGTAATCTAACGATTCCATAGTCAAGTCCTAGCGATTCCAAAGCCTATCAGTACTGTACTTACCTGCTAGTAATTTCGCATTCCACTTTTAAAGTATATGATTTTCCGTGCCCCTCGGGCATTTGTAGATACTGTGCTAACTTAAGTATTTTCGTAAGAGTTTTGTTGTGTGCCTAGCACCCTGTCCTCATAAAGAGTACAGGGTTGTTGTGATTCTAATAAATACACTGTTTATTTTCATAACACTTGTGTGGTGTCCTTTCACTGGGTGTTCAAGGGGTAATGTGATGGTAAAACAGCTGGCTTAACACGCCCTCTAGAGTCTTAGCCTTAGACTGCTCGTATCCATGCTACTAGGGATAGCTGGTCTATAAGGTTGACTTACAACCAATCATCAATAAGGGTTGTTTGGACTGATATATAGTGATCACTAGAATAGTGAACACTGCACATCAGGCCAACTTCTCACATTGGTGGCAGCGGTGGGATTTGAGCTTGCTGTTGTTTTACCACACATATCCTAAGAATATCTTGTGAAAGATCACATAAGTACTAAAGGTACATATAACTTAGCTTAGAATACTCTGAGTTCTACTGAACCAGCTGTTGTAGCTCCTAGGGCCTAGCACACCCTAAACTACAACTCTAGCAAGGGATCAGTAGGCAAACATATAGTGTAGGTAAGTGCACCACTTACACCTCACTAGAAAAGCATGTCTAACCATGGAGAGTCCACTGAGACTCCCCTGGTAAGTGTTGACCCTCCACAGGTCACTTCCAGATATGCAGCTCTCAGTTTCCAGGAGATGAGACAAGTCTGTACCTCCAGGAAACTGAAGCAGGGGTCTAACCCCACCATTCCCTTTTTAATAGGTCTCCTAGAGACTTATGATGCGAGAACGCTTTCTCAGCTAGATGGGAATATGCCAGCCTTAGAGGGTACCACTGGGGATCCAGACCTCCACAACACTGTAAATGCAGTTGAGGAGGAGGAGGATCAGGAGGAACTCTCTGGGGATGAGGTAGACAAAGGTCTTGAGGTAGTCAGAAGGCTAACCAGGGCCAACTTAGACTTGCTTGGGCTAGGATCTGGGGGACCCCCAGTACTGACCCTAAGTAGGCCTAACCTTGGAGTTAGGAGAGATAGATCTCTTTCTAGAGACTCCAATAGATCTCTGCACTCTAATGCCTCTTCTCAGAGGAGAAGGAACTCTCCCCAGAGGAGATTGACTTCCCCTCAGAGAAGGGAGCATGAAGCTAGGATGAGACAGGCTACTCTGAGGATTGAAAGGGAAGAAATTGCCCTGGCCAAAGAGAAGCTTGCCTTGGCTAGAGAGCAGCAGATGAGTGGGTTAGCTCCCACTGGTGGCAGCAATCTCCCAAGAGATAGAGAGAAGGGTTTAGATACTAAACACCTGACTAAAATAGTGCCCCCCTTTAAGCAAGGGGATGATATCCAGAAATGGATGGCTGCTTTGGAGAGGGCCTGCACTGTGCAGTGCATTCCCCGAAGTCAGTGGGCAGCTATACTGTGGCTCTCCTTTGATGGTAAAGGTAGAGATAAGCTCCTCACTACAAGAGTGGAGGATGCTAATGATTACCAGGTCCTGAAAAATGCACTGGTTGATGGGTTTGGTTTAACCACTGAGCAGTACAGGTTGCTGTTCAGAGACACCCAGAAAACTCAGTCTCAGGACTGGTCTGACTTTGTGGATTGTGCCACTAAGGCTTTGGAGGGCTGGTTGCTGGGTAGCAAGGTTACAGATTACACAGGATTGTATAATCTAATGATGAGAGAACAAATTTTAAACAATTGTCAGAACCAGTTGTTGCACCAGCACCTTGTCGATTCAGATCTGACCTCTCCCCAAGAATTGGGAAAGAAGGCAGACAAATGGGTCAGGACAAGGATCAAGCAGAACCAGAACCAGAACCAGGGTGGTCAGAAGAAAGCAGACCAGAAGGGTAATGTTAAGAATGAACAAAATGACCAGAAGTCTTCACCAGGTCCCCAACAAACCAAAGAGGGTGGGGGTCAGGCTTCCCAGAAGAAGAAGACTCAAGAAGGCCAGTCAAAAAGGTGGTGCCAGTACTGCAAAAGTAAATCTCACTGGTTTAGTGAGTGCACCAAAAGAGGAGGACAAACTCCTGCCACTACAGCCCCTAAGGCAACTGCACCCCCTAGTACAGTCAGTAGTGGTAGTGTACCTCCCAAGGCATTAGTTGGGTTAACCTTGGGTACTGAGGGGTCTGACAACTTAGTTGGCACACTCACTCAGGCTGTCCTTGTCTGTACAGGGGATATGGATATGTCCCCTGAGATAAGTCCCAATACTTTGGGCAAATACAGGCAGACACCTTTGATAAATGGCAAAATGGCTCAGGCCTATAGGGACACTTGTGCCAGTGTCACCATGGTGACACCTAACTTTGTGGACCCTGGACAGATCATGCCAGGTACTGATTTCCTGGTGACCAATGCCAGCAATGTCACTACTAGTCATAGTGTGGCAATTGTGGCTTTCTCCTGGGGTGGAGTGAAGGGACAAAAGAAAGTTGTAGTCAGTTCAGACCTCCCAGTTGATTGTTTGTTGGGCAATGATTTGGAGTCATCACAATGGTCAGAAGTGGAGCAGAGGACTCACATGGAAATGTTAGGCTTGCCAGCACATGTGCTTGCTGTGACTAGGTCACAGGCCAGAAAATGCCCCACTGAACAGGTGCTGGATCCTGAAATTATGGACCGGACACCTCCCAAGAAGAAGAGCAGTAGGGTTAAGGCTTTGCCTTTCCCCTTGCTCCAGGTTGAGGATCAAGTCTCTGAGGAGGCTGATCTGAGAGAGCTGAGGGAAACTGAGCCTAAAGAGCTTGAACTTGATCAAGTTGAGTTTCTGGGCTCAGGGGGACCCTCCAGAGCAGACCTGGGAAGGCACAGTTAGACTGCCCTTCCCTTGAACCCCTCAGACAGCAGGCTGCTGCTGAGGCTGCAGGGAATGCCACAGGTGCCCACAGGGTATACTGGGAAGATGGACTCCTGTACTCTGAGTCAAGAGACCCCAAGCCTGGTGCAACCAGGAGGCTGGTCATCCCCTTGTCTCTGAGAGGTTTCCTTCTCACCTTGGCCCATGAGATTCCCCTTGCAGGTCATTTAGGTCAGACAAAGACGTGGGACAGGCTTGTCTCACACTTTCACTGGCCCCATATGAATGAGAATACCAAGGAGTTTTGTCGCTCCTGTGTCACTTGCCAAGCCAGTGGTAAGTCAGGTGGCACAACAAAGGCCCCCCTCATACCACTACCTGTGGTGGGGGTCCCCTTTGAAAGAGTGGGGATTGACATTGTTGGTCCAATGGAACCTCAGACAGCATCAGGGCACAAGTTTATACTGGTGGTAGTGGATCATGCCACCAGGTATCCTGAAGCTATACCACTTAGGACCACTACAGCACCTGTAGTGGCAAGAGCCCTAGTTGGAGTGTTCTCCAGAGTGGGTTTCCCTAAGGAGGTCGTTTCTGACAGAGGTACAAACTTCATGTCAGGATATCTGACTGCAATGTGGAAGGAGTGTGGTGTGAACTACAAGTTCACCACACCCTATCATCCACAATGCAATGGGCTTGTTGAGAGATTCAACAGGACCCTCAAAGGGATGATTCATGGACTACCTGAAACTCTTAGGAGAAGATGGGATGTCCTGATCCCCTGCCTCTTGTTTGCTTACAGAGAGGTCCCACAGAAGGGGGTTGGCTACAGCACTTTTGAACTTCTGTATGGGCATCCTGTAAGAGGACCCCTGTGTTTGGTGAAGGAAGGATGGGAGAGACCTCTCAAAAAGCCTGCAACCAACATAGTGGACTATGTACTTTGTCTCCGCTCCAGGATGGCTGAGTACATGGAAAAGGCATCTAAAAACCTGGAGGCCAGCCAAGAACTTCAAAAAGCTTGGCATGACCAAAAGGCTGTTCTGACTGTGTACCAGCCAGGACAGAAGGTGTGGGTGCTGGAGCCAGTGGCCCCAGCAGCTCTGAAAGACAAATGGTCTGGGCCCCACACCATCATTGAGCAAAAGGGAGAGGTTACCTACTTGGTGGACCCTGGAACTCCCAGGAGCCCTCTCAGAGTGCTCCATGTTAACAGGCTCAAGGCATATGTTGACAGGAAGGACATGAGCTTGCTCATGGCCACAGATGAGGGACAGGAGGAAGAGAGTGACCCTCTCCCAGACCTGCTCACTCAGAATCCTGATGATGGATCAGTTGATGGTGTTGTCTTTTGTGGCAGCCTCACTGAACATCAGCAACAGGATTGCAGGCAAGTTCTGCAATCCTTCAGACATATGTTCTCTCTGACACCCAGCCAAACTGATTGGTGTACCCATGATGTTGACACTGGGGACAGTCTGCCTGTCAAGAGTAAAATCTACAGACAGCCTGATCATGTTAGAGACTGCATCAAAACTGAAGTGCAGAAAATGTTGGAACTGGGAGTCATTGAGCCCTCAGATAGCCCTTGGGCTAGCCCAGTAGTTCTAGTGCCAAAGCCTCACACCCAGGGTGGTAAGAGAGAGATGAGGTTTTGCGTAGACTACAGAGGCCTCAATGCAGTCACTAAGACTGATGCCCACCCAATACCAAGGGCAGATGAACTTATAGATAGATTGGCTTCTGCCAACTACTTAAGCACATTTGACCTGACAGCTGGGTATTGGCAAATCAGGTTAGCTGAGGAAGCCAGGCCCAAGACAGCATTTTCTACCCCTGGTGGTCATTATCAGTTTGTGGTAATGCCCTTTGGGTTGAAGAATGCCCCTGCCACCTTCCAAAGGTTGGTGAATCAAGTCCTCACTGGGCTGGATGACTTCTGTGCAGCCTATCTTGACGATATTGCTGTCTTTAGCTCCACCTGGGAGGATCACCTGGTCCACCTGAGGAAAGTGTTAGAGGCTCTGCAAAAGGCAGGCCTCACTATCAAGGCCACTAAGTGCCAGATAGGGCAGAGACAGGTTGTATACCTGGGCCACCTTGTAGGTGGAGGCCAGGTTCAGCCACTGGAGAGTAAGATACAGGCCATCAAGGACTGGACTCCTCCAATCACCCAGACTCAGGTTCGAGCTTTCTTGGGCCTGACTGGGTACTATAGGAAGTTTGTCAGAAATTATGGGTCCATAGTGACCCCTCTTAATGACCTGACAAGCAAAAAGATGCCAAAGAAAGTTCAGTGGACAGCAAGCTGTCAGAAAGCATTCAATGACCTAAAGCAGGCCATGTGCACAGCACCTATCCTAAAGAGTCCAGATTACTCCAAGCCATTCATTGTCCAAACAGATGCTTCTGAGTTGGGTGTGGGGGCTGTTCTGTCTCAACTGAATTTTGATGGTAATGATCAGCCTATTGCTTTCATTAGTAGGAGGTTGACACCCAGAGAGAAAAATTGGTCAGCTATTGAGAGGGAGGCCTTTGCTGTGGTTTGGGCCCTGAAGAAGCTGAGGGCCTACTTGTTTGGCACTCACTTCACCATTCAGACCGACCATAAGCCCCTCTTGTGGCTAAATCAGATGAAGGGTGAAAACCCCAAACTGCTTAGGTGGTCCATTTCCCTACAGGGGATGGATTTTACAGTGGAGCATAGACCTGGTACTGATCACAGCAATGCTGATGGGCTCTCCAGGTATTTCCACTTAGAGCAAGAAGACTCACCTGGTCAAGGTTAGTTTATTGTCCCAAAGTTTGGGGGGGGGTCATGTAGGAGAGTAGGGTCTGCAATCCTATGATCACCCAGATTTTTGCTTTTTGCTTCACTGGTTTACGACTTTCCCTGGCTGTGGGCCTGCTAATCAGACCCCCAGCCTAGCTGTTCTCTCTATCCAAATTGTACTCAGGTACTGAATTGGCACTGGGCCCTCTCCAAGTCCCTGTACCCAGGGCTGAGGTGTACCCAGAAGTCTCCCAGGGGCTGAAGCATGTATTGTGCCACCCCTGGACTGACTAACTAAACTGACACAACTGGCTGCACGACAGCTGGGGCAAGGTGGTGTACTCACCCTTTGCTTTAGATATAGTATACCTATATCTAACCCTAAAATGGACACACAGATCTCCTATCAGTCACTCCTATGGCAGGCCTTAACAATCCTGAAGGCAGAGTGCTTGGAATCGTGTGAGATGGTGCTCTGGCATGAGCTGAGCCTGTCTGCGGCTTTCGGGATCTATCCCTTAGCCGTTTCCATGATATCGCATACCATATACTCTTAAGTGCATTATAATCCTCGCGGTTATATGCCAACTCTGGTATCGCTTTATCAAAACATGTCGAGTAAGGTGTCATACGAATTGGAATACTAACCCCTCGCCAATTCTGGCGACGGGGTTAGCATTCCACCCTTCTAGAGGGACACGGCATGTATGTAACCCCTAACCCCGGTTAAAGTCAAACAGAGCCTCAGCTCCACAAAATGGATGCTGCCACCGAGACACAAGTCTGCCCTCCTGCTGCTGGGAGTCCTCCCAGAGCAGGAGATAAGGACAAAGGGTTTCCTGCCAGGGGCGGTGCCAGCACCGTCCCAGACAGGATTTTGTGTATCCTAGGTAGGCAGGGCTTCAGAGGAAGGTGACTGCAAGTGGCACCCCGGTGCTCACTATGCATAGGCCGGCTTGAACCAGTTCCAGGGACACTCCAGACCCTGAGCTGGGGAAAAGCCCGCCAAGGAAGTGGGTGTAACCACCCCCCTCCTGGTCCCACCCATAGGGCAGGACTTAGTCGCGTGCCAGCCCCCTTTTCCCAGATAAAGGTAGGAACTGGCCCCCTTCCAAATCAGATCATCTTTGAATCCTGAAACTACTTTCTACGAAAGGAACTCAAGACTTCTTCCTAAGATTTCTCCCTTGTGGCTAAGGAGTAGTCACCCTGCATCCGCAGGCACCATCGCAAGAACCCTGCGGTCTGCTGCAAGTCCTTCCTCCGGAATCCGACTGCCCAGCTCGACGAGAACCGGCTTCCCTGGCACCTCTGACCTCTACCCACCTCTACAGCCCAGCTGAGAACCGTGGGTGCGACGAGACCTCGAGGGACCGGCCATCTGCAAGACTGCACGACTTCTGCACAGCAAGCCCGCCGAGTAATTTCCTGGTGAGTGCTTTGGGGTCCGAGAAGCCCCGACCCTGAGCAGCTCCAGCACCGAAGTGCAGCCTCCCAGCATCTCCACGATCTGCGTGGGGCCCTTCTGCTTTTTGCTGCTCACCGCGTTGTTTGGCTACTAGCCCGCTGGCTTGTGGCCTTCTGAACGACGCCCGACGACATCACTGCTGCTGGTCTGGTTGCTCCAGACTGGCCCTTGCTCCCTTCCTGAAGAGGAGCACCCCGGACCCTCCTGGTCCACCCCAGACGCCATTTTGAGTCCACCGCGTGGGCTTGAATTAGCCAAGGCTTGTTGCCCAATCCTGGGTAACTTTGACGCCGACAGCTTCATCCATCGTGGGACAGCTCGCCTCTCCATCCTGGTCGCCGACAATGCCTCCTGGTCCGTGAGATCTGCAGAGCCAGCGTCGCCCACCCACCTAGTCGAGGTGACTGCCATCCGGTGCCCTCCTGGTGCCCACTGACTACTGGCTAGTAGTCACGAACTTGGTCCCCTCTGCTTTCAGGTGTCATCCATCTTCGAGATCCAGGCTTGGATCAACTCGAACTATCTTCACTGGTCGCCTGCCAGCATCTTTCCTTCCAGGCTCCTGGTCCGGCAACGAGGATTCCCGACGTCTTTTGAGACCTATGCAGCTGCAGCCCCTGGGCTAGGTAACTTCGGCACTTCGGTGTCCCAGCATAGCCTCACTATCCAAGGGTCAGGATCCACTGTCGTTTTCTCCCTACCAGGTCGGGTTCGCCCGTGAACACTAACTGTAACTTTACTAGCTATCATAGACTTTGTCCCGCATCCCGCGTGAGAGTGCACACTCTGCACCCGAGTCCCCTAGGCCTCCTAGAAGTAATCTAACGATTCCATAGTCAAGTCCTAGCGATTCCAAAGCCTATCAGTACTGTACTTACCTGCTAGTAATTTCGCATTCCACTTTTAATGTATATGATTTTCCGTGCCCCTCGGGCATTTGTAGATACTGTGCTAACTTAAGTATTTTCGTAAGAGTTTTGTTGTGTGCCTAGCACCCTGTCCTCATAAAGAGTACAGGGTTGTTGTGATTCTAATAAATACACTGTTTATTTTCATAACACTTGTGTGGTGTCCTTTCACTGGGTGTTCAAGGGGTAATGTGATGGTAAAACAGCTGGCTTAACACGCCCTCTAGAGTCTTAGCCTTAGACTGCTCGTATCCATGCTACTAGGATAGCTGGTCTATAAGGTTGACTTACAACCAATCATCAATAAGGGTTGTTTGGACTGATATATAGTGATCACTAGAATAGTGAACACTGCACATCAGGCCAACTTCTCACAGGGACCTTAACTGTTGAGTGTAATCAAGGAGAGATCTTTGTTCGTTCGCGTCTTCCTTCTCCCAAGCCTCTCTGGTGATTTCGAGCAGTGATCTGGGCTGGCGCCCATACAACATTTCGAAGGGGGAAACACTGAGGCTACTCTGGACCTGTGCTCTCACCACATATAACGCTAAGGGGAGCATTTTGTCCCAGTCCTTAGGTTCGGTAGTCAACAGTTTTTTTAGGGTTGTTTTGAGGGTTCTGTTGTACCGTTCCACTAAACCGTCCGTTTGAGGGTGGTAAGCGGACGTACGGATATGTCGGAGATCCAGCGTCTTGCAGATCTCAGTCATCATTCTTGAAATGAACGGAGTTCCTTGATCAGTCAGGATTTCTCGGGGGAACCCCACTCTCGAGAACAATTCTACTAACTTCTCGGCAACATTCCTAGAGGTCGGTGCGCTCCGAGGGAACGCCTCTGGGAACCTGGTGGCATAGTCTACGACCACCAAGGCATAGGTGTGTCCCCTGGAGGAGCGTGGCAGAGGACCTATGAGATCCATTCCCACTTGTTCCCAGGGATTGCCAATGATGGGTAGCGGTTGCAAAGGCACCTGAGGCGGTCGGGTGAGATTTTTCCTCTGACACACCTCACAGCTCTGGCAGTAAGCCTCGGTCTCTTTATATATACCGGGCCAGTAGAATAATCTCAGTATGTTTTGGGTGGTCTTTTCTGCCCCACTATGTCCCGCTGTTAGATGGGTGTGTGCATAGAACAGGATTTGGTCACGGAAGTCCTTTGGTACTACCAGTTGCTTAAGGTCCCCTTCTTTTCCTTCCCGATACAGTAGATCTCCTTCTATGCTAAAACGGGGGTATGTGGGTGTTGTAGTGTCTGCCTGGGCTACATGGGCTGCCTCCCATGCGTTCAATAGCGAAGGGTCATTGGACTGGGCGAATTTAAATCCCCGGTCTAGGGCCCATGGTTCCACAGTCAAGTAAGCTTTAGCGGGGCGAAGATCAAGCTCCCTTTTGAATAAGGACAGGAACTGAGGATTATCCACCCCTAGGATCAGTTCCTCTGGGAGGGACCCCACCACCCCCACTCTTACTGTACATGGTTCTCTACCTATAGGGTGTATGTGGATGCGGGCCAAGGGATAGGTCTTAACATCTCCATGGACACATCGGATGTGCACTTCTCCTTCCTTTCCTATCTGGGAGGGGTATAGCAGTTTTTCCCTGATAACAGATTGCCTACACCCTGAATCCAACAGTGCCTTAACAGGGGAGTTGTTTACCCTGACTCTTACATAAAAGGAAGGACCCATTTCCGCGGTGTAAAGTACTGTTTTAGGGATGTAGCCGACTTCCATAGGCTCCTCAACGGGTCTTTTCCATGGGCATAGGCGGGCTATATGGCCCCACTCGCCGCATTCGAAGCACTGGGGTCCTTTCATGGGTGGTATGTCCGGTCTGAATGGCCGTGGCTTCATAGGTTCGAATACAGCCCTCTTTTTCTCTGTTTTCGGTGGAGGTACTGGTGTCTTTGTGGCTTTCTCTGTATCCCAGGGAAAAGACCGGGGTGCCGCTCTGGCATAGTTGGCCGCCATCTCCACGGCCTGTGCGGCTGTCAGCCCGGAGTGCTGCTTCAACCATCTCTGTGTACCATATGGTAAGGCCTCCATGAACTGCTCCAGGACGATGCTGGTCATGACGTCTTCTTTGCTTCTGATGTCTGGCCTTAGCCATTTTTCAGCAGCCATTTTCAGTCTTAAGTATAGCGTTTTCGGGTTTTCTCCCGCCACTCCTTTTTCCTTCCGAAACCGGAGCCGATATGCTTCAGCATCCATCCCGAGGTGGTCTAGTATCACCCCTTTTATCTCCGTATATGAGGCGGTGCCTGCTTGGTTAGCGACCTGATAGGCCGTCTGCGCTTCCCCCACCAACAAGGGGGCAAGGAAGAAGGGCCACTTCTCTTCCGGCCACCCACAAGCACGGGCGGCTCTTTCGAAGTTGACCAGGAAGGCATCAGGGTCTTCTCCAGTGACGTACTTCTGCAGGGCCACTCCGGATGGATGAGGTCCTGGGGGTCTTCGATCCTGTGACACAGCAGTCCCTGTGGTTTGGACCACCTTCTGTAGGTTGTCCATTTGCTGCGTCATCATTGAGCGGAAAAGGGCTCTGTCGGCGTCTGCCGTGCTTATTTGTTGACTGACAGCCCATTCCAACTTTTGCTGCCCCTCTATCAATGTTTGGATGACCTGCTCCATGTCCGTTTTTTCTTGTTCTGAGGGAGTATATCCCACTTCTGACACCACTGTGGACCTGGCAGGTGGGTCAGGGAGTAGAGACACACCTGTTTGTTGTGGTAAAGCAGGCTTTATTGGAATACCCCGTTTAGCGTTTAACATTAGGGTCCTTCTTGTCCTGAAAGTTAGTCTCTCTTTTGCGAATTGACTCGGATCCGTTATGGCGGTGGTAGGTATCCCCTCCGAGATGTCGCGGTGCGTCTCTCCTCTGGGCTGTCCTGACGAGGCGTCTTCTCCACAGGCTCAGGGTTCCCCAGGAAAGAGAAGACCAACAGAAACAGGGCCGTTAGTGTTATTGTCCTCTGGGGGGGGGTTCGTGCACCTTGGGACCGTGTGGTGTGAGAGGGGTGCACCCAGTGAGGCTGTACACTCAGCACAAGTGTGAGATAGTGAGTACAGAAAGTGAGGGGTATACGTGGGGTAAAGAAATACGAGGAGGGGAGAACTATGGACAGAAAGGGGCTATTTACACTATCTACACGCGCTTGCTTCCCACCCAGGCCGCCATACGCTGCCGTACCTGAGTGAGCCACTCTCCTCCCCCGGGAGCGTGGCACGGCGGCTCGTGAAGTCGTTGGCCTCCTGGCTTTCCTTGGGACCCTTCTCCGCGTTCCTCGATCTCTTCCTCCGTTATCCGCCTGATTTCTTCGCTCCGTCCTCCTCTCCGCTCTCCGTATTCGACTCCGCTCCTCTCCTGCTCCACCGGGGTGTCGTCACCCGCTCCGAACCAGACTTCCTGGGTTTTGTCCATTCCCGCTGGGCTGACGTGGTCCGGAGGTTGGGCCTCCTCCTCAGAAAACGCCCAGTTAAAGGGACCGGGTTCTTTTTCCTCAGGTCCGTCCTGTTCGATGTCCCAAGGAGACGTCTGTAACGAAGGAGGCATCACAGGGTCAGTTCTGGGGGTCCACCACTCCTTGTCACAGTATCACACAGCATTTAGGGGTCTAGGAAAGAACGCATTACCCATGATGTATGAAACACATTCAGAGGAGTATTAAAGGAAAACCACCTAAGTATCACACAGCGTTTAGGGGTCTAGGAAAGACCATCCTGAAGCCTTCAGAGACGGCCGCTCCTCACGCTGCTCCTGGTGGTATCGTAGCGCTTCACTGCCTTGCCTTGCTCTGATTGACCTCTGTTATAGTTTGGATTGCTCTGATTGATCTCTGTGATAGTTCGCTCTGCCCCTGCATCCATTAGTACCTGCTTGCTGCTAATTGTCATATCGTAGCGCTAATTTGCGAAAGCGCGCTTTGACTAGCATTCATTGGTGCTTTGCTGCCTTTGCCTGTATTAATATTTTGTGCCTGATTGTTGCCTGATTGGGCCGGTGCCACTGCCCACTACTTAGCGCCTACGAGGTTGTGCCCCAATCCAGTTTCGATTTTGGCTTACAGCCATTTTGGTGTTTGTTGTTGTGTCTCCCTGCCCGCCTCTCCGCCCCGCTCCCGCCTCCCAGCTGCTCCTCCCTCCCACTGATACTGCTAGCTCGACCCTCTGTGAGTGGAGCTGTGACCGTCCTGAAGCCTTCAGAGACGGCCGCTCCTCACGCTGCTCCTGGTGGTATCGTAGCGCTTCACTGCCTTGCATTGCTCTGATTGACCTCTGTTATAGTTCGAATTGCTCTGATTGATCTCTGTAATAGTTCGCTCTGCCCCTGCATCCATTAGTACCTGCTTGCTGCTAATTTTCATATCGTAGCGCTAATTTGCGAAAGCGCGCTTTGACTAGCATTCATTGGTGCTTCGCTGCCTTTGCCTGTATTAATATTTTGTGCCTGATTGTTGCCTGATTGGGCCGGTGCCACTGCCCACTACTTAGCGCTTACGAGGTTGTGCCCCAATCCAGTTTCGATTTTGGCTTGCAGCCATTTTGGTGTTTGTTGTTGTGTCTCCCTGCCCGCCTCTCCACCCCGCTTCCGCCTCCCAGCTGCTCCTCTCTCCCACTGATACTGCTAGCTCGACCCTCCGTGAGTGGAGCTGTGACCGCCCTGAAGCCTTCAGAGACTGCCGCTCCTCACGCTGCTCCTGGTGGTATCGTAGCGCTTCACTGCCTTGCATTGCTCTGATTGACCTCTGTTATAGTTCGAATTGCTCTGATTGATCTCTGTAATAGTTCGCTCTGCCCCTGCATCCATTAGTACCTGCTTGCTGCTAATTGTCATATTGTAGCGCTAATTTGCGAAAGCGCGCTTTGACTAGCATTCATTGGTGCTTTGCTGCCTTTGCCTGTATTAATATTTTGTGCCTGATTGGACCGGTGCCACTGCCCACTACTTAGCGCTTACAAGGTTGTGCCCCAATCCAGTTTCGATTTTGGCTTGCAGCCATTTTGGTGTTTGTTGTTGTGTCTCCCTGCCCGCCTCTCCGCCCCGCTCCCGCCTCCCAGCTGCTCCTCCCTCGCCCCTCCCCCCTCTACTAGCCATTTATGACAGATGCCTTTGCGCGCAGCGTTCACGCGCAGCGGTCGCGCCCCATGCGCGCCGAAGGTGCGCCAAAGGTAAGTCCGTCTACGCCCGTCCGCGCCTGGACTGCGCCCAGCGCCAGCCCCCCCCGGCCCCCGCAACTCCCATTCCACCCGCAAACCTCTCAGCACTTAACCCCGGCCGCCTCCCAGACTGCTACCAAGCCGCCCCAGGACACACCCATGGACCCTTCACCTGCCACTCCTGCAAGTTCGACTGCATCAAGACCCACACCAAACTCACAATCTCCAAACAGAGCTCCGAAACTAACCACCTAAAGTGCATCCTGCTCAACACCCGCTCAGTCCACAGACACTCCATCGAACTCTGGAACCTACTCGACACTACAACGCCGGACGTCGCCTTCCTTACAGAAACATGGATGAACGCCTCATCAGCCCCCGATATCGCCATAGCCATCCCGGACACCTACAAGATCATCCGAAAAGACCGCACCAACCAAACAGGAGGAGGCATCGCCATTGTCCATAAGAACACCATCCGCATCACGACCAGTTCCGACGATAACCTCGCTACCGCCGAACACCTTCACTTCCAGATTCACACCGACCCCAAAACCACTCTCAGAGGCACCCTCATCTACAGACCACCAGGACCCCACACACAATTCAGCGAAGACATCGCTGACTTCATCAGCTCTCATGCCCTCCCATCCGAGAACTACATTCTACTGGGAGACCTCAACTTTCACCTGGAAAAGAAAAACGACAACAACACCACCACCCTCCTGGACAACCTGGCCAATCTCGGACTCAAACAACTTGTTGACACCCCCACCCACCTTGCCGGACACACCCTTGACCCTATCTTCACCTCCAGCAAAAACATCTCCGTCGATCACACCACAGCCCTTCATTGGACGGACCACAGCTGCATTCACTTCAACTACATAAAGGCCACGACCCACAACCCCCCTCAACGTATTCCCCGAAGAAATTGGAATAAAATCACCACCGACCAACTCTTCACATCGCTTCACCAAAACCCCCCTGCCATTTCAGCGAACCCTAACCAAGCAGCCACCAACCTCACTCAGTGGATCATCCACAGCGCTGACAAACTAGCACCCTTGAAAAACCATCTAATCAAGCATGGTAACAAAAAAGCCCCCTGGTTCAACGATGACCTTAAAAAATCCAAAAAGTTCTGTCGTACTCTCGAGAAAACCTGGAGAAAAAACCCAACCACTGACAACCTAACCACCTTCAAGAACACCACCCGCAAACACCATCAACTGATCCGATCCACCAAGAAATCAGCTTTCAAAGTACGACTTGACAACAACGCCCAAAACAGCAAGGAACTATTCAACATCGTCAAAGAATTCACTAACCCCTCCACCGGCACTAACGACATCACTCCCTCCCAAGACCTCTGCGACTCTCTAGCCTCGTTCTTCCACAACAAAATCGCCGAAATACATAACAGCTTTGAAAACCAGTCCGAAGACCAGTCCACTCCACCCACCTCCGAACCAAAACCGCACTCCAACAACCTCTGCGCCTGGAACCCTATCACCACCGAAGACACCATCCGCCTGATGAACTCCATCCACTCAGGATCACCAACCGACCCATGTCCCCACCACATTTTCAACAAAGCAGACTCCATCATCGCACCCCATCTCCGCGATGTCATTAACTGCTCCCTCAACTCTGCTACCTTCCCGGAAAACTGGAAACATGCCGAACTCAGCGCCCTTCTGAAGAAACCCACGGCAGACCCAACCGAACTTAAGAACTACCGCCCCATCTCGCTCCTCCCATTCCCTGCCAAAGTCATCGAGAAAGCCATCAACAGTCAGCTCGCCACCTTCCTCGAATCCAACAAATCCCTCGACCCTTCACAGTCCGGTTTCCAAGCCAAACACAGCACCGAAACCGCCCTCATCGCTGCAACAGACGACATCCGAACACTATTGGACAACGGAGAAACAGTCGCTCTCATCTTACTTGACCTCTCCGCAGCCTTCAACACAGTCTGTCATAGCACCCTCATTCAACGCCTCAGTAACGTAGGAATACAAGGAAAAGCACTGGACTGGATCATCTCATTTCTCACTGGAAGAACACAGAGAGTCCACCTCCCCCCTTTCAAATCTGAGGCCACCGAAGTCATCTGCGGCATACCACAAGGATCATCACTCAGTCCCACCCTCTTCAACGTATACATGAGTCCCCTCGCCTCCATCGCACGCCAACACAACCTCAACATCATCTCATACGCAGACGACACCCAGCTGATCCTATCCCTCACCAAAGACCCAAACACCGCCAAAACCAACTTATACGAAGGAATGAAAGAAGTAGCCGAGTGGATGAAGATCAGCCGTTTAAAACTAAACTCGGACAAAACAGAAGTCCTCATCCTAGGGCCATCCCCCTCTGCCTGGGACGCCTCATGGTGGCCTCCAGCCCTCGGAACCACACCCATACCTACGGACCATGCACTTAACCTGGGCTTCATCCTGGACTCCTCCCTCTCGATGACCAGACAAGTCAACGCCGTCTCATCATCCTGCTTCAACATCCTACGAATGCTCAAAAAAATCTTCCGTTGGATCCCCACCGAAACAAGAAAGACGGTTACCCACGCACTGGTCACAAGCCGACTGGATTACGGATACACCCTCTACGCCGGAACCACAGCCAAACTACAGAAAAAACTCCAACGCATCCAAAACGCCTCAGCCAGACTCATTCTGGATATCCCTCGGCAAGCTCACATTTCCGGCCACCTGAAAGACCTCCATTGGCTCCCTGTCAACAAGAGAATAACGTTCCGTCTCCTCACCCACGCACACAAAGCCCTCTACGACCTAGGACCCGAATGCCTCAACACGCGTCTATCCTTCTACACCCCCTCCCGACAACTACGATCGTCCAATCAAGCCCTCGCTGCAATTCCGCGCATCCACAGATCCACCATGGGGGGAAGATCCTTCTCCTACTTAGCGGCCAAAACCTGGAACTCTCTCCCCACCCACCTCCGCCTTACACAGAACCACCTCTCCTTCAGAAAGCAAATGAAAACTTGGATATTCGACAAGTAATAACACCTCCCTCCCCCAAGCGCCTTGAGACCCTCTGGGTGAGTAGTGCGCTATATAAATTTTGGAACTTGAACTATATTTTTGCCAAACACTCTGGGGCATATTATCAAGTGGCAGCGATAATTATCGCTGGCCGCTCTTAGCAAGAACTTTATAGCCGGCTATCGCTGGCAATTATTGCCATGCTATTGCTGTATTAACAACGCGTAGCGTAATGGTGATAATTTTCCAGTGATAGGGGTGTTTTCCATGGAACATCGCCGGAAAACCAGCGTTGTTCCAGGGAAAACAGCGATAACCTTGCTGATACGACCCTGTGGCCATATCAGCATAATCCAGCCCCATTGTTAGGTATAGGTAAGTCAGCATTTTAGCAGACGTTAATTTTTGGCGAAAACTGCGGTTTTCGCCAAAAACTAATGTCTGCTAAAATGCGTGGGCCTCCTTGTAAATATCACGATGTACATTTAGCGATATTTTACAAGGTAGTCCGTTAGGGGTACACCCAGTGATGCCCAATTTGCATCAGTCTGGCGTCGGGAAAACCGGTACGAACATGCGCTAATGCATGTCAGCACCACCTTGGAAATAGAGCGATAAAAATATCGCCGCTTTAGCAGCACTTTTTGCCGCTAAAGCGGCGATACTGCCCTTGTTAATATGCCTCTCTGTGCTTTGTGAGTAGCACACATGGGTTTTGTATCTAGTCAAAATGTACTCACACGCTTGCATGTGCTCTGAGGCGACTCACCTCTGTAAATTCTTCTGCTGCAATATATTTTCTCAAATGAAGGCTTATATTAGCATGAGTGTTTTCACCTTGCTTTGTAACAGAGGCGAGATCAGCGTATTTTGCACTCTTGTGATTCTGGGCCTTTGTGAATTCATTGTGCGTCATGTAGTGAGGGGCTGGCTGTGCTTCGTTGATTTCTTGTTGAGGCAAGCAATATCTTTTTCATTTCCTCCATTTCCGGGCGCCTGTTATGAGTGTTGCTGGTCTCTAACCTGGCTGCTCCAGACAAGGACACCGAGTTTACATGGGCCACTAGTATATGCAGTAGACCTTTGTACTCTCTACCACTCCTATGTGACTCTTAGAGTATATCCATTCGTATCCCTTCCCTATGTATATAGAGATAACTCTAATCACTAGTATATGCAGTAAACCTTTGTACTCCAGTGGCGTCACTAGGGTTGGTGTCACCCGGTGCGGGTAACTCATGGTGTCACCCCCTCACGACTTAACGCATGGACCTCCTCCGCTCCGAGTCCATCAGTGGACACAGATGGCAAATATATATATGTTCATACAGTTTCTCTTTACTGCGGCATGTGATGAAATCACAGAACCATATTTTCATCTCGTGATTGACTGTCTCTTTCACTTTAAAATCTGGTTCCTCTCTTCTCTTTGTGGGCACTTGAAAGGCGCAGCATGAATGCTCTATTTTCTAACTGGTAACCCCATAACGCCGATTTTACCTCCAACAGACCAGAAACCCAAAAGAGAAATGGCACAGCCAGTGTGTACCCAGAGAAGCAGGGCCCCAACCGAGGGAATGACCAAATTAACAAATCACAAGTCAGCAGAAACACAAATCCACAGCCAAAAGCACAGGGACATAAAGGCTGCCACTGCCAGGATGGACAATAAGGCAGCAGGATGAAGACCGGCCAGCAAAGCAGGCATATTTCAGCCAAAGCAGTTCACTTCATAGTATACGTATGAAGTGAACTAACTGTGAAGTGAACCACCTGCAAGTGAAGTGACGAGTTCAAGGAAAGGCCTGGCCTGCTCCCTGCCTTGAGCAATGAATCATGCAGCCGGCCGTGTGCAACTGCAAGCACAATGCAACGCCCGGGTCAGGACTAGCCTAGGAGGCTGGAAGGGCGGGGCCGGACAGGGTCTTCCGGTCTTCTATTTATTTATGCGTTTTTATATAGCGCTGACTTTACCCAAAGGCGTCAGAGCGCTTCACAATAGGAACAGTAAAGAAACATGAGGAGAAAATTACAAGTGAACAAATTACAAAAGCAAACGTTAAGTTACAAGAGTCAAAAGTGACAATTGTGAGCAAACAAAATACATGAGGTTGCAAACGGTGCATTACAAGAGGAAAAAGTGACGTGTGCAGGTTACAAGTGCTTAAAAGATAAACTATGACTGAAGGCAGGTTTTGAATTTTACAATCCCTGAATGTAAGAGCTTCACATCCACTGTCTGAATGCCAGCTGCCTTATCTCCACGAGTAATTAAACTAATAACAATGTATTCAAGCAATTACTAATGCGTCTTTCTTACTAAAGGAACACTTTTGTGAAAAATTTGAATAATGAAATACTGAGCAAAAAGCACTGTTTCTAAACTTATACCTTGCAGTTAGCATGCAATTCCTTAAAGATGGTTCATAATTCATTAAGCAGGTATATTACAATGGTAACCTGAGACCTATCTCACTCAAGAATGTCTGCAATGAAAGCAGTAACTAGCTGAGCTTCCTTCGTAAAATACAAATCTGTGACCTGCATGGTGCATGCTTCACTTTGCAGCTGGGACATCACATTAACTCTGTCTCTTTATACTTTGTATGAGTCAGGCCGGCCTGTAACTAGACTGCACACAGATCTCGCCAGCAAGTGTATGCACCACCAAAGTTATCTTACAGCTCCAATGCTTTGTAATTTGTTGGGTAAACAAAGATCTCTGCACCAGGTGTCTACAGTCTAATCCCAATAAACTATTTTAAAGTGAAGTCTGCTCAAGAGAAAACAAAGTACAATTAGAAGAGGTATAATACTGCAATATATGGTAGACACTCAAGCACAAGAACAAACGTTACGTTCGTAGGCAATGGTGGCACTTGTGCAAGTATCAAAGCAAACAAAATGCCATTACCGCGCAGTCCCCGGCAACACTCACTTGAAAGATCTGCCAAGGTCGGTGCCCTTTTTGTCAACTGGAGAGCATCGTTATATTCCCACCCAGGTAGATTTGTCCACACACCCACTGTGTTAATCTGAAGAGGATCAAGTGCACACAATCTGACAGTCTTTCTGTAGAGCATCACCCCCATTGCCATTGGGCACACCATGAGATGTGACTGTATTCCTATTGTGCTAGAAGGAGCATGGGTTACAACTTTTGTGAAACAAAACGCCTACTGTACATCCTGACAGAACACTGTCTGTCTAAATAACCACCTTAGACATCTGTACTGCTTTACAAAAGAGACACGATGAACACTGCGGAAACAACACCCTCCGTTTAGCATTATAAACCCATAGAATGTGCGAATACCGGTTGTATTGAATCTGCACAACATTGCGTTCACAACGATTGAAGGGATAGATCAAGTTCAGATGGGGGGGAGGGTTGTATCTTCACCTAGATATTACAGGGGGGCTCCTTCTTGTTTAGGCACAGGGATGTGCGATTTAGCCAGAATGAAGCTCAGTGTGTTGGGTCTCCCTGCCGAGACGGCAACCCGGCTCTCCAGCTTCAGGGTCGGCCGCCCTGTACAGGGCAGCGTGAAGCAGACAGGTGTCCGGCAGTGGGCAGTGCCAGTGGCGCTTGATGGTGGCTGAAAGGTGGGCTTCAATGGTTACAGCTTTTCGAGTGGCCCCGACTCGAGACCTTGTGGGGGCTGGGATGTTAAGGTACCCCACTCTAGCGCTTGTCATAGTAGGGTGGTGCCTGTGATACTGTCTGAAGTGAACCCCCCACCCCTATAACAACTTAAGAAAGGGTGGGGAGGGACTGGGAGACCTTTACAATTAGCATGCAGGCACCAGGCCCCGTTCCTGGTGTTTGGTATTAACTCTGACCAGCTGGCAGGGTACTGCAGGAAAGCACTTCCTATACATCATGAGTTGCACCCTTCCAGAACAACAGTCTCGACATGGCTGCAATTGTTGGACTTGGGAGGAAGGCCCTAGCTGAATGCTAAGAAGAAAGACCTTCTTTTGTGTCAGTTCTTCCACATGCCACTTCCAGCCTGGCTGCATCTTGGCGCCTAAGATTTTTTCATGTCCACCACATCGAGGGTGTTGATTTAAAAGGATAATCTCTTTCAGAGCCTGCGCTGATTACTAGGTGATGAGAGCTTGTTTTGTGACTTGACTACACCGTGTTTTCGAATATCAGCGCTCACAAGTCGCACTTAGGGGGCACATCAATGATCATGAGGTGTGGTGGGGGGGCCCGGGCCCAAGGCCTTTCTTTCGTGACTGTCTGCCCGTAGCCCAACTAAGGAAGGTTAGAATTGAAAGCTAAAGTTTTAGCCTGGTGGTGCATCCGCGCGTTCGTTAGTCATTGTGCCAGTAACTTACAGTAAAAAAAAAAAGCATGATCATTTGTGTGCCACTGCACTGTCACATTTTTTAACTTAGTAAGTTCATGCACTGTCGAGTACTACTGTAATAAATAATAATATTTCTCTCTCTCACCGTCCCAAATTTTGAAGGGGAGACTGGAGAGACCACGACGGCGCTCGCGAATCCAATCGCGATAGCATCAACAAAAAGTCAGAATGATGGTGGTCTCTCTGATGTCGTCGTCGGTATTAATTGTTTATTCTCATGACGACCAGGCACCAGTGCGCATGCCGGGCGCGTGATCGCCGAGACGTGTCAGAGAGGGAGCAGCAGGTGCGCACTGCGCACAGCGCGCGGGGGCTGTCCCAGGGCCGTCATTGGTAGCGCAAATTAGATTGACGGCCCTGGGACCCAAAAGTAAACTGCCGCACGCATCACATCGCACCACCAGCCCAGGCAGTGACGATCGATCCGGATCATCATCACATATCATAGTCAGTATCTGGTGGCGCGGTGCGTCGTGCTGCTGGCGGTGCGCTGAGTCTGACTAGCAGTAGTAGTGGCCAGGAGGGCGGAGGCGGCTAGATTGGTGTCACCCCCAGATTGGGGTGACACCCGGTGCGGTCCCCCCCCCTGCACCCCCCTAGTGACGCCGCTGTTGTACTCTCTACCATTCCTATGTGACTCTTAGAGTATATCCATTCGTATCCCTTCCCTATGTATATAGAGATAACTCATCACTAGTATATGCAGTAAACCTTTGTACTCTCTACCATTCCTATGTGACTCTTAGAGTATATCCATTTGTATCCCTTCCCTATGTATATAGAGATAACTCTAATCACTAGTATATGCAGTAAACCTTTGTACTCTCTACCATTCCTATGTGACTCTTAGAGTATATCCATTCGTATCCCTTCTCAATAAATATAGAGATAACTCTAATCACTAGTATATGCAATAAACCTTTGTACTCTACCATTCCTATGTGACTCTTAGAGTATATCCATTCGTATCCCTTCCCTATGTATATAGAGATAACTCTAATCACTAGTATATGCAGTAGACCTTTCTACTCTCTACCATTCCTATGTGACTCTTAGAGTATATCCATTCATATCCCTTCCCTGTGTATATAGAGATAACTCTAATCACTAGTATATGCAGTAGAGTAGACCTTTGTACTCTCTGCCATTCCTATGTGATTCTTAGAGTATATCCATTTGTATCGTTTCCTTGAGTGACTTTACTATTTGTACATTTGCAATTTTTCTTTCTGTTTGTATCTCTTCCTTGTGTGACTTTACATCTTGTACATTTGCAATTTTTTTTGTTTGTATCTTTTATGTAACGCATGTAATCCTAAGTACTTATGTTTTGCAACTGGTTCTTATGTAAAGCGCTCTGACACCTTCGGGTAAAGTTTGCGCTATATAAAATCGCATTAAATAAATAAAAATAAAATAAAATACGTTGACGAGGTCACAGGGCTCTGGAAAAAGCCATCCTTTGCACACAGTCACAGGCTGCTGGAGAGACAAGTCCAGCTGCTCAGACCCCTGGTGCTGCATACAATCACATCTTCCCACCAGGCTGCAAGAAATGAAAGCACATTCCGCCGAGGGGCACTTGCATGATTTACTTTGCTGGAGCCTGGAGGAGGAGAGAGGGATGGGGTGCTCAAGCTAGAGCAGTCATCAAATGAGTGTCGCCACTGCCATGTGCCTACAGACAGTGGCCGTGAGGAAGGAAAGGACCAGCAGTGGACACAGGTAATGTGCAGGCTGGGCGAAGGTTACCAGACATGTGGATATACGTCTTCCATTGTTTTCCTGGTAATCTGGAACAACTTTTCCACAGAAAATGTCACTAGCTGCCAAGTGGGCTCATGTCATGTGGGACACCTTTATCCAGTCCTGGCTTTTAAGCAAATAGCACTTTCTATGCTGAGATGTTTGAAACAATTCTTACAATAATAAAAGTAAAACTACATGTCCCAAAATGCACCGTCCTATAAGACAAGTATTTGCAATTAAATAGGTCTCGCATTTGCGAGAGTTTACGTTATTGGCATTGTAAACGACAATGCCTTTTATTTATCTGTTTTGCTAATTAACACAAATAAAAGGCGTTGTCATTTACAATGCCATTAGCTCAAACTTTTAAGTTTGCCCCCTTTGCCATGCCACTGTGCGAATGTTTAGCCGTTTTTCAGTACCATATGATTGCACGTGACCCAAGTTCTGCCAATGTCACTTCTGGCTATTTCATTGACGTCAAAGATTGTACCTTCTACTTTAGTTCGTCGGCTTCAGAACATTTATACTTATTACTTATTAGCCTGACTTGTGACTTCTACCATCCCTCCGTCCTTCCACTTCACAGCATTGCACATTTACCCCTACGTTCGTGCTTAGAAACCGAAGACGTGGTAAAAAAAAAAAAGGGAAAAAATACTAAAATAATAAACTATTGACATATAAACAAACTAGTATATGCATTTGAAATGAACGTGATGCATGTCAATCCATCCACGAGTACTATTTAAAATTCCATTACTCCGTGTTTCATTTCGTAGTGCACCAACGCACGTAATGACCACTAGGTGGCAAACAATCGTAAAGAATAAAATGTCAGTACTCTTAAAATAAAACATATTCAGCTTTCAAGTGGGTACTTATCCACAGAAACCCGCAGTTGCCTAGCTACTTGTTGAGATAGCTCAGGCTAAATTGATGCTTGATTGTATATTATAAAACATATTTGTACTTCTATCTTACATTCAACTGTTGTATCAGTTCAAGGGAGAGTATATGCTGTAGTGTAGACACCATGCGTCACATGCGGGAACGTTAATCATATAACAACCCAAACACTCACTAGGTAACACATTTTCATCTTCATTGGGGCTCAAGTTGACCGTATGTATCCAATACTTGATAGTAAATTAGATAGTTAATGTTCACATCTAATCACCTATTTGCTACTATGAACTGCTTTTTGTATGTATTTCCGAAAGGGAGCTGTAGTATTAAACCCAGCAATGCCATAATGTTAAAAACTAAAAACAATATAAACTAAGTTTAAGAAAAAAATACAAAATAGTCCTGATGCTCGAAACACTAGTTTAATATGTAGTGACCCACCGAAGATCACACATCGCAGTGGGTTGCAGGAGCTGTATTCTAGTATGTCAGGGAGGGGGCTACAAGGCAACCCATCTATCGGAACGACCCAGTGCTCATTCAGAGAGGTCAACAGAACACAATTGCTCAGGGGGTGGGGGGGGGGGGGGGGCGACACGTGTTTCGCCCCTTTTGGTGGGCAGGCCTGGGGCTTTCTCAAACCTAAAAGTATGTTGTCTTTAGGGATGAATGAATTGTCGAAACTTGATTAAGTGTGCTTTAATATGCACCTTAAACATTCTGTGTATTCCTTCAAACATAATCAAATCAAAAATTAAAAAGCAACATGGAGCATCGTGTGCTTTGAAACCTCGCATACTATACATTTGTGGTTATAAATAATTGAGAAAGAATGCTTGTGTAGTGCACAGCTTTAATGTTTGGTCAAATGAGAGGGCCATGCCCCCCCTAAACGTATGCTACTGGCTAGGGGCCTGCGGCAGTTCATAGTTCTCTTGTAACTTTGGCTTTTCTGCTTAATAAATAAATAAATTTTTGCAAAATAACACAATAGAAAAACGGAAGAACTGCACTGCTTCTCAGTTGAAAGAAGAATAACAACCAAATGAGAAAAAAACAGAAAGACTCGAATTGCTACCCTCTAGGGAAAGTAATAAAATTCAAAATACTTTTGCACATTTTGGGCAAAAAGTTTACATCCCTCCAGGAACCGCACTATAAACACAACATAAGGTGGGCACTGACCGGCGAGATTGATCTCTCAGCAAAGATGCAACCATAGGGAGAATGGAGACCGAGCAATCAGAATACTAGGCCCACAACTAGTCTGGACCGGCCTAAGGCTTTAGAACGATGCTCTCATCTCAAGCTATTAAAGTCACAGGATCATTCTAAGGATTCCACATTATAAACCAGTAAAAGATCTGACACAAGCAGGTAGTAACAGGTAATTTATCATAAGTAATTGATACATGTCTCTCTTGGTTGACCAATTGCATTTAAAGTAAAACTTCCCATCCAGTATTGTACATTTCTGAAAATGTGTTTGGAATCTCTTGAGCTAAAAAGAGTGTGCTCTCCAGTCAAAATATGCATACCTCCATTTACAGTGGTGTCACTAGAAGTGAATTGTACGGTGCACACATTGAGCCGCAGATAAAACAGGTGGAACCACCTACAAAGTTCAATCATAGTATGACCTACTGGTGGTCGCCAGTAGGTAGTTATAGTAAGGACCTTGTTTCTTTTCAAAAAGCGTTTTTTTTGCTTTTACAATATCTTAGGTGGCATTTGACAAATCTTTGCGAAATTTTCAAAACTAATGGTCCACTAACTTTGGCTGCTGTGTTGAACATTTCTAGGTAATTGGTTAAGCGGGGGCCAAGAAAAAGGGGGGTCCCAAAATAAGTTTTCCCCATGTTCATATCTGTAGGAAAATCATGACGCTGCTACAGCCCGAACTGCTGAACGGAATTCCACCAAATTTGGCAGAAAGGTAGCTCTTGGTCCAGGGTGCAATTTTATTGTTAAATGGTGTAAATCCGTTCAGTAGTTCCTGAGAAATGTAAACATTTCTCAGATATAGAACTGGGGACGCGGAGGATCTGCAAACCCTCCCAATCTCGTGCTGGAGATCTGATTGGCTGCTAAGATTTCAAACCAGAAAGGTTGACAGCCATCTTGTGACCCGGTTGAACCAAGCCACAAGAAAAAAGGTGAAAAAATGCTGAATAACAGGAAAAGGAGTTTGGGTAGAAACATCTTGACCCCCTAAGCCTGCTCAAGGGGTCCCACAGGGACCGCCACCTCGCCGGGGCTATATATATATATATATAATTAGGAATGGGGGTTCCTGCCCCCCACGCCGTCCAGGGGACCGCCACCTTCCCGGTGCTATGTTGAAAATAATGTGTGGAGGGCAGATGCCCCCCCACATCACCTGGGGATCACGACCTCCCTGAGGCTACTTACAAATGAGAAGGGGGTCACTCGCCTCCCCTCCTGAACCGTAATTGGTCCTGGGGACCGCCACTCCCCAGGGCCGGCACCAGCAATGTCCCGGGGAGCCCACCCCGGGACATTGCAGTTTGCTATAGGATGGTGGGAGCACTTCTCCCGCCATCCTATAGCAAACAGTCTGCTCGCTTTGAACAAGCGAGAGCACTTTGCTCTTGATTGTTCAAATCAAGCACATGTTGCTTTTTATCCCCAGGGAGCTCTATGTCAGCAGCTCCCTGGGGGTAAAGCACAAGTTACTACTTGTGTAACGATATATCTGTAAGAGACATTAGTTAGTGATAGATTCCTTACCTTAGAATATCCCCAGGCGTCAGACTGGATCCGGAATTTTTTTGCGTAGCAGTACCCATGCGTGTCGGTAGGCGTCGAACGCGGCTCTGCGTCCGTCGTCGGCGTCGTGGGCGCCGTGATGACGTCGTCGGAGTACTTAGACGCCGCCACCGCGTGCTGACATCAGTTCTTATACACAGCTTTTCCGCGCCAGATACGCAGAGCCATGATAGAACCAACACTGGTGCCATGAAACTAGGGCCCTGAAAGGGGATGACCGTAACCCTAGATATCGGTTCGCAGAACGGGGAGGATGGGTGGGTCGGTAAGGAATCTATCACTAACTAATGTCTCTTACAGATATATCGTTACACAAGTAGTAACTTGTGCATCTGAAAGAGACACGTTAGTGATAGATTCTTACCTTAAAATAGATACCCCAGCAATACCAACCCCGGTGGTGGGTCTGCAAACCAATAATCACACCAGAAAGTCCTGGAGGACGGAACGGCCAAAGAAGCCATCCCTCCGGACTTGGCTGTCCAGGCAGTAGTGTCTTGCAAACGTGTGCAGCGAGGCCCACGTAGCTGCCTGACAAATGTCCTGCAAGGGCACTCCTCGGCCCAGGGCAGTCGTAGTCGCCGTGGCCCGAGTGGAATGAGCCCTCAGCCCAACAGGAGGTTTCTTCTTAGCCAAGGAGTAACACGCCTGGATGCACAAGATGATCCACCGAGAGATGGTCCACTTGCGTCCCTTCTTGGCGCCCACGTAACCAACAAAGAGTTGGTCATCCACCCGGAACTGGCGTGTGCGATCCAGATAGTAAGAGAGCGCACGTTTTGGGTCCAGGCGGTGGAGCCTCTCTTCCTCTTTCGAGGGATGCGGAGGCGGAAAGAATTTGGGCAAGGTGATGGACTGCCCGATGTGGAAGGCCGTGACAACCTTGGGCAGGAAGGAGGGTCTTGTCCGCAACACAACCTTGTCCGGATGGACAGAGAGGAAAGGAGGTGTGGAAGTAAGAGCCTGGAGCTCACTCACTCTCCTGGCAGAGGTGATGGCAACCAGGAAAGCAGTCTTCAAAGTAAGAAGACGGAGAGGACAGTTATGGAGCAGCTCAAAGGGAGCACACATTAGATAAGTAAGCACAAGGTTCAAGTCCCACTGGGGGAATCTAAATGACAATTAGTGCGGTTGGTGCACAGCCTATGGTTTATGTAACTTTAGAGAAAATAGTTTACTTGTGGTTTTGTATGGTTGGGTGCTCTCAAGGTGGCGTGTCCGTCCTAAACACGTCGAAATCAATATGACTAGTTTGTGTTTCCAAATGTTGGAAGCATCCCTTGTTTAGGCACACCTTTGGTTCTTTGAAATAAAGACTCCTCAATTTATTTCAAGTAGATTTCCAATTTTTATTTCATTCGAAACGCTTCTTGGTTAGAATTGTATTTCATTCCGTTTCAAAGTTTTAAATGATCAGTACATGTGTGGCTCTTTTCATATCTGCTCCAATGCATTTCGGGCAGTATGCCCTTCTTCCGGGAGCCTATCTGTAAACGTAAAGGATATAACGTATTGATATTCTGTACCTATATTCATATCATCACATAGCCACTGTTTAACAGTGTATTGTATGTGTTTAACCCAAGTGATTCAGTGCAATATAGTGCCCGTTGGTGTTGTGTGAAAAAAATATAGAATGGTAAATATAAACTCACGTGTGTTCATAAAGTTTGAACCGCGTGCTGTTAGAAGAAACGAAGAGTTAACGGCAATGATCTAGACAGAATGTAACAGCATGAAACTGTTCATTGCACCAGATAAACTTACTTTAGCAGAAGACGCCAAATGTTTGGCGTCTTCTGCTCCGATGAAGAGGAGCTTCTGAGAGGGACACAGGTGTGACTTCGGCACATTGATGGAGAACCCCAGCAGGTGCAGGAGGTTGGCCGTAGTCTGGAGGTGGCTGACGACTGTCTGGGGCGAGCCCGCCTTCAACAACCAGTCGTCGAGGTAGGGGAAGACTGAAACCCCTAACCTGCGCAGATGAGCTGCGACCACCGCCATCACTTTCGTGAACACCCGTGGGGTGCTGGTAAGGCAGAAGGGGAGCACGGTAAACTGAAAATGCTCGTGGCCTACCGTGAACCGCAGGTAACGCTGGTGGGCCGGCAGGACGGGGATGTGAAAATAAGCGTCCTGCAAGTCCAACGCTACCATCCAGTCTCCAGGGTCTAGGGCAGCCAAAACCTGAGCCGATGTCAGCATCTTGAACTTCTCCTTCCGAAAGAAGCCGTTGACGTTCCGTAGGTCCAAGATAGGGCATAGGCTCCCTTTGCCCTTCTTGGGTACCAGAAAGTAGTGGGAGTAACAACCACACCCTACTTCTGGCCCAGGAATGCGCTCGATGACCCCCTTGGCCAAGAGGGCCGTAACTTTCTCTTGCAGAAGTTGCAAGTGATCCCCCTACACGTGGTGGTACTGCGGTGGCATGGCTGGAGGGGTCGCCTCGAAGGGGAGGGAGTAGCCCCTTCGGACGATTTGCAGCACCCACCTGTCCGATGTGACAGTGCGCCAGTGGAGGTGGTGATGGCGAACCCTGACCCCCACTAGAATCACATGGGCCTGGAAGCATGGACTAGGAGGGTTTAGAGGCGGATGCTGGAGGGGCAGGTGTGGACTGGCCTCACCGTTGTCCCCGACCGCCGCCACGGCGGTTTCCACGTCCGCCACCGCGCTGGATGGTAGTCTGCTGCACGTGGCTGGCAGGACGTGTGGGGGCGCCCCTTCCTTGGCCACGAAAGGGGCAAAAGGCAGCCGTTTGCTGGCGCGGGGCCGAGAGGCCCAAGGACTTGGCCGTAGCCCTGGAGTCCTTAAAGCGCTCAAGCGCATGGTCTGCCTTGTCGCTAAAGAGGCGACGGCCATCGAACGGCATGTCCATAAGGGTGTTTTGGACATCGGCCGAGAAATTGGTGGACCTCAACCAGGCGTGACGACGAATCGTCACCGTCGTTGCCATTGCTCTGCCCAGAGAGTCGGTAGTGTCCAGCCCACACCGGATAGAATACCGTGCCGCATCTCGGCCCTCCACAAGGGCCAGGCCGAGTTTAGCCCGTACCTCCAGCAGGCATTCTGGCAGCACGGCCGCGACCGTGTCCCACAGAGAGTGGGTGTATCGGCCCAAGAGGCACACGGTATTGACTGACCGCAATCCCAAACTCAGGGAGGAGAATACCTTTTTTCTGTAGGTCTCGTACCTCTTGGATTCCCGGTCTGGGGAGCCAACGGGAATGCGGTCTGGGAATTGGAGGCCTGGATAACCAGGCTCTCAGGTGGGGGGGGGGGTAGACAGAAAGCAAGGGTCACCCAGAGCCGGGCGGTGGCGTCTGGCCATGTTCCTATCCACAGGCTGCCCTGTGGCGGGCCTGGACCAAGCGCCAAAAAGAACGTCTGACAAGGCCTCATTAAACAGCAGCAGAGGCTCGGCCGAGCTTGACTGCGGTTTAAGGACCTCAGTGAGGAGGTTAGTCCTCACGGCTGCGACGGGGAGCTCGAGGCCCAGGGCCTTGGCCGCCCTCATCAGCACCACGCTATAAGCAGCCCCCTCCTCTGTAGCCACGCTAGGAGGGGAGACAAAACCAGTGTCGGGCGAAGTGTCCAGACCACTGGCCTCCTCAAGCTCTCCTGTCCAGTCCGCAGAAGACTGGCACTCACGTGCCAGAGGGTCCTCAGACCCCTCCCAATCCTCCTCATCACCCACCGCCTGGTACTCAGGCTCAAAAGATGGGGCCGGGTCATAGAAATAAAATTCTCCTATCTGCGACACCCGTGGGGCCGATGCCGGCGAGGTCGTGAGGTCGATCGGCAGCGACCCGGATCTGGAACCGGACCCAGAGGGGCCCTGCGGCGTCGGGACCGAAGTCGCCGACGGTGTCGGGCCGAAGTACCCGACGGCGCCGGGGCCGAAGCACCCGGCCCGCGTGAGGACCCAGTCGGAGCCGCTTGGCCCGAAGGCGCCGCGGAACCCGACGGAAGAGCGAGCGACCTCATAGCCATGAGGAAGTCTGCAATCTCCCCCGGCGTCGCGTCCTGTCCAGGGACCGGCGGGTGGGGAGCAGGCCGCGACACCTGCGGCTCCAGCGGAGCCGCGTGGGCAGTGTCGCCCAAACCCCCAGCCGCGTCGGGGGGATTCAGAAGAGCGATGATGCCTCTTCGACTTCTTGTGCCTCTTACCTGAGGACTTCGAGCCCGAAGACCGATGACGACTCCCGGAACCGTCGTGGCTCCGGCCCTGCGACCGGTCCCTCGACCTCCTTTCGGACTGGGACCTCGAGCGACGCGGGGCAGACTGCCGAAGCTCGAGTCGCTTACGGAACCGCTCCCGTCTAGCCTTAGACGTCAGGGCCCGGCAGTCGGAGCAGGACTTGTGGTCGTGGTCCAGGCCTAAACAGTGCAGGCACCGGCGATGGGGGTCGGTAACCGACATCAGTCGGTTACAGTTGGTGCAGGGCTTGAACCCGGGCATCCCTACCGGCACCGTCGGAGTCGAATAGACTTCGAAAATGGATCAAAAAGGATCTCAAAAGGTTAGTCAAAAAGTGATTAGGGTACAACTTTTTCCAGACCTGCGCTAGCTGGCGGCGGAAAAAAGAAGAACTGACGTCAGCACACGGAGGCGGCGTCTAAGTACTCCGACGACGTCATCACGGCGCCCACGACGCCGACGGTCGCGGAGCCGCGGACGATGCCTACCGACGCGCATGGGTACTGCTACGCAAAAAAATTCCGGATCCAGTCTGGCGCCTGTGATATTCTAAGGTAAGGAATATATCACTAACGTGTCTCTTTCAGATAAGCCATGCCAGCTCTCGCAGGAGGCAGTGCCGACCGGGACCTGGGGGAGCTACAGGCTCCTCTACAGTCCCCAACCAGCTGGCCATGCCCCAGGGGATGGGGCCTCTCCCCCTTTATAATCTGAAAAAACTAGAAAGGCATAGCCCAGGGGGATGGGGTCCCCTGGGCCAAAAGCTGCCTCAGGAGGGGGGCCACATGGCCCCTCTTCTTTTTTTAGTTGAAAATGTCAAAGAAAATGGGTCAGGCCCCGGGGCCCAAAAGCATCAGGGGAAGGGGGAGCCACACAGCCTCCCTTCCTAAAATTAAAAAAAAAAAACCCAAAAGCCAGAAACTCGCCAGAGGGCTCGCCTCCTTTTCCCACTACTCTGCAAACGCACCTCCTTGCGCTCTCTTGGTTGGGAGATAAAGTACCCTTCACTCTTGAGGGTCCTTGTGGGCCAACTAGCCCACCTATGACCTCCAGTAAGCCCCACATAGTAGGACTGCTGAGAGGTGCTCGGAGGCCATGGCCCTTTTCCCACCATTCTGCAAATGCACCTGTCAGCGCACAGCTGGTGGGGCTATGAGTCCCTTTATGTCCTGAGGGCCTTAGGACTAAAGTGGACTTCATCCCCCAAGTAGGAGTGCGCCAGTAGGAGCGTTTGCAGAATGGTGGAGAAAGGGGGCAGGGCCTCTGACCACCTCTCAGCACTCCAGCTGTGTGTGGCTTACTAGAGGTAACAGTAGAGCTAATCGTCCCTCATGGCATTTTGGAACAGCTAGTTTCTCCAAGAAACGGCGAAGTGTTAGCCGATCAATGCGATCAAAGCTGTTTTAGGTATATAAAGACCAAAAAGATAGGGAAATTTCAGAGAGCTACATTCTTTAAGCAGATCATGTATAATCGCAGAATTTGAACGATTGTGCTCTGCCCCTTGCGAAAGCCAGCTTGGAGATGTGAGAATATGTAGTTGTCCTCCACCATTACAGAACATTTTGCCTACATCGACCGGTAGGGAAATAGGGAGATAATAGGTGGGGTCATCTCTCCTCCCTTTTTTGTGGATTGGAACTATTACAGAGGACTCCCAGCAGTCAGGAACAACACCTTCCTCCAGTATGGTGTTGAATGCTGCTGTCAGAGGACCCAGCCACGCGTCCAAGTTGGTTTTGAACACGTCAACTGCCACCTTATCTGGGCCTGGAGCTTTCCTCAAGTTTTGATGTTGTGTGGTCTGGTCTATTTCCATTTTACTAAAAGAGATTTCTTCAATATGGTGGTTACACAGGGAGGCTAAGGCTACAACCTGATTCTTTTGGGCTCCATGCAGGTACTTTACTGCAATTCCCTAATCACCCTCCCTGATCTCTTGATATAGGGAGGCAAATGCAGGGCTTATGTTAAGTTTGAGATTCCTGAAAGGTCCTGCGCAGCCCCAGCCTATGATTTCCCAGAACATTTTTGTCAATTGCATCTTTCCAGGCCTCGGTGCACTGGTTCTTCTTCTTGTATCTTGTGAGGTGTTTGTAGGACCTTCTGGCTTCCAGCAGCTGTGTTTCGCCACCAGGGTATTTCTTCTATTTTCGGGGCTTCACTAAGCTCTTCTTTTTACAGCAATCCTTGTCATATCAATCTAGATGACTATACAGATTCTGTTTGGTGCGATTTCTCAAATTGAGTTTCTGGAAAATCAAGCACAAGATGGTGTGGATTGTGGTCACTTTCTATTCTTTCTTCGACCCATATGTCGGAGACCAGATTCCCAGCCCCCTAACTGATCAATATGTAATTGATGGCACTAGCGCTTCCCAATAAGAAAGGTTGGTTTTGGGGGATCGTCGAAAGTAGTTCGACCATTCAGTGGCCTCAGGCTCAAGTTTAAGATAATCGCACTTAATAGTTTCGCTTTTTTGTTGTTGTTCTGTATCCCTTAGATGAAGGTGGTGGAAGCCCCAAGTATGGTCCTCCTCCATTTCTTTGCAGTCCTGCATGACTGGGTGGAGGCTGATATTCAGGTCCCCGCATTATATTATTATTCTGGCCTGATTGTCAGAATATGTGATTTGTGGCACTATCCTGCCTTAGGGATTTTAGAAGCATTGAGGTTTCATCCTTCCCACACGGTGGTAGACAGACGTTGATAAGGTTTAACACTCCTTCGCCTTTTTCCAACTTCAGGCATTGAATATCATTATTGAGGATGAGAATGTGATTTTAGCATTTTCGGTGCAGGAGGCTTTGACCCAGATAAGAAGGTCACCCTTTGCTATTCCTCTTGGCTGGCTTGTAGCAGGAGTATTGAAGGAAATTAACACCTGTAAATCTAGTCTCCAATCCCAGGTTTCTTACAGGCAACAGATGTTTTGTAGTGCCATATATGCTGCCCAGTTCTTGTCTTCCATCTTTTTGACTAATCCCGCTGTTCCAGCTATTTATCCACATTGGTTTAGACGCTGGATGGAGGGATTACTGTTCTCCCTATAAATAACTGTTTGGTCGCCGAGCAGTGTCTATAGGGTAACACCCAGAATGATGTTGTAGATTAGTGGGTCTAGTGATGGCTTTGGGCTATCTGCCTGGTAGCAATTGTAGACCTGTAGACATTACCACTGCAGCTTGCTTTGTTGCTCCATGGAACCTTAGTTTCTTGAGATCGTCTTTTGATGTGAGGGCATAAGAGGGACCACATGCTCTGGTCAAGTTTGATAAATAGTCAGACCATTATTTGGGGCTCGGGCTTTGGTGCTTTTGGATCCCACCTCAAACTTGGGAGGGTATGGTTTTACAGACAGCTACTCGACTATTACGCACCAGGTTGCCAGGTCTTTGACATAGTCTGATGCAGCAAAATTTCTCCAGAGCGTTAAAGTCTGCTTGCTCCCTCGCGGGAGAAAACGTACACTAAATAGGTCCTTAGAAGTTATTTGGAACGATCCTATCAAGGAGTTGTCCAGTTTGAGAGTGTTACCCCTGTTTAGAATATTGTGGTTCCCTGACTGATACATCGCGTAAAAACTAAAGTCTGGGCCCTTGGTGCATCTGAGTGGGGCATCTAGGTTCTCCATGGGAGTCCTTTGGTTGAAGGCCAGATTTTTGACTGGCTAGGCCCTGCATCGCTGCATGGACTACAGCATTTGTATACATAGCTTCCTTAGCGTAACTTGATATTTTAGGGGCTTCTAGCACTGATCTCAAAAGAGAGTTCTGGATTCTCAGAGTCAGTGTGGACAGTGTGAGGGAGATTGTCAAAATTATCCTCTACCACCGTTCTCGATTTAGACTGGTTTCGAGAATACAGTTGAGCTGCGTTGAAGTTCGCTAAGTTAATATTAGATAAAGTCACAGGGACAAAATTGCTTTTCTGTACTAACGCAGCTCCAATGCCATCTTTCATCGTATGTTGATTAATTGCAAATCATCCTTGGCTAAATTCTTTCTTTAGTCCCACTTCTTGCAGTTCTAATGGCCATCATCAATTGTGACTCATCTGGCCCCACTCCAGGGCCTTGCTGTGGCAATAAATCTCTTAGGGCTCTTCCGGGGAGCCCATGTGGGGACACCCTGTTAAGCTGACAGTAACAGTACGGTCTGAACTTGCTTTGGGTGAGATCAAAGCTTGGGGGCCCTTAGTGCGTGTGGCAATATCATTAGTACAGCAAATATAGGAATTTTTCTCTCCTTTGCTGATCATTGGGCTAGCCACCTGGGTAGGTCTCTGGTCAGTGGGGAATCTGTTAGTAATGTGTGTGTAACTTGCACTGTTTGTCACATAGGAGGATATGTTAGGCAGAGGGTGGATCCTGAAGTGAAGGGTTGGTAGGCTGGAAGACCTGCAGATTATTTAGTAAAGATCCCAGAGTCGCGGCCACTTTATCCTTCCAAGCATCGGATGGCGGACCAGTAAAGCGTGCCATTCAGTCAAAATACTTTATTCGGCTCTAATCGAGCCTTAAACGTGTGCTCAAAATTTAATTCATTTAACTCCATTTACATATAAAATCACAAATAAATACATATTACTTGCATTAAACACAGAAGAGAGAACATAATACAAATTTTGTATTTACTACGTATCCTAAATGCTGTTAAAATACAATTTAAAACAGCCTATATGATAGCCTTGGTGTTGTCTAGGGACAGTAAGCCAGCCAGAGCTATCTCGTGATTCCTGAATGTCTGTGCTAATAACGGATGGAGAAATTGCCTTCTCTGAAGAGTAGAAATCGTGTAGGACAAAATAAAGTACCTAGTGCGGTGATATGTAGGACAATCACTAGGACATGGGAGCCCGGAGTTATGCTGGGGCTTGGAGCCTGCTCCATGGTGCAATTTATTTAAGAATGGTTCAAGAGATCCAGAGGCCTTTATGACCTCCCCACAGGCCCCAAGGGCATGGCACTCACTGATACAGATACATTAATGATTCTTTGGGCACCTGTTTAGATAAACGCAGTGGGTGTCACCAGCCATATCTACTGGAACAGCAGTGGTCACCTGAGGGAGATCGATGGGAGTCATTAGGAGCTCTGTGTGGTGTTTGGCCGTGTAGCTGACTAATTTAGTGGAACATTGTTTCACTATCTTGATAACTGCATTCTTTGCAAGTCTGGACTGGCACCCAGCATGCCCCTATCATGTCATGAATCCAGAACATGTATTCATTGAAGCATAAATTAACATCAGATACTAAATGAATTCTACAACTGATTCATCCCTGGCAGTTTCAGTGGGAAACAGCTAACTTAATGATGGCTATTTAAGTGCATTCAATGGCCCCTCTATTGAGGGAAAGTGACTGATATTTAAGGCAGACCTCTGTAGCTTTTCTTGTAGTATATGCTGTGGTCTGCATAGGACGGTGATGTGGCACACAATATGCTACTTTAGTTGTTTACGATGCAGGCTTGTGCATGATTGCTTATGAGATGCTGATGCTGAGGGTCTGGGGTCTGTTTTTGCAGATCCAGTGGCATGGTATTGTAGTGTGCATAGAGACTTTGGCCCAGATTTAGGGCCTGATGTACAAAGCATTTTTCTGTGGCAAACAGCCTGATTTGCAGAATCGGGCCATCTGTGACTGTAAAAATGCTTTTTCTGATATACAAAATGCAATCAGTAACTTGTTACCGAATTACAATTTATATTTGCGATTCAGTATCTGGAAGGGGTGTGCTTTGGGTGTCCCTTACAAATACAGAATCAGTATGGTATGTTTTACTGTTTTTGCAACCGAATTCTGGTTGTACAACAATAATACTTTGCCACCAGATTAGAACTGGTGGTAACCCATTTTCAAAGGGGAAGGGTTCTCCAAGTGACCCCTTCCCCTTTGAGAATGTAAATAATTATATTTTAAAGCGCAGGAACCACTGCCTACTCTTAAAAAGTGAAACATCAAGGTTTTCCTTTTTTTCTATTTAAATATTTCTTGTTTTCCTTTAAGGAAAACAAGCTGCTTTTAAAAAAGATTGCCTATTAAAGAGCAATCACAGACATGGCGGTTTGTTGACCCCAGCAGGTCACTATCCCTGTGATGGCTTTGATTCCTAATGAACCGCAAACTGTGACCCACCTTATTAATATTCCTGAGGTAGGTCGATTTGCGACCCACAAAGAATCCCTAAATGAAACTCAATGACTTTCAAACAGTAGGAATACCGATTCCATAACTGCGGTTCAAAGAGAACTGCAATTAGGAAATCGGTATTGCAAATGTTTGTACATCTGGCCCTTAATTCTTAGTAGGCGGGATGTTTTCCGACAAGTCACCAGAGTAAAACACACTAATGACCTTGTGAAGGTCCCGTCTACCAAATATAGAACTGTCTGTCTGGCATTCACAGAAACTGCTGTCAAGGTGATTCCAGTGAATGCATTGAAACTTTGCCCTAGGGCGATGTCAAACATGACAGAGCTGTACAACCAAGTTTCCAAAAGTTTTCTATTTTCAAACACAAAAACCCAGAGTGGGTTTTTGAATTTGAAAATATAAGAAAAACAATGCGCCCCTTGCCATGGGAGTCATTTTTATTATTTTTTTGACTGCCCCTGACTGCCAGGGTTTGCCAGGTGGTGACGGGCAAGAAAAATGCCTATTTGTACATTCATCCTAATTGGACGGATTAACATATAGCCAATTCTCAAATGGCCCTTAATCCGTCGAGCTGTTTGAAGAAGTCTGGCCACGCCGGAGACAGATTAGTCTCTACCATGGTCAAATTATGGTCCTCCCACATTAAAATTCGGTGGGCGGACCATCATGTTGGCAGTAAGCACACTCCATCGCCGTTGCAAAAGAGTATGCATACCCCAACATTTAAATCTGGCCATATGTCACTGCAGTGATGTTGTTCGGTATGTTCTTCAGTGTGATGAAAAGTCGATGGCCATTGATGCTTTTCTTACTGAGTATGAATCTAGTAAAGCATCCCGAGTTGGTGTAGTCACACCATGTTCTCCATTGCTTGAACCTCCTTGTTGTGTGTTCTTTACTGATCTACCTCCTGAGATGTTGCATAGGTAAGTGTAAAATCGAATTAGACAAATAAGGGGGAGGTAGAGGTGTACGCTAGGTCCACCCTCCTAATGCAATAGTAGAACTGAAAACCCGAAATGTCGGGTGAAGAACCTAGTAGCCAAAGAAGGAAGAGATTTTCAATCAATGGGAGTCAGAAAATCAGCAGGAAAGAAAACGTTCTTTCTTGAATCCCCTCTTTTGACGCATGCTTATTAGTTGCAGTGTACTTTAATTTTCATTTTTCTTTTGATTACCTTAATTTAGGTAATTTAGGAGTGGCGTACACAGGACTGGTCCCTGTGTAGTCCTGACGAAGACCTCTGGTGAATGCTCGTAACATGTTGACGTAACGTAGGGATTCCAAACCCATTATTGCTAGGTTTTCAAGTATCCTACCCAGTTTTTAGACATACCAAGTAGGAGCAAGAATAAAATTATTTAGCACCACTAGATAGGTATTTTTAACTCACCTCTGTCCACTCCACTACACTTTTGCACCACTCATAGTCTTCACTAAAGTGCTCCTACGTAATTTCGCAAGTCGCAGCACGCCTCAGTTCGTAGAGGACTGAGATGGCCCCTATGATGAAGAATGTCACCAAGGGGACACCCTGGTGAGTGAGGGGACTCAAGAAAGAAAGTTTTCTTTCCTGCTGATATTCTGACTCACATTGAGTGAAAACCTCTTCCTTCTTTGGCTAGGTTCTTCATTCGACATCTCAGGTTTTCAGGTCTGCATAAGTAAGTGTGCCAGGCAGTACTGCATGTGTATGAGTGTTGGGGTTACCATATTGCATGCAATGTATTGCATGCCAAAAGTATTTTATTGACTACATCAACTATCCCTATATTGTCAAAGTAGGTAGATGGGAGTTAAAAATAATAAATACATTCTTTCCTTAAAGATATGGTGGTAGGCGATCTAGTGGATGCAATGTTTTGTAGGTCAACATTGATGACCTCGATTTAGTGACCTCTCGCAGATTGTCTGCATTGCATAATTCAGTGTGTACAGTCATGGCCATGCATTGAAAGTAAGTCTTTGCCATTACAGTATTTGTAGAAGTGTGTTCAAAGGTAATCCACTGTTCACTCTGCATTGGTTGTGATGCGGTGAATGTCTCATTTTGTAACAATGTACCTCTTTGATTTGTGCATTTTGTCCTTTTCTCCCATCCAATGATGGTTTGTTTTTCGTATTTTCCTTTAAGAGACATTTTTACGGATCTGTTTGTATCTGTATTTTTCAATTTACGTTGTGATTCTTACAAATATTCTTGTTTTGGCGTGTGTGTGTATTTAACATGTATTTGCTGAGAACTAGTGGCAACATGTATTTAAGCAATACAGACTTGTAATTTGTGCCATTTTTGTCTCTCAGTTGTTTTCTTAAGTAGGTGAATGTATGTAAACACGGACATCACATGACTTAATCTCCCATTAGTTTTGATGAAGAGGTGTAATCACCATCATGTAATCTATTTCATATTATTTTGTTGAATAGAGAAATCTTTATATTTAAGTTCAATGTGAATTTCCTTTTTGGGGTTATTTGGCAATTTGGCAGGGGCGAAACTTGGCCCGAACTTCAGGGAGGGCATGGGGGGTCAAGGGGAGTTCTTGCATGTCAAACAATGCGGCAGAGCTAACCTTAGAATCAATAAGACAAAATAGTGATAACTCGTGCATTTTAAACCCATTGGTCAAACCCAATATGATTACAACATACATGTTTTAGTGAATTTGACAATGTTTATAGTCTGCTGAGATGTTTTAGTCGATTATACAATTTTCCTATAACTGATGTGTCTATCCAAAGGGGCCTGGACGTGCAAAGAAGCAGAATTTGCCCTTTTCTCTTGCACGGCATAAACTAAACCAGTCAAATTTGGGAAATATATGTCAGGAAGAGCTGTTACAGGAGTGACAAAAAGGGAGAAGGCTTGTAATTGTGCAGCATGAGACAGGATGAAACTGGAAGCTGGGCAATACATTCATGAATGGACTTGATCCCTTGGTTTTCTCATTTAAAAAACATAGCGTCTGGGTCAGGCAAGATGGCCGCTGACTGATTGAAGCGGACAGTCGCAGCAAGCTCACTCTCCTCCTAAAAGTGAAAATTGACCTCTGAGATGCTGCAATAATGGAATAACGGAATGATTGGAATAACTGTGCTCCCTTACCTTCCTCAGAAGACAGGTCTGCTTCGTTGGCTGAGTGAAATTAACGCTGTATTCTGGGATCAGCTCCAGCATTTTCAGCGCTGGAGGCGTCGTCACCTCAGGGATAGCAGTCCGACCACACCGATGGCACCGAAGGGCGTAAGACAACAGAAAGATGTAGACCCTCTGAAACGCCCAGGGCCACTGAGCGGAGACAAGGAGGCCTCAGCAGCAGCTGCATTACGGACTTCTACCCAGATGCGGAGAAATCTTGGAAGGCAATCTGAGCCTCGTGGTAATGGCAGCGGAGGCATCACTGACGAGCAGCGCACCACAAAGGAAAAGATCAGGGGCTCCGGCAAGGTCAGCAGTAATGATGGCGCAAAACAGAGGGTGAGAATGCCCAAAGATCCGAGATTATCCAAGGCATGACCAACCAGCCCCATGATGGTTACCGGACGGAAAAACACTGGTCTCCGCAAACCCCCAAAATGTCCTTTTGGGTGACTACGAGGATATAGTTATCACACAGATGCTGCCACCAAGAGACCAAGACAGACTATACTCAGACAATCCTACTTTGAATTCCCAACACAAAGGCAACCCCAATCTCCATAGTGTACACTTGTCCTCCATGCCAGAAGGTGGGACTCAGGGGCAGGAGAGACCTGGATCCAACTGTGAGGAGAGAACTAGAAACATCAGAGGCAGTTGTCATGTCCTCGAATGAACGAGGAACGAATGCTGCAGGTTGGCGGTCTAGCGCTTTTTAGCAGCGCAGTACCGCAGGTCACCACCAAACTACTTCCGGGTGACGCCATTAAGTAACTGATGGACGTTCATCCCGGCACTTCTGATTCAATCGGACGCTGACCTTAGCACCCGTCCGAGTGCTCTAACCTCACGGTAAGCACAGGAGCGCGTTACCGTTACTTTTCCTCGTCCGCATTTCCAAGCACGGTGAGCGCTGGAGCGCGTTGCCGTCACCTTGCATCTGCCCCCGTTTCCGAGCACGGTGAGCACTGGAGCGGGTTGCCGTCACCTTGCCTTTGCCCCCTTTACCGAGCACGGTGAGTGCTGGAGCGCATTGCCGTCACCTTGCATCTGCCCCCATTTCCGAGCATGGTGAGCACTGGGGCGCGTTGCCATCACCTTGCCTTTGCCCCCATTTCCAAGCACGGTGAGCGCTTAAGCGCGTTGCTGTCACCTTGCCTTGTTGTTCTTTTGCTGCAGCACGGTGAGCGCAGGAGCGCAACGCCGTATTTTGTCACAGTATTCCGGTAAGCGCTGGGGAGTGTTACCATCTCTTGTCCAAAGTTATCACGGTGAGCGCAGGAGAGCATTACCGTTACTTTGCCTTTGTTTTTGTACTACATAGACGCGGTGAGCGCAGGAGTGCAACACCGTACTGTGCCTTGTTATGGTTGGAAGCGCAGGAGCGCGTTACCTTTCCTTGCCTTAGTTATCATTTTCTCCTGGTATCCGGTGTGCTGCACCTATTCCTCCTATCTTTCTGCCGGACAACAAGCGCAGGAGCGCATTGTTCCTTTCCTCTTCATACTTAAGGATTGCCTAGACTGTTCCTTCCTTCAGGTGACTATGGTTCCAATCTACCCTCCTGTTCAAATGTATGCCTATGAATAGAGTGCATGCTATTGTACGGATGGTAATTGTCGTGGGTTGGCCTTCCCTCAGGTTCCAAGGCAGGAAGGCGTATTCACCCAGGAGGGCACCTTCTTGTGTAACCTCACCTTCAGGCACCTCATTACCAGGATTCCTTCCCGCGGCTGTCACCATGCCCCCGGTCTGGTACTATTAAGGTAGGACAGGGGAGTAGGTAAGAGACAGAGGAGGTTATTCATGTCATCCCTGCGAGACTACTCTACAGGCAGACGGTAAGGCTTGTGGGGTCTGTGACAGCAGTAATGCATACACAACTATGGACGGTATAGAAAGAACAGAGACCATATCACAAATACCTGGACTTACCCCTAGCAGCATGCCCTTACGTTATCTTAGCCAAGACGCCCGAACTCAAACAGCATCAGTATGAGTCAACAACGCAGCTGATGGACAAGGCCCTGCACTGGCTCTCTAAATTTAGCATGGTGGATCTCAGGCTTTATAATCACATCATAATAGCTAGGCATGTAAAATGGGTGGGTCGTGGAACAAAATCTATTGGGAGGAACTGTGTGGTTTAACTTTTACCAACCATAGGTTGGCGGAGCATCTTTTGAATGTATTGCTAAATGCACCTGCGATCTGAATCCCAGATCTTTGCACTACCACTTGTTTTTTTCTACAAACCAATAGGGCATATCATTATCCTACAAGCCAAGGCCCCTCCCAATTTAAATCAAAACCGGCACTGTGACGGTTGGCTAGCAGTTGCAATGAGAAACAGATACGAGCTACTAACTAACGTCGAAACCTGTGATTGACTCTCTACCCAAACTGAACCGCAGGCCCCTAATATTATTCCCTCTAGTAATGTACCTGCCTCTCCAGGCCTTGAGCTGCCGAATCTAAAATGGATCTCATAGACTATAGCGGGATCTAGGCAGAAAACTCAGGATCATGAATGCCTACGACATGTATCAAATTATGATATCTTGTGTCTACAAGAAACATGGGAATTTAAAACGATTAGTGTAGATGGTTTTAGCACTTACCAGACGTCTGCAGTGCCGTCTAGAGCAGGACGCACGGGAGTGGGGCTTGTCACTTTAATAGCATGCATAGGTGGGGTTAAGGTAAAAAAGTTTATAAATACATCATCATTTATTTATTATGAGTTTTATATAGCGCTGGCTAGACCCGGAGGTATCAGAGTGCTTTACATGAGGATCAGCGAGTTACATGTTACAAAATTACAACAGTTACAGGAGCCAAGAATAAACAAAAGGAGAAAAACAGTGATTAGATAATAACAAGAGATATTAAAGCATAAGCTGGAAAAGGGATGTAGCCACAGGATCGCGGAGAGAGGAGGCGGGAGAGGGAAGGAACCACAACGGGGAGACTAGGAAAAAATGATGTCCAATGTCCGGCTGGGTAGGTGACGAACGAGGGGTGAACCAAAACCTAACTTCTCTATAGCTGCCTAAACAGCTCCACCGCAAAAACAACAGTTGACAGAATGCAGAACAATCTCATACATTCACCCCAGTACAGAGATCTGGGCCTAAATCCATCGTTTTTTTTTATCACCAAGCCATTCCAGTTTGAACCCAGCCATATGCAAATCAGTCTTGACCCTGTACCCCATGGGAACAGTCCAGCCCGAACTGCCAAGCCAGGTCCTCCCTGGACTGGAAACAAGCATCCTAGGACTGGTTTCGGGCTTTCAGCCCTCATCAGCCAGGATAGCTTGATTTCAGTGGCATGGAGAGCACGGGACTCACGTTTCACTTCCCATGAGGCACAGGGTCAAGACTGATTTGCATATGGCCATGTCTGAACTGGGGTGGTGAGCAAAATAACGATGGATTAAACCCAGATCTGTGACTGGGGGTGAATGTTTTGCCATTGTGCAACATTCCGTCCACCAATTGTTGTTTTTGCATTTGTCACCCCGAGTGGGACGGGTATGCTCAGACGTGAGTCCAGTGCTCTTCATACCACTGGAATCAAGCTATCCTGGCTGATGACGGCTGATAGCCACCAGAAACCGCTCCTAGGATGCTTGATTCTGGTCCAAGGAAGACATGGCTTGGCAGTTCGGGCTGGACTGTTCCCATGAGGCACAGGGTCAAGACTGATTTGCATATGGCCATGTCTGAATTGGGGTGGTGTGGTAAGCAAAATAACGATGGATTAAACCCGGTAGGGGGGCTTGGCTTGGAGCTTGGCAAGATGGCCGCACTGTAGTGCAGCTCTGCCAGCCATCGTCCAAAATCCTTCATCATTTATCCTTCCCTAACCCTGTCATCCTGTTACTTAGCCCCCGGGACTGCACTGCTGAGCTCCGGCGCTTTCCGAAAATACCCTTTGCAGACCGCATCGCCCTGAAAGTGCGAGCTCCGAGACATCACGCGGCCGCCTATGAACTGCAGTTAATGGCGGCACGCGACTAGACTGCTGAGTTTGGCTGTGACCGGGAGTGCACCGACGGCGCATGAGAACTGCTGGGGGTCTCTCCCGCGGAGCGGAGCGGACAGTGCGGGATCGTACCTGAGGTACCGGCACGAGCAAGACCACCTGCCGCGAGGTGGGGGCGGGAGACGAGGCTGCCGAGGGGGAAGCTCGGGGAGTGAGACCACGCAAGTGCCCGGCGCGGAGGTGGTGTGCAGGCCGCGTTACAGAAGAGAGCGCCGGGCAGTGAGCTATTAACCTGCTGGCCGCCCCCCCTACCTCCCCCGATCCACACCCGAGCCTCCAAGACAGCCGGTGAGTGAATACACGCGAGTAGCCAATCCTCCTGACACTGGACAAGGGGGCCTTCTTAGGACTGCCGCTCACCCCCCACTGAGGCATATCGTCCAGGCAGCGACATCCCAGTGCACGGCAACCTGGTTTGTGCAGGATATCTTTCTCTCTGACTTCCCCCCCCCCACCAGAAAAAGTTTTTCGTTAGTGGCTGGTGGAACGGGCCACGGGGGCACATCTGCCATCGGCCTAGCTGTTGGAAGGCCACATTGCTGAGATTGAGGCTCGGGCTGGAAACACCGGGGCTGTGCCTTGGGGGGACTAAACGGTCCACGCTCCCCCGCCATACTTGGGAGCTCGGGGCCATTTTATGAATAGAACCACGGCGTGCTACTCGGCCATCGCAGGGCCCCACTGAGTGGAGAGACTGCAGTCCTAGCTGTGGAATCTGAACACAGCAGTTACTCCTAAACCCCGCGGGCCCCAAGACACACAAGGGCATTGCGCGATTTTTGAGCGGTCCAAAGTGCGAGCAACACAACACAGGAATTCAAGGACAGCACCAGCAGTACTGCGCCATGGGGAAACCGGAGAAGAACCAACCTCGCCTTACATTCGAATTGCGCAAGGGGAGCAAGCCAGGGCAAAATGCGACATCGGACTCTGAGCTAGATGCATCGACACCACCCCCCACTGCAATCGAGAAGTCGCTGGCTGCTATTCAGGCAAGTCTTCAGGCCATCGACGGGAAGATCGAGGCATTGAATGGTAGGATGGACCAATTCTCAACAAAGCTGTACAAACAAGCGGTACGCCTCGGCGAAGCGGAACAACGCATCACTGACACGGAAGATGGGTTACAACAGGTCGCAGAGAAGACGTCGGACAGCACTAAATTGCTGGCAGTCATACAGGCAAAAAATGAGGACATCAAAGCGCGGTCTTGCCGCAATAATATCCGCGTTCTGGGCCTACCGGAATCTACAAATGTGGGAAGGTTGGAAGACTATATCGAAGCAATGCTTCAAGAAGTCTGTGGCAAAGACGAACTTTCACCTCTGTTCGCAGTTGAACGAGCGCATAGGTCCCTTGCAGCGCGCCCCCCCACCGGGGACCCCTCCGAGGCTCGTCATAGCCCGCCTGCTCAACTTCAGGGATCGAGATACTGTGCTACAAATAACCAGACTGAAGGGCTCGATCACTTATCAAGGTAACGCATTATCATTCTATCCGGACTTCACAGCTAATGTACAGGCGGCCAAATGGAATTTCAGAACGTCAAGAAGCTACTACAAAAAGAGCAGATCCCTTACGCAATGCTCTATCCTGCACGCCTGCGGGTTAGTACCATGGAGAATGAAAAAATCTTCAGAAACCGCAAGAACGCTATGGAACATGCACGGAATCTGCGGCGCCAACGACAGCGTTTCTCCTCCTCTCCTACATCGGACATTGATGAGTGAACAGTAAGGGGGCACTTAAAAGATTTCCTATGGGAAAGGTTATGCAACGGGCCAGAGGACATGGCGGGGTGGCAATGTTTTGAGAGCGGTTTAAATGGGGTGACTGAAATAGTACTTCAAGTTGTAGGGCATGCTTCTGTGAGCTGCCATGTTATGCAGGGTTGGCGGAACTGATGACTCTTCGGTGGCTCCTCTCCCTATGTTATCTGGGAGTGGATGCAGCCGCCACGACCCCCGATGGGTGATCCCCGATGGGAATTGTGTTTACTTAAGTTGGGGTTACAGTGGGAGTTGAATGAGGGTCATGTCTTTGGCAATTTGGGAATGCTGAAGTGGGAGGTGGGAGGGAGGGAAGGTTTTGTTTGTTATAGGCCAAAGGTACCTGGTTCCGGGAACAGTACAATATGCTTTAGAGACAATCTCAAGCGCCTACATGCTTATATGACTGATGGACATTGCATTGTACTTCCACGCTGCACATGACAGGGGACACCTATAATTATGTCACATGGAATGTCCGAGGGCTAAACTCGCCGCAGAAAATCAGGCAAGTGCTGGCACAACTGGACAGGCATAATATAAAAATTGCGCTCCTACAGGAAACCCACCTCAATAAGGTAACATAGGATAAAGTGGCCAGAAGGTGGGCATCATATAGACTAGCGTCCTCTTACTCCTCGTATGAGAGGGGAGTCCTCATTTTAATTAAGAAGGGAGTGTTTTTTACAGCACTGCAATCTAGCACAGACCAGGAAGGCCGTTGGGCAATGGTACTTGGGAAACTGGGCAATGTGTTGGTGACAATCATAAGCCTTTATGGTCCGGTCGTGGATGACACGACCACCTACCTGAACATGTTTAGAGTATATTGCGCACATGGTCTGAAACAGAAATCATATGGGGGGGGGACCTTAACACGCACCTAGATCCCAAAGTAGATAAATCTAATCCACAGGGCGCCAGGATGGTTAAGGTCACCAACCGTGTCAGAGATGGCATTTTGGAGTTTGGGATGGTAGACACTTGGCGAAAAAGGCACGTTGGGGTACTAGCAGGCAGTGGCGTCACTAGGGTTGGTGTCACCCGGTGCGGGTAACTCATGGTGTCACCCCCTCACGACTTACCGCATGGCCCTCCTCCGCTCCGAGTCCGTCAGTGGCGTGCACTGCAGTATTTGTTGTAAGCAGGTGCGCTTGCACAGTGCACTAACATAACTGCACGTAATGAGTGCACTGTGCCGCCACGGCCCCCAAAATAGTGCCGCCTAGGGCGGAACGCCCCAATGCCCCCTGAGCTACGCCGCTCGTACAGCTGTGATGGCAATAGGTAGATGATGGACGATGGGCTGTGATGGCAATAGGTAGAAGATGGATGATGAGCTGTGATGGCAATAGGCAGAATATGGATGATGAGCTGTGATGGCAATAGGTAGATAATGGATGATGAGCTTTGATGGAAATAGGCAGAGGATGGACGATGAACTGTGATGGCAATAGGTAGACAATGAGCTGTGATGGCAATAGGCAGAAAATGGATGATGAGCTGTGATGGCAATAAGCAGACGATGAGCTGTGATGGCAATAGGTAGATGATGGATAATGAGCTGTGATGGCAATAGGCAGAAGATGGACGATGAGCTGTGATGGCAATATGTAGCAGATGGACGATGAGCTGTGATGGCAATAGGTAGAAGATGGATGATGAGCTGTGATGGCAATAGGCAGAAGATGGATGATGAGCTGTGATGGCAATAGGCTGGTATGGGCAATGAACTGTAGAGACAATGGCCCAGATGCATCAAAGGAAAATCTGGTGGCAAAGGGGCAGATTCTCAGAATCTGCCCCTTTGCGACCTGCATTTTTGCATTTGGGATGCATCATCCCAAATGTAAAAATCGCAATTTAAGGAATATCTAAATTGAGATTCCTTAAATTGCGATTGCATTTAAGGAATCCCAAATTGAGATTCCTTAAATGCAATGCACCAAAGTAAAAAAAATAGCGATTTCGCTAATAGGGGGAGCAAATTACCATGAAGTTGAACTTCATGGTAATTTGCAAAAACTTTGAAAAAAGCACTTTCGTGCATTTTTCAAAGTTTCATGTTGCGCACACACATGCCCTAAGGGCATGTGTGTGCGAAACATATGTGCACAGAATAATTTCACGGGTGCAACAGGGTGTCCTTTGGACACCCCTGCACCCTTGAAATTGCATTCTCAATTTGCGATTCGCTAATTGCTAATCGCAAATTGAGAATGTCTTCCCATTCATTCCTATGGGCCTCTAGGCCCATAGGAATGAATGGGGAGGTATTCCTTAATTGCGATTTGCAATCTGCGAGTCGCAATTAAGGAATTTTAAGAAATCGCTATTTTTTAAGCGAGTTCTTCATGCATAGCATTTTGCTATTCCTTATTAGCGAATCCTTATTTTTCGCTAATAAGGAATCGCAAAATGGATGCTTGATGCATCTGGGGGAATATGTTGGTATAGACAATGAGCAATAATGCATTTAGCTGTGATGACAATAGGTTACCATGAACAATGAGCTGTAATGCAGTGTGCTGGGATGGTCAATGACCCATGATAACAATTAGCTATGATGATAATAGGTGGCGATGGAAAATGGCGTGTGATGGCAATAAACTGGTGGGATTGACAACGAGCAATGAAGGCAATAGAGGTTGATGGACGAGGAGAGATGAGGGCATTATCCTGTGATGATTACAGGTTGCGATAGACAATGAGCTGTGATGTAATGAGCTGCGATGACGATGACAATATGTTTAAATTGCATTTATATAGTGCTTACTACCCCTGACAAGGGGTAGAAATATGTGCCATGGACAATGACTTGTATGGAATTGAGCTGAGCAGAGTTAGAAATACGATTGAGCCCCCTCTGTGAGGGGGGGCTCTGGGAACAAAGATGCCTTTTTCTACAAACTATCAGTAGCTAGCATGGGAGAATGCTGTGTCTGCAGACATTTCCTATTGGTTTCCTTTGGCAGCCAGATTAGAGACAATTATTTTCACAGCACCTTAAAAAACGCACTAGGCAAACTGTTCATGTCAGTATCCCCAAATGACGGATTCAAAAGGCTGTGTTCTGTGTTTAAACTATCTGAAGACTGCTAGAATTTTTAAACCATCGTTGCAATTCCATACAATTTACTATTTTTGACAACTACGTGCTAGCTAACCTACTAAACAACGTGCAAAAGCTGTGATACGGTTTTTAATATATATTCAGGAGGCGCTAGATGGGTTTAAATAACTAGCTGCTGTCTGTGCTTTGACAGCCAGGAAATGAATGCTGCATACACTCTGAACCAAGCAATAACGGAAAGTGTCAAAGCAACTTAACATTTACATAGGGAGAAGCGTATTAACCAAAAGGTCAAACTTAGTTCGCATTAATTCAGAGTAAGGCGTTTGCCTTGCTGCTCACTCGGCTCTCACCTCAGGAACGACCAGCTTGTTCTGAGGTGACATCAGTCGTCTGTCGAGCATGCTAGAGGGGCTCCGAGTCCAGGTGGGCAGGCAGCATGGGCTCACATGAAGAAATCCACTAGTGAAAAGTAACATAGGCAAAGCGGCCTTCTGAGGCCTAGTCGGGGAACTTCCTGGGACCCTGTAACAATGCTCTACAGCGTGCTGGTGGCTGCAGGAACTGACTGCGGCTGCGCTCATCTGTTGATCCGATTCCGGCTGAGCTAGAGCCCATCTACATCATTTAACCAGCAGAGGGGCCTGGCTGATAGTGATGACGTCAAGGAGCCTGGGAGAGCAGCCTCTGTGCTTGTTGTCAGAGAGGCAAAACGTCGTTTTATTAGGCTCAGGGTCCCGATTATAAAGCAGAGCAGAGGTGAGGCGGCAAAGCTGTGTTATACAGCGTAACCACATTGGTGTCACCCCATGTGAAGGTGTCACCCGGTGCGGTCCGAACCCCCCTAGTGACGCCACTGCTAGCAGGTACACATATTACACCAGCGACCAATAGCTGGTCCAGATTGGACTATTGGCTACTAAGTGAGGGAGTGAACGAGTGGGTCACAGACATCCGTAATCTCCCGAGAACGTTGTCAGACCACAATCCGGTGTTCCTTACTCTAACCATTCCCCTGAATCCTCAGAAGCCTTTCACGTGGCGATTCCGAGCAGAGGCGCTACTAGACCCGACATACGCTGACACCATCAAAACTGCTATCATACAATACTTTGAGACGAATGTAGGGTCAGTGGAAAGCCAAGAGACACTGTGGGAAGCCTTCAAGGCCACGATCAGGGGCACATGCATTAGCACATCGGCGGGGATTTTAAGGGACATATGGAGTAGGCTCACCTCATTAGAGAGGCAGCTAAGCGAGCTGGAAGCTCAATACGACCGTGCACCTTCTAAAGACACACTTGCTAGCATATATGAACACATTGACGAGTATAGTATAGAGATGAAGAATGTGAATGTAACAAAATTTTCCTAATTGAATTAATGCACTTTGCGCTATACCATAGCTATTTTGAATGGGACAATAAATATTACAATCAATGCAATGGGACCTCAATGGGCTTTGGGGGAGCCCCCTCATACGCTAATCTGTTTATGTCAAAATTCGAACACAACATTCTAAATAACATCAACTGGACCGACCACTTAATCATGTTCAAAAGATACATTGATGATCTATTCCTGATCTGGAGAGGTGAAAAGGAAGCATTACTGACCAACATTATTGAACTCAATCAACAGAACCCCAGTATCAAATTTACCCATACTATTCATAAAGAAACAATCTTGTTTCTAGATGTACAAATCACAATCACTAACCAACGATTACAAACCCAAGTATACAAAAAAATCACTGATCGAAACTCCAGTTTGCTTTTCCAAAGCTTCCATCCTGAAAGTCTCAAGAAGCATTTACCTACATCGCAATTCATTCGATTGAAAAGAATTACCTCTGATCCTCATATTTTGGAAAAACTATGGATGAGCAACAACAACAATATCTTGACCGAGGATATCCTAAAGAGATTCTCAAAGAATCACGCAGTAAAGTAGCTAAATTATCACGAGAAAGTCTATTGATGCCCACAAGCAAATCCACAGAACAAAAAACAGTATGGGGCCGATTAGGATGGCGGTGAATCCGCATCCTCCGGGCCAGCGGAAGCCACCGCCGGCCTGGAGGATGCGGATTCACCGCGGCGGCCACAGAAAACACCCACCGCCAGATTAGGATGGCGGTGGGATTGCGGTGGGACCAGCGGCGGATGGCAGGTCTGTCCGCTGCTGATCCGCGGGGTGTGGAGGGCTATTTGGTGGCGGTGTCTGCAAGACACTGTCAGCCAAATTACGATGTGCATTGACACATGCTTTTCCACGGCGGCTTTTCTGCCGTGGAAAAGCATGTGGTCTCTGGTGTTTGGGGGCCCATTGTGGGCCCCCAGGGTGTCGGGGGTGGGTGGTGCACATGGGGGGTACCTATGGTACCCCCCAGCATTTACATGCACAAAGCGACAGGCACCGTGCGGTGCCTGCCGCTTTGTGCATGTAAATGTTAAACATGCATTTTTAACCTTGCGGCGGGTGCTGCTTCAAGCAGCACCTGTTACGATCGCGGAAGCACCGCGAACTACAATTCCCGGCATCCTCCGGGAAAGAACTACCGCTCCCGGCATCCTTTGCGGCGCATCGCGCTCCCGCGATACTGTACAAAGGGGGAATGGCGCACAGGGAGCGTTGTTGGTGATTCCGGACCTGTAGCTGTTCTCGACCTCGGTGTTCTGTCTGCATGGTGTGGTAAGAGTGTTGTTACCGCGACGCTGTGAGCCTTGTACTCAGCGGCGGTTTGTATCCTACCCACCTATGGCTATGATGTCGTATTTTGGAGACCTTTTCTAGTTCTGGTTTTTGTTTATGCTTTGGGGATTTCATTGGATTTGTCCCGGTTGGTATTTTCGGCCAACGGCGGTGTTACTGTTGTAACTATCGAACATTGGATGGTTACTCCTTTTGGGTGCTTCTTTTGTTGTTGTACATAAGACTATTCCTGGAACCCAGCTAAGAGGCATTAGTTGGGGATTCCATCTTGGGATCTCCAGAGGAGCTTTGTGTGACTAAGGAAAACACTGTGTGTGGAAGGGGTATTACGGATTATTTACGTACATATGTGTAACTTGATATTTGACTTTTGTATTAACAGGGGATTAGGAGGTGTGGAACACACTCTACCCCTGTGAGGTTTAGTGGAGTCTGATCTAGGTAGGTGCATAGAGCAGGAACAGTTGGGTTGTAGCAAGCACTGTGTTATATGTTCTTCTAGATTACTTATGTTTCTCTATGTTCTGTATCCTTATAGTTACATCATATCCAACCCTACGTTGCCTCTACACATCCACAAGGCTTTGTATTTTCTTTTACAGGTATGAACCCTCATAGCAACCGTTGTAGAAACTAACCAATCACAGTGGAGGGATTCAGTCTAATGCCTGTGTTCTGTTTATGTCTTTCAGATCTCCCTCCCTGCTGTCCCCATCCTTTCCTTCCTTTATCTTTCTTATTTTCCCCTCACTTAATCCTGTCAACACTCTGTGCCATAAAGGCTATCCAGGTGTTGGCTAGATTTAGAGGTGGGCTTACCATTCAACAAACCGATCCTGAGGACTATTCGTAACAGAATCACCGACCCACGAATTCTTGTCCTCCTGATCGGGTTGTGCGGGTATGGCCACGTTTGAGGATGTGATAGAGGCTCTGGGCGCATTACAGTTAGAGGTAGCTGCCTCTAGGTTAGAAACAGCAGATTTGAGGGCACGTGTTGATGTGGTCCAACGCAATCCCTTTGATGCAGGGGGTACGCCCCCGCCTCAACCAGTTGTGGTAGAGATGCCAGTATCAGTCCCATTGGCTTCACCTGAAAGGTTTTGTGGGGATTCGGATAAGGTGCAGGTGTTTCTCACACAGATAGCGTTGCACTATTCCTGTAAGCCTAGATCTTTTCCCACAAATCAGGCGAAGATGGCTTTTCTGATTTCTTATTTAGCGGGCAATGCTGCACAGTGGGCTGTCCCCCTGGTAAACCGTAACGATCCTTTGTTGCATGATTGGGAGGCCTTCAAAACTGAATTTTTGAGGGTGTTCGACAGAAGGGCAGATTCCTATACTGCCGACAGAGAATTATTAGAACTAAGGCAAGGAAAAAAGGATCTTGTAACGTATTTGAATGCCTTCAGACGCTTGGTAACGGAAACCACATGGCCCGAAAACAAACAGGCATCTTTGTTTCATCAGGGTTTGAATGATGAACTCAAAGATGTGATCGCACAAATCGACCCCCAGCCTACCACTTGTGAGGGTTTGATCAACTTGGCCCTACGTTTAGACCATAGACTGGGTGAGAGGAAAGGGGATAACCGAAGGAAACCCGTAGTAGAGACACATACCTCTAAGGAAGCTAGTGCCGGTCCTTCATCCGAGCCTATGGAAATAGGGGCTGTGAGAACAGCCTTGACACCAGCCGAAAGGGAATCAAGGCGTAAACAGGGCCTTTGTTTATATTGTGGCAAGAAGGGCCACTATGTAAGGGAATGCCCTGTGAAGCCTAAATCTAACCGATTCAGGGGTAACCGAGTGGCTGCTGCTGATGCAGAAAAGGCATCGGAAAACTAGTAGACTTTAGGAAACAGGAAGGGGTTTCTTGGAGTCCTCAATATGTCCCTTCATTGAGTAACAAAGAACAGTATGTGACAAATCATCTATACATGTCCATTGTACTAATGTTGGCTGGGAAAGCGATAGAAACCTCAGCTATGGTGGATTCTGGGGCAACGGGCATGTTCATTGATTATCAAGAAGCCAAACGCCTAGGACTAGTTTTGGTTCCTAGAGCAAGACCAGAAGAGGTATATGCTGTGGATGGGAGGAAGCTGAGCATGGGTCCTATCAGTTATGAAACTGAAGCAATTGAGGTGAGGTTGGAGGACAAGCATGCGGAGATGCTTACTTTTGGTGTGATCAGGGCTCCTCAATATGGCATCATTTTTGGACTGCCCTGGTTGGAGAAACATAACCCTAAGATAGACTGGGACTCAAGAAAGGTGCATATGAGTTCTGAGTATTGTTTGCTTCATTGTTTCCAGGGAACTATGAGACCGGCTCAGGGTTTGCTAGGAGGGTCCTGTATCGCCACCGCAGCCGAAAAATGTGTGCAACTCCCTGTTGCATATCAGTCGTTTGGTCAGGTGTTTAATGAGGAACAAGCTGAGGGGTTACCGCCGCATAGACAGTATGACTGTCAAATCAATCTGGTTCCAGGTGCCTCAATTCCGTGTGGTAGGATTTATGCTCTAACAGAACCCGAAAACCTGCATCTTAGGGAATATCTGGACAAGCTGTTAGCCTTGGGTTTTATACGCCCATCCAAATCCCCAGCCGCATCGCCTCTCTTTTTCATTCCTAAAGGTAATGGAGAGCTGCGCGCATGTGTGGACTTCCGCGCATTAAACGCCATTACTATCAAGAACAGGTACCCTTTGCCCTTGATCAGTGTGTTATTGGAACAAGTGAAGAAGGCTACGATATTCACGAAACTAGATCTAAAGGGGGCGTATCATCTGGTCCGCATGCGTAGCGGGGATGAATGGAAGACGGCATTCAAAACCAGATATGGTTTGTTTGAGTACAGAGTAATGCCATTCGGGCTCTGTAACGCCCCTGCGGCCTTCCAATACGTTTTAAATGATGTGTTCCGTGACATCTTGGACCGCTACGTAATCGTCTATATTGACGACATACTGGTGTATTCAGAATCGGAGGAACTGCATTTCCAACATGTCACCAGCGTGCTCACTATCTTGCAGGCTTATATTTTTTATAAATGAAAAAGCACCGCTGCAAAGTTAAATGTCCAATAGTTCGTCGAAGAGTATTAACTCGTTAGGCAGTTCACATTCATACAGACGCTGAATCGTAAGCAATGATGAAAAGATATATGGAATTCAATGTTCCTTTAATAGTCCATACAAACACCAGCCAACGCGTTTCGTTCCGTTACCAGAACTTCTTCAGGGCTGTAAAGCACAAAAGACATACAAAAACCACCATAAGTGCCACAACAAGAAACCAACATGTATGCGTACATACATACATTAGTGTTTAAAAACAATACAATTCTATACAAAACAGCGACTATGGGGAACCTTTATCAATTTTTATAAAAAATCTCTCTTATGGCTAAAAAGAAAATCATTTTTTTATATACCAATTATTTTTCAACATATTTACATATCCCATATCGCATATTGTTGACTGTATTCTTAAATTCGCATTAAAATTCATACTTTGATTGTGTGTATCAGCGTCATTCTTTTCTACTAGCTCATTCTGTCATTATCAGTTGTGGGAACTTATTAGCATATAACACATTCATTTATAAGAAAAAAATCAAGTCAATTTACGGGAAATGGCTTCTCCCCAAGCACATTGCAATTCAAACTCGAAGGTCACGGAAGGACAATTCCTTCATGAAGCCATCAATATCATCATATCAACATTAATATCAGCAAGAGTAATAAAAGTACACAGTCCAGCACGGTTCGTTACCACATCACATTTCTCTAAGAGTTTTCACCAAAATAGTTTGTCAGACTGGGAACCCACTGAAAGGAATGTGTTTATAATTTTTATATATGTGAATTCAAGCCCACAAAAAACACAATGTCTGGCTCAAAGCCCAACCCATTCCAATGCTACATATCCTATATACTAATCGATAGAGTAGCAACTTGTACTATGTCTATGCATTTTTAACACACGTGAAACAACAGATATTTAGAGTCATTAGACAAGAATCCTACCTAAATAATTTTCAAGACGCTGGGTGTTTCTGATCAGAAATCCTCATCCATAAGTGTATATATATTTCCTGGGTTTGGATTACCTCGCTATGTTAGACTCATCTTAATGGTCCTATTCCATTAGGAGAACATATATGTCCGATATTATGCCAGGTATTAACCTAAAAGTTGGGATAAAAAGAGAAGGAATAGTAGGATATGGGGGACGGGTATCCACAATTTCATAGGTACATGTCCAAACCGATATCGTTGATATATATGGACAGACGGTCCCGCCCGGACATTGATTGTTTCCAGTTACTATCAAGAACAGGTACCCTTTGCCCTTGATCAGTGTGTTATTGGAACAAGTGAAGAAGGCTACGATATTCACGAAACTAGATCTAAAGGGGGCGTATCATCTGGTCCGCATGCGTAGCGGGGATGAATGGAAGACGGCATTCAAAACCAGATATGGTTTGTTTGAGTACAGAGTAATGCCATTCGGGCTCTGTAACGCCCCTGCGGCCTTCCAATACGTTTTAAATGATGTGTTCCGTGACATCTTGGACCGCTACGTAATCGTCTATATTGACGACATACTGGTGTATTCAGAATCGGAGGAACTGCATTTCCAACATGTCACCAGCGTGCTCACTATCTTGCAGGCTAACCATCTATACAGCAAGATCAGCAAGTGCGATTTCCATGTTCATGTGGTGGAATTTTTGGGAGTAATGCTGAGTCCGGAGGGTCAGGAAATGGCGGAAAGGAAGGTGTCTGCTGTACGGGACTGGCCTGTTCCAACTAGCGTGCGGGACATACAATGCTTCATGGGTTTCGCCAACTTCTATAGGCGTTTCATCAATCAGTTCTCGCGGTTGGTGGCGCCTATCACTCATCTGCTGAAGAAAGGAAAAGGGTTTGTGTGGACAGAAGAGGCACAATCCGCCTTTTCGTCCCTCAAGGAAGCATTTGTAACAGCCCCTGTGTTATCGCATCCTGACCCGGGCAAGCCCTATATTGTGGAGGCGGACACTTCGGAGGTGGCGATAGGGGCGGTCTTGTCTCAACGCGATTCTGATACGGGTCAGTTGCACCCCGTGGCATACATGTCACGTAAGTTGAATCCAGCAGAATTAAACTACCACATAGCAGAAAAGGAGTTGCTGGCCATACGTGACTCTTTTCAGGAATGGCGTCACTTTCTCATGGGTGCTCGTCATGTGGTCACTGTTTATTCCGACCATCGGAATCTACAGTTTATGTCTGCTGCGCGTCATCTATCTCCCAGACAGCTCCGGTGGATGATGTTTTTCTCCGGATTCAATTTCATCATAACCTTCCGCCCGGGTGCGGACAATAGGAAGGCGAACGCTCTCACGCGCCAGTCAACATGCAGTCCGAATGTGGAAAAGGCTGAGGCGAGCATTGTGGCTCCTGAGAAGCGGTGTGTGTGTTGCAGCCAGATACTTTCTTGAGAGATGTTCGGCAGGGAGTGAACTCCTTTGTCTGGAAGACGTGGTTGGGTTGTCATCGGGAATGGATAATGCATGGGGGCCTGCCGATGTTCCGTAACCGGTTGCTGGTGCCTACGCGGGCTCTGAGAAGGCAGGTATACATCTGGTGCCATGAATCGCCTAGTGCAGGACATCTCGGGGTGGCCAAGACATTGGAGCGTGTATTGAGACAATTCTGGTGGCCTTCGGTGAGACCTGATGTGGGGCGCTGGGTGGCAGCCTGTGCTCAATGTGCTAGGATGAAATCGGACCACGGCTGTCCACAGGGGTTGTTGCAGCCTCTCCCTACTCCAACGATTCCTTGGGATCGGATTTCAGTGGACTTCATCGTCGGCCTTCCCGCTGACAAAGGTTGTACGGCCATTATGGTGGTGGTCGATTACCTGTCCAAGATGGGGCACTTTGTGGCTTGTAAACAAGTACCTACGGCGGGTCAGCTGGCAATCCTGCTGATGGTCAACGTGGTGAGGTTGCATGGATTGCCGAGCGTCATTGTATCCGACAGAGGGTCACAGTTCACAGCCCAGTTTTGGAAGACATGGTGTTCTTCGTTGCATATAGAGTCCGCCCTTTCCACCAGTTTCCACCCGCAAACTGATGGACAGACTGAGCGGTTGAGCCAGACCCTTAAGCAGTATCTAAGATGTTACGTGGACAATGACAAGGAGAATTGGGTGGACTACTTGTGGTTGGCGGAGGTGGCTTACAATAATGCCACACATGGTTCCACCAACATCTCTTCGTTCTACTGTTTGTACGGCAGACACCCACGATTCCTTCCCTTCGTGCAACCTAAAACTGACTCTTTGCTTCCTGGTGTGGTTCATAGGGTGGCACATATTAAGGAGACGTTGGTCAAGGCACAGGAATGTCTGCGAGCTGTGAAAAGCAAGTATAAGGTTGCGGCGGATAAACACCGGAGGCAAGGACCTCTATACTGTGTAGGGGACGAGGTGTGGTTGTCCACCAGGAATTTGCGCTTCAGGAAGCACAGTGTGTTCAACCCTAGATACATTGGACCTTATAGGGTGCTGAAGCGGGTAAATCCGGTGGCAGTGAAGCTTAAACTCCCTTCTCACCTCCGCATACATCCGGTGTTTCACGTTTCCTTGCAGAAACCGTCATTGTCGAAGGGCCAGTACCGTCCTCCTCCTGTATTGGTGCAGGGCGAGGAGGAGTATGTGGTTCGCCGTATTCTGGACTCCCGTTTCAGGAGGAGTAAGTTGTGGTATCTGGTGTCCTGGAAGGGGTACGGGCCGGAAGAGAACTCATGGGAGCCTGCTCTGGGTGTCCATGCCCCGAGGTTGGTGTCTGCATTCCATATGAGATGTCCATTGAAGCCGGGCCCCTGTCCCCGCGGTTGAGAGAGGGATGTATTGTTACGATCGCGGAAGCACCGCGAACTACAATTCCCGGCATCCTCCGGAAAAAAACTACCGCTCCCGGCATCCTTTGCGGCGCATCGCGCTCCCGCGATACTGTACAAAGGGGGAATGGCGGCCAGGGAGCGTTGTCGGTGATTCCGGACCTGTAGCTGTTCTCGACCTCGGTGTTCTGTCTGCATGGTGTGGTAAGAGTGTTGTTACCACGACGCTGTGAGCCTTGTACTCAGCGGCGGTTTGTATCCTACCCACCTATGGCTATGATGTCGTATTTTGGAGACCTTTTCTAGTTCTGGTTTTTGTTTATGCTTTGGGGATTTCATTGGATTTGTCCCGGTTGGTATTTTCGGCCAACGGCGGTGTTACTGTTGTAACTATCGAACATTGGATGGTTACTCCTTTTGGGTGCTTCTTTTGTTGTTGTACATAAGACTATTCCTGGAACCCAGCTAAGAGGCATTAGTTGGGGATTCCATCTTGGGATCTCCAGAGGAGCTTTGTGTGACTAAGGAAAACACTGTGTGTGGAAGGGGTATCACGGATTATTTACGTACATATGTGTAACTTGATATTTGACTTTTGTATTAACAGGGGATTAGGAGGTGTGGAACACACTCTACCCCTGTGAGGTTTAGTGGAGTCTGATCTAGGTAGGTGCATAGAGCAGGAACAGTTGGGTTGTAGCAAGCACTGTGTTATATGTTCTTCTAGATTACTTATGTTTCTGTATGTTCTGTATCCTTATAGTTACATCATATCCAACCCTACGTTGCCTCTACACATCCACAAGGCTTTGTCTTTTCTTTTACAGGTATGAACCCTCATAGCAACCGTTGTAGAAACTAACCAATCACAGTGTAGGGATTCAGTCTTATGCCTGTGTTCTGTTTATGTCTTTCAGATCTCCCTCCCTGCTGTCCCCATCCTTTCCTTTCTTTATCTTTCTTATTTTCCCCTCACTTAATCCTGTCAACACTCTGTGCCATAAAGGCTATCCAGGTGTTGGCTAGATTTAGAGGTGGGCTTACCATTCAACAAACCGATCCTGAGGACTATTCGTAACAGCACCCGACGCAAGGTTAAAGATACGGGATGTGACCGCCAGGGTGGCGGTCACATCCTAATTGTACCGGAGGGACCGCCGCTGCCCCTGCGAACGGTCCCTCCACCTCGGGGGTGGCGGACGGACGCAGGTCCGTCCGCCATCCTAATAGGCCCCTAAGTGTTTTGAAATTCTCAACAGAAGCCAAAAAGATCAAAAAAATAATCAATTCACATTGGCCTTTAATCAAAGATGAACCAGACCTGCAAAACTTGTACAGTGAACAAATAACTTTTGCGTTCAGAAGATCAAGAAATCTAAAGGAGATCCTAACTACCAAAAAAGCAACCACAACCCAACACAAAGGCATGTCTAAATGCTTGAATTGCATACACTGCAATAATGTAATAACCGGGAAAACTCTTACGCATCCCTCAAAAGGATACAAAATAGATCTACAATACACAGGAACATGTGACTCTAAAAATGTAATCTATGCTATCAAATGCCCGTGCGGCAAAATTTATGTTGGCCAGACAGAAAGGAAAATAAAAATAAGAATATCTGAACATAAAAGTAATATTCGTACAAAGAACATGAAATCAGCGGTGGCTGCGCATTGGCTTGAAAGCAACCATCAAATAGCACAACTCAAATTTACCATACTGGAGATACTCCCACAACGCTGCGATATGGATCATGTCAAACAGCGTCTACAGGCAGAATTTTTCTGGATTAAAAATCTAAATTCCCTGCAACCTACAGGAATTAATGATCGAATCGAATTTTCATGTTTTCTCTGACTGTATAACACAACATTGTATTTGAGGTCCCCTCTTTCCCCCAGTCACTATTACTGGATTTCCCAGGTCTAATTATATGATCGTTCACTTCCAAAATCAGTTTGCTAATTGCTTGTTGATGAGATTAATTTTCGATTGTGCAATTTTTTTTGTATCACACCTATGTTTGCGTATATTTCATGAGTATTATATGCATTATTAGAGAGTGTATTAAGATAGAAGTATTCTGATGCACACTTAACACACGCCTCTCATTTATATCCTTTCCTGGATTTTTCAACCTCTCTAGCACTATTAAGGTAATATGCACCCTTAAGGTTAATATTTACTCTCCTGACGTCGTGATCGTCATCCGAAACACGCACCACTTTGTTTACTTCCTGGTTTGACCACCACGTGGTACAAACCAGCACCCTATCAGCACGCAGCCCAGTCTTCACGGTTCTGCCGTAATGTTAGAATTTTTAATTTTTGATATCCTCACTTTCTCCAGCTTCCGAGACGCAAAAGCATAGGAACGTAAGACTTAATAATTATTTTATTGGATTTAATTTATTTATTTTACCTATTGGATTCCCAAGTTGCGCGTTTACCACACCACGTGATTTTACTACCAAGCTATAAGCAACTCCCTGATTGGCTCAGCGTCGATCCGATCAGTTCCGCGTTCGAAACACCGAGAGCCCCACGCACTACTTTCACAGTAAGTTTGTTAGGCTGCGTTTTCATGTTGGTTTCTTTATCACGTTATTTTTGGTTCACCTCGCACTATGTTGTTTGTAATTTCGATCCCCTCATCACATATAACTGATTTCGCTAGACCTTAACCCGCAATATTTTGCTGAATGTTAATCACGTTTTGCTAATGCATGTAAATTACAATGTCTGAGGATATGACCTATGCTCATTGATTATATTTGTAATAGTATAATGTTGTTGATGGCTCTCACTCTGAATGCTAAGGTCCTGTATGTTTTCACCCTTAGGCCCCTGACGAAGGGTTACACCCACCAACCCGAAATGCATTGGGCATGAAGTAATGCTGGGTGAATGCTATGAACTGCATCAAACTTATTGACAAAGAAATGGATTTTGAAATGAATGTAATAAATCTGATGATTTCAACAGCATAATGACTGGTTCATTTGGAACACTAAAGATCCCGGATAAATGAGTGAAGAAACCCCTAAGTTTCATGTTAAGCAAGTGCGCCCTTCGTGATTCTCTAATCACATATTCGTCACATTGACGAGTATGACACTTTTGCAGAGACGAAAGTGAAATATTTATCGAAAAGACATGTCGCCAGACGCTATGGCGAAGGAGGTCGCCCAGGCAGGTCACTGGCTGGTAGACTACAGAACAGGGCAGAGCACCTCACAATAGAGCGAATTGTAGATGCAAATGGGCAGGCGCATTACTCCTCCACTGCATAGTGGATCAATTCCGTCAATTTTATGCAACACTTTACACCTCCAAGGGAGGGATGGACGAACAGGCCATGAACACTTACTTGGACGACATCGCTTGTGCGTGGTTGTCCAATGTTCATCGGAAATATCTCAGCCTCCCGTTGGATGTGGAGGATGTGATAGATGCCATTAGGTCGCTCCTGAATGGAAAAGCCCCCGGACCCGACGGTCTCACCGCGGAATTCTATAAAGCCCAAGCTGACATTCTTGCTCATCGTCTCTTAGAAATGTACGCGGAAGCGTATGAGACTGGCTGCCTACCCCCTTCTTTGCGGCAGGCAATGATTATCACTCTTTTGAAAAAAGACAAATCCCCTGAGTGCTGCGAATCATATTGTCCTCTATCTCTCGGATCACTGACATAACCTCGACAGACCGAATATCGACTGGACAAAATATCGATGACAAATTATCGACTACAAAATTATCGATTGCCTATACTTAAACAACAAACCACAAAAATATCGAATCCACAATATCGACTAAAAAAAACAACGACTACAACAATATCGACTAACAACATTATCGATTTCTAAAACATCGATTATCACATATATAAATGAAAAACAGTCAAAATATCGAATACAAAAATATAGATACTAAATTGATCGATTTTTTAAAAATCAAAATTACTACATCCTTGAATAAATCACTTTATTATCTTAAAATTTAGTCATACGAATCATAATTATTCAGAAATTGTTTATATAAATAGATAAAATATACTATATATTTTCCTAACATTTATAACACAAAATAAATACAAACATACATTTTATAATACATAAACAATGTATCGAACAACTAAACATTTCTTACTGCAAATTATATATATTCCTCCACTTTACAAATATAAAGATAACATTACCTATACTAAATAAGGCCTTACACATTCAATAAACGTTAATTGGCGTCACCCATATAAGGAAAGTAATTAGCATAACAGGTAAAAAAATTCAAAGCCACAAATAAAAACAGACTATCAATTTAAACAACCAATCCTATTTCTGAAACAATTAGACTAATACTATATAAACAAGATTACAGCTAACTAAAAATGCAGCCTAAATCTCCTAACTAAAGGAAGACGAAACTCTGCAGGATTTCTGAAAGAAAACTTATTGACTTCAACATAAAGACAGCTACACCTATCTAAAGTAAGTACTACTACATTATTAGCCATCGAAAAAGTAACTCTCAAACCTCACACCTATATTTAAAAGCCAAATACCTAAAATATATGTGTTTTTTTTTTACTATTTATCCTACAGACAAAAAGAAAATACAGAAGACCTACACAACACCTGGACATCAAAAGTTAAATATAAATAAGTAAGTATATAATTGAAATGTAAATTCGACATTTAATAGATAGGTAACTAAATAGAAACTAGCTAAAAACCTCTATCTAAATATCATAAATAGTAATAAAATATTTGTACACATTTTCTCAACTTCCACAGGCACAAAAATATATACACAGAAAATAACAGTTTGAAGAACATCAACACCTGAAAAGAACTACTTGGAATCATCAAAAGAATTACAGGTAAATCAAAAATGTATTAAACTGTATTATTAGAATACAACATTATTTTATCAAAAAATGTAATGACATTCTCTTTTAATTACCTCCTAGCACTACAATACAATCATGACTGAAGGAGCTAAATTCATTTATTCACAAAAAGGTAAAAGGCTTCTTTGTTACATGGGATATGTCTACACTCAAGAGAAACAAAAAGATTTGAAAGTGTTTTGGAAGTGTACGAAATATTATGCCAACAAATGTTATGGTAGAGCAATTTTTTTTTTTTTTTTTTTTTTTTTTAAATTTATTTATTGGTGTAAGAAGATCTATGCACTGATCAGCATATACAAAAACGAAAATCATATACAGTGTAATTGCCTACATCCGCTATGGGCCGGCTATGCATGTTCACTTCCGAAATCAATTTTCAACAATTGTACACGGCCCATCAGCCGACATCCAGCGGACCGGCGGCGTGATATTTGTTTAACTCCCATTTGTTTGTCAGTGCTGTAGTTGTTTAGGTATACATCAATAATCTTACTTTTTTTACCTTCATATACTTAACTTAAAACAAACAGAACAGTGCAACACCCAACATGTAGAATTCCCCCTCGTTACAGCCACTCTGCATCACAGCATCCTCCCTCCACAAAAGCCAGCTGTACAGAATATTGTGCATCTTATTGTCACCTCCAGGTGCGTACCTCACTCCACGCCTGTTTCCGATTCTGCCTCGTCATGTATCAGCAAATAGGCACGCAGGTAACCCCAATAGTCCTTAGGCCTAGAGCCGCCCGGCAACTCCTCCTCGTACGTGGCAAGCGTGTCTCTACAATAAACCATATCCCTAATCCATTGCTTTACTTCTGGAGCCCTCTTGCCGTTCCAGTGGAGAGACACTCTTCTCTTAGCTAGCAGTAGTGCAATAGCACAAAATTTGCGTTTCAGGGCTCTCAGTTGCGGAACAATACCCAGTAAACAGATTTTCGGATCACACAGCATGGAAACCCCAAGCATATCATTCAAAATTTTCACAACTTGTTCCCAAAAACCGGCCACTTTACAGCAATGCCATGCTAGATGCATGAAGTCTGCATCCTCCCGTTTACATCTGCAACATTGAGAATCATCCCTCAATCCATATTTATACAGTCTCTGAGGCGTGTGGTATACCTGATGTAAATATTTATAATGTATAATTTTCAGGTTCCCGTTCGATGTTAGCATACCTGTGAGCGTGCAAGAGGATTCCCATTCTACATCTGTTAGGGGTTCTGCAAGTACAGTGCTCCATTTGTCCCTGGCCTTGTGTGTATGGTCCCCCACCGCCTCCTGTATAGCCGCATACAGTTTGGACACTAGATGGGACGCCGTTGGTGTGGTGAGGAGTAGTTGCAGGGGTGCAAAGGTGGGAGGCTCTTCCGGATGTGATGGGTAGTGTTCCCGGAGCGCTCTCTGCAGCCGAAAGTGGTTGAAGCTAAACAGAGGGGATGGGTTCCTGATGTATTGTAACTGATCTAATGTCTGGAATGCTCCATCTTTGTATAGATCCCCCAGAGTGTCTATTCCCGCCCTTCTAAATAAATCCATGCCTACCCGCTCCTGCGTCACCGAAAGGGCAGGGTGATGTGCTAGTGGAAGTGCTGGTGCATACAATGGTAGGTTGTGTGCTACTTTACCCATCAGCCTCCATGCCTCCGAAGTGGCGTTCACCGGATTAATGTCCCTGTCGTGTAGCCTGTTGCGCTTATGTGTCAGTATGCTTGTCAGTGGGATCGGGTCTGCGTCGCCGGCTTCCACGGCCACATGTGTCAGAAATGGCACCTCGTGGTACCAGAAGTGTGCGTATTGCGCTTGCGCGCATAGGTAATATAAATATAGGTCTGGCACTTTGAAGCCCCCCCTAGCATATGGCAGCGTCATGGTATGTAGTTCCATTCTTGCTTGCTTCCCCGCCCAAAGCAAATTAAGTACTAGCGTTCTGATATTCCGGAATACAGCAGCCGGAGGTTTGATCGGAATATTGTTAAATAAATACAGGAATTTTGGCAGTAGCACCATTTTGACAATTGCCGCCCTGTCAGCCAATGATAGAGGTAGCCTGTTCCATCTTTTAATTTTTTCCTCCAGGGATGAAATGGTCCGCCCGTAATTCGTTCTAATCACAACTTCCGGGTCTCTGTGGAACCATATGCCTAAGTATTTAGTGGGGTCCTCTTGCCATTCCAGCGGATAGTCCAGTTTTATCGGACTTGTGCCGTCTGTCAGGGATATGACAATGGATTTATTCCAGTTTATCTGCAATCCGGATTGGAGGCCAAATTTTATGTATTCTCGTAGAAGCGGATTGAGATGTTTTTCTGGCTGTTTGACATATAGTACCATGTCATCCGCATATAGCGAGATATGGATTGGCCTGGAGGGTAGTTGAATCGCCGAGTAGTGGTGGTGTTGCCGGATTTTGCAGGCCAGTGGCTCTAACACCAAGGCGAAGAGCATCGGCGAGAGCGGACACCCCTGCCGAGTTCCTCTGCATACTTGAATGGGTTCTGATATGTACCTGTTCACGCGGATGCGTGCCGTTAGGTTGGTGTATAGCATCGCTATCCATCCCAGGAATATTAAAGGGAATCCCATACGCACCAGCACCGCCTGGAGAAAGGGCCAGCTAATGGTGTCAAATGCCTTAGCAGCGTCAAGCAACACTGCCACTGCCTCTGTCTCCGGGGCCAAATAGTGTGCCAACGCAAATAGTGTGCGGGTGTTATGTGAGGTGGCCCTATCGGGGATAAATCCAGACTGATCTGGCCTGATCACTAATGGCATAAGAGGTTTGAGCCTGTCCGCCAATAGACTAGCTATAATCTTGGTGTCTACATTTAACAAGGAGAGAGGGCGGTATGAGTCGCATTTATCCACCTCCTTGCCAGGCTTCAACAACGTGATAAGTAGGGCTTCCCTCATAGAGGCTGGTAGTGTCTGGGCCTCATGTGCCGCCCCGTATAATCGCACTAGGTGCGGGGCTAGTAAGTCTGCGTATGTTTTATAGAATTCCGTTACAAAGCCATCTGGCCCCGGTGCTTTGTTATTGGGTAACCGCTTAATGGTGTCTGTAACCTCCTCCACCGTTACGGGGCGTTCTAAATATTGCCTATGTCCGTCAGACAGCCATGCCATTTCTATATCTTCCATGTATTTCAAGAGTTCTGCCTGTGGGGGTGAAGGGCGTGCCCTATATAGTGTGCCGTATGTGTTCATAAATTCCCTCAGAATCCCCTTCATGTCCGTGACCGTATCCCCGGTGTCAGTACTGATGGACGCTACATTCTGTGGCGTTTTACCTGCGCAGATCTTCGCGGCCAGTTCCCTACCGGGTCTACCGCCTTCCCCATATCGTCTAGCCGTGGTTCGCTTGGACACATAGTTAAGTTCGTCAGTTGCGAATTGATCGTGTTCCGTTAACAGCGTCTGAATGTCCCGCAATACTGCAGTGTCTCCCGTCTGGGTATATGTGTGTTCCAGTGTCTGGATGGCCTTTTCACGCGCGTGGAGTTGCTGCCGTATATCTTTGAGGATGCCCGAGGTCGTACTGATACAGATACCCCGAATTGTTGCCTTAAAGGCCTCCCACAGCAAACCTGGGTCCTCTGTTGATGGACTGTTAATTTCAAAGTAATCTACAATCGCCCTCTGTATTGTGTCCACGTATATGGGGTCTCGCAATGCGGCTGCGTTGAAGCGCCAAGTGAAGGGTGGTGGATCATAATATGGGATGGCTATTTCTAACAGTACCGGATTGTGATCAGAAAGTGTACGTGGTAAGTGTTTGATATCTACAACCCATGACAGTACTTCTTGTGTGCCCAGCCAGTAATCTAGCCTAGACCAACTATTGTTTGCAGCATGTATGTGTGTCGCCATTTGCAGCCCTGGGTTACGCGCCCTCCACATATCAACCATATGTAGGTCCTCCATTGCGTCTTGCAGCATTGTTTTGGCCTTCCCATGCTGTTCCAACGTATGCGCTGCTCTATCTAGCGTGTCCTGCAGTGTAACATTGAAATCTCCACCCCAGATCATGTGAGTCGTCTGCATATCAGCGATGCGGTGCCCCACTGTATTAAAAAACCCCGGGTCATCCACATTAGGACCATATGTGTTTACTAATAGTAGCTTTTGACGCCTGACCGTGCCAGCTATTGCCACGCTTCTCCCATCTGCATCTCTGTGTACCTGTGTTATCTCAAAGCCCGTCCCCTTTTTAATCAGTATTCCCACCCCTCTGGAGTAGGACGAGTAATTGGAGTAGGTCACTGATTCAGCCCATTTAGTTCCCAGCGTAGATGTGCCCTCCCGACTCAAATGTGTTTCCTGTAAAAAAACAATGTTAATTTGCAATCTGTCAAAGTAAGCAAACAGTTTCCTGATTTTTTTCGGGTTACCTAGCCCTCGCACATTCCATGTGAGAAATTTGAGGGTACTAATACTAGCCATTAGCATGTTCGTGTAGAAATATTACGCATTGTTGGCTTGGAGCCCTCATTGAATAGTATGTGTGCTTCGTGTGACATCTCACTGCTTCCGAAAGTGTCAGTGGTTTATTCCGTGCTTTAATAACATCCACATGTCCATTTATTACCATGGAGTTCGCCATGCTTCTTAGATACAGAGGCTGCATTCGGGTGTATCTCAAACTTCCCGCCCACCCCCCTCCCACTTTAGCTCCCAAACTTCGCCAAAGCCATCCCCAAACAAATTGTAACTTAGGTGTCGAACATGTTTCGGGGTACACCCGCATGGGGGTGTCGCCAGGTTCACACATCTCCATCCACATAGTGGATGTGGACAGTCGCACGTATAGTATTCATTATTATGCATGTGTGTGATAACCCTCAATCCCCTCCAGTTAATCAGCATACGTGAAACAGTGCAGTAACTGCCCCTTAATGTTCCTGCATATACATGCGGCGGTGCAGCTGACGTGTGGAGCCACGGCACCGACCCCTTCACTCCAGCCGGTGAGTATTAGGACGACAGTACATGCCAGGGTGCCTGCCGTCAATTTGCGGCCACCCTCTCCTCTCCGCTAGTCTACCCCGCTCCCTTCTTAACACACAGTACTGCCGTCACTCGTTAGTCAAACGTCTTCCCCATGGCATCACAGTCCCATGGCATGTACTCACAGTTAGTTCGCAAGTGCCTCGCCAGCCTACCAGTACTGTTAAGCGACGTCTTCATACCACAAAAATGTGTCCGCTGACAGGTGCAGTTGGTGCGAGCTGCATCCCGTTCGTGAGCATCATAGTTCAAATCAGCCTGTGCACAAATAATTTCGGTCATTCCACATCGCTCGTTGGTTCATTCCTTTCTTGCTGCTTTCGCCGTTTTACTTGTTGTTTAACATAGTCGTGTGCCGCCTGCACCGTCTGAAGTATAACCGGTTTCCCGCCAGTGATGACTTTGAGTTTCGCCGGATATAACATGGCATATTCCAGGCCAAGGTCCCTCAACTTCTTTTTTACCGGAGCGAATTCCTTCCGAGCAAGTTGCACCGCCATTGTGTGATCTGGATAAAATTCCAGCGTGTTCCCTTGATGCGTAATTTTGCCCATTTCTCTTGCCAGCCTCAAGATCGTGTCTCTATCCCTGTAATTCAGCATGCGGGCGATGATCATGCAAGGGGCAGCGCCAGACTTCGGGACCGGAGCCAGCGAACGATGAGCTCTCTCCACCAGAAACACTGGGGACATTTTGTCAGAGGCGAAGATCTCTTTCACAAGTCCTTCTATATAGGTCTCCATTCTCCCTGTGTTTGTGGATTCCGGCAAACCCGAAATCCGGACGTTGTTGCGCCTGGACCTGGCTTCTTGGTCCTCCACCTTGGCTCGCAGGCTTTCCACTGTCTTTTCCAGGCCCCCACAGGCTTTGGACGTTGTTTTTTGGTCGTCTTCCACCTGTGAAATGCGCTGTTCGGCTTCTAGAATGCGCCCGTCATGTTGTTCAATTTTTGCCGCCATGTTGTCCACTCTCTGTACCACATTGTCCAGTTTCCCGTTCATCTCCTGTAGGCTCTGCTGGATCGCCCTTAGCACCGATTCCATGCCCGATCCTTCCGATGAGTCTTGGCCCCCTTCCGCTTCAGGGTCTGGTACCGTGCTTTTTCCCTGTTTCCGCGTTTCGAACTGCAGTTTTGTTTGTTGCCGGTCTGGCTTCCCCATGTCGTGGAGCTGTTGTGGCGTAGTTTGTCCGCTCGAGTTAGGGCTGCTAGCGCTCGTCGCACTTGTCTTGTGGTAGGCGCGATGTGTGGTTGTTGCAGCCCCCCACCTCGCCGTGCGCGCAGTCATCAGCTTGGCAATGCAGGTGTGTGTATGAATCCGTCCGCCTCAGAGTGGCGCCTTGTAAATGTCGCGGGTAATGCAGGTTATGGATCTCTTGGGGTGTCTCAGCAGCAGTGCTCTGTTGCCAATGTGGCGTCGGTTAGACGCGATATGTGGTCGTTGCAGCCCCCCACCTCGTTGTGCGCGCAGTCTGCAGCCGGTCTACATAGGTGTGGGTAGGAGTCTGTCCGCAGCCAAGTAGCGCCTTGTGACTGTAGCGGGTAAATCAATTTATGGGTCTCTTGGAGTACCGCCGCAGCAGAGCTCTGTCGTAGATTCGGCGGTGATGTAGCGCGATGTGCGGTCGCTGCCGCCCCCCATCTCGCCGTGCGCGCAGATATCAGCCAGCCATTATAGGTGTGGGTAGAAATCTTTCCGCAGCTTAGTAGCGCCTCGTGAATATCGCAGATAAGGTATGGTATGGATCTCCTGGGGAGCCGTGTCAGCAGTAATCACTCTCCTGAAAGTGATGGCGGTGGTTCAAGGTAATTGACAGAGCCCATAGCATTGCTGCATGCGCGAGGACAGTTTGCCAGACCCTCGCGCTGTATTGTTCGAGCTATGCGCGGGTCGCCTCTCCTACCTCGCCGCCGTCTCAGCCCTCTGTGTGCGGGTGGTTGAAAAGACGCGCAGCTCCGCAGCAGCGAGGGCAGGGAGCCCTGCTCAGTCACCAATTCTCAGCTCTCCACTAGCCCGCCAGATAACCACGGGGGTCTGCACAATAACTGGCGCTCGGTTTAGCTGCCCTCCGCTACTGGTCCTATGCGTTCCATTGGCGCCGCCATTTTCGCTCTCGTGAACCGCACATCGATTCGCCGCTAATGTCTGTTCTGCGCTGTGTTGTCCCGCCTCATTGCCTTACTTGGAGGAACTTTAGCTGCGTCTGTAGTTTTGCCGGGTCAGCACCCTGCCTCACGCTGCCTGGTCGCCCCTCCAGCGCCGAGTCGCCGATCACCACGAGCGGCCATTTTGAGGTGCCGCCTCGCGATCTCCGTCCCCCAGGCTGGAACAACTTAGGTCAGCCTCGTCGGCGCCTTCCTCATGCAGATCAATATCGGCCGTGAGCTCCGATGTCCAATGCACCGCTGATCACTGCATTTGGTGTGGATTAAAGGGGTCAAAGGCCGCTAATCGTGCGACCGTCCGGCGGAGCTGACACACTAGCCAGCCATTCCGCAGTGCGCCCTCTAGCGCCCCCCTATGTTATGGTAGAGCTATAACTCAGGAAACTACTGTTACTTATACTAAAGAACATAATCACCCACCCAATGTAACAGAAATAGAGATTAGACAAATGCTAGATTCCCTTAAAGAAGCTAGTACTAGAACTGATCAACCAACAACTGCTATTCTGAAACACCATTTAAGTGTACTTCCCCAACATGCTTCTAGCCAATTACCATCTATTGAATCCCTTAAAAGAACTGTAGCTAGACAAAAAAGAGCAACATGCACTACTCCTCCCACACCAAAAACTTTTGAAGAAGTGCAAATTCCCCCTGAACTCTCTGTAACTCACAATAAAGATAATTTTCTACTCTATGACAACAAATCTAAAGATAAAAGAATTATACTGTTTGCCACAGCAAACAACATAACTAAACTTACCCAATGCCAAACTTGGATGATGGACGGTACTTTTTCTGTATGCCCAAAACCTTTTTATCAATTATACACTATCCATGGTCATTTCCAAAATGCAAATATTCCATTCCTTTATGCCCTTCTACCAAACAAACAGCAAGCTACCTATCAAGAAATACTAACTGAAGTCAATCAACATACTAACAACTATTTTCCACAAAAAATTATCATTGACTTTGAAAAAGCAATGATAAACAGCATCCTTAAAACATACCGACACACAGCAATACAAGGTTGCTATTATCATTTTAATCAATGTATCTGGCGACATCTACAAAAATCTACCTTGAGTATCCAATACGCCACTGATAGCACATTTGCTTATCAAATAAAAAAACTCATCGCCCTAGCCTATGTTCCACTGACAGATGTAACTGAGCACTATAACGTATTAATAGACAGCCCCTACTATAAAAGAAACGAAGAAAGACTAAGCCCTATGCTTGACTACTTCGAAGACACATGGGTAGGAAGGCTACACAGATCAGGCCATAGAAGACAACCCAAATACCAAATAGCTTGGTGGAATGTCTACCTTAGCACACTAAATAAGGAAGCAAAAACAAACAATGCAGTTGAAGGATGGCACAATGCCTTCCAAGCAACTACAGGCCGAGGAACGCCTACCCTTCACAAATTAATACAATCCTTACAAAAAGAACAGAGTTACCAGGAGCTCTGAATGGAGCAATCAGTAACTTTGATCGGACCTAAACTCACCAAAGAAACTAAAAAAATGTATAGCACACTCCAAAGTCAAGTTACCCTCTATCCAACTAGCAAAGGACTAGAATATCTATCAATGATTGCAAAAACTCTTCTTTAAAACATAACATAACTATACACATTACAGTAAGCATTTTTTTTCTAAATTCCTTGATTTTTACATGTAACAATTTGCAATTAAATTATCAAATACATAATATTAACATATATAAAATGTATTTAGATAATGTATTTACAAAATGTTACATACAACGTAAGTAAAGCAAAAATTAAAACAGTTTCCCCACCCATAAATTTTTTTGTAAATACTTACATTTCTGTTGCAGCTTCAAACGTAATCCAATTCCAAGCAATCCATACGACACCATTGCAAAAACCCATACAATCCATGTAAGCCCAAAAAAAAATGCAAAAATACAAGAAAATCCATAGCGACTCCTCTCCAATATAATAGAGACGATATACGATAGAAAACCCGAAAATAGTAATGTTGAAGAAAAACGCTCCTGGAAAACTTGAAAACCAAAATATTTGTGTGCAAAAATAAGAGTATATAATACTCGTCACACAACTCTGATCGACAAAAAAGGACCTCCTCAAAAACAGTAAAACGCAACGATAACCTGGAAAAAATAAAATACATACCCACCCACACAAAAACACCCATACATATATAAAAACACATATTTATACACCAAACATATTATCTTAGTAACATTTAAACATATTACCTCACGTCACACACCTACAACTAAAACGCGGTAAAAATCAAATATCGTACACTCTACCTAACACCGAACACACAATCTTCTCTTAATAACCCTATCTACATAAACCTAAACACACCACACATACACTAACAATAACTTAATTAACTTCTAAAATACAATTAAAACAAACTTACCCTCTCTAACGCGAAGCAGCATCCAACCGCGATCTGTTGAAGCACCAAATAAGCCTAAGTAACATTACGCGGTTAAAAAGTAGTCGCTGTATACAGCAAAATCCTCTTTAATTTCTATATTCCAACACTTTAAAAAAATACACTGAGTATTATATTAAGTGTAAATAATTATTTAAATTGTAGAAAATTATTTTTTAAATATTCATTACTTTCAAATAATTATTCAACTGTTATGTGATACTTAAAATAATATTTTATGATTTATATATACATTTTGAAAATAATCTATGTTAAACAAATTTGCATATATAACTTTGTTACAAATAATTTGTTTATAAAAATAGCAAATATTAGTTTAAACATTATGTATGTATATAAAAATGTATTTCTGTGTTTACCTATGTAAAAATTAATATTATAAATATGTTCAATATTCATAATATTAATAAAAATATATATATGATTACTTTGTAAGAAACCAAAATGTTACTGTTACAAAAGAAATGTACATATTTATGAATGACAATATATTCAATGTCTATGTGAATAAAATAATTGTTATTAAATGAAAAGTACATATTACCAATTTGTTTCTTTAACTATTTAAATTACAATATATGTGAATAAACATAAAATTATGTTAATATAATTTATGTGTTAAAAACATATCTATGCACTTCATTTATTTTTTTGGATAATAAAAACTGTTTAGTTACAATTTTCAATTGAAATAAAAAATACATCTCTACTTACAATTTTTTTTTATATGTTAATAAACTGTTTTTCATTTATTGCATTTAACCCTGTGTATGTTTCCTTCTTTATTATTCTATATAAATATTAACTACATATGAAATATTCTATATAAAAATGCATTATAAATGTTAATATTTTAAAAAATGTATTAATCTTTTAAGTAGTACAATAACAATAATTAATAAAAAATATTTCTATGTAATGTGAAAACTTTAATATAGTATCCTACCAATAATAATGATTTCTATAAAAAATATCTTCTTATTTCCACTGCACCAATTATAAACTCACAAAACCATACTACACATTAAAACCATACAAATTACAATTCCCATTTCACCAATTGTAAACTCATGGAAGGTGCTGGACACTGAACCCATACTAATTACTATTCCCACTCCAGTGGGTGCAACAGTAGGGAAAGTAAATACTTCATATATTAATAAATAAATCAAAAAATAATATAAATATAATTTTTTTTTACAAATGATTAACTATTTAATTTAACATAATAATTAATATATTAAAATTACTAATTAACTATCATTATTTCTATTACTTACCTATTAATACTAATTTACAACTAATTACCAAATAATTTTTTGATAATTATAAATTAATTTACAATTATTTTCTATTAAATACAATTAAATAAAAGATGTATGACGTTTGAACGCATACTTTTACAACGCATACCTTTACAACGAAACGTTAACAACACAAATACCATTACACCGCATTTATTTACAACAAATGTTTTTACAAAGCAAATACCTTTACAACGCATAGCATTACAACGTAAGTATTCATAATTATATAATATTTTATTTAATGTAAATTATTACAAAATAATTTAATTAAATGTATTTAAATTTAATTAATTTAATGTAAATCAAAATTTACCTTCTTTTTACCCTGTACCCCTCTACCCAAAAACTCCAAACTGACCCTGAACCCTAAAAATACCCCTTTACCCACAAACTGAAAACTGACCCTGAACCCTTAAAATACCCCTTTACCCACAAACTGAAAACTGACCCTGAACCCTAAAAATACCCCTTTACCCACAAACTGAAAACTGACCCTGAACCCTAAAAATACCCCTTTACCCACAAACTGAAAACTGACCCTGAACCCTAAAAATACCCCTTTACCCACAAACTGAAAACTGACCCTGAACTCTAAAAATACCCCTTTACCCACAAACTGAAAACTGACCCTGAACCCTAAAAATACCCCTTTACCCAAAAACTGAAAACTGACCCTGAACCCTAAAAATGCCCCTTTACCCAAACACTGAAAACTGACCCTGAACACTAAATATACCCCTTAATCCACAAACTGAAAACTGACCCTGAACCCTAAAACTACCCCTTTACCCAAATACTGAAAACTTATCCAGAACACTAAAAATACCCCTTTACCCAAATACTGAAAACTGACCCTGAACCCTAAAAATACCCCTTTACCCACAAACTGAAAACTGACCCATAATCCTAAAAATACCCCTTAACCCAAAAACTGAAAACTGACCCTGAACACTAAGAATACCCCTTTACCCACAAACTGAAAACTGACCCTGAACCCTAAAAATAACCCTTTACCCAAACACTGAAAAATGACCCTGAACCCTAAAAATACCCCTTTAACCAACAATCCAAACCTATAACATTTTACATATAATTATATACTTACCAACACTTAAGTTGTAATGGTATGCGTTGTAAAAATACATGCATAGTAAAAACATTTGATCTAAATACATGCATTGCTATGGTATTTGCGTTGTAAAAGTTTCATTGTAAAGGTAGTGCATTGTAAACGTTGTGTGCTAAACGTTGTATACCTTAAATAAATATTATTATTTCATTATTTATTATTAAATTACTTCCCAGTCTATTCCCCTATAAACAGACAACCCACTACAGAAAAGTAAAAATTTAAAGTTACATAATTAGCAATTAATAAATTACATTAAATTATTTAACAATTATATTTGAAATAATCAACATTAATTTTTTAATTAACAATTAATGAAATATTACTACCAATTAATAAATTTACATATTTAAATGATTATAATTAAATTACTTCCACCCTATTCCCCTATAAACCCACAACCCCCTACATGACATCAATTATTTAAATTAACATAATTAGCAATTAAACAATTAAATTAAATTAATTACCAATTAAATTTTATATTATGTAAATACATTATTTAATTAACAATTATTAAAATATTACTACCAATTAATAAATTTACCTTTTTAATTAATTATAATAAAATTACTTCCCACCCTATTCCCCTATAAACCCACAACCCGCTACATGACAAAAATTTTATAAATTTACATAATTAGCAATTCTTCAATTAAATTAAATTAATTACCAATTAAATTTTATATAATTAAAATATATGATTTAATTAACAATTATATAAATATTACTACCAATTAATAAATTTACATATTTAATTATTTATAATTAAATTACTTCCCACCCTATTCCCCTATAAACCCACAACCCGCTACATGACATAAATTATTTAAATTTACATTATTAGCAATTATTCAATTAAATTAAAATAATTACCAATTAAATTTTATATAATTCAATTTTTTCATATAATTAACAATTAATTAAATATTAAGACCAATTAATAAATTTACATATTTAATTATTTATAATTAATTTACTTCCCACCCTATTCCCCTATAAACACACAACCCGCTACATGACATAAATTATTTTAATGAGCATAATTAGCAATTAATGTATTAAATTTAATTAATTACCAATTAAATATCTTATATTAAAATAATAATTTTTAATTAACAATTAATTAAAAATTAATACCAATTAATACATTTACATATTTAATTAATTATATTTAAATTACTTCCCACCCTATTCCCCTAAAAGCCACTACCCGCTCCTAGAAATTATTATAGTATTTAAATAATTTTTTTTAATTATTATTTATTTTTAAAATTATTTCAATATAAATAAATACAAAATTAACATATATTTTAACAATAAATGTAGTAATAAAACATTAAAACAGTGTACATTTAACTATTAGATATTATTTATATAGATATTAATAGTCGATATCATGACAGTCGATATCATGACTGTCGATAACACAACTTTCGATATTTTGAAACTACTAGAAAAATCGATATTTTTTCTAACGATTTTACTTACTCGATATTTTTTCAATCGATATTTTTTAACATACATAAAAATCGATAAAAATACATCGATATTACTTGCCTCGATATTAATGCCATCTCGATATTCTGGAGTCGATATTATGTCCATTCGAAATAAATGACTCGATATTTAGACTGCACACCCTATCTCTCATCAACTTAGATGCCAAGATAATGGCGAAAATTCTCGCTACAAAGCTACAGCCCCTTATGCCACTGCTGGTACTTCCGGAATAGGCTGGGTTCATTCCTGACCGCTCTACATCCCTTAACCTGCGCACCATTTTCGCTATGCTACATGTCCTGAATCCAGACTTACCAGCTGTTGCAGTACTATTAGATGCCGCCAAGGCATTTGATTCTATAGAATGGCGGTACATGATACATATACTGTGCAGGATGGGTTTCCCCCCAATCTTTTTACGTTGGATTCAGATATTGTACACTGAGCCATCAGCGAGGGTCCGAGTGGGAGGTGATATGTCTGAGCCATTTGACGTTGAACGAGGCAAGCGGCCCTCTCTCCCCGCTCATATTCGCCATTGTGCTGGAACCCCTGGCATGCAAACTCCGGCAGGTACACAGAGCGGCAGCCCTCAACTTTAACAACAGACTGGTGGGAATCTCAATGTACGCGGATGATATGGTCCTCTATGTCCGCGAACCGCAACAGTACTTGTCTCCTGTCCTCCGTGAATATGTCAAATTTGGCCTATTCTCAGGTCTCAACATAAACTGGGACAAGTCCATCATCATCCCATTGACAATTGCAACCACACCTCCTACAGTTGAGTACCCGCTGGTCTGGTCCGCGGACCCCGTTAAATATTTAGAGGTATGGATACATGGGGATCCTGGAGTGGTTATCACTGACAATTTTGGTGCGGCGTACGCAGCGCTAGTCACGCAGGTGGACAGATGGCTCTGTCTACCACTGTCTCTGGCGGACCGTATTTCAATCATAAAGATGGTGGTTTTACCCACATTTTTATACTTGTTCTGCAATGTACCGGTCCCGCTAACCAAGCACTTTTTTCAAACTATGCAAACTCAGCTGGTGAGACTTGTCCGGGGCACCAAACAACCGAGAATAAGTTGGCGTACACTGTCGCTGCCCTACGTGAAAGGTGGGTTTAAAGCGCCGGACTTTTATGTTTACTACCTGTGTTGTCAGGCTCAATACGCCTACTACTGGTACAAACCACACAACTTTATACCACATGTTGCGGTGGAGGAAGGCGACGCTCACCCAGTACCTCTGCGAGGTATCATCACGCACACACACAGGCACACTCCCAGAGCAGAGATCAATACACTCGATGTCACACCATCGGCTTGGCAGGCAATTGGACGCCGCACGCAAAAGCTCCCCTTATATGCACCTGCACTGCTCATTGAGGGACATGCCGCACTGTCGGTGGCCCAAGATAGGGGCTCTGTCCTGGGGATTCGCGAGGCGGGCATCGCACACATGAGTGACTTGTTCCCTGAGGGTACGTACATTACAGGGGATGATTTATCTTATATACACAACCCTACACTCCTATTTCAATTCACTTGTTATCGGCTGAGACGGGCGGTCAAGGGACACTACCCTAGTTTCCCGGATGAACCAGAGACACTGTCGGCCTTACAATTGATAATCACAGCCTCAACGAGAAAGAAACTAGTCACCAAGTTGTATAGGGTCATACAGAAGGACACTCCGCACAGCACTGACGCCAGTCTGACACGCTGGAACAATGAGATAGATCTCCCCATCACAGAGGAGAAATGGATGAAAATATGCTCCGTAACAGGTCGCTTAACATCCAACAGTAACCTTCACATCATTCACCTTAAATTTTTACATCAAACATACCACACCCCCCACAGACTGTGGAGGATAGGCCTTAGGGCAACTGATGGGTGTAGGCGGTGTGGGTTGGAGGATGCCGGCTTCATTCATCTAGCGTGGCAGTGCAGGCAGGTTTTTAATTACTGGGAGAAGGTCCTAGCTCTTCTCACCGACATGACAGGATTAATCTTACAAAATACCCCGTCGCTGTGTCTCCTAGGTCACGGTCCTAAGCTTAAAGGCATGGTGGGGAGATTTGTACAGTTGGCCCTGCTCTTGGCGAAGAGGGGCGCCCTATTCACATGGGATAGTAGGTTGTGCCACTCAAAGTGGACAGCTGGTTGAAAGACATGGTGTATTGTAGGGACCAGTTGGAGACATACGCCGAAGAACTCCCTTTTTCATCACGGCCCAAGGACATCTGGGCCCCTCTGCGGGAGTATTTACTGACTTGCAGTGAATTAGACTCTGAATGAGACCTGTAGACAAAGACTATGATGTTGGAACTGCTCATGGTGCCCGGACGCTGTTGTTACGTCCTGGAATGTTGGCAGTGGGAGGTATTGCAAATTGTGGCTATCCATTTTATTTTGTTTTATGTATGGTGCTTTTATTCATACACAGATCAATGTGACCTTTGGCTTTGTTATGTTGGAGTTCATTGAACGTTACTCTGCTGATATATGTCGAACAGATATGCATATGCTGTAAGTATGTTGTATGCTCAGTGAAAAGTTTGATAAATAAAAAAAATAAAAAATAAAAACGATGGATTAAATCCAGATCTGTGACTGGGGGTGAATGTTTTGCCATTGTGCAACAATCCGTCCATCAATTGTTCTTTTTTCTATCAATGATAAACATTGATAACAAAATATTTGCCAAACTCCTCGCCAACCGCCTCCTTGCCTTGCATCTGGATATAGTTCGCCCAGACAAATCCGGGTGTGCACCAAAATTATCCACGGTGCAAAATCTTTGAACACTGTTTGTCCTCATGCATAGCATGGAACCCCAGCTCACTGAAGTCGCCGATCTACTGGGAACCCCAAAGGTGTTTGACTAACGGAAGTGGCCTTTGCTATTCCCCCTGCTCACAGGCCTGCACTGTGTGAGCCTGATTCGGTTACTGTATACCTCTTGAGTGACCAGACTGCTCTTAAATGGGATGATATCAGACCCGGTTACGCACAGCAACCGACAAGGGTGCCCACTATCCCCAGTTCGGGAACCTCAAACAAATCTTGAGCCCGTCATTCGGAAGGTCATCTACTTTGGTGGCTACTCAGGTATCCACATGAACTGGGCCAAATCTATCCCCTCTCCCCTTACTGAGGGCAAGCAGACATTCAAATCAGAGTATCCCTTACAGTGGGTCGTGGAGCTGGTGCGCTACCTCGGCATCTGGTTCAGCTGTGACATAGACGAGCTTTGGTGTGCCACATATGGCAAAGCTATGGTGTGGTTAGGGGAACGAATCCTGACTTGGAACCAGCTGCATCTGTCCAGGATTGGAGGACTCTGATTGGAAAAATTGTAGTGTTACCCAAATTTCTATACCTTTTCATCAATATTTCCATCCCACTCACGTCGCAATTTTCTGACACCTGTCTTCAAATCTGATATCACTGGCTTGGGCTGGAAAGTAACTGAGGATCACATGGGAGACACTAAAATTACCTCTGCAGCAGAGTGGCCTAAATGCACTGTGCAAAACATTATATGCACTAGGTGCTCAGGTCCAATATCTCCACTTCTGACATTACCCTACATGTTTTCAGCCCCATGCGGCAGTGGAGGCAGACCTGGTGTCCCCCTGCCACTGCCCGCTATGCTCTATCAGCCTTTCAAGGCTCCGCATGCGGTGATCAACTCTAGAGTGCGTCCTATGGGCCTGGGATGACTTGTGGTGCCGTGCTAGCCTGCCCTGCCTTAATACCCCATCAATCCCCCTATCGTGCAGCCCCCAGCTACCAGCACTGCAAGACTATGGTGCTAGAACTCAAGCTCACATAAGGAATCTCATCACAGTCGCTGACATCTACCCCGACAACCATTCCTACCTCCAGTTGCGTCAAACGAGCCCCCTCATCCCACTGTGCTTGATGTCCTTTCTCTACCACCAGATTTGTGCTACCTGCCATGCAGAGCATAACATGTTCCCAGCACCCTCGCCCACATTACATGCACTTGAACACATGCTGACGAACACATCCCCTCACTAGCTTGTTTGCTGCCTCTATACGGTAATGCAAGAGAAGCCTCCAGAGCACAGGCTGGAAGCCAGCGCTACCTGGGAACTGGACCACCTCACAGATGAGCAGTGGTCGTATTGCTGCGGACAGACTGTGGCTCTATCACCCAACTACAGACTGTGGCTCATACATTTAAAATGTATGCATGAGCTGTACCATACACCAGCACAACTACTACGCATGGGGCTGGTGGCTGAGGCACACTGTTTGCAGTGTTCGGTGCTGCAGGCCTCTTTCCTTCATCTTGTCTGGGACTGCCTGAGGGTGGAGGTTACTGGTTAGAGGTGCACTCAATCCTGCAGCACATTATGGACCAGTCCCTCCCGCCTCAGACTCCGCTGGTAAGCTTCCTAGGTTATGCAGGACACAACCTATTGCCAGGAACAGCTCTCCACTTACTGGGAACTGATGCCACTGACATCCTGCCCAATAGATACTTAGACTAATGGACACTCCCTGCCGGCTAGCTGAGCGAGCAGATTCGCTCACGGGCTCCTTTCCCCGGCTAGCGCCTCAGCTGACATTACCATTGAGCCTCCGCCGAGCTGATGCATGGAGACGCAGGCCGTGCTTGATTTGTAAAATATTAAGTGCCAGAGCTCTGACCAGTAGGCCACTGCAGCTTGCACCACCCATCGCCCTCGACAGCGTTCGCAAAACAACTAGTAACCATCTCTTACACATGTGGATGCGACAGTTCAGATTATTCCAGGTCCCAAAAGCTAAAGGAATGGCTGGGAGGCAGATATGAGCAATTGTAATGTAGATTGTATTGCTAAATAACCGTTGTTCTGCTCATATCTCTCTTAGATGAGCAGCGCACCTTGTGGTAGACTGAGCTAAATATGGTGTTGACAATTAAGTGCTGGTGCTCAGCACCGGAAAGCACCTGCTCAAATTAAGCACTGTACAGGCGGCACTGATGACTTGCAGTCAGCCCCCCCCACCCTTGCCCTGCCGGGGCAGTGGGATGTCATGCTGCCCCCACCCCCCTCCATGTATTACACTTGAGCTCCTGTTGTCTGTCACTGACGTGCTGATTCAATGAATTTGCCAAAGTTTATCTCTTTCTACTCGAAACTTTTTTTTGTTGTTGGAGGTTTATATAGACCTGAAGGTATCAGAGTGCTTTACATGAGCACCAGTTGTGTTACAGAAGGACACATTCATCTTTTTTTTTTGTTAGGCACAGGGAGGTTAAGTGATTTTCCAGAATCACAGGATGTTGAGCGTCCCTGCCGAGACTCAACCCCAGTTCGAAGATCGACCGCTCTAGCCCTTAGGCCATATCCTCTCTCCTGTTTGGTGCTACACGGTATCAGTATCAAAATCTTTATTCGATTGTAAATTTACAATCATAAAAGTTCATTTTAAAACATCAAGAAACCACAGTTAAAAACAATTACACACAGTTCATTTACATAGGCAAAAAGACACAGTAAACAGTACAATATCATACAATGAGAGCATGGGCAATATATAATTAAAAATATAAATATCTGTAGGCTTAAAAAGCACCAGCACAAAATTTTTCAGCATGGTTAGCCATCCATGCTTTTCCTAAAGCAGATGGCTTTTTTTAAAAAATTACAAATAAACAAGGTACAGTCAATGTTCAGTAGTTGTAAATAATAAAGTGCGGGTTTAGTTTGTGTAAAACTCATTTTTTTAAGGCACGGTTTAAGGTATAATTTCCGTGGAGTGGAGTAATAAGGGCAAATAAAAAGGAAGTGTGCCAGATCTTGAGGAGACTTTCCGTCGCAGCCACAAGCTGGCAACACTTCGCCCCGCTGGGCGCCACTTGGGAATGCCAAAAGGAGGTGATAGAGGTCAAAGCGGAACCTTGTTAACAGGAACCGATCATAGCTAGACATAGGCCATGTCAGGTAAGGTTCTATTTGCAAACATGTTTTTATCATAATATGTTTCCTAATGCTGACCTTCTGTATCTCAACCTCTTCTCTGTCAGTACATCTTAACAAAACTATGGCATTCTTGACCAGGTTCACATCAGATTTTCTAATTGTGTTTGGGGCATAGAACAGGTCATGGCGGCCAATTGCCGTTAAACTGTCCTTTATATACTTGATCCATGGTACCTTAAATCTCCCGTCTAGCTGTAAGGCTTCTTTTAGTATGGCATGTGTTAATGAGATTTCGTTGTTTAACCAACATTTCAGCCAACATAAAATTGGGCTTACTGCTAATCTGTCACCTAGATAAGGGACCCCCAGCTCCTCATGTACAGAATAATTCCCAATACCCCTAGGTAGTCTTAGGAGTTTTTTTAGGAAATTATTTTCTGTGACCTCTAGATCTTTTGCCTTACGATAGCCCCAAAGCTCGCTCCCATAACAGGCAACAGCAACGCTTTTTGCCTGGTACAGCTTAAGCGATGCGGCCAACGGGCAATTACCAATTTTTTTTGCAAAGCCAAGGATGGCCGCATTGACCCTTGCAGTTTCTCCCTTCTTTTTGGAGACTGCTGGGCCCCATGATAAATTATGGTCTATCAGAACCCCGAGGTAAGAGAAGGAGTTGGTTGATGGAATTTTTGCCCCATTTATACTAAAATTACCAGATTTCAGAATGCCCTTACCTGTCTTCATAACGAAGGACTTAGAGTTGTTTATACTTAAGCCACGTGACTCCATAAATTTATGGAAGGAATTTAATAATTTCTGAAGCCCAATTGCTGTTCTGGAGATAAGAACAGCATCATCGGCATAGAGTAGTACAGGTACCCCTCTACGCTCGACTAAAGGGTAGTCTGCTTCTACAAGTAAAAGAGATTCCTCCAATTCATTAATGTACAGGTTAAATAAAAAAGGGGCCAGGATACAACCTTGTCGGACGCCCCGTTTTATTTTAAATTCATCCGTTACGTTAAGATCTTGAGAGTAACGGACATTCGCCCTTGTATCTGTATGCAGATCGGCGAGAAAATTAACGAGGTTCCTCTCTACGCCCATTCTCAGCAGAGTAGCCCATAATAGGCTTCTATCTACGCAATCAAAGGCGGACGACAGGTCCATAAAGGCCATGTAGACGGTACCTTGTCTCGCCAATGTATACTTGCTTAGAATAAGGTATAGGTTCAGACACTGCGTGATAGTCGAGTGATCTGGTCTAAACCCATATTGTATAGGTGAGAGGATTTTGTTTTCTTTAGCCCAAAAAGATAACCTGTTGAGGATTACACCCCCTACCACTTTAACTACTGAATTCAATAAAGAAATTGGCCTGTAACATAACGGGCTACTGTGATCGCCCTTCTTAAAAATGGGAACTATAGTAGAGAGACCCCAAGTTCTTGGGCAACCAGTTTTCACCGCTGCATTAGTTACGGCCGTGAGAACCGGGGCCCAAAACGGGATACTAGACTTAAACAGGTCCGGCGGCAATCCATCCGGACCCGGGGCCTTGTTGGAAGTAAGACCCTGTATACCCTTGACAGTCTCTTGTACTGTGAAACACAAAGGAATCACAGCTGGAGTTAAAAAGTCGGAGACTTCCCATTGCTCATTGCTCTTGAAAATTGTACTGTAATGGGACACCCATTCCCCCTCTGGGATGTTTGTTCCAATAGCTGTGTCATTAGGATTTTCAAACAAAGGTTTGTTAATCATTTGCCAAAACTTGCTACTATTCCCCAGCACAGATGGATCTAGGAGGGATTCAATAACATTTGCCTTGATTTCCTTTTTTCTGGTGGCTATTGCTTTTCTATAAGCCATACGAAGATTTTTTATCAATTCAAGATCTCTTGGTTTTGTTTTTAATGCGAGTTTCAGATCCCTGCTTGCCTTTGAGCAATTATGATCAAACCATTTAGAGTTATTCACACTATATCCCTTTCTTGGCGTTGTGAGCATGGAGCTAATTTTAGTGACCAACCCCTCGAATCTACACACAATGCTCGAGGGGCTTGAGTCAGATGAAAGACAAACAGACAGCTCCGCTTCACATGCGCTGGTTATATTAGTGTACAGGGTGTCTTGATTTACCATTGACCATTTAATGCGACGCCTGCCATTTACACACCTTAACGTGCCAGGATCGACACGTGGCTGACATTTAGCAAAAAAAGGGCCGCCCAAGTCTATAACAAGGGGATTATGATCACTATATATGCTAACGAGAATAGAAAAATACAAGACCCATTGAACAACATCCGAAGAAATTAATATATGATCAATAAAGGAACCCTGGCCATGCCCTTTAAAGGTTGGGGTGTCGAAGATTTTAGTATCAGGAGCCAACGACATTACTACAGTCAAGTTGTGCTCGTTCATTAGATCATTTAAATACTCCCCCCCCCTGCCATGGGAGAAGTGAAAACCTCCCTCATTGTAACACCCTAAAGACCCCATTGGCGTGCTGGCTGGGTTACCACATGGTTGAACGTTAAAATCACCTGCTATCAGCAAGTGCCGTGAAACATTGTAAACATTTTTGCTCAAAATATCATTTAAACAGGCAATATTGCAGGTTTCATTATTACTATTGGCATTATAAAAATTAACCAGTGTTACCACAATCTTCCCAATTTTTAGATCAATCTTCTGTAAATTCAGATTTACATTATGATAATTGCTTGTATTACAATTCAAATCTTGGCTAATGAAGATGGCCAAGCCACCTTTGGCTCTACCCCTAGTCGAGGCAACTGCCGGGGTAATAAAGCTTAAGAAGCCCTCCATATGCACTTTAGTTTCCTCTATCCAGGTCTCTTGGAGACACACAATACTGAATTTTCTTATAAATGATAACCATACTGGGTCACGTAACTTATTTGCCAATCCCGCAATGTTCCAGGAAATTAATTTTGTACTGTTATTAAGGGCTGGACTAATAACAACCTCTCTGGTTGATTGTGGGATAGTTAAAGTAGGCGACATTACACCTCCCGCCACCGGACCCACAGTACGCTGTGCTTGTATCTCCCAGTGCTCAGATATGTCACTAATGGTTTGCCTTATAGCTAATGGGGGTGTGAGAGGCACCTCATTTTCCCCTGAGAGCGCTATGGGTAGTACTTTATTGGGACTACTGTTTTTAACAGTCATGCTGTGTAAATTTTTTCCATGACAGCAACCCCCTTGCTTCTCAGGTAACCTTAAGTTACATGAAGCACTTGCCCCACCCCCCATTACTTTTGCGTTCTTTAACCATCAGTCGCAGTCCTCTAGGCTGCTAAAAGCCATAAACCTATTGGAAAGCTCTAGGGGCGTAAATGGTAACAGGTTTGACGTGTTCCCATTGAGACCAGTTTTGTGGTTAAAAGGTATGGTGTTCCACCCGTATGTGGCTGATGGTAAAGCCGGTTGGTACATGTATACGGGATTTAGAGCCTCAATGTTAGGGAACTGAGAAGAAAAAAAGGTATTGTTGTTATGGTGTTGTGGAGGGAAAACAACAGATCTGGGATAAAAGTATGTCAGGGGACGTGGTACTATACAGTTCTTTTCATTTCCATAAGGCCAGTTCAGAATGTGTTGTACAGCTCTCCTGTCTCTAAAGTTTATTACCACAACATCTCCACCAATGTCCTTCACTCTGCCCCCCAACCAGGACAGGCGCCGGACATGAACTATCTCACCGTTAATCGTAATGGGTTTGGGTCTATAGAGAGAGAGCCAATGCATTATTTTGTTGTATAACTGTGAGTATCCCTCTCTTTTCCCAGTGGGCAGTTCTGGGACCCCGGTGAGTATAACCACAAACGGTAATGCTTCTGGGGGGAGTTCTGTCGGTGGTGCCCTAGACGGGCCCCCTCTTCCCCAGTTATTCTCCTTCCCTTCTAGTCTGGGTGATCTCCCCAAGGAAGTATTGGGTTCCCTAGGTGGAATAATTACAGAGCTAGTTGGTAAAGAGATGGTAGGTTTACCCTGTATGTCAGTTGAAGTTGTTGTTGAACGGGTTTTACAACTATTAACGCCAGGTGCTTTCGGTGCCACGTTTATAGGATTAGGAGTGGCTGAAGTTGCTACAGCAACCTGACTAAAACTTGAACTGGGTTTAGACTGTGTAGAACCCGCAGCATTATTTGAGAGGGGTTTGGTTGATGTAGTGACTTGTTGGAGCTGTACTTTGGACTGACCTTGTGAACGAACAAAATTACCTAACACAGACAAATCTCCCTCAATTTTACCTAAACGTGCCTCCATCCCCCTAAATCTGTCTGACAGAGCAAGCATATAACTACGTATGATCAGCTCAATGTTGTCCAGAAGCGACTTTGGGGTAGCAGATTGCAAGTCCTCCTCCGTCTGGATAGAGATGGTATCAGGATCTGTAGGAGCTTGAGGTAGAGGTAGCGGTGAAGTGGGGCTGACTGTTAAAGTTTGGTTTGCATCAAGAGGACCCGTTGAAGGTAGTAAAACAATGTTCTTCTTTTTACCAAACTCAGTATGACTTATTTTGGGCTTGTTAGTAAATAAAGTTTTTCTTCTTCTTTTAGGTGGAGGTGGCCCATGCGTTTTAACAGTCACTGGCCTCGGGCTTTTACCACGTACAACTTTGCCAGGCCTTATTGTGGGGGATATTAAGATCTTAGAGATGTTAATATGATCAGTGGACACTGTAGGGGTAATTTCTTGAGAATGGGAAGGAGACAATTCCGGAGCTAAACATTCTTGAAGGAGCAAGGGTACGCTACAAGCCAGTAGGGTGTTATCTACTGGGAAGCTAATCAGGTCGTCGTCTAGGGAAACAGACATTATAGACTCAGAGAATGTTCTGTTTTTTATTCGATCGATGGAACGACGGCGATCTGCCCTCCTCTCCGCTAACAAAAGCTCCTTATCAGTAGCTGGTTTAATGAAATAATCATCCAGTGTTCGGATGTTAGTATTTTTGTCCAACCCCACTATAACGGGACTTATAGCCGCAGCAGCCATTCAGTAATTAAAAGTGTTCACGAGGTGGGCACACAACAAAGTCAGTTACTTACATGAACCTTGTGCCAGGGTCTGTGGCCCAGCCCAGCCTCCTCTGGCCGATGAGGGCCGTAGAGGGCCCGCCCTTTGCCCGGGCTTAGCCCCGGGCACTTCCCGCGCGCGACTCGCGAGGCGAGTGGGGGCGTCTCCCTTTGAGCGCAATTGCTGTCGCTCTGTCCGCGTCACGGGCGCGGCGCTCCTGGTGCTGCCCCTGGTGCTGCTGGGGAATGAAGTGCGCTCCGCTCTGCTGCCGTTGCCCTCACGGCTTCGTTGTGGTCTGTGGCGGTTCTGGAACTCCTCTGCCCCTCCCGGTAAGCCTCTGCACTGTGGCGCTGTACACGGTATTTGTCGCTGGTCCCTGCTCCCCTTCTTCTCTCCACTGTTTGTTAGAGGCTGCTGCCTCACAGTTGTTCTGTATATGACATGCCAATAAAAACAGTATATTTTTATATATATATATATATATAATTTTTTTATTTTTTTTGTGACTGTGCGCAGAGTGAGTGAATGAATGAATGATTTATTGTACAGTTAATAAAAACTCACAATACTAAAAACTTCCATTATTAAAAACATTTAAGCCTTATTTACATTTATGGTGTAAGAATAAGAATGAAAATCACTGAAAATGAGCTAAAAAGCCACTGTTTCCAGTGGCTATCTTCTCCTCTTCCCTGCCACCATGTGCTTTTCTTTCTTTCCTCACCGGGTCAAGGGAGCCGAAATCGTACGGCACGCGGTGGCACTTTGTGAGTTGTCGGCTCTGTTATAGGTTTGGTCATCGCTAAAAGAACAGATGTTAGCAAAGCACATGTGATAGAGAGTGACAAGCATTTGCATAAATGCAGACCAGGCCGTGTCCATTCAGATGGTCAGTACATCTCGCCAGCGGGGTTTGAAAATCGGGCAAAGCTGCAGAACTGTTCAGGACATAGAAATGCATCGTAAAATCACGTAGTACAAATTCTTTACTTGGTTATAACAGGCCATCCTGCCCGACTGCTTATTCCCAACCTGCCTCCTCCATTCCTTGCCTCCCCCAGCACTAGGAGTTATGGAGACAGTAGTTACAAAGAGCCACAGCTTGAGCCAGAGAGTACTATTAATAATCGTTCTTTGCAATATAGAATTACAAGAATCTGCAAAAAGCATTAGCAAGGTCTCTGCTTTACACATTTAATGCCTCGGTCACGTCTGGGCAATCAGATGCTCTCCTTTCTTGTGGACAAAAATGACAGCTTGCCAAGGAGGACTGCCAGTGAGATTTCCCACTGGTACAATCAGTGTAACAAAATGGGAAGACCCTGCCAAGGCCACAGATCCAGGTTGTATTAGAAGAAAGAAGGAAAACCGCTATGCAACTATGCTTTCTCCCAAACAAAAACATCCCCTCCTTCCTGTCTCAGTTCCCGACCATATGTGTATCTGTTAAAGTGTCCCAATCTGGTTTAATCTTCGACCATCAAGACTGTGCCTCAGATTTAAGGTAGAATTGTTAGAACATGATGGACCAGATGTACAAAGCATTTCCCCGGTCACAATGGACCTGATTCGCTTTTTCAAATGTGCAAAATGCAAAAAAGCGATTTGGTAACTTGTTATTGAATCAAAATTTGCGATTTGATATTTGGAAGGGGTGTGTTTTGGGTACACCTTCCAAATACCGAATCAGCATGGTATGAATTACTGTTTTGCGACCAAATTTCAGTCGCAAAACAATAACACTTTACCACCATTCTAAAAGTGGTGGTAACTCATTCGCAAATGGGAAGGGGTCCCAAGGGGACCCCTTCTCCTTTGAGAATATTGAAAAAAAGCATACAGTAGTCCCACAGACCACTGCCTACTCTTAAAACATGAAACTTCAACGTTTCATTTCTTTCTTTTTAAGCGCATCCCATTTTCCTTAAAGGAAAACAAGCTGCATTTAAAAACAAGCATTTACAATGCAACGGTCTTGCCTTTGCAAAAGTTAGAGCTTTTGGCATTGTAAATGACAAACTTTATATTTATGTGTTGGTTTTAAAAACAGATAAATAAATGGCATTGTCATTTACAATGGCAATAGCTTAATCTCTCGCAAATGCGAGACCTATTGCATTTTCAAAGCAATAGGTCGCGTATTTACGCGAGTTTGAGCTATTGACATTGCAAATAACAATGCGGTTTATTTATGTTTCAAAAACCAAAACATAAATAAAAGGTCTCACACTGCTGTCTCTCACACACTGCTGTCTCTCGCACACTGCTGTCTCTCCCTAGAACACACACACTGCTGTCTCTCACACTGCTGTTTCTCACACACTGCTGTCTTTCTTACACACAATGCTGTCTCTCACACTGCTGTCTCTCATACACACTGCTGTCTCTCACACTGCAGATGTGGGTTGTGGGATGTGGGTTTCCAGCTCATATCACACACACACACAGAGCCACAGCCACACACACATACAGCCACACACACACAGAGAGCCACACAGCCACACACACAGAGAGCCACACAGACACACAGACACACACACATACACACACAGAGACACACACACACACACACACACACAGACAAACACATACACACTTCAGTGATCTGTCAAAAGCGTGGTTTGCAGCACCCACCTCTTCTCTCAAGGGAGCAAAGCCCAGTACCGACAGTGTGCAGTGACGCTGTCAAAACAGGTCTGTGCTCTCAAAGGGGACAAAGCCACTCCCTTCTAGTAGGTCACATCAGATGACCATTTTCTAAATTACATCTTTACGTGCCTGAGATTTACAGTTAGGCAGCATTATCTCACAATATTCCAGAATTAAACTCTGGGGTGGAAGAGTAAACGCCTATCATAAACTGTGCCGCTGCAATCATATTGGAAGGAAGGCTAAGCCACAAAAAGCATAGGATATTTTCTAAAGGTGCAAAAAAAAAAATACAAAAATTGTACACCCTACGACGCACCTTTCCATCAGTTTCTGAAAATGAAAAAGCGTTTGTCGACATAAATTAAGGAAAAGTGAGAAGGTCGAACCAAGACCCTTTATGCAACTATGTAAAAATCCTATGAGCACGAAACGTGAAAACAGCAAGGAAGAGCCACTAAAAGCCACGTAGAGCAGAGCTGCTTACGTTTCACTGAGTAGAAGCCACAATACACTTTTCGTGTGCAGTCCCAAATCGAAATTTGCAAGGGGTTTCCAGGTTGCAGTGCACACTCCGAGAGTCCCACTCCCCAAAACTTTCAGCAGAGGCAGACGATGCTGTTCACAGCCTGTAAACACAAACCCCACCAGTGACAGGAAAAATGTAAAATGCACACTCTGAATCCCCCTCAGAGACAAAAAGCATAGGATATTTTCTAAAGGTGCAAAAAAAAAAAAAATACTAAAATTGTACACCCCGCTACACACCTTTCCATCAGTTTCTGAAAATGGAAAAGCGTTTGTCGACATAAAATTAAAGAAAAGTGAGAAGGTCGAACCAAGATCCTTTATGCAGCTACGTAAAAATCCTAAGAGCACGAAACGTGAAAACAGCAAGAAAGAGCCACTAAAAGCCACGTAGAGCAGAGCTGCTTATGTTTCACTGAGTACAATCCACAATACACTTTTCGTGTGCAGTCCCAAATCGAAGTATGCAAGGGGTTTCCGGGTTGCAGTGCACACTCCGAGAGTCCCACTCCCCAAAACTTTCAGCAGAGGCAGACGATGCCTGTCACAGCCTGTAAACACCAACCCCACCTGTGACAGGAAAAAAGTAAAATGCACACTCAGAATCCCCCTCAGAAACTGTCAATCCAAAATTCACACAAAATGCTCCTCGCAGATCACCAATCCAAAATCGTCTTACTGCCAGTCTATTAGCGACTGTAAACTACTTGGTATACAAACAGGCTTCTCCGAGAGTACCTGCTCAACACTAGGGGCTGGGGGCACAAATAAATACACAAGTGCCCAGATCGGCCTGCACTCACCGCTTCCTTCTTGGCGCTCCTTCGGCTGGGACAGAGTGGAGATAGAAGTCTGGCCCATCTTCGGCACGAAGTTTCCTGGCGGCTCCCAGGCGGGGAACAGCCTTTACAACGCGGGCATTACCACGCGCTGCCATTACTACGCTGCTTTTACAACGCAAGTCGTTTCAACGACTTGCGCTGGAGGGCGCTGTTGGACAAGGAATCATTTAATTTTCTATTCCAACACCTTCCCTACTGTAACGTGGGCTGGAGTTGGAATAGAAAATTAAACAATTCCACTATCCAGCGCTTACAGCGCAAGTCGTTGTAACGACTTGCGTTGCAAAAACAGCGTTGTAATGGCACCCGTGGTAATAGCCCGCATTGTACTGTCATACAACCCTCCCAGGCTCATGGTGTGGTTCTGCCGGACTCCGAGTCGGGCAGCCCTTCCGGCACCACCATTTCCTGAGGTTGGGAGGTGCGGGTCTGGTTCCCCTCGCCTAGCACTGGGTTTGAAAGTCGGGGGTGGCTGTGGTGGCTCCTCCCTCCTTCCCTCCTGTAGGCGCAACAGGCAGTTCCTGCTCCGGTCTGCTGCCGCTACATGCCTGTGCGCCTCTGCGGGGTCAGAGGGCGGGAGAGGACGGGCCTGCAGCAGGCAGCGGACACATGCCCCTCGCTGCTGGCCCTGCAGCCCTCGTACTGGAGGGAGGATGGCAGCGGCGGACCCTAAGCACGCACAGGAAGCCTTGCTCTGGTCGCAAATGTTAGTAAAAGAGCTGGCGCCGCCCCGGGGCCCGTGAGCCTTCCCTTTTCACTTGCATATGCCAATGCTTGTTAAATTTTCATTGACATAGTACAGCACGACACATGCGTGCGGCCACCCCACATTTTAATTTTTGTAAAAAACGCGCACTTTTTTCCCCTGGCAGCCAGCTGGTATGACCTGCTCTCAGCAGCATCTTATTCCTATCAGTTTCAGGCATGAACATTAAGGTTGTTTATTGAAGAATTGTGGCCATCAGTATGACCTAACAGTTAGTGGCGTGCACACTATTTCTAGAAAGACTAGCAGTTCCAGATGAAGCCACGTGCACTGACTCCATCTTTGGGATGTGCGGCTGCAACCACGCATGCCCTGCAGGGCAAATCAGTGCTGTGCCTGTGCACACTATTTAAAGGGGGTGATTAGGCTGCAGGGTGCAGGCGGCATCTTTAAGCGTGTACGGAAGATCAATCAGTGATGCGCACATTAATTAATCATTAAGTGTGATCCTGAAAAGAGCACACACTGATCAAAAGACAGACCAGGCCAGAGTTTCTGGTTATACCAGTACCGTGAGGTGCACCATATCCCCGTGATGCACACACTAAATACAAGTGCATAGCGAGACTTTGATATATAACATTCAGGTATGATTTGCCCAGGTGTTATCCTCAAACTACACAGATGCAATGTGCTTTATTTAACTAGCTTAGGATGCGATCTGCCAAAGCTCCCAGTTTGTTGAGTGCCGCTGAAACTCAAATCTGCATCTCCCGCATTACCGTTGGGAGTCTCTGGTGCCTCCTCCCCCCTTGTTGCGCTACCTGCCCATTCTTGCTACGGATGTCCCGGTTTCGCGCCATTGCTCACCTCGCTCTATGCTGCCAACGAGGCTTGGGGGCATCATCGCCCGCAACAACCCCTCCATGGTGCGAGACCTGCCCGGTCAGATTGGCTTGTGCGATGGCTGGGCTGCTTCCCCTACTCCTTAGTCCAAGGCACCGCCGTTCAGGCTGCAGGTGCCGGACATGCGTGTACTCTTTTGGGGGCGAACGGACCCTTCCACTCCACCGCTAGGTCCTTTTTGGTTGCACCTCCGCCCATGGCTGGTCAACGATCCTCGGCTTTCCCAGCCCTGTTCCACTGATTGTGGCCTGGATCTCGTTGCTTCCTACAGCTTGGGTTACGCTGCCTGTCCCTGGCGAATCTTCCCCTTCCTTGATGCGAGGTGGGCTGTATGTGCTTACTTGGGTCATGTTCAGAAAAGCTGTTTTGTGGGATGGGTTGAGCCTCCGAATCTGATAAATCTATCCGATCTTGGTCTGATGTCGATGATATCAGTGCCAGTGTGGAGCTCAGACCCATGGCATCAGTATTGGTCCCGTGAAAGGCATCGGGCATTGAGCTGAAGCAGGAGCAGGCGGCAAAATGCTCAATGATGGGGGACGAGTGGGGCAGTCAGCGTCGAGGATTAATCTGTCTACGGACCTCCGACAGGCTGCCACCTGGGACCGAAGGCGCTCCAGCTGGATCTGGTGGGTTACTAAAAAAATTCTCCTGAGCCTCTCTCAGCTGGTGGAGTTTGTCAGCTGTAGCAGTGCACTCAATAAAAAGTCAGAGCATAACCACTGATAAAGTCCATTCCAAAGAATATTTTCCTGAGGGAAAAAAGTCCATCAGAGACAGAAATGTCAGCTTTGGTACCACATCGGTAGGTGCAGGAAACAAGCGCTCGCCATGACACAGCCTTTTGTCTTTTAGCCCCGTCCCCTTCAGACTGACTTCCTGCTGATGTAAAAGGTTCCTTATCTTCTTTATGGGGCCATCTGGACCCATAAAGAAGATAAAAAAGCTTTTACGCCAGCAGTAAGTCAAGGAACCCAGTCTGAAAAGGACGGGGCAAAAAGAAAGAAGAACGTCACTAGGACCTCTTCCCCAATGGCTGGCCACCGTTTAACATGAACGGTGACGCCAGCCAATGGAAAAGAGGTGCGGGGCTTAACCTCGACAGTGAAAGTTACTCTATCTCATCAAGTCTCGCCAGCTCGACTGCGCATGTGCGCAGTCTTTCGCAGGCTGAGACCTAAAAAGATTGCTTTATTAAAAAGCAATCACAGACATGGTGGTCTCCTGACCTCAGCAGGCTTCCATCACAGTGATGGCTGCAATTCCTAAGGGGTCACAAATTGCGACCTACTTCATTAATATTCATGAGTTGGGTCGATTAGCAACTTACCAGGAATCGCAATTTCGCATTACAAAAATTACTACATTAGGAATACTGATTTCCTAATTGTGATTTGGAGATAATATCAATTAGGAGATCAGTATTCCTAAAGTTTGTACATCTAGCCCAATATATTTTACAGATCTGGGCTTCCATGAATAAAGTATTGTAAGCAGGGCTTTTGGGCATTTTACTTTAGGTGTGAAAGGTAGCATATGAAGGAAAAACATAGGCAGTTGCAGGGCTGACAGCTGTATTTTGGTTTAACTAAGGTCATGCCTCTGGTTGATACAGAACTGGTTGCATTCAAATATGGGTTCCATGCCTCATTCACCAATAGTTGATACGGTGCAATGTAGCATACTTGCCAATTTACAAAGTGATTTCATTATGTGAAGGGGTGGGGACTTGGAAGGGGGGGCTCATGCCGAGAGCTACCTAAGAGGCACTCTGCCACTCACCAAGCTCCCTCCAAAAAACAAAGGGTCATATTGAGGCTTTCAACAAAATCCTGGGGTGCCTATAGGACCTAACTCTGTGCTGGTTAAACAGTGGTTTTAACAGAGTTTTCGGTATGTCCTTTAGCTTCTTGCATATACATATGATATGGATCAGTGTCTCAGTGTCACTAGCACACAGACCACAAGGCTGGTCATCGGCTGCTTACTGCCCGGAAAATGGGATGGCAATCCACTGTTTACCCTACCACCGTGTGATTTTGGTTCCTCATCAGGTGTCAGTGTGAAGGCGGCCGAAATCGTGTGACACACGGCGGCACCGTGTGAGTTGGAAGGTCTGATGTAGGTTTGTGCATTGATGCAAGACTAGCTGTTTGCAAAGCACATTTGATAAAGAGTGAGCAGCCTTTTCACAAATGCAGACCAGGCCACATCCATGTTCACTACATCTTACCAGCGGGATTTGAAAATCGGGCAAAGCAGCAGAAGCAGTGCTTAATTTGAGCCGGTGGTTTCCGGTGCTTGGCACCGGCACTCAAATCTCAGCACCAGCTCTTATGACAGTCTGCCACATGGTTGCAATGTCTGCCTGATTAGGGAGGAGCATAACACAGCTGTTTATTAATGGGATATACATTAACAATAGCTAATAACTGCCACCCAAGCCATTCTTAAAGTTTTTGGGGCCTGGATTACTATGAATTTTCACACTTGTTAGAGTGTGGTGGTTAGCATGAGTTGGGATTGAAACTGGCGGCACTGAGGGGGGAAAGGTTGGTACAAGCTGCAGTGGCCTCCAGGCGAGGGACCTGGCACTTATTTATCTACCAATTAAGCACTGAGCACAAGTGTTCAGGACATAGAATGTTGTCATAAAATCACATTGTACTGATTTATTTCTTGATTATAACAGGTCACCCTGCCTGAATGCTGCTTCGGAGTCTGCCTCCTCCATTCCTTGTCTTGCTTGCACCAGGAGCTAGGGAGACAGTAGTTACAAAGAGCCACAGCTCGAGCCAGGACAAATTATTATTAATAACCGTGCTTTTCAATATACAGTTACAAGAATCTGCAAAATGCATCAGCAAGGTCTCTGCTTTACTCATTTAATGCCTCGCTCTCGTCTGGGCAATTAGAGGCGCTCCTTTCTTGTGGACAAGATGACAGCTTGCCAAGGAGGACTGCCAGTGAGATTTCCCACTGGTGTAATCCGCCTGCCAAAATGGAGAAACTCTGCCAACACGAGTTTTATTAGAAGAAAAATGGTAATCCATAATGCAACTATGCTTTCTACCAAACCCTAAAATCCCCTCTGAGTACACCCCCTTCTCATCTCAGCCCCGATCATATGTGTTTTATTTTTTATGCACCTTCTGTCTGCACACTTCCCTCACTCCATGACTTTCTGAAATAGTATGATCATGCTTCCCTATATAACCTTTGTTTTTGTAAAGCTGTCTGCCGCTTGGTTGTGCTAGGTCCATGCTATGGGAATGACCCCCATTAAATAAAAATTAAAATAAAACACCTAGTTAATCTTTTTTTTGTAGGTCAGACTTTGTTTTTTGTTCGTTGCTTTTCCTTTAGAAAAGTAGTAAAGAAGCGGACTTCTATTTTACAAATGTGCTCAGAAAGTGATTCCCCACATTGCCTTCATATTCTCTGAAGAGCCTTCATGTTTGAAGTGGAACCCGTGATTTTTCATTTGGTTACACTTATATCATATTACCAGAGCTATATTGTTTTGATATCAATATAAAACACTTTGCATGATGACAAATATTTACTCACATCGAGACATCTCAGAAATTGTTTCCACATCTGTGAAAGCTAAGCAAGGAAACAGAAAAAAATAATAATCTTTATTGCTTCAGCTATTAGCCTTACAATTAATATATAAAATATTCACTTACAAATAAATACAATTAAAATACATGAAACAACAGCCCAAGAAATAATACACATTTCGCCTAATAAAACCTAAAAAAGCATCTGTCGACTGCATGTAAATACTTACGTCTTAGCATAGTGCAGATGCTTAACCAAATGCAGACAGAAAAAAACATTATTTAAATTACATATAAATTGATTCAAATCAAATGTAGCCTTTATTATGAAATCGCTGTTCTCCTATACTTTTGCTTGCTATATATTTTCAACATCAATGCATATGCCGCCCTCTAGCATGTCATAAAACAAGTAAGATTATCTTTACACAGTAGTAACAACAGCATAACCAGTTAAAATGTGCACAATTTAGGAACTACTTACCACACGAATTCATTCTGCAATTAAACGATAGATGCAGTACCATTTACAAATAGTACAGATGCCACCTGGGAAAAGTTTCATTGATGCCATCTTAATGTCCACTGTTCAGGTGGGTTTTCTCGGCATCCACTGGTCAGTTACTGGCTGGCAATGGCTAATAACTCTTTCACACGCAGCAAAGCTGCCCATAAATACGACTCTATGGAATTAAAAATAAATTCATCACCTGTCCTGAAACAGAAAGTTACTACAAACCTAGAACTGATCTTATATAATCTAAATAAAGGCAGTAGCCATCTTTTGAGAGTAAAACTATATTTTGTGCAAAAAAGAAGTAGGTGCAATATATTTTCCTCCCCCTCCCCAGACATACAGTAATAAAACTCGGTTCCCATTGTGAACCTTGCACACCTTACAAGGTATTTCCTAGTAGGCAAGGTCGATATTTAAGGTACGTTTTTGTTCAAGACAGATCAAATCCAGATAGAACCATACTTGGGCCTTGCCTGCTTTTGAAATAACCACCCAGTATCCTGCCTGCTCTTATTGGTGAAAGCTTGTCTCGCACCTTGGCCTATAATAACGCTCCTTTACGAGCTCTATGGTATTCTGTCCTACCCTACTTGGGTCGGTCCATAGGAAACCCAGGGGCATATTACCAAGGGTGGCGATAGGCAATTATCGCCGGTTTAGCGGCCGTTAAGCGGCGATAATTCTATCGCTCTATTAGCAAGCTGTCGCTAACTGATGTTAGCGACAGCTTTTAGGTGATAGCAAGCGGTTTGGGGCCCGCTTTGCATGTCAGCGATATTTATCGCTAATGACATGCAAAGTGGGCGTACCTAACCTGTTAGGGGCAGTCGCTAACGTCGCTATCGCCTATTAGCAAGGCAGGCGTAGCGATGGAAATATTCCCGCTATCGCCAAAAACTAACGCCTGCTCAGACCAGTTCTTAGCCATGTTATCCAATGGGAGGTGGATAACATGGCTAAGAGCATTTCGTCGCTAATGCGTGAATATCACTGTATTCTCAGCGATATTCACGCATTTCACCTCTATCACTGGATATTTTAGCACAATGGAGAAAAACGTGGTTAATAGCATGTTTTCTCCGCTAACATATCCAGCAATAGGCAGCAATAAAAAAATCGTCGCTAAGCCTATTTAGCGATAATTATCGCTACTTGTTGGTAATATGCCCCCAGTTTCACCCCACGAAATATACTCCTCAAATGACCCGATCAACTTCTCCAAATCGAGCTGCCGTAACTATCTACATCTTCCAGGGAATTTAAATAAACTGTTGCTTTGGGGTTCCTCAAAAACCTAATCCAGTGAGTGCAACAATGGTTACAGGACTGCCGATTAAGTAATGGACGGAAGGCCGAGCTATTACCCACCCTTAACAAAGCCCTAAGTAAATTATTTTTGGCTACTTGCAGTAGACATACGTTTCTGTACCCCCACAGTTCGGGCCTGTAAAGCGCAGACGCTACTGCTTTCTGTGTGTAGATTTGAAGGATGGTACTAATGCTCTGTGCACCTGCTTTTTGTCTGAATTTTAATACTTCCTGAGATCTGTGTATGAAATCTGCTTAACCTCTGGTTCCTCCAACTTAATTGTTCTATAAACCGTATTCCCAATAAGTCATAATGCTTGACACTCAAGTCAAAACAAGCTTTATTCGATTACATTTGAAATCATAAAAGCAGCAAGACAGCATAAATTTAGAAATTAATTACAGTGTAACAAATTTCATGAAGTTAAAATTTTTTTTTTTTTTTTAAAAACATTCAGGGGTCAAAATCTGTAACTATGTCCACTGTACGTAGATATAAAAGTTCACACCAATATGATTTATACACAGTATAAAAAGGTTAAAAAAAAAGCAATAGCAGCGAAAACAAGATAGTGAGGTCACCCTTCCAGTTGCCTCGGGGATAGCATCCTGGTCCTGGACACACTCAGTTTACTCATCATTTATCATTAACCTTCTCTTGAGTCGAGGCGATGGTTTTAATATCATACTCTGTGTTATAACACTGGATGGTCAGGGGTTACCTAAAACAATATTCTGTAAATATCTCTAGCAATCTATGCATTACATTTTCTGTTTGAGCCAGCAAAACTGCATCATCAGCGAAGGGCAAAATCAGGACCTTTCGTTCAGCAGTCATAGTGGCTTCAATGGGTTCTTCCAATAAGTAGGTTACAACATCACGTAAAAAGAGGCTAAAATGTAAGGGGGCTAGCACACATCCCTGCCCTACACCCCTTGCAATTGAAAATGTTTCGCTACATTCACCTGCCGGTTCATGCCTAACCCGAACTGTATTAATGGTATGCAGTGTCATTAGAGCTGGCACAATTGAGCCCTCTACCCCTTGCTCTGTCATGGATCTCCATAAACTTGTTCGATTAATACGGTCAAATGCTAATTTCAAATCAGCAAAGGTTAAATACAGTGATTCTATTGCATATTTATAACAAATCTTATACATGTGAACTCATTGATGATTGTGGCCCTGTGCAGGGGTTGGATCCTGCGCGGGGCAGAAGGGCTGCGCACAAAGACTCAGGCCACACCACTCAGCCAAGTGACGAACTCGAGCGGCCGCCCTCCTTTTATTTTAACCCTGCAGGCCACGCCTGGCCTGCGGATGTGGTGTATCCCTGAGGCGGCCACTAGACCGCCAACTATTACATCCTTATCCAACTCAGTCTTTGAAACAAACACAATGTTCAAACATGTCAATTGACAAAATACACAGTCTCAGTACTTGCGTGGACCTTGAGCTTTGATGGCCGGACGTCATCAGCACGCAAAGTCCCTCAGTCGCTGGCTCGGACGGGGATTCGGCCTCAGGCTGTACCTCTGGGAGTAGCCACGCAGACCCATGCCGTCAGGGCCTAGGTCCTCGGAATGAGGGCCAGGCTGAGGTGAGGTGGTCATCTCCGAGGTGTCCTCGCCTCCGCCGCTTCCTGGTCTTTCCTCCCTTCTCTCCGGCGCGGGGGTGGCGGTAGACCTTGGCTGGTCATTAGAGGACCTCCCGGGCTGTTCTGCGGGGACCTCCTTGAACCACGAGATGTTCCGGGACACCTCCTCTCCTCCTCTTCCACGGTTATCATGGCTCCGCGGTTCACGGTGACTGTCCAGGTGCCTGGCTCGTAGTTCGTTCGGACTTTTCCTGCCGGACGGAGGTCCCGTAGGATGACGGTAGCCCCTGTGTGGAGCGTCCTTGGTGTGGCGTGGCGGCGGAGACTTACTTGTTGGTTGTGTCGGACTCTCCTACCTTGCACTTCTTCAGCTTCCAGTGGGGGTGACGACCACCCGGGGCAAGTGGGAATTAGGTCTCTTCTGGGGCCATGGAGCATGAGTGCCCACGGGCTCCTCTGGAGGTGTGCTCCGGTATTCTCTCAGAAACTCATGGAGTCTCTGTTCTGGGTCTGCTTGTTCAACTACTGCGATGCGGAACATCTTGTTCAGGGTGCGCATGAAACATTCAACATCACCGTTGGCCTGGGGCCATTGAGGGGTGATTCATCGGTGATAGATTCCTCGCTGTTTTAGAAACGTGGCGAACTCTGCTTCTTGGAACGGCGGTCCATTATCGCTGCGCACTTCATGGGGAAACCCGCACATGGCGAAAACCTTTTCTAAGACTGGTCCCATGTGGTTGAATGCAGTGGATACAACGGGCTCCACTATGGGGTACTTTGAGAATGCGTCGACAATTACTAGCATGTGTGTCCCTCCGGGAAAGCTTCGAAAGTCCACGCTCACTTTGGACCATGGAACGGTACAGGCTTCCTTGGTGATCACTGGGATTGGTCTCTCGGGGGCGCTTGTCAGCTGACACGATGGACAGTGGTGGACATATTCCTCGACCATGTTCTCCAGCTCAGGGAACCAGACTTTTTCCCTCATTCGTGCCTTCATTTTGGTCACCCCTTGATGTCCTCCATGGGCTAGTTGGACTGCCCGATGTTTAAGGCCTTGTGGTATCACCAGTCTGGACCCTCCCAGCAGGATTTTGTCACTGGTGGAACTGAGCTCATGCCGTAGCCGCCACATCTTCGTCAGGTTGTCACGGTCTTCCGGGATTCAGGAGTTGGCCTGGCGAAGGTAGTTCATTCAAGATCCTTCTTGGAATGCTCGCAGGGTCCTGGTGTATACTGCATCGGTGGCGGCAGCCTCTTTCACGTCGTCTAGGGTCATGCTCTGGGGGTACGCCGCAATGGATATCAGGTGGGCATAGTGTTCGACATCATTGGCATCTTCTTGCGCTTCTGGCAGAACTGGGTGCCTCGATAGGAAGTCGGCCAGGTTTTTAGCTCCTAGTCCGTATACTACCTCCATTTCATACGGTTGCAGCTGAACCACCCAGCGCTCAAAGCGTGGAGGTGGGTGAGGTGCCGTCCTTTTAAAGAGGGGGACAAGGGGCTGGTGGTCGGTGACCATGGTGAATGGTTGTCCCTTGAGGTACAGATGAAAATTGTTGCAAGCCCACTTGATGGCTAAGGCCTCCCGCTCGATTTGAGCGTATCTCGTTTCCGTGGGTGTGAGAGACTTGCTGGTGAACGCTAGGGCCACCCAGTGACCGGGTTCATGTTCTTGAGCCAGTACTGCTCCAAGTCCTACTGGGCTTGCATCGACCAGTACCTCTGTTGGTTTTGCCAGATCGAAGTAGGCCAGCGCTGCCTCCCCCAGGAGGGCATCTTTTATGCCTTTGAACGCCTCTTCCTCTCTTTGACCCCACTGCCAGCTTGCGTCTGCTCTTGTGAGGTCCAGCAGCAGTTCCGCTTGGGTGGCCAGGCCCGGGATAAACCTCCCGCAGTATGTGGTCATACCCAGGAAACTTCGTACCTCCGTTGGTGTTGTCAGTGGGGGGGCATCTTTGATGGCCTGCGACTTCCTCGGGTAAACTTGGATGCCTTCCTGATTGAATACATACCCGAAGAACTCAAGGGATGGCTGGAAGAATTGACATTTGTCTTTGTGTAGTGTTGCTCCATACTCACTGAGGTGCTTCAGTGTGTCGCGGAGGTGTTTGTGGTGATCCGCCGCTGTTGCTGAGTGGATCAGAATATCGTCGCTCACGTTTAGTACTCCGGGTAGTCCCGATAAAAGCTTTCGTATCGTGTTTTGGAACACTTCGGCTGCCGAGGATATTCCGAAAGTCAACCGTTTGTACCTCCGTAGTCCTAGGTGGGCGCTGAAGGTGGTGATGTAGCAGCTTTCTTCTGATAGGGGAAGTTGGTGATACCCTGCGTTCAAGTCGATTTTTAAAAACAATTTGGATCTATTGATATCTGCGATGATGTCATTCCTCGTTGGAGTTATGTGGCGTTCCCTTCGAATGGCTTTATTCGGCAACCTCATATCAATGCAGAGGCATATGGCGCCTGGCTGTTTCGGCTTTTCAGCGATAACCATCGGGGACACCCAGGGCGTCGGCCCGGATACTTTTTTCAATCACCCCCTGCTTCTCCAAAGCTACTAGCTCCTTTTCCACCAGCGGCCGCAGGTGGAACGGGACTCTCCTATGCCACAAGGCGACAGGGGCGACTGTCTTGTCAATGTGCAGTTTGATGGGGTCGCACTTGATGCATCCAAGCCCCTGGAAGAGTTCGGGGAACTGGCTGAGTAGCTCCTCTACCTGGTACTTCTGGATCCTCCTTGCAAAAGAGATGAGCCCAAGGTCTTCCGCGGTGTGGCAGCTCAGTAGGGTATGTGCTTCCCTGTCGATGACATGGATGGTTGCCATTACTTCGAGATTATCTGCCTTGATGGGTACCGAGATCTTTCCTTTCAGCGGGAGGGGTGTGTCGGCACCGTATGCATAGATCCTGGTTTTGGACGGCATCACTGGAGGGTGAGGTGGTAGGCGGCGGTATTGTTGGAGGCCCATAACGTTCACTGTCACTCCCGTGCCGATGACCGCTTTTATTTCTGTTCCTACGACGTGGACCATACACGTTGGCTGTGTTGCTTGAGTTCCCTCGCGAATGATACTAGGTATACCTCCTCTTCCTCATCTTCTGAGGAGTCCTCCGCCGTCGGTAGGTGTTTCTTGCTCTTTCTCTGTGTGTCTTCCGGTGACATGGAGTCCGTCACAGACAGTTGTCGTAAGGCCCGCGTTGGGGGTCTCTGATTGCGGAAGTCCCAGCCCCTGGTGCGTCTTCGGCGACGGAGGCAAAGTGATTGGGTATCCGCAGGTCTTTCCCTGGGCAGGGCAGTCTTTTGCAGCGTGTGGCTCATTCCCGCAGTACGTCAATGTGTAGCCGTCCTATAGATACTAGGGCGGTCTCCTCGGGTACTGGTTATGTGCTGTATACAAACAGCTTAACTTTAACTCAGAATGACTTTACTGCACTCGTTCTGGTGTTAGTTCAATCTTCATTTTATTTATTCATTTTGACGATGTTTTAATCACATCCATTATAACTTTTGTTTCATTATCGCTTTATACACATGCATTGTGCTTATTTGCAAAATTCAATTCCATTCCAATGCATTTCGGCGTATTCGCCTTCGTCAGGGAAAGGTTCTACAAAAAAAAAATATAAACATTCCTTAGTAACTAATGGTGTCCATGGGTGTATAATCATACAATCAATGAACTACGTGGCCTCTCTTTCTTCCTTGCAGTTAACGGTTCTGATAACTAGTGTTCAGTGTATACCCGCTTCTCGTTGAATCTTAATGCTCCCTTGGCTATTGTGCATTAACGAATGTCTTTCGTACTCATACCGTTTAATGCGAGTAACAAATCACATAATTCTACGTTTTATAGCTCGTGTGGTTTAATGTTTTTAAGCTACTGCTGTTCGTGCTTACCTTCCTCGTTGTATGCCCCGTTACGTTCGTCTCATTCGGGTAATCGCTTGGCGTTCGTTCTCTCGTCTATGTGTCTGCGCATGCGCGCTGTGATTATATCTTCTTAAAGGGGCTGTTGCCCGTTTCAAAAAACGTTATTGTTCCCTCGAGCTGTTAACGCTACTATTGTGTTATCTACATCGCTATGATATGTGCGTCAAAATGTGATTACGTTGCTCATATCTACTAAGCTGGAGCTATGTTAAATTTTCCAGACGGTCTACTCTCGATATAGTTTGTGGCTCTATTTATCTAGTGGTATGAGAATAGCCAATGTATGTGGTTAACGGCTAGCCTTATAAGATCCTAATCACTCATATAGGTTACATTCCATAAAATGAGTACTGTTCAAACAATTTTGCGGTTACAAGTAACAGTTAAATTCCACCCTTTCATTTAAACCATGCGGTTTCAAAGATCTTAAATGATATATCTATTTTAAGGAGGCTTTTTCTGTACCATACATTGGCTATTCTCATACCACTAGATAAATAGGGCCACGAACTATATTGAGAGTAGACCGTCTGGAACACATAACATAGCTCCAGCTTAGTAGATATGAGCAACGTAATCACATTTTGACGCACATATCATAGCGATGTAGATAACACAATAGTAGCGTTAACAGCTCGAGGGAACAATAACGTTTTTTGAAACAGGTAACAGCCCCTTTAAGAAGTTATAAGCACAGCGCGCATGCGCAGACACATAGACGAGAGAACGAACGCCGAGCGATTACCCGAACGAGGCGAACGTAACGGGGCATACAACGAGGAAGGTAAGCACGAACAGCAGTAGCTTAAAAACATTAACCAAAACGAGCTATAAGACGTAGAATTATGTAATTCGTTACTCGCATTAAACGGTATGAGTACGAAAGACATTCGTTAACGCACAATAGCCATGGGAGCATTAAGATTCAACGAGAGCTGGGTATACACTGAACACTAGTTATCAGAACCGTTAACCGCAAGGAAGAAAGAGAGGCCACGTAGTTAATTGATTGTATGATTATACACCCATGGACACCATTAGTTACTAAGGAATGTTTATATATTTTTTTTTGTAGAACCTTTCTCTGACGAAGGCGAATACGCCGAAATGCCTTGGAATGGAATTGAATTTTGCAAATAAGCACAATGCATGTGTATAAAGCGATAATGAAACAAAAGTTATAATGGATGTGATTAAAACATCGTCAAAAGGAATAAATAAAATGAAGATTGAACTAACACCAGAACGAGTGCAGTAAAGTCATTCTGAGTTAAAGTTAAGCTGTTTGTATACAGCACATAACCAGTGCCCGAGGAGACCGCCCTAGTATCTATAGGACGGCTACACATTGACGTATTGGTATTACACTCCAGGCGGGGAGTGATTCCTAAGGAGCACGGCGAGAAGGAGAACATAAACAAGAAACGCAGTGCACGACCTAAAATATAACCCATTCAGCATCATTCCCGCAGTACCCACATCTTGACTTGGAAGGGTCTGGCTTCGATTTCCTGAACGTGTCTCCTCTTGGTTTGGCTCGAATGGCATTGGCTCGTTCCGTCGTGATGGCGTCAGACCGCTCTTGGGGTTTGATTTGATCTCGTTCGCTCTGGCTGCGGACAGATCGTCTGATCTTGCCAGTATCAGCATGTCTTTGAGCGCAATCTTTGGCTGGCGCAGGATGAGGCCTCTCAAGGTCTTGTCACGGCACCCCTGGATTAGTTGCGCCCAAATTTCCTTCGGTTGGTCATCTTCGGTGCACGGGCTGGGAAGCTCACGAAGTCGGGCGTAGAACGTGTCCATGGACTCTCCCTCTCTTTGGCGGGCTTGTCTGAGCTTGAATCGTTCGAAATCAGGGTTCAGCTGCGGGTCAAAATGGCCATTTAACGCTGTTACCGCTGTGTTATAGTTGGCAGCCGCCCCTGTGTTGGGCAAGTGCTTGAAAAGCTTGAAGATCTCATCCCCGGTGTAGTGTAGTAGCAGGGACCTCTTTACTGCGCCGTCTGTCTCCCGGGTTGCAACAAAGTAGTTGTTGAGGCGCTCGATCCCGATTTTTCATCGTGGAGAGGCTGTCACGGGATCTTCTAGTTCACTGAATGGGGGTAGGACCCCTAAAGCCGCATGTTGGAACAGCGTGCAGGCTGGTGCTGCTGCCTGGTCATCCCCTATGATGTCTGGTTGTAGGGGACTCTGGGGGTGTTGGAGCGGGTGGTGTGCTTCACGCTCCCAGCGCAGGCCCAGTAGGAGTAATGGCGCAGGGTGACCCACGTGGTGTCGTGTGCTAAGGCCTGTCTCCTTACTGTATAGATGCAGGCTCTTTTTGTTGGCCTTTTATCGGTAGGGGTGTCACCCTCTGGGTTTGGCAGTCTTTCAGTAGCTCCCCTGTGGGCTATGTATCGCTTAGCAGCTCCCCTGTGGGCTGAAAGTCTCTCAGCAGCTCCCCTGTGGGCTCTGTGGCTTGCTGATGCCTCGTGTGAGGGTGTGGCTTCGGTGTAGGAGCGTGGCTTTGCCGCATGCAGCCACCTATGCAGGACGCGCGTGTGTCCCCTCGAGTTGGGTGAGTGCTTGTGGACTCGCTCATCTTTCTTTACTGCTGCCGCTGTACGGGCGTAGTGCGGCAGGCCGCCGCGGTTGTCAGCACTGACGGGTGCACTCTGTTGGGCTACAGCAAAAAAGCAAAATATTGGCAATAGATGGACTGCTTGGAAAGAGACATTTGATGATTTCAATGATGCGCTTCAAGAGACTGAAACAAAACGATGGTCTAGTTTCTGAAAAATCCTGCTGGTGAAGGTGTGAAAGAAGTCATAAAGGAAATACTGCACACTGACAAAGAAATCACATACCATCAGATTAAAGAAACACTGAATTTCAAATTCAATCCAATACCAACCGTTGATTACGAACGATACATTTTCAGGTAAGAATGCAAAAATGTTGATGAAATCATTGATGAATTTGTGGAGATACTCAGTACACTCAAACACTGTAAGTGTTCAATGCATTTAATGATGAAGAATCTATATGTCTTAGATTTATTGATGGATGCTTGTCAGATTCATTCAGACAACGAATGCTGAGAGAAACTTAGTCTGGAGCGAGTGTTGATGGCTACCAGAGCTGAGGAGCATGCTGAAAGACAAGCTGCTGACATGGAGGCCAAAGGTGCCCAGAGTGAATCAGTCATGAGTTAAAAAAGTAAGCTAAAGGACACAAAGTGATTTCTACACATAAAAAGAAGTCATGTTTTAGAAGTGGATTTTCATTTGGACACGAAGGTAAATGTCTTACCATTGGACAGATATGTAAACGCTGTGGGAGAGAGAACCATTTTGTGACGGTTAATAAAGAGAAGGAAAAAGTAAGAGTGTCACGGCACGAAGACAAAATGGCCACCAGAACATTCCAGAAGCAAGGTTCGACACACACCCACAAGGCCAAACGCCGACATTAATTGAGTCAAACTGACACTGAACGAAGTCGATCGTCATCTAAATTATCATCAAACAGTTCTTCCACCTGATTATTAAGTAAAAGTGAGGAAGATGGCTGTGCCATGTCGATGTTTACCTCAGAGAAAGATGCGCATGTCTGACTGGTGCATGTGAGAAAAAATGTCAGTCAGAGAAAAGTCGACATGCCAAAGCACCAAGGTTATACAAGCATAGTCCGAAGATCACATTGAAAAGAAATGGTTTCTCGATACCTTTCATCATCAACAGCGCTGCATCAATAAACATAATGCCTGAAGAGAAAAAAAAATAATTTTCTCCATTGCCACGACTTTCACCATTGAAAACCAAAGTGTACACATGGTCTGCATCGACACTCATAAAAAGTCATAGTTCACTTGTAGCGACAATGAACAAAAAAATACTGAGGTGCAAACACCCATCCAAGTGCTTCAAGGTACAGCATCAAGTGCCTGTCTAAGTGCTTCAAGGTACAGCATCAAGTGCCTGTCTGCTCAGTTTCAGTACAGCTGCTGGTATGGGACTGTTTTCTGTGAATTATAACATGAAATAGTAAGTCAATTCCCTTTGTTGTTTCAAGAGTTAGGAAAGCTTAAGACTATGAAAGTAACATTGCATATTAATGAAGATGTCTGTCCGCTGCTCAGAGACATAGACAAATCGCTTTTCATTTACAAGAAGCTGTTGAAAAAGAAGTCAAATCATTACCTAAGCATAACATTATTTTTTCTCAAACTTATTTTTATTAGATTTACACATATTACAAGGAGATGCAAGCAGATGAAGATAGACCTCTGACATTTGTAACAATATGACATAATACAATACAGTTTCACACAGGACATTTAAGGTTGTTCATATGCTCTTCTTGTGCTCTGTTAGACTGAGATCTCCATAAAACATGGTAAACCTTAGGATCCCTCTCAGAATCAACCCATCCCCTCATCCCCTCCTCTCTCCCTCCTGATTTCTATTAAACAATAAGAATGAACCGAATAAAAAAAATAAAAAAAAATAAGTAACTAACTATGGTGACATAAATGTGTTTACCGGTTTTGTAAGTGAACAAGACTAGAGTGGAGTACCTATTAATAAGCTCTGCTCTCTTGGGTGCTATTGAAGATCAGAACTGGAAAAGGTGTAGCGCCCTTATACGTGGGGAGCAGGCAACAAGTGGAAGGCCTTGAGAAAAATAAGCTACTGAAGGGCCCCAAGATTATTCAAAATTTTTAAATCATCTCTAAAGATATTCACCAACCTTTCCATTGTGAATGCTTGCCACAATCGTGCATGCCACTGCGTCAACACTAGCGCCACTTTCTTTCTATGCTGCTGCTATGGATAGTTTCGTCGCTCCCAGATATAGCTACATTACAGAGTTATTTTTTTATATAGTGCGAATTTGACCCGAATCGGGTATCAGATCACTTTACATAGCATCAGTTGCATTACATTAGGACACCTTCATTTTTGTTAGGCACAGGGAGATTAAGTGATTTGCCCAGAATCACAGGATGTTAAGCGTCATTGCCAAGACTCGAACCTAGTTCCCCAGATTCGAGGTCGACCGCCTTGGCCATTAGGCCAACTCCTATCCCCATTATTGCTCTGCCACTTTTGGTTTGGTATTTCAAACACTCATCACATATACCTAAAAGTGCAAACTCTGGAGATTCCAGGATTGGGTTACCCAACATTGATTTGTGCTAAAAAATTTCCACCCTGAATGGTCGAATTGTTGGGCAGTCTCACCAAATGTGGTGAAAGTCCCCAAGCGGCCACAAACTCTCCAGCATAAATCTGAGGTAATTTGAATTCAAATTTGTTTTTAGTGGGGTCTAGATACCAATCATAGAGTATTTTAAAATGTGCTTCTCACATGCCCAGTGAATGGTTACTTTGTGAAATGTGTTCCCAAAGTGTCTTCCACTACCGTTCTGCTATTTCTTTCCCTAGGATGTGTTCTCCAAAGGTGATGAATCACGGTTGCGGGAGGGGAGAACGGTGTAAAGCGTTAAGCAAGAGAATGTATAAAAAGATAATGATGCCTCTAGAGGCGCTCGCCGTCTTTACAAATTGCTCTATGTGTGTGAGTACTCTAGTGTCCACTTCCCTAACCCCTGGGAGTAATGCTTGATGTTTCAGTTGCATATAGTGGAAGTGTTTGGTATTGGGGAGATTAAAGTTACGTTGAAAGTTTTCAACGGTCAAGATATCCCAGTTGTGGGAAAGGTCTGATAGGGTAAGGCAGCCCTCTTCTCGCCATGCATCAAAAGGACCTGCACTAGTGCTAATAGGAATGACAGGTTATAATGGGTCGGCATGAATGGGGATGAAAATGTTGTCCAGTTAGTTGTCCTATTTACCTTGTCCCATAGAGAAAGGGTAGTTTTTGTGGCTGTGCTCAGATATGCATTTGGTGGATGTCATCTTTTGGTTTCCAGAGTATATTCCATTTGACTCTGCCTACTATTGCCCTATCCATATACAGCCAATGCTTATCCGATGCACACAATGACCATTCCGAGATATCTGAGTTTGGCTGCCTGGTAGTAAAGGTGAAAATCTGGTAAGTCCAAACCTCCATTTGCCTTTGGTTGTCAAAGTAATTTAAAACGCAAACCGACTCTCCCCTTCTACCAAATGAATTGTGTAATCAGGGTTTTCAGCGTTGGGAGGAGATTACGGCCCAGATCAGTTGGGAAGGATTGGAAAAGGTACAGAAATGTTGGCAACACTGCCATTTTGACCCAACCTTTTAACTTGTTTTTCAACTGTCGCAGAAAAGTGGGGGTAATTAGCCTGGTACAAGGCCAACAATGTGGGAGTCATTTTAATTCCCAAATGCGTGAGATCTTTCTTTGCCTATTGAAAGGGAGTCCTTTTCACTAGTGTGTCCATTTCTGGGTGGGGTAGGGTTAACTTAAGCAGATATGGAGGAGGGCAGTTTGGGACCCCTCTTTGTTAGTGAGAGTAGGAGTGCGTTATAATCACGGTTAATCTGCACTTACATATATTCTGTATGACTAATGTATGAAAAGAAGAGGAATACAAGATGATTAAGTATCCTCATGATTAATGCAAATCTTATATCTACTTTAGAGATGTCATTGACAAAGGTATGCATTAGTGCTTTGTTAAGAGATCACAAACTAAATGTGATTGCTAATTTCATTTAACATTACCCATGAGATGCTATTATTTCAAAGGATGACATTTATAACTGTTGAGAGATATATTGAAAATACAGTTTATTTGCACATAGAAGGGCACACGTAATGTAACCTGTGGTTGTTAATTTAGCCTAAGAGTAGGCCTGAATTGCATTTCTAATGTACTTTCGAGTTAAATGTTTGAATTTGAATTTGAATTTTGCTTGCATGCTAGAATGTTGCATGCATCTTGTGATCCCACTGCAGGTGTACAAAGCTTCCTTAGTTTTGAGAACGAGTTATTGTTCCTAGTAGATAAAGAGGCATGAGAAGAAGAAATGCAATAACGGATGGGGGACGAGTTCTCGTGGAAGAAGGAGATGGAACCAAGGATGTATGAAATATCTCACCGTGTGTAGGAAAGTGGGTTTCTGTTGCAGTAACCCCCCCACTTTTTGCCAGACTACTGATGCACTTTTTCTTGGTGTGCCCTGTGTCCCTGCTAATCAGGTTCCCATGGCCTGTGTTCTTTCTCCAAAACGAACCCAATTGGCATCTCTGGCCACGGGTCAGCCCCTGGTAAATGGTACCACAGGTACCCAGGGCACTGTGACCAGGAAGACCTCTAAGGGCTGCAGCACTTATTGTGCCACCCTTAGAGGAACTGTACCTTTACACACACACACACACACACACTGCCTTTGCAGGCTGCGTGTTTTGGTGCAGAACAAAGTAAACAGTCGACATGGCACACATCCCTGTGCGCCATGCCAACAACCCACTGCCCTGGCATAGAATTAGACACCCCTCTAGCTGGGTGCCCTATGCCAGTGGTACGGGTACAGGTGCATGAGCTCTGTACCCCAACAGTGTCTAAGTCCCTTCTTAGACATTGTAAGTGCAGTGCTGCCATTAAGAGTATATGGTGTTGGGAGCTTGTCATTACGAACTCCACAACACTATAGTGGCTACACTGCCACCCCAGTTCAGACATGGCCATATGCAAATCAGTCTGACCCTGTGCCTCATGGGTCCAGGGAAGGCATGGCTTGGCAGTTCGGGCTGGACTGTTCCCATGAGGCACAGGGTCAGACTGATTTGCATATGGCCATGTCTGAACTGGGGTGGCAGAGTGGGCTAAAGAACAGTGATGGATTAAACCCAGATCTGTTGACTGGGTGTGAGTGTTTGATTGGTTCAGATGCTCCGTCCATCACCACCCCCTTTTGTACCGAGTAAGTTGTAATGTAGTCAGGAACAGCTGACGCTGCTTTGAGACGCCTTGAGGCACAGACCTCACCTTTGGCTTTTCGGCTCTATGCTACATGACCCTGGTTGGAGTTCTTCTTAGGAGCGCTTTAACGGCTGACACCTTTTCCCATCTCTACTGGAGCTTGTTTTAGGTTAGGATTGCCACTTTAAGGTAGTGTTGAGAGAGGGGATTTGTAGGGCTTTTGCGTGAAGTTTAGATGCAATCCAGTGTGTATTTTTACCTTCTGATAGCATATGTTACTGTGACAGAGTCTTTTTGTTATATAGGGTGAATCACTACCGGAGATTTGGCTTCCTCCTATTTACTTTGAATTTCAACACCATAATGCATAGATTGTACATTTATTTGTTTCAGAATTTGAAATAAAAAAACTTTCCTTAATTCAGTTCTCAACCTGAGTTCTTACTTGGTAGTGTGGAAAACGTAGACATTTAAATATTGTGAAAGGAGTTCTCTTCACCTCCCATACTGCATAAAAAGAACCATCAACCAGATTGTTGAGGAGTACGAGTTCCAGCTTACCCAGATATCAACCAATCAATCAATCAAGTGTCTTTTAGAGCGTAACTACTCATCCGTGAGGGTCTCGGATGGCGGGGGAGGGGGGTTCGGGGACTGCTGATCCATCAAAGGCACTGTGGTTCAGTCGAAGAGCCAGGTGCTTTGATATGATTTAGTCAAATTAATACAGAAACCTGCTATTGCCTCAAAGGACCGACGCTCTGTCCCAAGAGCGGTCAGTGAGAGATATGGTGTGGTAAGCGTTAATAAGATATCATCGGCAAATAGTGAAATTATGTGCTCCACAGAGCCAAAACAGAATGCCTCTAATACTGTGAGTTTCTCGTATTTTCGTTGCCAGGGGTTAGATGCTCAATGCAAAAAAGCAAGCGGGAAAGAGGGCACCCTGTCTCGTCCCTCTACCCAGGGTTAAGAGCTCTGAATATACCCATTGACTGAGACTTTAGAGCAGGGTGTGGCATAATTTGCCTGTATCATAGCGATAAAGGTGTCACAGAAGCCAAATCGTTTTAGTGTGTGAAACAAGAAGGGCCAATCCACCCGATCAAATGCCTTTTCAGCTTTGAGACCCAATAAAACTGCTGGTATGTGCCTTCTGGAAGTTTTCTTAATTAGGTAAACTACCCTACTCACATTGTTATGGGTTTGTCTGCCTTTGATAAACCCAGACTGACCCGGGTGGATTACATCTGGCCTCATATCTTCCAATTGTGATGCCAGGAGTTTGGAATATAGCTTGGCCTATAGGAGCTACACAAATGGGGATCCTTCCCAGGTTTAGGTATCACGGTCACGAGGGCCTCACTCAGAGGGCCGGACAGTCTTCTCTTTTGCTGTATGATTAAAGAGGTGGGTCAGGTTGGGAACCATGTTGGTGCTAAATGTCTAATAAAATTGAGCCGTGGGTCCATCCGGACTTATGGTGTTTCAAGGATTTAATAGCCTGTTGGACCTCTTCGCCAGTGATGAGTTCCTACAAGCATTCAGCTTGAGTCAGTGTCACTGAGGCAAGATAGTAAAGTTGGACTTGTGTAGCTGTTTGATCAGCTGTATATAATGTTTCATAAAAGGTGCCAAACAAGCATGCTTTCCCCTCATCTGAGCTCTCAAGTTCCCCTCATTCCTGCATGATCTCCCCAATATATTATTTCTCCCTCTTGACCCTAAGCTGTCTAGCTAAATGTGCTCCTACCTTATTTCAATATGCATAAGATGTGTGTTTTTAACATAAAAGCGTTAGTACTGCTGTTGAAGGAATTCTGTTCAGGAACAGAACTATGCTTGGAACCATAGAACATCAGTAGTTAGGGACTGAGTCACCATACCACCTCAGTACCATGAGCCCGAGTCCAACTAGCTATAGTGTCTCACTTGCCCTCCTACTCATAACCAGAGGAACAAGTAAACTGACAGCCCAGAACACAACACTCCTGACCCTCTCCGGGATCGTGGTGACAGGACACCCCCTTTCGCTCACACACTCGTACTCGACCACAATCAAATATGGCAGAGACACGAAGGAAGTTTGAAATGTTTGTTTAAACTATTGTGCTCTAGAATTCAGTATATGTGCCACAATCAGAAAACAACTTCCTAGCACAAATACCATCAGCATTGTCAATAAAACGTATATTATGAAATGCCCTGTCATATTATAAGACAGAATAGCCTAACCCCTCCCCTTCTACAGAAGCAAAACTGATTATTCAGCAAAGATCTCTGGGCTTAGTAGCGGCCCCCGTACCTTAGCATACACAGATGAACGTGCTGCATCTCAGATACAGCTGTGATCTACTCTCAGAAAATATCAGCCTCTCATTGTGTGTCACATTGCTGTGCGTACCTATATGACAAGGTTCACATGTTCATAAACAACAGCTACATTTCTGTGTTGTGTCTATTGTATTGTATTGTAATTGCATTTATATAGCGCTTACTACCCCTGACGAGGCCTCGAAGTGCTTTTTCGGCGGGTAGCACGCTACTCCGGGACCCATAGAGGATTAGTGTTGAATTAGTATAGTGAAACATGCAAGTACATTTTAAGTGGTGAATAGGTTAGTCAGTTATTTGGATTTGGAATGATAGCAGAAGGATAGAGGAGGACAAAGGTTTGTATTTATCGCTTGTTGACGCACGCTATTCAGGAAGCCTATAAAGGATTAGTGGTGAATTAATATGGTGAAATATGAGGTCATTTCAGTGGTGGATATTAGTCTGTTACTTGGAGTGAGAAGGATAGCGGAGGGATAAAAGGGGACGAAAGATTTGCATTAATATAGCACTTGTTACCCCTGATGGGTGTTGAAGCGCTTTTCTGGTGAGTAGCACACCACTCCGGAACCCATAAAGGATTAGTGTTGAAAATTAGTATAGTATAAATATGAAGTAATTTGAGTAGTAGATATGTTATTCAGTTATTTGGGCAGTATATTAGTATAGTTGAATATGGAATTTGAGGAGTGAATATGTTGTCTGGTAATTTTGATTGAAAAGGATAGTGGAGGGATAAAGAGTGAAGGATTTTTTTTTTAGGTCTTAGCAGTAGGAAGAGGCTTTTGGATTAGTAAAAAGGAGTTTTGGAGGGGAGGAGTCAGAGGGGAGAGATTAGAAAGGTTTGTTTTAGGGGATCGGTGTAGTAAAAAGAGGTGTCAGATGATGCAAGGAGGTGTAGAGTAGGAGAGAGTCTAGAAAGGGTTATTTTGGCGAACATAGTAGGGGTATGGGGTTTGGGATAAATGAGAGAGTGGATGTAGAGGATATATTGATAGATGTATAGGATGAGAGAGAGGGTAGTGCATTGGAAGGAGTAGTAGAAAGAAGTTTGAGATGAGTCAGAAGGTTGGGCTAGAAGATATATTGAACGAAGTATAGGCTGAGAAATAGGCTAGTTCATTGGAAATACTAAAACAGAAGAAAGTGATAAATATATAGACCATAAGTACATTGAAAGTATATAGATACATAAAGCAAGTAAGTATATTTAGATTAAATATATTGATAGAGGCACAGGATGAGAAATAGGGTAGTGCATTGAATATGCTGTTTCAAGAGAAAAGTAACAGACACACAGATCCAAGTACATGGAAGGTACATATATGCACAATGGATTAGTGGTATAGGATAGAGTTGTGTACTGTTTGTGGGTGATGGTGGATACGTGTGGTAGTTGGGATATCAGGGTGTGTAGATGTGCTTTGGTTGGGTTTGTAGTGCAGGCTGGTACATTAATCTGTGCATAGTGTTGTGCATGGTGTACATTTGGTGCGAGTGTGTTGCTCTGTTTGTGGATGTGGATGGTGTGAGCTAAATGAGAAAAAGGGCAGCATTTCTGGCTCTAGTCCCGACCAGTCTCGAACAGGCTCAAACAGGCAACTACCCTTGTCCTCTCCGAATTTAACAGGCTCAAACAGGCATCTGCCCTTGTCCTCCTCGCCCTTAACAGGCTCAAACAGGCAACTACCCTTGTCCTCTCCGCCCTTAGCCGACGCCCTAACCCTGGCCTTTTATAGCCCTAGTAATCAGATGACCCCTTCGGCCAATGGGAACCCTAGCCCTAACACTATCCCATCACAACACTAGCCCTAAAATCTAGAACCAATAGGAGACCCGGACCTTACAGCCAATCTTAGCCCTAGTCCAAACACCCAATCAGTTCAAAACCCCTGATCTCTACATCCAATAAAGGCCCTAGCCCTACCAGTAGTCCCAACCCAAGCCCAAGCAGCCAATGGTACAGGTAGCCCTAGTCCCTACTTCCAATAGAAAGCCTAACCCTACTCTAAGTCCCACACCGAGTCCAGCAACCAATCACACCAGAAGCCCTAAATTGCTACTTCCAATTAAAGGTCTAACCCTAGCCCTAGTCCCACCCTACTCCCAACAACCAATAACATAGGAAGCCCTAGTCCCTACTTCCAATAGAAATCCTAACCCTAGCCCTAGGCTCAACCCTACAATGATTGAATCACAGACCCAGAAACCAATCAGAACCCTCAAATACCCAACCAATGAGGACATCAACCCTTACCCAATAGAAACACCAGATACAACCACCAATCAGTGTACACATGTGCCAACCACTAGCAGACCATATAAGGTCCCAGCGACCTCAGACAAGGTTTGCTGGCCAGGGAGTTGGAAGCTGCTTCTCCTGTTCAGAATCTCCTAGGAGACAGACAGGCTCAATCCACACTTTGGACTTCTGCAGGTAAAGGCTTCACTAACTCGAAATCTAACAATACTGTTTGAATAAAACTTTACTCCCCCTGCTGGCCAAAACATGAAGTGCACAGGCCCCAGTAAATACACTTTAAACAGCTCACAGAAGCACCCTCTGATGTAGAATATCCCTGTTGCTGGGGGGAGGCAGGGGGGCTGGCCTCACTGGCTTGTGAACACAAAATGGTGGCTAGGGGTGCACTGTTTTAACACACAGGTCTTAGCGCGGAGGAGAAATTTGGAGGGAAAACAGATTTGTCACCAAGGAATGAGTGGGCCAAACTACAGAGGTTGGACTGCATATCCCACAATTCAACACGTTAAATGCAAGCAATCATGGGCAGGGAAAACCACAAGTTTAAAACACAAAACAGGTGATAAAATATGCAATCACAGGCAGGTCAAAATTGCAATTTTAAACTGTAACAACCACATGCAAAGACAGTAATCACAGAAAGGGAAAATCGTTTTTTAAACAACTTTTGTTTTGGGAAGAGACAGCACTAGCCTGTCTCCTTACCACTTCCTGGACTCTGCTCACTGCAATCTGGGGCACAGGTAGGCTGCAATTCACAAGATGGAGGAGAAGGATTTGGGATGCACCCAGCAAGGCCTTAAGGGACCTGGGCAGGTGTGAGGGGAGGGCTCAAACTTGCCTGGTAGCTGAATAGCCAATGGTCTGCTGGCCTGGGGGTGGGGGCTGGCGAACTGCTTCTCCTGTTCAGAATCTCCTAGGAGACAGGCAGGCTCAATCCACACTTTGGACTTCTGCAGGTAAAAGCTTCACTAACTGGAAATCTAACAATACTGCTTGAATAAAACTTTACTCCCCCTGCTGGCCAAAAAACTAAGTGCTCAGGCCCCAGTAAATATAGTTTAAACAGCTCACAGAAGCACCCTCTGATGTAGAATATCCCTGTTGCTGGGGAGGGGGGCAGGGGGGCTGTCCTCACTGGCTTGTGAACACATGCACAGTTAGGCTAACATGGGGAAAACTACAATTGGCCCTGTATAGAACACATGACCCACCCTCCCTTCGGTCAGGAAGGAAGTACGTAACGGGATGACAGATATCAGAAGATAAGAAAACTCAAGGTTAGCACTAAAATCAATAGATTTCATGGGCCAATAAGTGACAATATAAGAAGAAAAAATATCCAATTAGCATGTGTCGAAGGGATCCAGTATGTAAGCAGCCATGGTAGAGGCGAAGGACTCCATGATGGGGTCCAACTCCACATAGATAGACAGGTCTGCGGCCCAGTTTATAAGTTCCGATGAACAGACATGAACCTCGGCTCCAACAAATGTATATACTATCACCGGGCAAACTGCGTTGGTTTCAACAAAACTTTGACCCAGCAATCTCTGTGCCGATGCATAGAAACTCCAGTTGGCCATTTGCTCCAGACTCGCATTTTATAGAGGTCACAAATGCAAGGAAGAGTCCTGATACTGGGCCACTTGGGACCTCATCAGCAGTTCGAGATCCACGGATTCGGGCATCTGCAGAGCCAGGCATATATTTAGTGCCCATTGAAATGGCACCAGATGTCGTGAAATACAGGTTGCACAAAGGTGAAGTAAGCACCGCGGAATGTTAGACAGCAATCCACATCCAATGCTTGTAACGGAATCATGCCAAAGAGCTAAAGCATCTGCTCACGGTAGTGCTGGACTGATGCCAGGTCCAGGGCGGCAGCAGAAGGAGCATACATTATGGATAGGGCTTCCGGTTTTATGGTATTTTTTTTTATATTTCCGTCTGTATTTGTCCATATTTATTTTTGGGCCATTTTATCTGTATTTATCCATGTTTATTTTGCGTTTGTGTATAAATTAAGTTGTAAAACTGCACATTTACATATTTATTTAACTGATAGGCGCGCACTCATACTTTGATGTCTGTCGTGTTTTAGCTATTTAAGATGCCAAATGTTACATAACATTACATCCACTGGTAAATACTAACATTATAGTAAAGGAATGTAAACCTGTGCACATCCTATTGGATACCGTTATAAACACTGGTATGTACTCTTAGACTAAGTATGCGTGCTGTTTGGTTGTGGGGCAGCCAGCCCAATACAATGAAAAACAGCCAGTGGAAAGCCACTCGTATACCAAACGCACTGCTAGATTAAAAAAAGGGACTAGATAATCACATGAAACTTTGAATTGTGTACCAAGCGTAAACCAATAAAGAAATCACATTAAATCCAAAAAGAATCAGCATGTATATTCATTATTATTTTCATGAATTACATGAGTAATACAATCAGCTACAAGACCTATCTTGTACTGCTTCAGGATTGTTACAGTATTGTTATTGTGAAACAATGCAAACAATTTGCAAAGCTGAATTGTTGTAAATATGTTAAAGTTAATTACACAACCAGAATATATTACGAAAAGCCCAATGCATTTCGGGTAAATCCCTTCATCAGGGGCACTGTAAAGAGAAGAAACAACAAGAAAACAAATAAACACCAATTAGCAATGAACAGAAGTTCATGTGTGGGTAATGTTGCGGATGACATAGTATTAACATAATGGATTCTCATTCAACATCCAGAGGGCATGCCATAGTTTAAGACAGAAGTGCCTTATGTGTTGTCTGAGGGTCAAAAATTGATAAAAGAGCTTACAGAAAAGCTGCCACCAAGTGTGTTCGAGTACACCAGTGCTTAGAGTCTGTATATGTTTATCCCGTTCAAAAAAGTACTAATATGGAAGGATGAGACGTGAAGCTGTAACCAACATCGTGATTTCGAAGAACAACTCACTGTGTATTTTGGCTGTGTACAAAAAGTTGTCAGGGAAAGCCTCTGGAAAAATGTGAGGTCACGTCACTCTATGTGTAACAGGAAATAAGGATGGTAAGTGGTTATAGTCACTGGGGGTAACGACAACAAAGCCCGCAAGCTGATGTCTACGAGTGAGCAACACTCATGGGAACAAGTGAATAGATAAGTACCTTTATGAAATGTTGGACACACGGAAACTGTATTCCCGAATTTGGCACTTTTACCGACTCAGCAGTCAGCCTGAAGTAACGAGAAAGCGGACAAAAAACAAGAGCTCACCTTAATTAAATGTTATGTGTACAAAAAGTACACAAATGCCTCGTCAATCCTCCGTTTCAGCCAATAGTATCTGGTTGCAAGTCTATTTTTGCACCAGCGGGACAACTCATTGATCATTTTCTCCAACAATTTGTCCAATCATGGCGGAGCTACGTCAAAGATTCAACTCATTTTCTAAACCTGTTGCATCAGGTACAAAATGACTACAATCCGGATTGGTTGATGTGTACTATTGATGTTACATCATTATACACATCCATCCCATTAAAAGAGGGAGTTGAGGCCTGTGAATGGGCTCTATTACAACTGCCAGAACTAGCAGTCAATAAAGTTTTCTTATTGGAGCTATTGATTTTTTGCTTGCAACATAGTTATTTGAAATGGCAAGATGATTTCTATTTGCAAGTTAGCGGTACCTCTATGGGTTTTCCAGGTGCTCCAGCCTACGCTAATACGTTCATGGCTCAATTTGAAAACGACAACATTTACAGTCAAGAAATATGGAGTAACAACCTGGCATTTTATGTAAGGTTTATTGACGACATCTTTCTTATATGGAAAAATTCAAAAGAGCTATTGGAACAGGTTATTTTGGAACTTAACAATAAACACGAGAGAATCAAATTCACGCATGCTATCAGTCAACAAAGCATCAACTATCTTGACGTTCTGATTACTAAACACGATAATACACTCGAGACGTCGGTCTACACCAAACCCACAGATAGAAATAACCTTCTATTACATTAGAGTTTCCATCCACCGTCGCTAATCACAAATCTTCCTTACTCTCAGATGTTGAGAGTCAAGCGGATAACTTCTAATGATGTTACCTTGGCAGAGGCCCTACAAAAACAGCAGGCCAAATTCAGCGAGAGAGGTTATCCCCAAGAAACCTTGACCAAAGCATTGAACAAAACGCAAGCACAGGATCGGGAGTCTTTACTCACCCCCAAGACCAAAAGTCAGTCCAAACGACATGTCTTCGTGTCTAAATATTCCACCAGATCACATGCAATTAAAGGCATCATTAAATCAAGATGGGAATTACTAAGACAGGAATCTGATTTCAAAGGTTTATTTGATGAGGAACCGTTGTTTGCCTACACTCGCAGCAAAAATATCAAGGACATTTTGTCAACTAAATTGGAACCTGAACAACAATTCCACGAGTGCTTCAATTGCGTGCATTGCAATAATGTGACAATTGGAAATACCATACACCATCCGCACTCAGGAAAAGCAATTCCACTGAGATACAATGGGGACTGCAATTCTTCGAATGTCATTTACGCGATAAAATGTCCATGCGGATTACTCTACGTAGGTAAAACCTCAAGAAAACTTAAAATCCGTATCACTGAGCACAAAAGTATATTTCGCACCAAGTCAATCAAATCGCACTTTTCCGCACACTGGTTAGAATATCAGCACACCAATGCACAAATGAGATTTACCATCTTGGAGTCTTTAACACCACGTCCTGATCAGAACCACACCACACTTCTTGCTCAAAGAGAAGCTTGGTGGATAAAATACTTTCAAACCTTGGTACCGGGTGGGCTCAATGACAGGATAGAACTTCAATGTTTTTTATGATATCTTTATATTATGCATGTAGTGTTGTAAATGTGTATGTCTTTTGGTCAAAATGTACATTACATGGGTGATCCTTTGCGATTCCTTTTCTATATACTTTCCTCTGTCTATTTATTTAATAGATCTTCTTTATTATATGTTCCTTTCTTTTTTCTTTACTTGCTGATGGTATTCACTTCTTCAGTGTCTGTCACTGTCATGACAGGTCACTGTTATTCAGTTGGTTTGATTTATCCATACGCATTTTGCGATTCCTTTTCTATATACTTTCCTCTGTCTAATTATTTAATAGATCTTCTTTACTATATGTTCCTTTCTTTTTTCTTTTTTCTTTACTTGCTGATGGTATTCACTTCTTCAGTGTCTGTCACTGTCATGACAGGTCACTGTTATTTAGTGGGTTTGTTTTATCCACACGCACATTTTCTGACCAGATGTTACTCGTACTCTAACACTGATAAGGAGTTGCTACCCACGATGCTTCACCATTTTCCATTGTCCCATACACCGTTCCTATGCTGGTGGACATCAGGCGTCATCGGGCTACCATTATGTCTACTTGGTTTAGCATTCTTGGGATCCATTATTCAGTTCAGTATAATTATGTCTACTTGGTTCTACATACCTAGGATTCATCATTTAATTTAGTATAGCTATTGATGATCGGGTGTGTAGCTCTCTACAATCCGATACACGCTATCACTTCAAGATGGCGGACCCCGCCAGTCCTATGTTTACGTCGATTAAGGGTACGCGCGGTTATCAGTCTGTGTGCGTCCCGCACACGTACAACTTCTTACATTCGGGAAGCACTACGGCGTTCCAGGACTTTGTTTGTTTGCCACACGGTGAGTCCACATTACTTATCTACACTAGCGCTTAGTCAGACGAAGTGTCTGCCAACGCATTGACCATACGCGTGTAGTCGCAAGTCTAAGGTCTTTTTCCTCCTGTTTTGCAGTTGGCTATTTGATTGAGGCACGCTCATCTCGTCTGGTCGGACCACATTTCACTTCTTTGTGTGCTGCACGTTCACAAACATGGTGAGTCTTTCATCACCAATCTGCACGTTATTGCGACTAGACTGATATTTTTGTACACATAACATTTAATTAAGGTGAGCTCTTGTTTTTTATCCGCTTTCTCGTTACTTCAGGCTGACTGCTGAGTCGGTAAAAGTGCCAAATTCGGGAATACAGTTTCCGTGTGTCCAACATTTCATGAAGGTACTTATCTATTCACTTGTTCCCATGAGTGTTGCTCACTCGTAGACATCAGCTTGCGTTCTTTGTTGTTGTTACCCCCAGTGACTATAACCACTTACCATCCTTATTTCCTGTTACACATAGAGTGACGTGACCTCACATTTTTCCAGAGGCTTCCCCTGACAACTTTTTGTACACAGCCAAAATACACAGTGAGTTGTTCTTCGAAATCACGATGTTGGTTACAGCTTTACGTCTCATCCTTCCATGTTAGTACTTTTTTGAACGGGATAAACATATACAGACTCTAAGCACTGGTGTACTCGAAATCACTTGGTGGCAGCTTTTCTGTGAGCTCTTTTATCAATTGTTGACCCTCAGACAACACATAAGGCACTTCTGTCTTAAACTATGGCATGCCCTCTGGATGTTGAATGAGAATCCATTATGTTAATACTGTGTCATCCGCAACATTACGCACACATGAACTTCTGTTCATTGCTAATTGTTGTTTATTTGTTTTCTTGTTGTTTCTTCTCTTTACAGTGCCCCTGATGAAGGGATTTACCCGAAATGCATTGGGCTTTTCCTAATATATTCTGGTTGTGTAATTAACTTTAACATATTTACAACAATTCAGCTTTGTAAATTGTTTGCATTGTTTCACAATAACAATACTGTAACAATCCTGAAGCAGTACAAGATAGGTCTTGTAGCTGATTGTATTACTCATGTAATTCATGAAAATAATAATGAATATACATGCTGATTCTTTTTGGATTTAATGTGATTTCTTTATTGGTTTACGCTTGGTACACAATTCAAAGTTTCATGTGATTATCTAGTCCCTTTTTTGAATCTAGCAGTGCGTTTGGTATACTAGTGGCTTTCCAGTGGCTGTTTTTCAAAATACTAACATTATACCATAAATGTAGGTTGACAAATGCTGTGATATACCGAAATATAATTCTGTTTTTCAATTTTCCATGATGTCTATCTGCTCAGCTGCTGGCCTTTAATTCATGAAAGATAGCACGGAGAGTCACTTAAAAATAGCACAATTTTCCGTATTTATCCACTTTTAAAGATAAATGCAGACAGAAAACACATTGTTTTCTGTCTGTATTTATCTGTAAAAATCAGTTTAAACAGAAAACAGAGAGCCTTAAATATGGAACAACAATAACAGGATGAGAATGCAGAAAATGAGGAACAGCAGTACTGGGAACCCATTGAACATGTTGGAAAAAGCTTTATATGTTAATGTTATGTTAATGTTATTTGTATTTATAAAGTGCAAACTGATACCCAAAGGTGTCCTGGCGCTATGAGAAGACTTCCAGTGAGCTAAGCATGGGAACATCCAGTTAACTAGAGAAAAGCCAAGTTTTTAGAGCCTTTCTAAAAGGCAAAAGGTCAGGAATGTTTATGATGTTTAACGGTAAAGAGTTCCACCATGCCTTTGCTGCATTAAACGTGAAACTCCTTCCGCCCCAGGAAGCATTTTATATACGAGGTATCATGGCAAGTTTTTGGTCAGTGGATCGTAGTACTCTCTTAGGCACGTACCAGGTGAGGCGTTGTTGTAAAAATTCTGGTCCAATGCCATGGAGAGCCTTAAAAACTAGGCATAGGGACTTGAATTGGGTAAGTTTACTAACAGTAAGCCAGTACAGTTTTTATTTTGGATGAGATGGATTTATGTTTTGGTGTAGCTGTTATGAGTCGAGCTGCCGCATTTTGCAGCATCTGTAGCTTTTTCATCGACCTTTTATGGACCGTTAGATAAAGACTATTAAAATAGTCTAATTTAGACATTATGAGGGCCGAGACCACTATTTGTTGTGCTTCCTTAGGCAGCAGGGGCAGGATTTTTCTGCAGGATTTAAGAGTGTACGAGGTAGTGGAGACCACGTGGTTAATTTGATCCCTAAAACTCAGTTTGTCGTCGGTCAGAATTCCCAGATTCTTGACCTTTTTGATTGGCACTGGCAGTGGTCCTATCTCATCTGGCCAACAGCTAGGGGTCCAGAAGGTGGGGGTCATTTCCAAAGAGAACCACATCCGTTTTACCGGAATTAAGCTTCAGGCAGTTCTGAAACATCCAAACTCCCACCGCTTTCATACACTGCTGCAGCCTTGTCACAGTTTCATGTATGTTCTCTGGTAGTAAGGACACCACTATTTGGGTGTCATCAGCATAGGAGGTAAGAAAGAACCCGAAACTCTGAATGAGGGGGGCTAGAGAGGATACATAAACATTGAACAAGATAGGGCTCAATGATGAGCCCTGCGGTACACCACATGGCAAGGAAAAGGATTTAGCTTCAAAATATTCTATTGTCACAGTTTGGGTTCTATCTGTAAGAAATTAATTAAGGAGCTTCCACGCATTATTTTTTATTCCTAGCTTATCCAACCGGTCCATCAACAATTTGTGGTGGACCGTGTCGAAAGCCGCAGATAGGTCCAACATGATCAATACGGCTCTCCCCCCATGGTCTAAAATAGTTCTGATTTCCTCTGTGGACTTTAGGAGTGCTGTTTTAGTGCTATGGGCCTCTCTGAACCCATACTGGGTTGGGTCAAGGGCCTGCGAGTCCTGCAAAAACGTAGTGAGTTGGGAATTGAGGTTACTTTCTATGAGCTTAGCGGGAAAGGGTAACCTGGAGATGGGTCTAAAGTTGTTGGGATCCCCTGCATCCAAATTTGTTTTTTTTAGAAGAGGCAAGACAGAAGCATGTTTCCATTCCTTAGGGAAGTATCCCTCTTGATAGATACTATTGATGGTATGGGTCAGTTTGTTCCCACAGGTCTAGCTGCCATTTTTATAATTGAGCATGGGCAGTGGTCACTAGGAGAACCCGATTACATTTTTTCCAGGAGTTTGTGTGTATCTGCTACCTCTAGACCAGAAAAATGGTTAAGAGTGGGCTTGTCTGAATTAATAGGCTGCTGTCCTTCTGTTAGGTAAATACTAAGGTCAGGCGATGAGTCTGAGAAGGTTAAAAAAATATTATGGACTTTGTCAATAAGACTTTGAGCAATTTTGTTGCAGAGCTATTGACTAGCCACAATAGGAGGTGTCTGAGGATGAGCCAGAGCTTTTACTAATTTAAAAAGTTCTTTGGGGGAGTTTTTGGCTGATGAAATTTTGTTACTGAAAGATTCCTTTTTGAGTCTTTAAGTAGTTGTTTGTATAATGCCAGACCTGCTTTGTATTCCGTTTTATCATTTTCCCTGTAACCTCCCCTCCATATTCTCTCCAGACGTTTGCAAGCCAGCTTTTGGTCCTTCAGCTCCTTCGAATACCATGTGGCCGAGGGTTGCTGTCTGGTATGGCTAAATTGTTTTGCAGGGGCTAGCTTGTTCGCTGCAGTTTCCAGCCACATGGTGTATGTTCTGGTTGCGTCATCTAGGCTACTAGGAATAGGAGTGATGGTATCTATTAGAGTTTGGGATACATCCTCAGCTTTTATCTTGTTCCAGGCTCTATTCTTAGTGTGACTCAATGACAGTTTTAGCGTTTTACGGTCCGGTATGATGAGCTTAAAAAAAATAGCCGAATGATCAGACCAGATTAGTGGCAAAATATTCGTTATTGAGATCTGCTGATTATTTGAAAAGATGCCATCCGGAATGTGGCCAGCTGAATGTGTGGAATGTTATAAAAGCCGGTATTACTCCAAAAATAGTTTGGAAAGAAGTGACATGGCCAGAGCCTACATGTGAAAACAAAATGGACAACACCGCAGTATCAGAAGCATTAAATATTTGATGTATCAGTTCCCTGACACCCGTCATTGCCTCTACCTTCATGCCTTCATGCCGCATCCTGCAAGGGGACTCCACCCCCCATCGTGCCTTGCGGCTGGAAGCCGCTGACAATCGCGAAACGCGTCTGGAGGCGCATAAAGTGAGCTTGAGACTACCGCTGCACGGGGCGCCCGTCATTGCCTCTACCTTCCTGCCTTCACGCCGCATCCTGCAAGGGGACTCTATCCCCCATAGCGCCTCGTGGCAGGAAGCCGCTAACAATCGCAGAACGTGCCAGGAGGCGCATAAAGCAAGCTCGGGGCTCCCGCTCCAAGGGCGGGCCCATCCTTGCCCGTCATTGACTGTCAGAGGCTGGGCTGGACCATCCCCTTAACTTCTCTAGCCAAGGATGGGGCAGCGATCTAAAAATATACTGTTTGATATCCTGATCCCAATTGAATAACTGTTCTATCTCCGCGTCTCCCCTGTCTCTCTACCACCACTACAGTTGGGACCTATGGATTTACTGTATGTTTCATTGCCGGGAAAGCCCGTACCGGTCTTGCCAGTGCTGCCACTGTTGCTGAGAGGGGACTTTGACCACCAGTCCCAGGACCCCATGCCGACTCTCCAGCAAACGTCACCACAACGCGCTTGGGGGCGCCAGGAGGAGACAGGACTGGGCCACCCCCCTGACACTTTGGTATTTAGCAGAGCCCCACAGCATAAAAGGTACTTTGTATTCTACACGTATGACCCTGACATCGAGTCAGTAAACCATTGTTTAGTGACATTTTGCTTTAGTCGACTGAGAGACGTGTTAAGTCTGCTGGTTACTGCTATCCGGTAACATCCTACTATTTTGTCTGTTCCTCTCTTTACTCTTGTCTCACTGTTTTTAGGTCTCGCCTGAGCCAGCGCATGCACTGCTCGGCGAGAGATTTAGTAGCTGCTTTTTTAAAGTGCTACCTTGCTGGCAACCAGCTTGCTATTCCGCGCGCGACGTGCACAGCTGCCATCTGGCTTCATTCATCGCGTGCGTGAATGCCTTCCCCTACCCCCTCCCTTCCCCCATTCCCTTCTCGTCAGCTTCATGCCTCTGCATGCCGCGCGAACACTTGCAGCAGCAAGCGTGAATGCCCTCCCCTACCCCCTACCTTCTCCCACTGGCTCCTTGTCAGCTTCATGCCTTTGCATGGCACGTGATTTTAGTAGTTTAACTTTCATCATTTGCAAACCATGTCTAAGCTGTAGATTTTCGCGGCCATGAGAGTGGGTTTTTATCAAGTCATCTTCCTTATATGCTTTACTTTCTAGTCTCTCATGTTGTTCTGAAGCAAAATGTGCTTCTGTGCAACGCCTCGCTTCACTATACTGTCTCGCTCTGTGTGTTTTTCCATCCCCGCCCGCGCCGATCTCTCATGTTGTTCTCAAGGAAAATGTGCTTCTGTCTTTCTGGCTGGTTTTGGTTCTCTACATTTTGTATTGCCCCAACCACCAGTGCTCTTTTTTTGACAGGCCCACAACTTGGTGCCGGCATGCTGGGATCAAACTTATTGGAGTGTCAACGTACGTTTCTTTAACCCATTCTTTTCTTTGCATGGCTGCTTGCACTCCCAGGACCACCGCTGCTTCCCCCAGAGCTCTCGCACGTCGCATAACAAACTCGCTTTCCCATTGGTCGAGCCCCCATGTCACATGACATGAAAAACCTATCAGCGCTGGTGTTCGTGAATGGGCACTGCCCCATCCCTTATCTGCCGTTAATATCCTCATTTTAGAAAGTACTTATTGGTTCCTTCATGTTAATACGTAAAAAAGTAAAATGCTGAAAAACCAACCCCTGGCTGTGATTCTGCTGTACGTGATCGCTGCAAATATCAACTGTACAATATTGAGTTGAGTATCCCCCTCCGTAAGCAAGTGAGGCGTGTGCTGGATTGTCCGCATTAAACTCGAGACTCCAATGCTTTTCAAAAATCATTTCTCTTCTAAACCCCTTAGCTAGATATGTTTTGTTTATATAAAGGTTCAGGAGTGAAAGGGGGAAGACCTACAAGGCCAGCTGCTAATGCACACAGCTGTTCGATGGCATAAAACAGCCACACAAAATCCGGGCACGGGTATGCTCTGAGCTCCCTCAGACATAAACCTTATTCACTAACCGAGCAACTAAGGCGCAATATTGCTGCTTACTGGAAGCAGGACGCGGCTCTATTACCAGCAGCACCTTTATTTTTGTTTAACATATATCCCTTTATTGTCCTCTTATCCAGGACTTTTGGCGCAAGGTGGTGAGGTATATTGTCCAGGCTACGCGCCTTAAGCTTCTGCTAGAACCGCTCCAATGTCTTCTCGCGCTGGTACCCAAACCCAAAAAAAAAGAGACTATCTTATAAGTTCCTGCAACTCCTGCTAGTTTTGGCGAGGAGACGAGTGGCTATCACTTGGATGGGTCAAAGGGCGCCGGAGATTTCCCTATGGCTGAGGGACGCGAGGGAATGGGCCTTGGCCGAAGAGACCCATATGCAACGCACCCGTAGGGATGGGAAGTTGCAAGATGATTTGCTTGCTTGGCGGATGCTGTGCATGGAGGGCCTGGCGGAGGATGACTCAGATGCCACCAGTGCTGAGTTGTTTTCTTCTGATGCCTCGGAGCCTGAATGTGGAGGGGAGGGCACTGGAGGGGAGGGCCGTGGGACCGTGTAGGTGTTCTCTGTTGCCACGCTACGGTACCTCAATATGTATGTATGCGTATAGCTGAGATTCCCATAGGCCTATATTGCCTTAAATTGACTAGGCCGTCGCTGGCCCTAACACAAATGTCCTACTCTATTGGATCAGCACTAGCGATGCCATTATAGGGGTAAATTGTTGTTGTTAGACTGTTATGTAATATATGGATGTGACGTGATAAAAAATGGCGAGGACATTGATACGTTTCATTTCCTTGGAGCGCGAATGCGAATTTCTCCTTTGTTAAACATGCCCTGATCCTACGCCGCCCAGCCTCCGGGATGTGGGCCATACATGGCTGTGTAGTGTGATTGGAACTGCATATTCTTGCTGATTGCATATCAATAGGGTTGATGTAGATATGCTTTGTGCCTTTTTTTCTATGACTTCGCTTCAATAAAAATATGTTTTAAAAAAAAAAAAACATATATCCCTTTATTGCACTTTCACTTTAATAATACTGTTTGTTGATCGGTGACATTTCGTTGGTTATGCGCGTAACACTGTGTGGAGAGGCATGTGAGTAGCTTGACCAATTCTACCTTTGCGGAGAGTCATGTCGTGTTTTTTTTTGTAATTGTTTTGTATATCGCTGTTATGGTCCTAGACTAGTTACCAAAATAAAGTGTCTTACGGACGTACTCTTCCTAGTCCTTTCTGACGTAATGACGACATCCCTGGAACTTGGCGTCCGAAGTAAAGGGACATATTTTACACAGTGGACAACCATCAGCAGCTTCAATAAAGCTAGAAAAGAAATGGAGACTAGAGAGTGTCTTCGATAACACCCATACACTATTTTAAATACCAAACGGTCTATCAAATTAAAACCTGCTAGAGGGTCACTCGGGAAACAGCCATTACAACGAAACTTTTACAACGAAGTGCTATTACAACGCAACTTTTACAACGCAAACTATTACAACGCATTGCTGTAGGGGGCGCTCTAGGATAGGGAATAGGTTAATTTACTATCCAATAACCTTCCCTAGTGTCCACGGGGACTGGAGTTGGAATAGTAAATTAAACTATTCACTATCCAGCACCCAAAAGCATTATGCGTTGTAATGGCATGCGATGTAAAACCTGCGTTGTAACAGCATGCGTTGTAAAAGCATGCGTTGTAGTGTCATACATCCGGGTCACTCGCACCAAAAGAGAAGGGTTGTCATGCATGATAAAAAGGCAAGGGGAATTACTAAGGCAAGGGGAATTCATGAGTATCTGAACACTTTCTATAAAATCAGTCTCCATTAAAGATGGGCTTCAGATGTAACGCCTTTTTTATTCCTCCCCAACAAGTGTTTGTCCACTGTGGTGGAACAGGCACTGCACTACGTTAGAAACGTACACACCTTCTACAGGTGCGTGGACAGCAAGAAACAGCATAGCAGAGTCAGCAATAATAAAACGCCTGGGACGGAAGTCCCAGAGTAATTGACAGTTCTCGTTGCATTGCACAACCAAGGTAAATGTAAACAAGCATTGGCATAGCCAATAGGTCTCGCCTTTGGGACCTTATAAGTGTTTAGCCATGCAAAAGTTGATGTTGTTGCACCAAGGATATTGTGCTGCATAACCAAACACTTATAAGTTCCCAAAAGCGAGACCTATTGACTATGCCAATGCTTGTTTTTAATATTATTTGTTGTTTTATACTTATCTTGTATTAAGTGCTATGGGGAAAAGGAAAGCTGCAGATTGCTTGGGAGGCGGTCCATTGCGAAAGGGTAAGAAAGACAAGAAGTAGTCCAAACAGTCATTGCAAAAAATAAGAACTGTGTTATGAGTCGTATCAACAGTTTAGTGAGTCACTGCCATGAGATATTAGCTGCTCCTGTGGGCCCTGGTTGTAGTTCAACAGTTGTGTGTAACCCATCCTCATCTACTCCCCCAAGTGAGGCATTATTAATTCCAGATATGTTTAAAAGAACTCTACCAAAAGGGGACCTAGTATCATCTCAAGCAGGTACTTCGAATGTTAATCCTGTACTGTCATGTTGTAATAAAACTGGTAAAAGTCAATTAGATCAGGTATTTGAATGTACTAATAGATTCCTTCTCTTAGCGGCACTGAGCGAGGAACCCAGTGCCCCTCAGGATATCGAAGAAATAGGAGACTGTGTTAAAACTGTTACTCCTACCTGCCTGTGTAAGTCCATGTGTACCGATCAGTCCATTGTTGAGATAGTGGGGTTGAAGGCACAGATATGAAACCTCTCAGACGAAGTTAGTATACTCAAGGGTATGGTTGATATGCTTTCACCCTCACTGAAGTCTCACACTCGCCCTACACACCTACCCATCGATACACAGTCCATGGACTACCATCTCAAGCCCAGCGATCCAACCAAGGCTGGCACAGATATAACAAGTAATGTTAGTGACAACACAGGACAGTACACTCTTTGGAAGAAGCGAATATACTCTGGCCCTACAAAACTAGTCTTCCACTATTAACACTCGAGTTGCGTAGAGAGGCCCATGCTTGCAAAACATGGGACCTAGAAGAGAACAATGTATTACTCTTCGACCTGGTCACTCTTTCAGAACTTTTCCAACCAATAGATTCGCTAGCTCTGAGAGGCCCCTGACTAGTTTTGTAAAATGCAATTATTTTTTGATTAATGTCCCGAAAATCTCTTCCAGGCTAATTACGGGAAGACGAATAATCCTTAATTAATAAATGCACCCAATGGCTAAGACATTTATGGAAGCGTAGATCCATAATCAGGGAAGATATATCTTCCGCCAAAAGGCTCAGTCCTCTGGGCCAAAATACTGATTATGTTTGCCTTACACTCGTATCCACGGATATGGTAGAGAACTTAGTGGCTTTTGACTTGAGAACATCACATCTTATTTCAACAAATATTAGGATGAAACTCAATCCTCCGGTTGGACTTACCAACCAAACAACTAACAAATTAGTCACATCTTGCAATGAGGCCTCTACCCTACACAATATAGATTGATGCCCAATGAACCTCCCTCCACCACCGCGAATAGTGGAACCAGTGGAACTGGTACATATTGGGTTGGTGGATAGGAGATGTTCCATCCAGCCTGTCAACTGTAGAACCGGAGGGCCTGGCGTGGCTGATGGGCCTTTAGGGGCCAAATGGCTTTTACAGGTTGATTCATTGTGCCCCTTAGAAAATCATAAGCCTGTTCAGTTACCTCAGGATATGGAAAAACGCACCCAGATTATTCCCTGTAGTATTTCCATTAACCAGGATCTCACGCATTTGGCACTAGCCTCATGAAACATAGCGGGCCTGCCTTCCAAGATGTCATCTCTGGACTGGATCGCCTTCATAGAGGATCAGGATATACTGGCATTTCAGGAAACATGGGCACTCAACCCAGTTTACCATCATGGCTTTCTTCATTTTTCAAAACATGCACTTGGTGGGCGTAAAGGTAGACCCTCAGGTGGGCTCACCATCTGGATTAGACAACGGTCTTGTTTTAAAATTGAGGAGATCCCGATCGACCACCCCGATGTCTTGGCAATTCTTCTATGCTTTAAACACCCACCACACCAAATGGTGATTAACGTGTATGCGAGAGGTAATGTGGGAGGTAGAATGTCTACGACAATTTCCTTACTCAATAGCTTCCTAGATAAAAATAGAGGCTTAAACAACATGGTTATAGTAGATGATTTCAATACTACGTTCGAGCCCCTCGACTACGAGGATAGCAACCTCAGTGTCGAAGAAGATGAACATTGGGGTATCCCCTCACTGGAGTTGCCACCAGTAAGGAAATGGACAGAGGCCGCCCTTCAGCTTAAAGCATTGAGTTTGGAGAGGGGCGTTAGGGCTGCAAACAGGAGCACATCCTGAGATCATATGGGCTCTCATACCTACTATAACGGACTGAGAAGCAGTTGTATTGATTATATCTTTATAAACCTTGAAAACTGGTCACCTCTTATTGATATGAAGGTATGACCTAGAAATTAAAGTGATCACAACCCGCTCCTGCGAAAGATGTCAGTCTCAGGCCATGCAACAGCACAATCTCAAAACTCTGCAATGGTGACCACTGACGTTATTATGTGTAACGATATGAGGAGGGTCAAATGGTCAAGGATTGTAGAAAATGAAAGTTCACTTGCCCAGATGAAGGACGTAGTAGAGAGCACATTAGTTGACCTCCAAAGGTTTTCTACCCAGGTTGAACTGAATGCTAGTATAACTCAAGTTCACGAGGAGATGTTTGGTAAAACCAGTAATAGGCCCCCCCAAAGCATGATCATTGGTATAATAAGCAATGCAGAGAAGTGTTTAAGAAACTGACTCAAACTATCAGATCTAAAGATCTGGGAAATATCAAAATTAAACGGAAAATGTATAAAAATACACAAGTTTTAGCGAAAAAGACCTGGGTCAGGTCAAGGTGGTTGGAACTTTTGGAGGCCAGCAAAGAGAAAAGCATGCAAAAATTCTGGCAGCTAGTAAAACGTGGCAGAGGAGGAATGGGTCATACTGATTTAAAAAAGCGCTATGATGCAGCCAAGGCTAATGCACTTTTTAGAAAGCAAATGCATTAGCGTTGGATGCATCATAGCTCTTTCTTTATTATTATTTTTAGTCCTGCTGCACAACAGTCATGCTGATATACAGAATAGCTGCAAATCATTGCCAAACTTGGCAATGTCCATTCTGTACAGCACGAACAAAAGGCAATGGCAGAACCTATTAGTTTCAAAGGCACAACCTATTGGCTTTGGCAATGCTTGTTTTCTATTCTTCTTTGTGGCTTTACCCTTACCTTAATTATTTTGGGGTCATATATGAGTACATCATCCAAGTGATTTTTTCTACTTTAACGTTTTCTGTCATTTTTGAAGGACCTCTACAAATCATATTGAAATGCCATTTGATGAAAGAACGCCAAGATCTCTGTATCCTCAATTCACATGCCACAACATAAATCATTCCTCTTTTTGATCTACAACCAATGAATAGTGGCATTTTGACAAGTTCTTAATTCATTATCCTGGCTTGCACACATTCTTTTCTAGTGGTTTATACGAATACTTTATTGGTCCGTGGTGTTGTCTTGAGATATGCCTTAGTGAATGGATTACTGCATTAAGATATTGACTTTAAGCCATGGTAATTTATGTACAAAGGCACTTAATAGTCTTGGATTTTACTAACATATACTCAGTACTCATTAGGTTTATAATAATTGCAGGCCTGGTGGATGGCGATTCCCAAAAACTGTTTTGTTCTGATGATGGTCTGTAACTTTAGAGGGTTTGAGCCGAAACGTCAACCGTTTTGTTGGCTTAAAACTTTTGTTTAGATCCGTGGTACTCGTAGTATGCCCCGCGGCCCAGCAGGCCTTCCTTGGTGGCCCACGGACCTTCAGGTAATGTACCCATGGGGAGGGGGAGAGGGAGAGAGAGGGAGAGAGAGGGAGAGAGAGAGAGAGAGAGGGAGCGAGAGAGAGAGAGAGAGACTGTGAGAGAGAGACAGAGACTGACTGACTGAGAGAGACTGACTAAGAGAGAGAGAGACTGACTGACTAAGAGAGAGAGAAAGTGACTGACTGACTGATAGAGAGAGAAACTGGCTGATAGAGAGAGACTGACTGACTGAGGTAGAGAGAGACTGACTGACTGAGGTAGAGAGACCAACTGACTGAGAGGCTGACAGAGAGAGAGACTGACTGACAGAGAGATTGACAGAGAGAGAGAGAGAGATTGACAGAGAGAGAGAGAGACTGACTGACAGAGAGAGAGAGACACTGACTGGGAGAGAGAGACTGTGACTGGGAGAGAGAGAGACTGACTGACTGGGAGAGACTGTGACTGGGAGAGAGACTGACTGACAGAAAGAGCGTGACTGAGAAAGACTGATTGACTCAGAGAGAGAGAGAGACTGACTGACAGAGAGAGAGGGAGAGAGAGACTGACTGACTCGAGAGACTGACAGAGAGAGAGAGACTGACAGAGAAAGACTGACAGCGAGAGAAAGAGACTGACAGCGAGAGAGAGAGACTGACAGAGAGAGAGACCGACAGAGAGAGAGAGACTGACAGCGAGAGAGAGAGACTAACTAACAGAGAGAGAGAGACTAACAGAGAGAGAGAGACTGACTGACAGAGAGAGAGACTGACTGACAGAGAGAGAGACTGACTGACAGAGAGAGAGTTTGACAGCGAGAGAGACTGACAGAGAGAGAGAGAGAGAGACTGACAGCGAGAGAGAGAGACTGACTAACAGAGAGAGAGACTGACTGACAGAGAGAGAGACTGACTGACAGAGAGAGAGACTGACTAACTGAGACTGATTGACTGACACAGACTGACTGACAGAGAGAGAGACTGACAGAGAGCGACTGACAGAGAGCGACTGACAGAGAGCGACTGACAGAGAGCGACTGACAGACAGCGACTGACAGACAGCGACTGACTGAATTACAGAGAGAGATGACTGACAGAGAGAGACTGACTGATTGTTCGACTCTCTCTGAGAGACTGACTGACAGAGAGAAACTGTCTGACAGAGAGCCTAGAGAGAGACAGAGAGAGACTGGCAGATAGAGAGAGACTGACAGAGAGAGAGAGAGACAGAGAGAAACTGACTGAGAGAGACTGACAGAGAGAGACTGACTAACAGAGAGAGACTGACAGCGAGAGAGAGAGAGACTGACAAAGAGAGAGACCGACAGAGAGAGAGAGACTGACAGAGAGAGACTGACAGCGAGAGAGAGAGACTAACTAACAGAGAGAGAGAGAGACTGACTGACATAGAGAGAGACTGACTGACAGAGAGAGAGAGACTGACTGACAGAGAGAGAGTTTGACAGCGAGAGAGACTGACAGAGAGAGAGAGAGACTGACAGCGAGAGAGAGAGACTGACTGACAGAGAGAGAGAGAGACTGACTGGCAGAGAGAGAGAGAGGCTGAATGACAGAGAGAGACTGACAGAGAGAGAGAGACCAACAGAGAGAGAGCGAGACTGACAGAGAGAGAGAGACCAACAGAGAGAGAGCGAGATTGACAGAGAGAGAGAGACTGACAAAGAGAGAGACCGACAGAGAGAGAGAGACTGACAGAGAGAGACTGACAGCGAGAGAGAGAGACTAACTAACAGAGAGAGAGAGAGACTGACTGACATAGAGAGAGACTGACTGACGGAGAGAGAGAGACTGACTGACAGAGAGAGAGTTTGACAGCGAGAGAGACTGACAGAGAGAGAGAGAGACTGACAGCGAGAGAGAGAGACTGACTGACAGAGAGAGAGAGACTGACTGGCAGAGAGAGAGAGAGGCTGAATGACAGAGAGAGACTGACAGAGAGAGAGAGACCAACAGAGAGAGAGCGAGACTGACAGAGAGAGAGAGACTGACAGAGAGAGAGATAGACTGACTAACAGAGAGAGAGAGACTGACTGACAGAGAGAGAGACTGACTGACAGAGAGAGAGAGAGACTGACAGAGAGAGACTGGCAGAGAGAGACTGACTGACAGAGAGAGACTGACTAACTGAGACTGATTGACTGACAGAGACTGACTGACAGAGACCGACTGACTGAATTACAGAGAGAGATGACTGACAGAGAGAGACTGACTGATAGAGGGAGTCGAACAGAGAGACTGACTGACAGAGAGAAACTGGCTGACAGAGAGCCATAGACAGAGACAGAGAGAGACTGGCAGAGACAGAGAGACTGACAGAGAGAGAGACAGAGAGAAACTGACTGAGAGAGACTGACAGAGAGAGACTGACAGAGAGAGACTGACTGACAGAGAGAGAGAGACTGGCAGAGTGAGACTGACTAAGAGAGAGAGACTGACTGACAGAGAGAGAGACTGACTGACTGGGATAGAGAGACTGACAGAGAGAGAGAGAGACTGACAGAGAGAGAGCGAGACTGACAGAGAGAGAAAGACTGACAGAGCGAGAGAGAGAGACTGACTGACTGGGAGAGGGAGAGAGAGAGAGAGACTGGCTGACAGAGAGAGAGACTGACTGACTGACTGACAGAGGGAGAGACTGGCTGACAGAGAGAGAGAGGCTGGCTGACTGGGAGAGAGAGAGAGAGAGAGACTGGCTGACTGGGAGAGAGAACTGGCTGACTGGGAGAGGGAGAGAGAGACTGGCTGACTGGGAGAGAGACTGACTGGGAGAGAGACTGACTGACAGAAAGACAGAGACTGACAGAGACTGGCTGACTGAGGGAGGGACTGACTGAGAGGGAGGGACTGACTGACAGAGAGAGAGTGACTGTCAGAGAGAGAGAATGACTGACAGAGACTGACTGACTAGGAGACTGACTGACTGACAGAGAGAGACTGACTGGAGATACTGACAGACAGAGAGAGAGAGACTGTGAGTGAATTGGGGTCAAAGTGTGTATGAAGCTATGCAGCCTCTTAAAATTGCTATTGTTCGCTAATATAAATGTATTATCAAAATGTGCTCTTTGTAGTTACATCTGCTTTTGAAATACGGCATTGTCTGTTTTGAAACAGGTTTGATGTTTTTAACTTCAGCCCCACCCCTACTCACGCCACCCCTACCGGTGCGGCCCTCAGTCACAAACCTTACTGTAATATTGTCCCCGGCAGAAAGTTTGTGAGTACCCATGGTTTAGATATATGAAACCCCGAAAGCAACATTCTTGTACCTTCAATTGGCAGTTTTCATGGTAAATCACTAATGGGTTAGTCTTTCTTCACTAACACTGCATTATCCTTTGTTAACTGAAGGAATTACCCCAATTAAAACTCTTGCTTTTAAACTGCTTTGTCTTTTTCTTGTTTTTCAAAAAATTGCGCTAGCAACTGTTTGGGAATTATTTTAAAAGTAATTGCTTTTTGCAGAAATTGTTTAATTTGCATAATTAATAAAATCAGTGTAATTGTGTCAAAACAACAACGTTAACATAATGAATTGCCCTTGTGTATTGAATTGAGCAGCTACAAACCTTTCAATGCTCTTTTTTTTAAAATTGAAGGGTGGTTGTAAAATGCGACTGGCTTGAAAACAATAGGGACCTTACCGACTATGAGTAAATCTGAATAGTCATCTTCTCCTAATGTAATTGTGATCATGTATTAATTGTAATTTGCGATTGGGTGAAAAAGCCTCAGATGCCACCCTTTTACCGCGAAAGAAGCCACAAAAACACACCACCTGAAATCACTCCCTAGATTCTAATGAACAGAACAAAACGTACTCTTTTAACTCGTAAATTGTGGCATTGGGACAAACCGCACAACTGAGAGAAAAGCAACTCCAGATACATTTAGTGAATGCAAACATGCAAACTGCACAGTTTGCAGTTTCCAGAATAGATGTGCCACTTATTTCACATTTCTTTATCTTACTGGTAAATTTTTCATGGTTTTCTTGAGCTGTATCCTCCTCTGTCTGCCACAAGGGGTAAACACACTACGCCACAATAAAGTCCTCAGCGGGAGAGCGCCTTACACAGGGAGACGAGCCGAAGAGGGAAGCTCCTCAGACGGCCTAGGAAGGCTGGACTGGTGGATGGTGCTTCCTGTAGCGGTCTAGTTGCTGCTGAAAGCATGCCGTACCCTGGACCTTCAGCCCGGATGGGCCTCCACACAAAGTATCACTCTCTGGCCAGGCGTGGCCAGAGAGTATAAAATAAAAAGGCGGAAGTCCACCGCCCATACCAGTAGTGAGTTTGTTGTGTCCTGTCTTTGCATGTTTTGCTAGGCTCTGTCCCCAAAACCCCGCTCTAATCGTCCCACTTGCAACGAGAGGTGGGTGACCGACGCCCGCACATAGCAGCAGGCACCCTTGTCGGGGAGTTGGAGCCCGAGGTGCGAATCCCTACACCTTTTTTTTTGTTTAACAATTTTTTATTACGTTTTCAGAAAAAGGTAACATATAATAATCAAATGAACGTATTATGAATAAAATAACAACAATTAATTTGAAGAGAAAATGTGAGCAAAAAATTCAAAAGAAGAGAAAATACAAAGCGGTTGGAAAAGAAGATAGAGAAACAAGAAAGAAAGGGAAGAGGAGAGGTTAAAGGAAAGGGAGTAAGAAAAAAGGAATAAGCAAATGTAGAGGGAAGGAAATAGTAAGAGATTAAGATGTAGGTGTCAGGTACCCCACAAGTTTACCTGTTTCTTGCGGAGAGATCTCGCAGAGGCGACATGAGCTATCGCCCCCGCGCCCACCTTACCCCAACCTGGAACTGATAACCAACTAGGATGAAGATGGAAGCGGGGAAGGTAGTTACAAATGGTAGGATGACGTTGGGAAGGCCAGTAGAGGATGTCCCTCTGTTTGGAGTAACCATGGACACCAGCTGGACAGGGAGACAAGGGAATACTAGTTACAATCAACCCAGTCAAACCTTTCTCGTGGTCAATAAACATACACTCATGCGGATTAATTGATTACCTCATATCAGGGCCTCATTATGTCTGTAGCCATCCTTGAAAAGAACAATAGCACACCTGCGCACATGCACCACAGTAAATCGCCCTCCTGCACCACAGACTAGAAGTCAACAAGCGCTCCTGCGCGAAAGAAAGAATCTAAAAAATAGGTGCTCCAGCGCGGTGTGGAAATGTCAGAAAGAAACACAAGGTAAGCGCTCCTGCGCAATGTGGTACAATGAAAAAGGAAAGACAAACAAGCGCTCCAGCGCAGAGAGGAAGAGCCAAAGGGCAAGTAAAGCAAGTGCTTCCAGCGCTATGAGGCAGAGCCAGAGGGCAGGCATGCAAGCGCTTCCAGCGCTATGAGGCAGAGTCAGAGGGCAGGCATGCAAGCACTTCCAGCGCTAAGAGGCAGAGTCAGGGGGCAGGCAAGCAAGCGCTTCCAGCGCTATGAGGCAGGGTCTGAAGACAGGCAAGCAAACGCTCCAGCGCGCGACAATGGCAGAGAAAAGGCGGGCACAAATACAAAGAGAACCAGGCAGTAGGTGCATGTGTAGAAAGATAGGAAGTGAAAGGTAGCCAAAGTAGGTCGGATTTAATTTTCTGAGAAAGAGTAAGAGAAGAAACAGTAGCTATTCTGGGTTCGTCGCAAACAAAGTTCTACCACATTAATAATGATCATTTAGAACTATCTTTCCAACAGGATAAAATAACTTTCAATGCTATAGCAATAAATAAATCAAACAACAAAGTAATATGATTAGAAACATCAAAACCAGGTGAGGTGGAACCTAGAAAAACATTTTGTAAAGTTAATGGAATATGTCATACATTTAGACCAGATAGATTGCCAAAACTTTAATACATTCGAACATTCATAAAGTTGATGAAGTAAAGTCCCAGTAAATTCAGAACAGGACCAACAAAGGGAAGAGGAAGTGGGGGAAAACTTTGATATATGAACAGGGGTAATAACAGCTCTACTATAAATAAAATAAAGGGATTGAGTAATGCGTGCAGCAACCGAAGTTTTAAAAAGCTTGAGCCATAATTTATCCCAAGAGGAAATTGGGAGAGATATTGATGAGTCAGTTTCCCAAAGTAATTCGACAGGGGATTTAGAGCGTTCAGTAACATTAGATAACAACATCTTAGAAATAAAAGCAGCCTTAGGTTTATGCTCCTGAGAGACCTTATATAATGGTGAAGTGATAAATGGGGAAGTTAAAGGGCAGTTATTGGAAGATAAATAAGACTTCAAAGCTGTTGATAATAAAAGATATTCATTAAAAAATGAGTCAGGTAAATTATATTGAGACTGTAATTCCAGGAAGGGAATGACAGAATTATGTTGGATTAATTGATTAATAAAAATAATTCCCTTTTCCTTCCAATGCTTGTAATAAAATGATTTACATTTATATTTGATACATTTGTTATATCAAATAGTGGAAGACAAAAAACATTGATATGGATCTAATCCATCAGTAAAAATATTACATATTAATTGTCGAGAGTATTTTAAAATAAGATTGTCTGATATGAAAGAACAATTGGACATATATATTATATCGTGAAAAGAAAAATCTCTTAATAGGGAACGCTCAAATACAATCCAACGGGAAATGGGGGTATCGGAAAAGTCATAGCTTAAAGCAAAAACTTGACGAATTAAAAATACAGAATGATAAGATTTTAAATCTGGAAAACGCACACCTCCCTCCATTTTGGGACATTTTAAGTTTCATAAGAGCAATACGGGGAGTGTTTATTATTCCATAAAAATTTGTACAGATAGAATTAATCTGTGAAAAATACGAAGTAGGAATTCGAAAAGTTAACATGGATAATGTATAAAGAACATGGGGAACAATCATCATTTTAATAGTATCTAACCTACCCCACCATGATAGATAAAGGGGAGACCAAGAGAGAAGGAGTGATTGTATTTTTGTAATAAGAACATTAAATGTATAACTAATGGTGGTAGAGGAAAACCAAATACCAAGGTAATAAATTTTTGTAGGACATCAGGTAAAATTAGTATTATTAAACATATATTGATAGCAATGAGAATTTAAGGGTAAGACTTCTGTTTTGGAGAAGTTCAACTTATAACCGGAAATACTAGAATATAGCTGAACTTCCTCCATGAAAGGGGGGAGGGAGAGGTTGGGATCAGACATATATACCAGGATGTCACCAGCATAAGCTGACAATTTGGTTTCAATAGAATTATGTGAAAAAACAGAGATTTCTGAATTAATTTGAATTCGTTCAAGAAAAGGTTTAAGACATAATACAAATAACAGGGGCGATAGGGGATAACCTTGGCGTGTGCCTCTATGCAATGGAAAATATTTAGAAAATGGTTATTGACAAAAATACTAGCACAAGGAAAACAATATAACACTTTAACATAAGAAATAAAATTTGAACCAAAACCAAAGTGTATTGAACATAAATTGCCAATTAATACTGTCGAAGGCCTTTTCAGCATCTAAAGACAATGCCGCAAGAGTTGATTTGTACTTTTTCCCCAAGGAAATAACATTAGCAAACATACGAGCATTATCCGAAGCCAATCTGCCCTTATCAAAACCAGCTTGATCAGTTTTAACCAAAAATGGGATGATATTTTCAAGGCGAGTGGCTAGGATTTTAGCAAATATCTTACAGTCATAATTGATTAAAGAAATAGGGCAACAGTTTTTACATAGAGAGTGATCTTTATCAGGTTTGGGAATAAGGACAATCAAGGCCTCCATTACCGAGCTAGATGCTTTAGAGTCAGCAATGAATGAGTTAAAAAGGGCCAAAAGTTTGGGTGCAAAAATAGAGGAAAAAGTAGAAAAAAACTCATCAGAAAAACCATCGGGACCTGGTGCTTTCGATTTTTTTTTTAGGGATTTGATGGCTTCTGTTATCACTTGAAGAGTAACCTCACTTTCTAGTAATTCAAATTTATCAGGAAGTAAAGGAGGACTAGGGAGGCCCGAAAAAAAGGTATGTAAATTTTGAGCAGAGGGATTTGTATCATCAGATTATAATGATTGATAATATTCATGAAAAGCAGAAGCAATGTCTTCATAAGGGGATGCCAAAATATTAGTGGATTCATTTCGAATAGGGCCTATATTTTTACATTCAGATTTAATTTTTAAGTAATTGGCCAACATCTTACTAGCTTTATTTTGACCACCATGATATTTAGACTTAATTTTAAGAAGAACATTACATGCATCAATCAAGGCAAGTTTGTTAAGAGCAGATTTGGCTTTAATCAATTCATGAAGAGCAGAGGAGGATTTAGAAGAAAAATAGTTATGTTCCAACAGTTTAAGTTGCTGTAATAAAATGTCATACTTGGCTTTAGCAGTTTTCTCCTTTTTTGGTGAGTATGAAATAACAAAGGCATGGAAGAAAGCCTTAAAGGCATCCCAGTTATTAGTAATGCAGGTGTCCAAAGGGTTATTAATGGTAAAATATTAATTAATAAAGGTAGTAGCTTCAGTAACAAAAGCATTGTCTGATAACAAAAAATCATTAGGTTTCAATCGACTACATTTTGAGGGGCTAAGTGAGAGGTTAATGACAGAAAAAACAGGGACATGATCTGAAATAAAAATACATCCAATCTCAGAGGATTGAATGGAATGGAGTAGTGGCCTACTGTAAGAACTGGGACCGCCAGTTCTCCGGGGGGTAGCATGGCTCGAGCAGGAAGGCGGCCAGGGGCTTTTGTGTAAAGCAGCCACTTAACACACACATCCAATAAAACACACAGTGGCGCAATAATGGAGACCACACCAGATGTTGTATTTGAAAAATCAAGATCTTTTATATAGGCTTTCAATTAGAGCGAGGCATTGATAATTCACTAGCATTTCAGATAAGCATTTCATTAAGACATTCCATGTATCACGTGCAGTTTGCATTTCCTGTGAAGAATAAACATTTCGGTAAGGCTTTTCATTAAAACTACAGCCAGCTCATCTATGCAATGAAACTTTAACTGACCCCGCCTGTCGAATCAGACTCTTGGACAGGCAAAGGGGTAATGGTATAAACCTGGAGGATCCTACAAGAAGCGACAATTATAATGCATCTAAGTAGCACATCAAACCTCTCATGGACGCTTTTCCTAGAAAGGAATGAAACATATCAGCAAGTACTTATCAGTCTAACAAAGAACCTCAAAGAACACAGCCTTTAGTCGTTTGTGACAAGCCTTTCTTCTTGTGAATGCGGGTCGGCTGCGACCCAGATCAGAGCATCAAAAGTGTTATGGAAGTCCACCTCTGCAAGAAAATTCAGTACAGTGAAGTGACTCTCCCCCTCATTAAGAGGCTTGTAAACATGGTACACTTTCACTCTTGCAGGCTTGTAAATATGGCTCACGAAGAATAATGCAGGCTTGTAAATATGGCTCACGAAGAATAATGTAGGCTTGTAAATATGGCTCACGAAGAATAATGCAATGAGGCACATTCAGAAAGGGGGCCAACAGGGCCAGTCACAGTTAACCCCGGGGAAGGGGCGACCTCGGGCCTCACTCGGCCTACCGCCCTCCTCCCCAGGGGGTTACCTCTATTCTTCGGCCCTCCGGGGCCCTTGCGTAGTCGATGGTGAGGGAAAGGGGTGTTCGACCCTTCCAGGGCCTCACTCGGCCCAGCGCTGTGCCGGATGGGCTTCGGGCACCAGGTGCCGGGGCCAGAGCGAGATCAGGGGGGAAGGCTCCACCGGGGGCTCTCTGGCTCCACGTCCCCCTCGGAGGGGAGACACGGCTTTCCCCAAGCGCCGGGCCTTGTCAGCGGGGCCCGGTGGGAACAGCCAATGGCGAGGCAGCTTGGGCGGGGGCGCGGCCGATGACGTGGCGGTGCTCCCGCTCACGTGACGGGCTCCAAGTAGGCTTCAGGCCTAGCGCGGCCTGTCAGTTTCAATGCGGCGTCCCTCTCCTGGCACCGAGGGCCGCCGAGGGGGCAAACACGGCGCTGGACACAGCGTAAAAGTGGGCAGCCCCAGGGCGGGCCAGCAGGGCCTCAGTGGCGTCGCGTGGGCGGCGCTGATGCCGCAGTGACGAGGGGGCTTCCCCAGGCGGCCAGGTACAGAGCTTGGCGGCGCTTCTCAGCGCTAGGTGCCGGCAGGGCAGGAAGGCAATTTCGACGATTCCTGACAGGGCAGGCAGGATCTGACACCGTGCTGGGCAGGAGGGCAGATTACAGCGCTCCACAAGTTAGTCAGTCAGATCTGCAGGCAGGATGGGGCAATTTATAGCGCTTGTCATTCAGTTCAGACAGGGGGAGACAGGTAGGCCCAGCTGAAGGCAGGGAATGCGCAGGGCAGCTCAGTCCAGTACCTGGTCTCATGAAGTAGGTTTCTTGGCGCTTGGATGGTTCTGCGTCCTTAGTTGCTTGTTTCTTGAAGTTGAAGAGGGGGGGGATGAATGAGTTGAAGGCTTGAAGAATTTCTCCTCAGTCACTGCAGATGGGCCCTGGGGTTCCCTACCACTGGGCCAGATCAGGGGGCTAGCTTTGGACACCTCACTGAGCTTAAGAGGCAGCACCTAAATCCTGTCACTCCCAGTAGCATAGGTTCCTCACTAGGCCCTCCCGCCTAAAACTCCTGCGTGGGTTCCCCAGGTCAGTGATGCCCCAACTGACTGGAAAAAGTTCCCTCCCTGGCTTATATATGCCCAGGTCAGGTGACCACTCTCTAAGGCGGGAAAAGTCAGGTCCGCCTTCCTTCTAGAAGGTTCCAGGAGCTTCCCCACTCTAACTATGTACAGGGGCTGGGTGGCTGGTGTTCCAACAATGTATGGGGACCCAGCCTGCTCCTGGCAACTAGGGTGCTACACTAAAAAGACCACGGTGCAGTAGCAGGGGCCAGTGGCAGCCATGTTGAAAGTAGAGAGCACCTGCACCCTAACATAGGTTAGCTGTGAAAAGGTGCCCGAAGACCTAAGGGCCAACAAAAAATAGGTGGAAAAAATGAGGCCAGGGCAAAAAAATCACCAGGAAAGACCACCCTAGGGCTGACAGGTCTAACACCTACTGACTAAAATATAATCAATTCTAGAACGAGTATGATGAACATTGGAGAAAAAAGTAAATTCAAGTGTATCAGGGTTACATGTCTTCCAGACATCATATAATGAATGGGAGGCAATGGCAGATTGAAAGGATTTATGAGTTTTATCAGGATTAAATTTGCATTTGGATTGTCTATCTGAGAATGGGCCTAACCATTGATTAAAATCTCCGGCAACAATAATATTTGGAACATCAATAGAGGATAGTATGTCTAATTTACCACTTCTCAAATACCGAATCATACCGATTCGGTATTTAAGAAGTGGTAAATTAGAGGGGGGGGGAATGTAGGTAATTCTGATTCAGTAAATACCGAATCTGTAAGATTCGGTATTTACTGATTCTGTAAATACCGAATCGGTATCCCCCATTGATTCCTATGGGCCTTGAAGCCCATAGGAATCAATGTGGAATACCGAATCGGTATTTACCGATTCGGTAATTACCTATTCTTGCAAGGGTGCAGGGGGTGTCACTTTGACACCCTCTAGCACCCCAATTAGAGGCTTGTGTGCCATGTGGCACACATACATGCCCTAAGGGCATGTCTGTGTGTCACATGGCACAGGTGTGCATGCACAGATGTGCATGCACACCTGGATTCGGTATTTTACCACCCAATTGGATTGGGTGATAAAATACCGACTCTTGAAGGCCTGTGGCACTCTTCAGAGTGCCACCTACATCTCTATTTACCGATTCTGTACATTTACCGATTCGGTAAATGTACAGAATCAGTAAAATTACCGAATCTGTACTTCTGTAGCCCCCTACATAAGAAAACCGTAATACCGGTCGGAAACGGCCGAATTCGGCCGTTTCCGACCGGTATTAGGGCTCCTACATCGGGCCCTTAATGTTATTCCAAAAATCTGGGTCTGGTTTGACAGGGCCATAAATATTCAGTAAAACAAGTTCTTTGTTTTGAATAACAACCTTAGCCATCACCCAGCATCCATCATTATCACATTGCGTAGATAAAATTTGTGCATGAATCGATTTATGAAATAAAATAGCAACACCACCTTTCTGGTTGGAAGCAGGAGAATAAACAAATTGACCCACCCATTGTCTTTTTAATGTAAGTGATTCTACATCATTACAATGCGTTTCTTGAATAAATGAGACATAAGAATTTAATTTAGATAGTTGAGTGAGTACCTTTTGTCTTTTGACGGGGTTTCCAAAACCACAAACATTCCATGTGACAACATTACACATAATGGAGGTAAGGGAGGGCAAGACATGAATGGAGGTGATACACTGCAGGAGAATAATTGGAAACAAAAAAACACTTATTAGGAGAATACAGAAAACAAAATATACAACAACCGTTAATGATAATAGATATAAGCAACAGGAAACAAAATAGAAGAAAAAAGCACACAAAATAATATAATGAAGGATACTTATTTAAACAAAAGAACATTAATTAAAATGCACCAGAACAAAAGAGTAGCAAAACCAGGGGATAATAGAGGAAGAGAGAAAGAGAGAAAAGAAAGAGAGAAGAGAAAAGAAAGAGAGAAGAGAGATATACAAAAAGAGTAAACAGATCAAGGAAAAGAGTCCAGATCTGAAGAGAGAACAGCAACCAGCATAAGAGGAGCATGGTGATGCCAAAAACATCAAACGGTGGATGGAGAGATTAGGTAAGAAAAGGCCTCCTAAAGAAAAAAGAAAAAAACAAGTAAAAGAAAAAAGAAGTGGAGAAAAAATAGTAAAAAGAACAGAATAATGTAGATAATCAAAGTATATTAAATAGGATACAAAGTGAAGGGTGTTAGAAAGGTAAAGAAGGTAAAGAAATAATCGAATAACAGAGCATATAAATCTTTAGAACAATAGATATCAACTTGTTACAAAAGAGAGAAGTTAAGCTTTAGTGTTCATGTTACGAGAAGAGACGTTGTTTAGAAAGAGTCTGAGTTTCTCAGGATCGTCGAATGAGCGAGAGCTTCCCTCATGTGTAATTTTGCAGAGGCAAGGATGGAGAATGACATATTGGATATGTAAGTGTCTCACATGTGGACGAAGAGCCAGGAATTCTTTACAGCGAGCGTTTGTTGCACTGGAGATATCTTGAGCGATGAAGATATTGTGGCCCGACCAAGTAAGACGACGTTTACGTTTTACAGCCTTTAAAACATGCATGAGTTCAGTGAATTCCAGGAAGAGCATTATGAATCCACATGGCTTGTTGGAGTTAGGGTGAATGCGGCCCAGCCGAAGCGCGCGTTGTATATTCAAAGGTGATGATGACTGAAGACCTAAAAGTTCTGGCAGAAATTTCTGCAAAAAAAAAAGATACCATGTCTGACCTTTCAATATTTTCCGGAAGGCCATAAAGACGTAGGTTATTCCTTCTATTACGATTTTTGAGATCTTCTGTGTGGAGTTTCAACTTGTGGATTTCCTGTTCTAATATAGGAATTTTAACAGGGATATCTTGAAGATCTCCCACACGTTGTTCGTGTTCCAGCACCTTTCCCTCCATAACAATCCAGCGGTCTTCTATTTGCTTTAATTTCTCATTTGTAGTGGACATAAAAAGTTGGAGACCACGCACCTCATCTACAATAGAGTCTAGAACTGGGTTTGTGAGGAAGGATAGGAGAAGGTGGGTCATTTTTGTGTCTTTTTGGTTTTGCACCTTTGATGCAGCTTTAGGATGCTCAGTGACCATTGTAGGCTGATGAAGAAGTCGGCGCGTCGTAAATAAAGCAGGACGAAGACGACCCATATGCTTAAAGAAATGCAGGAACAAGAACCACTTCTTAATGTGCTGACCAGAAGGAGTAAGCGTACAAATCACTGGAAAGTAGCCCACAGCACTATATTAAGATAACAGCATCATGTTACGTAGGTTCACTTATTCAAAGATGAAGCATGACATATAATCCCCTGTGTGATGACCAGGAGGAGAAAGCATATAAATAACTGGAAACTGGTAAGCAGCAAACATCTATATATCCCAATGAAAAGCAATGCGTTACCACAAAGTCAGACGCTGAGCAGTATACCTTGTATTTGGAACAGTCATTGAGAAAAATATTTCAGCATAGTTCTGAGAGCCAGCCACTATATGAGGATGTCATCAACATATTTAGCAGGCTCTCTCAAACAAAAATGGGAACATGACAAGAGAATTGTGGCAAAAAGCACTAAAGAGGAAGTGACTAGCACCACAAATGATATTTCCTGAGAGAGACTCCAGAATACAGGCATGGAAGTCTACAAAAAACGACTTTGTTTGTCAGAAAAATGCATGAGGCTTACTTGAGGACACCAGCAGGCATTATGAGCAAAGTCTATGAAGAAATCTCCACATAAGCATTGTAAATCACTTCAGGAGCGCATTTATGTTCAGAAAAACGGAGCGGGAATGCCGTGAAAACAAAATGGCGGCCGTTCGCGATTTGCTGAGACGACAATTACAGCTGCAGTTCAATGGCTCCAGGACGATGTCAGAGGATTCATAAATATTCACCGCCACTTCATTTCGGCGGGACAGGAAGTGTAGGGTCTTTTAGCGCGAATTAGAGACACTTTGATGTGGAAAACGCACCGCGATCGAGCGGAGCTAAATCGGAGCCGCCATCTTGCGTCGGCGTCCGAGCCACGCCTCTCGAATCCCTACACCTCTGTGGCAGCACGTCAGCGAAGGGTAAGTGCGGTTGGAAGACGCCGGATTTGAACCAGCGAGCAGCAGCCTGCAGCCCTGGCACGGTGAGAGCCCCAGCGCCGTCACGCCTCTCAGACAGCAGCGCTGTCTCACTGCTGCCTCAGAGTCTCACCTGGTCCGCTGTCTCCGCGAACGCCACACTCTGCAGCAATGGATAAGTCCTGATGGCCCGATCCCCAGCAGGCCTCCCACGCAGTAGCGCCCGCATGTGTGGACGCCCCCCCTGATGCACCGATCAGCTCCGTGTGCACGGAGAGTGAGCCGGCTGTCCTCTAAACAACATCGAGGCCTGGTCATCGCCCCTGCTGCTCTGGGCATCACGCAGGAGGCACGCTAAGGCATGCAACTTGGAGAAAGGTACTTGTTCTCGTAGCAACAATGCCATTGCACACAAGAGGGGGAAAAAGAAAGACACTGAGCATTGTCCACACAAGGAAAAAAAAGGAAGTCCGAGCTAGGAAAGACAATAACACCCAGGAGGGGATGAGCAAACCAAGGCAAGACTCAGATAAGGGGATAGAAGGAGTGTTACATCGCCATACAGTTCAGCATAATGTGAAAAGCAGATGAATGACAAGGGGGCCCAGGCAGCGCCAGCCCAGGCACAAGCGGCCCACAACCCAGGACCCCCACCAGTGCAATAAGTGCCACAACATTCCCAGATCAGTGCCCTGCCCCCATTTAGTGAACTTATTGATCCCGCAACAGCATCGCCCAGATGAGCACTCTGGGTAAGCTGACTAAACAACTACTTTACGGCGACGCAGGAGACGGATTGCGCAGTAAAGAGGCCCCTACTATTACACTTTGCAGGTGATGAGATCTACAAGCTATTTGTTCATCTACCCAACACTGGTCTGCCTGATGATTACAACGCGGCGGTGGCAACGCTAAATGCGCACTTTGACCCCCAACTGAACGCCGACTACGAGAGGTTCAAACTGAGGCAGGCACGTCGGAGAGAAGGGGAGTCGATGGATGCTTTCCACGAGCGGCTGCTTGAGCTAGCAAGCAAGTGCACGGATGAGGGCCAGCACAAAGAAGTGTGGGCCCAGATGATCCAAGGGTGCCGAAATAAGAACCTCTGGACCCTCATCCTGTGTCAACCATGCATCACGTTGGAGGACATTCTCATCCTAGCTAGGTCACATGATCTGTCCGATGCCAGGTCAACAGCGATAGAGGATGCGCTAACCCAGCAGGTAGAAAAGCCGGTGATGGTAAAAACGGAAAGAGCGGATGCAGTCTGCAACCAAACCCGAGGTAATCGTGGCCAAAGGCCAGGGAGAATCATGCAAGGATCAGGGTGTGGGTATTGTGGCAAAGAAGAACACCCTCAAAAGAAATACCCAGCACAAGGGCTAACATGCTCCAGGTGCGGGATCCCAAACCCCTTCGCAGTGGTATGCAGAGGAGGAGCGCAAGGCAGCTGGACCAGAGGGCGATAGCCCCCATCAAAGGCAATGAGACACCTCTCACTCGAAGGGTCAGAAAACCCGAAGCTCACCCGCATGGCTGTGCGACCAAGGCAATATCTGGAGGACTCGTCAACAGGTGAGGAAGGCGATTGCTACCTCATCTCGTTCGCCAGCAATCTGAAGCGGAAGAGGTGGCCACAGCCCACTTGCACCATCAACATCGCCGGGTCTGAGGTCACAGTGCTCATTGACACCGGCACTTCCGTCAATGTGATGGGGTCCCAGCAGTATAAACGGCTAAACCCGAAACTCGCACTGTCTCCGTCACACGTACAAACTCTCACATATGACAGACGCCACTGCCACTCAAGGGAAAGATGGTGGTCCAGGTGAAGGCAGAAGGTCAAGAAGTCACTACCACGTTCCATGTGATCGACAGAGAGGCGGACATTCTTGTAGGGAGCCACAGGACAGAAAACCTTGGCCTGGTCACTTTTGCCAACGCAGTCCGAGACCTACAGATAGACGAACTACTGGGATGCTTCCAGAAGGCCCCGCTCAAACTACATATTGACAAAGCTGTGAAAAAGGTAGCTTTGAGGCATAGACAAGTGCCATTTCATCTCAGGCCACTTGTCAAGAAGGAGCTCCAACACCTCGAACAACTAGGAGTCATCAGGAAGGTCACAGGGACAACACCCACCCATGGTCATCGCAGAAAAGTCCAAACAACCCGGCAAGATTTGAATGTGCATCGACATGTGTTAGCCCAATCAGGCATTTAAACGCGAAAGGCACTCTACCGTGACCGTTGATGACATCCTAGCTGACCTGAAGGGATCCCAATGGTTCTCCAAGCTCGACCTGAACGCGGGGTATCATCAGTTGAGGTTGGCCGAGGAGAGTAGGTATATTACGACCTTCTCGACCCACATCGGGCTTCGACGTTACTGAAGGCTGAACTTTGGAATTACGTCAGCGGCGGAAATATTCCAGAACACCATTCGAGAGCTACTGTCTGGACTCCCTGGAGTGCTAAATGTCAGTGATGACATTCTGATACACTCGGAAACCGTGGATGAACACCAGCTCCATCTCTGCACCACGCTTCAGTGTCTAGCGGAACACGGAGTCACCCTCCACCGGGAGAAGTGTCCATTCTTCAAACAGTCGATTGACTTCTTCGGATACGTGTTCAGTCAGGACGGAGTCATGGTAGACCCAAAGAAGTCACAGGCCATCCTGCAGGCCCCTGCCCCGAAGACAGCTTCGGAGGTTCGAAGCTTCCTTGGCATGGCCACTTACCATGGAAGGTTCATACCTAATCTAGCCACGTTGGCAGAGCCACTGAGGGCTTTGACGAAGAAAGATGCAACGTGGGTCAAGGATAAGAGGACGCCTTCCAGAAAATCAATATAGGAAAAAGGGGTCCCAGACAAAACACAACAAATTCCACAATTCAAGGTATAATACGTGGGATTATTTCACAAAAGGTCGAGTCAAGGTGCAAAGTGTTTTAATTTTCACAGCACCTGTGCTAAACATTCATTAGCTCATTACTCATAACATGGATAAACACATATTAAACACAATTTCAATAAGCCCAAAGAAGGGGGAGAGGGAGAGGGAAGTGCAAGGGGGAAAAAATTTACATTTCTTGCTAGTTAGACATCACTGTTTCAAAAAACATATTTACAATTACGTGTGACCATTTTTTGAAAATCACAAGAAAGAATACACAGATCCCCAAGCGTGGGGTCTACACCAGTGTGTAAGAAAACAACATCATGTTTTGTTTTGTTTTTGTGTCTTTTTGATACAGAATCTCCTATTTGGCTGTATACATTAAACCATTCCGTGGGAGTTCAAAACAGTAGAGAAGTCTACGTTTCGACCCTAGATTGTAGGACAGTGTATCCTTACTAGGCGGGTCTTCGTCAGGACGTGAGGGAAGGGAAGGAGTGTAGGGCTGTTCCTAAAGGTGAAAATAGAAAAGACTTTAAAAAAGGTCTCCGAAGGGAGTCCCTATATGATACATCAAAAGCGACAAAATTAAAGACAAAATAATTCCTCAGAGAGTTCGTGGTTGACAAGGAGGTATGAAAAACGTGTTACCTGCTCAGGAGTCATATAAATTCCTGTTAACACATAGTTCTGGCCAAAGCCGGGCGGAGTGGTGGATCGTTAAAAAATCAGCGGTATCTGGGGGCCAAATAATGAAGAAAGGGGACCATCATTGAATGTGCTAATCACCCACGGTTGTCTGAAAACATTACAAATATTAGAAGAACACTAGGCCGTTAGTCCTACCTCTAAAACGTTGCTGTGTAGGATCAAGGTGCGTGTATCAATACAATGAAGTTAGGTCCATACAAATCATGGTTCAGCAGTGGATCTGTGAGGTATGGAGGAGCCAAATTAGTATACACGTCTTAAGAAAATTTATATCCATTGCTCAGTTGCCTGTCCCACAGGCGTCTAAGCACAAAAGGCAATTAGGACACTTAATTAACAACTCACCCGCGATAACATGGTAACGCTGAAATGCGAGTCAGCGTCTATTCTGTTCAGGGTCCAATTTTAAGTCTAAGGGCCAAACAAAATTGGGAGTGGCATTCAGTAAATATGCGCCAGAATATGGACGTTTGTACATCAAAATATATATTAGCCTGAAATCGTACCTCTGAATTAGAGGGAACCTTGCAGCAAATAATCAATTGCGGTCAGAGGATAATTCTTAAAGGGCGGCGGTGTGCTCGAGTCCAAGGTCCACCATTAAAATTAAAAAGAAGAATCAGGAAGTGCTGCCTAGGATACGGAGGCCAATTTGTAACCTCGCATGCGGCGAGACTGGTGTTATCGCGGGTGAGTTGTTAATTAAGTGTCCTAATTGCCTTTTGATACACGCACCTTGATCCTACACAGCAACGTTTTAGAGGTAGGACTAACGGCCTAGTGTTCTTCTAATATTTGTAATGTTTTCAGACAACCGTGGGTGATTAGCACATTCAATGATGGTCCCCTTTCTTCATTATTTGGCCCCCAGATACAGCTGATTTTTTAACGATCCACCACTCCGCCCGGCTTTGGCCAGAACTATGTGTTAACAGGAATTTATATGACTCCTGAGCAGGTAACACGTTTTTCATACCTCCTTGTCAACCACGAACTCTCTGAGGAATTATTTTGTCTTTAATTTTGTCGCTTTTGATGTATCATATAGGGACTCCCTTCGGAGACCTTTTTTAAAGTCTTTTCTATTTTCACCTTTAGGAACAGCCCTACACTCCTTCCCTTCCCTCACGTCCTGACGAAGACCCGCCTAGTAAGGATACACTGTCCTACAATCTAGGGTCGAAACGTAGACTTCTCTACTGTTTTGAACTCCCACGGAATGGTTTAATGTATACAGCCAAATAGGAGATTCTGTATCAAAAAGACACAAAAACAAAACAAAACATGATGTTGTTTTCTTACACACTGGTGTAGACCCCACGCTTGGGGATCTGTGTATTCTTTCTTGTGATTTTCAAAAAATGGTCACACGTAATTGTAAATATGTTTTTTGAAACAGTGATGTCTAACTAGCAAGAAATGTTAATTTTTTCCCCCTTGCACTTCCCTCTCCCTCTCCCCGTTCTTTGGGCTTATTGAAATTGTGTTTAATATGTGTTTATCCATGTTATGAGTAATGAGCTAATGAATGTTTAGCACAGGTGCTGTGAAAATTAAAACACTTTGCACCTTGACTCGGCCTTTTGTGAAATAATCCCACGTATTATACCTTGAATTGTGGAATTTGTTGTGTTTTGTCTGGGACCCCTTTTTCCTATACCGAATAAATACCCAGGTCCCACTGACTATATGGGTTCAACCCCAATATTTACTAAATTCCAGAAAATCAAGGCAGCACTCCTGGGAAAAACAATGATGGCGTACTTTGACACCCTCCCGGCTGACCGAACTCATAGTGGACGCCAGCCCGGTGGGGCTCGGAGCACTTCTGACTCAAGAGACAGAACCGGGAAAGTGGACCCTACTGGCTCTTACACCAACTGAAGCCAGATACTCCCAAATTGAGAGGGAAGCACTGGCCATCAAGTGGGCGTGCAACCACTTCCATCTGTACGTAAGCGTGCACCCCTTCCGAGTGTTGACGGACCATCAGCCTCTAGTTTCATTGTTCAGGGGGATGTATGACGTTATAACGCATACTATTACTCCGCAGACCATTACAACGCGACTTTTACTCCGCATACCGTTACAACGCATAGCGCCTTGGGGCGCTGGATAGTGGTAAGTATAATTTACTATTCTAACTCCAGTCCCCGTGGACCCTAGGGAAGGTGTTGGATAGTAAATTATACTTATTCCCTATCCTAGAGCGCCCCCCAGCGCAATGCGTTGTAATGGTATGCGGAGTAATGGTCGCGTTGTAATGGTAGTGCGGAGTAAAAGATCCGTTGTAACGGGTGTATACCGTTCAGGGGCACTGCACCTCATCCCCCGCTTCGGATCAAGCTCTGGGCAATCCAACTGCAGCAGTACCAAATGGAAGTGGTCTATCACCCAGGGCAAAAAACACGGCTGACTTTTTGTTACAACACCCACCAGAAGCAGTGACCGATGCTGGCAACCATGAACCAAAGACTGAGGAGTATGTGGACAAGATATTCCAGTGGGCCTGCCCACAGGCTCTCACCCTCGACGAAGTCAGGCAAGAGACTAGCACCGACGCCGTGCTCATGCGAGCACCACAAGCACTCAAGAAAGGGTCATGGGAAGACTTCCTACGCGGGGTGAACGGATGGAACCAAACAGACCAGGACCGACTGGGAAAACTTTGGAAAATAAGAGACGAGCTGATCACGGCGTTCGATGGAGTAATCCTAAGAAGATCCTGCTTAGTCATTCCAGCAAGCTTACAAGAACGTGCCACCACCCTAGCCCACGGGGGGCACCAAGGGACCGCCTGGATGAAATCCCGAATGAGAGAAAAAGTGTGGTTCCCAGGTCTTGAGGCCGCCGTTGACACACTAGTAAGGAACTGCAGACCTGGCCAGCTCACGAGCAGTCAAAAATGTCCAACCCCCGTCATAACCGAAGACCCGGCCGGCCACGTCCCTGTGGGCACGCATCAGTCTCGACTTAAGAAGTTTTCCAGATGGCCGGACAACAGCAGTGATAATTGTTGCGTTCTCCAAATACCCCATCGTGGAGGTGATTGCATCCACATCTTTTGCCGATCTCCGACCGGTGTTAGAAAACATTTGCACTATTCGGGCTACCTCACGAGATTAAAACCTTTTCAGGGAACAGAGTTCAGGAACATGCTGTAGCGCCTAGGAGTGCATCATTGCCGCATCACGCCTCAGTGGCCACAAGCCAACGGAGAAGCAGAACGCTTCATGCAGAAACTCAACATGGTCCTACGAATTGCGGTGTCTGAACAGGCTGACCCTGAAGTGGCATTGTGCAAGTTCTTGAGGGAATATCGCAGCACACCACATCGCACGACTCAAAGGTCACGCTGGACTTTGATGCTGGCAGGGCCCCTGAGAGACTGCTGCTGATGGCTGGACTTCAGAACCATATGACCCCGCCAGTGCTAAAGCTAGAAGGGCTGTGACCAATGAGAGGGCGAACAAGAAAAGGAGGGGGAAAACAAGAGTCATATTGCTGGGTGCACAGTGAGGGTGGGGAACCGCCATGGAGGAGGGAAGTTCCGCACCGCGTACGAACCCGGGACATGGTTGGTGGTGAAAACCAACGGAACAGCTATCACAGCGCAGATGGGCAACAAGGTCATCACCCGCAATATATTGTGGTTTAAACAAGTGCAGGACGCTGACGCACTGAAACTCCATTCCAGCCAGGGAGATACCCCCGTGGAAGGATTGCAACCTCCCCAAGTGGATGAGCAAGTTCCAACAAGCACATTGTCGCCCACAGGCACTGACGCTGAGTCACCTGTGATCCCCAGCATGTTACCCAGCAGCAATAGCCCAGTGGTTCGCACAGATCAATACCCAAGATATACCCTGGGACCCAACCTGAGACCAAGTCAATGACTCACAGACTTTATGTGTTGAATTTTGTTATATTTTGAACACTGACTTGGGAGGGGATGTAGCGGTCTAGTTGCTGCTGAAAGCATGCCGTAGCCTTGACCTTCATCGCGGATGGGCTTCCACACAATGTATCACTCTGTGGCCAGGCGTGGCCAGAGTATAAAATAAAGGGGCTAAAGTCGCTCGAGGCTTGTCCCCCGCCCATACCAGTAGTGAGTGTTTTGTGTCCAGTCTTTGCGCGTTGCACTAGGCCCTGTCCCCAAAACCCTGCACTAATCGTCCCACCTTACACTACCCACCATTCCCAAAACCAGTGGATAAATATAGACATGCATACAAAGAGCGACAGAAAGAAAGCGAGGGGCTTGGATATAGATCGGCAGGTCAGATAGACAGATACACACAGTGATACCATTACTAGAATTGATCTAATCTTCAAGTGAATCCTTCCAGACGCCAGCCTAAAAAACGACCTGCTTATTATATTGTCTCCACGTGTCTGCCTTGCAGCATGTACCACAAGACATCCAACAAGCATTTGCAATGCAAAAGGTCTCGCATTAGGAAAGTTTGAGCGATTGGTATTGTAAATGACAAATTTTTAATTTATGTGTTGGTTTTGAAAATAGCAACATTAATAGCTTTGTCATTTACAATGCCAATAGGTATAACTTTCGCAAATGTGACACCTATAGCATTTGTAATGCAATATGTGTTGTATTTATGTGACTTAGATGTATTGATATTACAAATAACAATGGCTTTTTAATTTTTTTGATAATTAATACTTAAATAAAAGTTATTGTAATTTATAATGGCAATAGCTTAAACTTTTGTAAATACATTTTGTGAAGATAATGTTCAGTGTATTTTATTGTGACAAATCCAAGAACAGAAGTGAAATATTAAACCAGTTGTTGTTGAATGGTTGCACAGATTGATGCTGGCGTGGCGCTGAGTGATGTTGTGGTGGCGATGAGTGATGCTGTGGCGTTCAGTGATGCTGTGGTAGCGCATAGTGATGTTGTGGTGCCCCTTAGTGATGCTGTGGTGGTGCTGAGTGATGCTGTGGTGATGCGATAGATAGATAGAGGGAGATAGATAGACAGATAGAGTGAGGGCGATAGATAGATAGATAGATAGATAGATAGATAGATAGATAGATAGATAGATAGATAGAGTGATAGAGTGATGGCGATAGATAGAGTGAGTGCGATAGATAGACAGATAGAGTGAGGGTGATAGCTAGGTAGACAGATAGATAGAGTGAGGCCTATAGATAGAGTGAGGGTGATAGACAGATAGACTGAGGGCGATAGATAGATAGAGGGCGATAGATAGATAGATAGATAGATAGATAGATAGATAGATAGATAGATAGATAGATAGATAGATAGATAGAGGGCGATCGATAGATTGAGGGCGATAGATAGATTGAGGGCGATAGATGGAGTGAGGGTGATAGAGTGAGGGAGATAGATAGAGTGAGTGAGGGCGATAGATAGATAGAGTAAGGGTGATAGATAGAGTGAGGGCGATAGATAGATAGAGTGAGGGCGATAGATAGATTGATAGATAGATAGAGTGAGGGCGATCGATATATAGATAGAGAGAGTGATGGCGATAGATAGAGTGAGTGCGGTAGATAGACAGATAGAGTGAGGGCGATAGATAGGTAGACAGATAGAGTGAGGGCGATAGATAGAGTGAGGGCGATAGATAGATAGACTGAGGGCAAAAGATAGATAGATTGATAGAGGGCAATAGATAGATAGAGTGAGGGCGATAGATAGTGAGGGCGATAGATGGAGTGAGGGTAATAGATAGATAGAGTGAGGGCGATAGATAGAGTGAGGGCGATAGATAGATAGACTGAGGGCAATAGATAGATAGATTGATAGAGGGCAATAGATAGATAGAGTGAGGGCGATAGATAGTGAGGGCGATAGATGGAGTGAGGGTAATAGATAGATAGAGTGAGGGCGATAGATAGATAGAGTGAGGGCGATAGATAGATAGAGTGAGGGCGATAGATAGATTGATAGATAGATAGAGGGCAATAGATAGACAGATTGATAGAGTGAGGGGCGATAGATAGAGTGAGGGCGATAGATAGAGTAAGGGCCATAGATAGATAAATAGATAGAGTGAAGGCGATAGATAGAGTGAGGGCGATAGATAGATAGATAGATAGAATGAGGGCGATAGATAGATAGATAGATAGATAGATAGATGGATAGATAGATAGATAGAGTGAGGGCAATAGATAGAGTGAGGGCGATAGATAGATTGATAGAGTGAGGGGCGATAGATAGATAGATAGATAGATAGATAGATAGATAGATAGATAGATAGATAGATAGATAGAATGAGGGCGATAGATAGATAGATAGATAGATAGATAGATAGATAGATAGATAGATAGATAGATAGATAGATAGATAGATAGATAGATCAATAGATAGATAGAGTAATTATGTGGCATCTAATTATGTGGCACTGAGTGTTATTTGGAGTGTATGTTGCGTTGAGCGCAGTGTAAATATGTAGCATATAATTATGTGGCACTGAATGGTATTTGGAGTGTATGTTGCATTGAGTGCAGTGTAATTATGTGGTGTGTAATTATGTGGCACTGAGTGGTGTTTGGAGTGTATGTTGCGTTGAGCGCAATGTAATTATGTAGCATATATTTATGTGGCACTGAGTGGTATTATGAGGAGTGTATGTTGTATTCAGTAGAGTATAATTGTGTGGCGTGTAATTATGTGGCACTGAGTGGTATTGTGTGGAGTGTGTGTTGCATTGAGTGCAGTGTAATTATGTGGCATGTAATTATGTGGCACTGAATGGTATTTGGAGTGTATGTTGCATTGAGTAGAGTGTAATTATGTGGCGTGTAATTATGTGACACTGAGTGGTATTTGGAGTGTATGTTGCATTGAGTGCAGTGTAATTATGTGGCGTGTAATTATGTGGCACTGAGTGGTATTTGGAGTGTATGTTACATTGAGTGCAGTGTAATTATGTGATGTGTAATGTGGCACTGAGTGGTATTTGGAGTGTATGTTGCATTGCGTGCAGTGTAGTTATGTGGCATGTAATTATGTGGCACTGAGTGATATTTGGATGCAGTGTAATCATATTGCACATAATTATGTGGCACTGAGTGGTATTGTGTGGAGTGTATGTTGTATTCAGTAGAGCGTAATTGTGTGGCGTGTAATTATGTGGCACTGAGTGGTATTTGGAGTGTATGTTACATTGAGTGCAGTGTGTGTGGCCTAAAGTAGTGTGTGGGTTCAGTGTGTCTGGCCTAAAGTAGTGTGTGGGTTCAGTGTGTCTGGCCTAAAGTAGTGTGAGTGCGCAGTGTGTGAGTGTGCAGTGTGTCTGGCCTAAAGTAGTGTGCGGGCACAGTGTGTGAGTGCGCAGTGTGTGAGTGCGCCGTGTGTGAGTGTGCAGTGTGTCTAAGTGTCAGTATAATGTACATGGTCCTCATGTAAATCACTCCAGTGCCTTCAGATGGGGGGACAGGGGTGCAGTGTGTGAGGGTGCAGTGTGTGAGAGTGCAGTGTGTGAGGGTGCAGTGTGTGAGGGTGCAGAGTGTGTGAGGGTGCAGAGTGTGTGAGGGTGAAGAGTGTGTGAGGGTGAAGAGTGTGTGAGGATGCAGAGTGTGTGCAGGTGCAGTGTGTGAGGGCGCAGTGTGTGTGGCCTAAAGTAGTGTGAGGGCGCAGTGTGTGTGGCCTAAAGTAGTGTGAGGGTGCAGTGTGTGTGGCCTAAAGTAGTGTGAGGGTGCAGTGTGTGTGGCCTAAAGTAGTGTGAGGGCGCAGTGTGTGTGGACTAAAGTAGTGTGTGGGCTCAGTGTTTGTGGCCTAAAGTAGTGTGAGTGCGCAGTGTGTGTGGCCTAAAGTAGTGTGAGGGCACAGTGTGTGAGGGCGCAGTGTGTCTAAGTGTCAGTATAATGTACATGGTGCTCATGGTAATCACTCCAGTGCCTTCAGGTACACGAGTGAGGGCGCAAGACATGGCTGAAGCAGGGGGCTGAGTGAAACAGAGCACGGAAAAGGACGTGGTGGGTTAAAAAAAAAACATGACGGCAAGCAGGTCAGGGGCTAGTGGGTTAACACAACAAATGCATGTCTAAGGTAGAGCTGCTGACCCTGGAACTGGGTTCAACTCTCGGCGTTGCCTCGGGTCAAAAGCAGCTGGGGTGTTGTCTGTAAACAACAAGCTCTGGCATTGCGCGGAGGGGGCGTGGGAGCGGATTCCTTTGAAGTGTAAACCAGCATGAGTGCGGAGTGAGGCTCACAGGCTGCCAAATGGTGTGCGATGTGCAGGCGCCCGCCCGCACACATGCACTGTAGGCAATCCGCCCTGGAAAAGCCTTTGGGAGCATTTTTTAAAGCCCCTACTTAATATCTCGTCATGCATTGCCAACGCAATGGCTTAGGCGAGACCTAAAAACGTCTTGCTGTATCAATTTTCCGTGTTTTTTTCTAGCTCAATTTATATTATTTTATTTGAGGAGATTCATTCATTAAAAGCAGTGACAACTAGTCGGAAATTAACTGCAAATGAATGTCCGCGTGTACAGCGCACACCGTTATATCCTGACCCAGGGGTCTCCAACAAGTAACTCGGGAGCTACTGGTAGCTCACCAGTACCTTCAAAGTAGCTCTCAAAGATGAAGCCAAGCCCAGTATCAAATTCGGAGAGTAGGCACCTATTAAAGAAGGCAGCACTGCTGATCTCAAGATCCTAAGAGTGACAGCCAGCCAAACCTATGGTAGTAACTTATACTAAACACTCAAACACACAAAGTATCGGCCTATAGGGCCTGCCACTTGACAGTCTGTATCTAATCTCAATATAACTAAGCCACAAGGAGATTGACCATCTTGTATCCCTGCTTTATCAGTCACAACATGTGTGTGACCAGTGGACCACAAAAAAAGTACGCCAGTAGTAGCCTGAGCAGTAATGAGTGCTGACCCATCAAAGTGTGTGACTGCAGGAGTCAGAGTGAAAATGTGTCAGTTGGGTGTATAACCAGCTCAAGACCTGAGGAGAACAGGGCATGATTCAGACCAGAGAAAATGAAGAGACTCATCAGCATTTAGGTGCTTCCCTAATAAACACTATTGCTTCTTAAAAGCTATGTCTGGTGTCAAGGACCACCAAATGTCTATGCTAGCCCCCCCATCATAAGGGTGTTATCTCTGACATAATTGTGCCCATTCCTGGCATAATAGTGCCAATGGCATAATAATGATGGTCCTAGACCTAAACTTATGATCGAGCAAATCAAACTTACAATTCTGAGTCCCCTGTTTTGAGCTTCCCTTACTTGCTCACAATATTCAATATCAACATCAAACTTGCAAAATCCCGAAGGCGGAGTGGAGACGCCATTGTATCCAGGAATTGCAGTGACCACACCGGCATAAAAGAATAAGAAGATCCCTTCTCTCGTTCTTGGGATGAGGCCACCGCCCTCCCATACGGAACCTTAAAAATTATGTTTTGAAAGTACCACACTGAGCAACTGATGTAAAGAACCTGACCTTGATGAATGGGATTTGGAAGCAGCCATGGAATGATATGTGTGCCTTGCCGTATGGATGGGTCTAAACTGGGTTGGCATGGTGTACAAAAGAACGATGGATCTGCCCGAGATCTCTTGACTGGGGTGAATGTATGACTCATTCAGCATTCCGCCCATCATTTGTTTGCGTAGCACTTTTCACCCTAAGTGGGATGGGTATGCCCAGACGTGGGTCCCTTGCTCACTGTGCCACTGGATTCAAGCTAGCCTGGCTGATGAAGGGTGACATACCCTGAACCCTGTCCCTGGATGCTTGTTTCTGGTCCAGGGAGGACCTGGCTTGGCCATTCAGTCTGGACTGTTCCCATGAGGCACAGGGTCAAGGCTGATTTGCATATGGCTTGGTCTAAACTGGGGTGGCATAGTGAGCAAAAGAACGATGGATTTCACCCAGATCTAATGACTGGGGGTGAATATAGGATTCATTCAGCATTCCGTCCATCATTTGTTTGTGTGAGCATCATGGCACAAGACTGTGATACCTGGGTATTCAAAGTAGTCTGTCCATATGAGGCATTTGTACATAGGAGTACTTGATGAAAATGAAAAGCTGATGTTTTGGGACAGTGCATTTCCTAAAATCTGAAAACCGATATTTTAAAGGCAGTTATTGTTTTCAAAAATGGATTTTCTTCTGTTAAATTGAGTTTGTTTGCTCACAGTGGAAAGTGGTATTTGATGGAAAGAAGTGCACTTTCAGAAACTGATGAATAATAATTCAAGCTGAGCAGGGGAGACCTACTGCTGTATTTATATACTTTGTGCCATAGGGCATGTCTAGATTTGAATGTTACTTCATAAGTCAGGTGGAGGCATTTTATATTGATGAATGATTTCCTGGCATTTCTGATGGTAACCGCACCAGGAATACTTGGGTGGTAACTACTGATAATCCTGCTTATGGTGGTCATAGCGTAGTCACTATTTTACAGTTATAAAGTTTGCTAGTAGCTCAGGAAGACTTTCCTTGAGCAGAAGTAGCTCTCACTGCAGAAAAGGTTGGAGACCCCTGTGAGACCTAACCTGTACCTGTTCCCTCTGCACTGTACCATGGTTCCATGAGTGGTATATCCTGCTTCAAGCTCCTCAGAAACAGCGAAGCGACCTCCCAGCAGCAGGCGGCGCTATTGTAACTGCAGCAAAACAAACAAAACGCTCCTAAAATGTACATGCAAATCCATACGAAAGCACTCGTGTGCCCTGAGTTTGTGTTGCCTAGGGTACAATTGGCCTATATGTCCCCACGGTCTTACGTGAAATGTTCTTCGAAGAAGCCGGGGAGAATCGCCGGTCGAAGGTTTCAGAAGAATCTTACACACTGAAAACATACCCATTTGTGGGGAGCATACGTCGTTCTTTGTTAGTGTAGTGTGCGCACTAGTTTATGCACGTCACGTAGACGTGACGTGCGGCGGCCATGTTGGCGCGCTGCGCGCGCATCCGGATTGCGCGCCGAGAACCCTGAACGATCGGCAGCGCTGGCCGGCGCTCCTCCACAACTTGTACCTTAGCAAATAAATAAGTTCTGAACGATAACCAGCATCCTGTTTATTATTGTGCACACCAACTTTACAGTGGCGACGAGGATGGGAGGCTCCAGACAACAAATTGGAAAAAAAAAAATCGGACTTCCCCCCACGTGTGCAACAGCAGGGTAGGCAGCCCTCCAACAACCCAGATACAGCACAGAGCTGCCCCACACAGCCCAGATTGCAGAGGGCATAGGGGGCACACCTGAGACCTCCAGGTACGACAAGTTGAGGAGCGTGGCAGAGCCACAGCCACCCGAGAGGTGGCGAAGGGGCCGGAGAGGCGGCACCGCGCCCCGCAGAAGATAAGCCTACCGCGCAGACCTTCCCACGACACCGCGCAAGGGAGGAACAGCGCTGGCTACCAAAGAGGAGGAGGCGGGGACCAGCACTAAGAGTCCCCAGGAGGATACCGATACTGAAGTGAAGGACAGCACCCCAGGGAGTCCCACCAGCAAAGACGTCAAAGCGACAACGATCAGGGAGGTGAGAATGAGCACACCAGCAGGCTATGCAATTGCACCAGTGCAATTTCTACCGAAACCCGGGGACCCCCTGATGAAGTGGGAGGACTGGAAAGAATATATTGATAACTTCATAGGGGTCCTGGAGGACGAAAATGAACAAACATTCACCCCCCAGAGAAAGAAACGTATACTGTTACTGAACCTGGGACCGGAGGGTCTCAGGATTTACATGAGTCTGGTGCCCAAAAAGAGAGAAGACACTGATAAGGATGTATATGCCCATGCATTGGAAGACCTGGACGAACGGTATCGCCTCACCATCTGTGTGTCAGTGGACAGGTTTAACTTCCAGCAGAGAAGACAACGGGCTGGAGAAACCATAGAAGAATACGTAGCGGCCTTGAGGAAGCTGGCTGCCCCGTGTAAATATGTACTATGGGAAGATGAATTCATAAAGGATCAGATCGTGATGCATACTACGAGCACAAATGTCCAAGACAAGTTATGGGCAAGCGGTGACACCACACTTAAAGATGTAATGGTCATTGTAAAGAGGGCGGAACTCGCAAGGAGGTGCGCTGACGCAACCAAGAAAGACGTAGCCACCCCAATGATGGTGAACAGGATACAAGAGGGAGACCACCGCAAAGACCAGAGAGGCAAAGACCCAGCAGCCAAAGGAACAAACAGATGGCAAGGAAAGCAAACAGGCAATGACTGCAGGAAATCATGCTACAGATGCGGCAGTTGGTCCCACGACGCACGCGATAAAAGATGTCCTGCATTCCGAGCTAAGTGCCTACACTGTGGCATCTTAGGCCACTATGAGAAGGTGTGTAGGAAGAAACACCCCAAGGGAATGGTGAAATGCATAGATCAAGGTGAAGAAGATCTGGAGGAGGTTGCAGAGGAAGAGGTGGTCACCGTCTTATGCATATACGACCAGGTACTGAGCGTGGAAGGGAAGAAATCCACAAAACCCATCCTGGACATGTCTATGGGCGGGATCACCATCACTGTGGTGGCAGACACGGGATCCCCATTCACCATTGTCCAACGGGCAGTGTGGGAAGAAACGTTCAGACCCAAATTGGGCCCGGAGTTGGAGAAACTAGACATTCGGCCGGTCACCTACAATGGCGACCGCATCCCAATGTTGGGGTTCCGACGCCTGTTGTTCGAATTTAGGGGCCGATCAGCATGGTGCAAGCTGTACATAGCAGAGAAAGGACCCTCCGTCCTAGGATGGCTAGACCAGGGCGACCTAGGAATAAAGCTGGATCCAGGAGGAAAGGAGCAAATATTACTCGCAGAGCAAGAGGAATGGCCGGACTTGAACAAATGGAAGGAGAATTACCCAAAAGTGTTCGGAGGCACGGTGGGACGGATGGAGAAATTCCAACACAAGATCATGCTCAAGGAAGGGGCCATCCCGGTGGCTCACAAGGTGAGGAACGTACCGATTGCGGTGAGAGAAGCAGTCCAGAAAGAACTCCAAGAGTTAGGAAAGAAAGGAATAATCGAACCAATAACCTGTGCAGAATGGTTGGCGCCCTTAGTGGTCGTAATGAAGCCTAATGGGAAGGTCCGGCTCTGTGTGGACCTGAGAGAGCTGAACAAAAATATTGTGGTGGAAAAATTTCCCCTCCCCAGAATCGAAGAAATGTTGGCCAAGACCAGAGGAGTAAGGTGGTACTCCACCATAGACTTGACATCGGCCTATCACCAAATAGCACTTCACCCGGACAGCAAAAGTCTGACATCCTTCATCACTCCGTTTGGGTGTTACCAGTTCTGTCGTATGCCATTTGGGCTGGCCTCGGCGGCTGCAGTCTTCCAGAAAATGATGCACCAGCTATTCAGAGACTGCAAGGACGTCCAATATTTCCAGGACGACATCCTGGTGATGGGGCGTGACAGGCAGGATCACGACCAGAAGCTGGGAAACGTGTTACAAACGCTGGAGAACAAGGGCCTCACAGCGGAGTGGACAAAGTGCCGGTTGGGCCTACAATCGGTAACGTACCTAGGACACGAGATCGGACAACAGGGAGTAACACCCAAGTCGGAAAACGTGAAAGCCATCGCTGAAGCACCGCCCCCCAGGAACAAGGAAGAGGTCAGGTCGTTCTTGGGGATGGCGGAGTACTACAGCAAGTTTGTGGTACACTTCGCCTCTAAGACCCACCACATGAGGCTGCTGACCAGGGAAAGCACCGTGTTCCAGTGGACACCGGAAGCCCAAGCAGAGTTTGAAACTATCAAGAAGGATGTCACAGGAGCTGTTCCTCTCAAGGGTTACGACCCACAAGGTACCACCGTACTGACGACTGATGCCAGTGACAAGGGCCTCGGCGCTGTACTCATGCAAGACAGAGGAAGAGGGGAAATGGACACAATCAGCTTTGCATCCAGAGCATTGACGGATACAGAGAGCAAATACAGCGTGATTGAGAAGGAGATGCTGGCGGTGGTATGGGCCATGACGAGATTTCGGCAATTTCTGTGGGGAACACATTTTCTACTCAAAACAGATCACAAGCCATTGGTGAAGGTGCTAACATCGAGCGGACACGCCAGTGCCACTCCCAGGATATCCAAAATGTCCCTAAAGTTACTCGAGTTTAGGTATGACGTGGAGTACATTCCTGGGAACCGGAACCGAGTAGCGGATTTCCTGAGTAGGGCAGCCGCCATGGAGCCTGGAGAGGAAGACCCTGCAGGCAGTGGGGAGTTGGTAGCTCTCATAGAGGACCAAGAGAAATTAATCAGCCAACAAGAATGGACAGAGGCATACGAGGAGGACACCGACATGAAGGAAGTAAAGGGGCACATTATACAAGGATGGCCAGAAAAAAAGAAACGCAAAGGCGAGCCTCAGGCCCTACTATGAAGTGCGGGAAGAACTGTCGATAGGAGACAAGGGGGTATTCATTTACAGAGGAGACAAGGTGATTCCCCCAAGGAACCTAACCACAAAACTTTTGGACCTGCTACATGAGGGCCACTTGGGCATAGGGAAACTCAAGGCAAGAGCTAAACAAAACTACTGGTGGCCAGGAATGGACATAAGGGCCGAGAGGCATGTCAGGGAATGTCCACAATGTCAGCGAGCAGACAAGACCTTAAAACCCTTGAGGCCAGCGATAGGAAAGTTTGACCCTCCTTCAAACCCGTGGGAGGAACTATCTGTAGACATTTTGGGACCTGTCCTAGATGACCAAGGCACACAGAAATATGTGTGTGTACTCATGGATCGATATTCAAAATGGCCGGAGTTGAGAGTGGACGAGTCCATGGACACAGAGAACATCATAAAGTTTCTGTCAGAGACCTTTACTAGGGAAGGAATACCCAAATCGATCTTGAGTGACAATGGGCCCCAGTTCACGTCGGAAAGGTGGAACCAGTTCATGCAAAGAAATGGCATCACTGTCAAACACACGGCAATCTACCATCCGGCCGGCAACGGTCTGGTGGAGCGGTTTAACAGGGTATGATGGGAGCCATACAAGCCGCCATATCAAGTGGACAGAACTGGGAGAAAGCGCTTGAGAACATGGTATGGGCCTACAGAATAACCCCCACAGGCACGGGGTACAGCCCATTCCAAATATTGAGGGGGCGAGAACCATTCACGCATGACAACAGGATCTGGAAAGAAAAGGTCGTCACCAGCGAATGGTCCCCTGCAGTGGTGCGGGCCAACCTGGAAAAAGCACAGACAATTTACAGCAATCATTACAATAAACGAAGGAATGTAAAAAGGACAGGCCTGGAAAAAGGAGAGTGGGTGAGAGTAAAGTTAGCCACTCTACAGAAGAAAGGAGACAGCAAGTATAGCAAGCCGATGCAAGTAGTGGAAGTGTATGATCGAGCGGCCCTGCTGAGTGATGGGAATGTGTGGTCCCAGGACCGCATGGCCAGGTGCAACAAGGTTCTGGGCTGGGAGCAACATGGATCGGAATGGGAAGACACGGATGATTCGAACGTGGAGAGGAGACAAGATGCCAGTGAGCAGCAAGACGGAGTAAGAGCGGAAACGGAAAGTGAAGAAGAAGGAGAGAACGGAAGTCAAGGAACAGAAATGGACAGGTCGGAGAGAAGCATGAATGACGGTGGAGCAGCGAGTGAAGGAGCAGAAGGCCAGGAGATGCAGAGCCAAGAGACTATGGAGAACCCTGTCAGGATTACAAGGAGTGGAAGGCAGGTGGTAAGACCCTCCAGATTTCGAGATTTCGAGTTGGACACTGAACTGTAAGTGACTCAGCAAAGCTTGGTAAAAAGGGGAGATATGTAGTGTGCGCACTAGTTTATGCACGTCACGTAGACGTGACGTGCGGCGGCCATGTTGGCGCGCTGCGCGCGCATCCGGATTGCGCACCGAGAACCCTGAACGATCGGCAGCGCTGGCCGGCGCTCCTCCACAACTTGTACCTTAGCAAATAAATAAGTTCTGAACGATAACCAGCATCCTGTTTATTATTGTGCACACCAACTTTACAGTTAGTGATTGACATTTTAATGTGACAAAGAAAACCGAATATCAAACATTTCCTCCTTAAAACAACATGTTAGCTCGGGCGCTGTGGAAATCGAAATCTACCTGACCTCAGCCTCAAATCCACCTGTGACTGGAGCAGGTTTCCAGAATGTGATGGTGGGGCCAGCCATACTGCAGCGGCTCTCGCTGTGACAGTTAGCCACACCTTACAATCTTATGTGGTCAAAGACCATGTGCGGTCTGAGACCCCTATATTTATAGTCTCTGGCCCCGCCCAGCCAGAGGACGTGATGCGATGACCTCGGGGGTAAAGGCTACCTCTATAGAGTCTGTGTGGCTCATTACTGAGAAAACGGGACACTCACAAGATGAATGTGGGCACCATTACAAGAGGCTCTAAGGCCGCTGGGCATTCGTTGCTTTTTAGGGAATGAGACCGCAAAGCCATACTAAATCATAAGAAAAGAAGTGCTTTATGCCTTGCAATGTCAGATAAACTCTAGATAAATAACAATCAATACAACACAGTACAAAAGAGGTTAACACACGGGGCCTTGTTTATGAGGCCTTGCGACAGTTTTGCGCTTCCGTTGCGTCACTTTTTGTGATGTATCAGCAGCGTAAAACATGCCTCCTGGTGCGCCCTATTTACAAAGTGACGCATCTAAGCAGATGCATCACGTTGTAATTCCCTGCGCTACATTATACCTGCGTCAGGCATAATGTATGCAGGGTAGGTGTTCCCACGTAAGTAAGCCTTGTAGAAGTGACGCAGTGAAATCTACGAGATTTCACTGCGCCACACCTAGGGTGCAAATGCGTCAAAATCTTATGCCTGCTTCACAGTAGGCATAAGACTGATGCAGGCCCTTTCACATGGGGCTTGCCCCATGTGAAAGGACACATTGCTGGAGTTGCGCACTCCAGCAATGCGTCACTTTTGCGCCTACAGATACTTCAGAAATACTGACATATCTGTAACTCCTTGCGACATGATGCGTCATACAGTAAATATGATGCATCCATTATGTCGCAAGGAGGGCGCACTGAGAAGTGATGCATAGCTGCTTTCACGTAGAAATGAGGCCCACAATTTTTAGCCAAAAAGCATTTTGCATTCTGGGACTTCTAGTTTTGCATTTACTGTTAAAAAGATGAGCTTACAAATTCTGAAGTGCAAAGTTCTGTTTATTTCAATCCAGTACTGCTGAATGTGTTCTACATAAGAAGGAGCAGCGTGGCAGCTATGCTATACTAATGGCTGGATGCACTTTGAACAAATACTTGTATTGTGACAACCGTATGAATGGGGTATTTTGATTATCCACAGCTGGTTGGATTTTATACTTTGAGTACAAGTAAAGTCAGTTTTGCACGTTTAATTAAGTTCAACATGCTGGTGACTGCATTTAAAAACAAAAGTCATGCGATTTCCATTGATGAAATGATGCATTGAATAGGTGTACTCAGTTTACACCCCCTCCCCCTCTAATTATCTCCATTACTTATTGTACATGAACAAACCATCACCCTTCCTCTGCCCTCTCTTGTTTTTTTTAAAGAAATGCTGTGATCGTACATACGAAGAATACCCATTAACTGTAAACTCTGGCCTCATCTAAGGCATTTGTGCCTTAGTTACCAAGCACCTTTCATTGCAGGCGTTCCCCCATATCACATGAAGATTGCCATCACAATATCCAGACAAGAGCAAAACATCTACTGTGACTCCAGGTAGGAAAAGTGCAATGTTAAAGGTAATGTGGATTACCTCCTCGTCTGTCTTCCTCACCACAGTAATTAACACATGAGATTTAGGCTTCCACAGAAACTCCAAGCAAAAGAAAGTCGGTCTACTCGTCTCCCATCCCTCCAACATGGCTCACACCTCTAACCACCAATGGGATAAAAGGAGGCACCTCACACCTCAAAGACCTGTTTTTTGTTTCAGCTCGACTCTCGAGTGCGATTTCCTGTTTTCAGTTTAGTGGGATCGAGGTCCTGCTTTAGCGGACTCTAGTATCCAATGTCATAGCGCTAATCGACATTGAGGCCAAATATTATGCCAGCTTACTACTCGCTGAACTAATCGAGTGTGCAGGGGGAAACAATCTAATCCCAATCAACCAAATAGGTTTCCGAAAAACCTGGGAACAACTACAAACATTCTTTCTCTCTCACTTTTAATGACGCCGCGAAAGCAATTAACAAACCACTTTTTGTTTGTTTTAACAACTACAAACCTGCTTTTGATAGCGTTAACCGGGGGATATTGTGGGCTAAGCTATCCGGGTGGAAAATAGCTCCAACCCTTCTGAACCAGTTAGTCGCTCCACTCCAAGACATCGGTCCAAATTAAGCTGGGGTCCGGGGACAGTCTGTCGAGGAGGATTCTGACCACTAAGGGGCTAAAACAGGGTTGCGTTCTTGCCCCAACCCTGTTTAACGTTTTCTTTTCAGACCTCTTGAGGGAACCGGATAATTGTATCACCGCGCCCCAAATTTGAGTGGCCTGTCACTTTCAAACCTACTATATGCTGACGACTTGATACTGATCAGCCGAACCCCAGTTGGCCTGCAGCATTTGATAAATGTCACGAGCGACTTTGCCATAAAGAACGGATCAAGCATAAACCATGATAAATCCAAAGTAATGATCTTTAATCAATGAAGCACCAAGAACCAACTCAGATGGTGGCTGGGAAGCAGACAACTGGAGATGGTTAAAAGTTACAAATATCTGGGAATTATCTTTGATAGCATGGGAACGTACCACCAATAAAAAGTGGCTATTCAAGGAAGAGGAACCATTCTGGCTGTTATGCTAAAAAACATCAAGCACAAAATAACTGGCCCCAATCTTATCCCTCTACTGGAAGTACTCCAGGCAAAGCTTCTACCTACAATCACGTATGGCAGCGAATCAATGAGAGGGAAAGATGAAATAACTCTGAATAAGGTGGTCTCCAAAGCTGCTAGAATAATATTCAATCTCCCACAATACACTTCTCCAGCACAAATAAGGCTGGAGCTTGGCCTACAAAAGCAGCAAATAGCAAGGAAGGGCGTTTACGCCAAATGCTGGTACAAAATAAAGTGTGCAAACACTGGTCCCTTAAACTCATACTTTTGGAAAGAGATGACTAGGAAAACTGACTGCCCGCTATGGTTTATCTTCAGTCAGGATTAAGGCTGCCCGCTTTACAGGACTTGTGGTAATCCGGTCTTCCTTACAACAGTTTTAAAGCCTTGGTGAACAAATCGGTGAAGATTATTTCCCTAGAAAAAGACAAAACAGATATAATAAATAAGAGGGCACACATGCTGCTGGTTTGTGATTTAGAGCTACTTGAGAAGCGCTCCTTAGCCATATTTAGGTACTAGCTTCTCGAGAAGTATGAAGGAAAGCCTTCTGGCCATGAGGCTGGGTATTCTACCGGTGAACCCACATTTACCGCCGTGGAAATGCACATATCCAACCCCCAACTGCAGACTATGCGATAACCCCGAAGAGGCGTTCTACATCTATTGTGCCTCTGTAAGATTTTAGATCTTGAACGAAGACAGTTTCTAAAGCCACGCCTGAATGAAAATCCAATATGATCATGCAGACAGGAGGTGAAGGCTTGCTTCAAGGGGGGTGACGTCCTATTAGCCCGTAGCTTTGTACGTTTTATGAAAATCGTAAAAACAAAACTAAACCTGGCGACCCCCAACTAACTGGCTAGCATCCTAGGTTGCTGCTAACTCATCTGTTATCTGCTCACTGGGAAGGACCAATTTTAGACTTACCCGTAACCTGGCAAGGATTTTATATTTAATCACACAGATACTTGAACTTAGGTGAACTTTAAGGAGGACAGTCCCACAGCAGTCATTGTGTGCCTAAACATGATACACATATATTAATATTATATCTGCCGTACTGTATGCAAGTTTTATATGTCTTTATTTTATGAAACCACTGCGATTTTATCAGATTGAGCATTGTTTTAAGTTATATGTGTTTTACAATGCAGCTGTTTTGCTAAGATTTTTATTAATCAAGCAATAAAGATTACTTACTTACCTTGGGTCGTGGTGTGCTGGGCATGCTGAGGCAAACTTATGTTGTGTATTCTGTGTTTCATGCTCCCTGAGTTCGGTGGTCATGCTGTAGTGGACTCCTGAGAGTGTGGTTCTGGCCTTGTCTGTCCGGGCTGCCTACTGTGTGACTAATTGCCACATACTCTGCCGGTCTTGTCCTGCTTGAGCGGACTTGTCGGTGAGTCGCGGTCTTTCTATAAGGTGTTTACTAACCCTGGGCGTAGTTCGCGTAGCCGCACTCCGCGACGCTACGCGAAGACGCACTTGCACTCCGCGAGCTACACGTAGCTCCGCGGACATGCGTAGTAGCTTGCTAGACCCGTTCGCGCGCCGTTTTTCGTCTTCGGGAGCGCGGTGCGCGTGTTCGGGGCGCTGCCTGCATGCTCGCAATAGCTAGCGCGCTAAGTTACTCAATGAGGTTTGTCCCGCCCGCTTGCGTTCCCTTATTTCCGGTTCCGGGTCACAAGTAACGTGTTCGCGTTGTGTTAGACATGTTCGGGAACTCATCTTCTCGTTCGCACTGCCAAAGTGCGTGATCGCGTCAAATATCGCGCGAACTTACCGCGGCGGTCGCGACGGGCAGAGCCATCTTCGATTTCACACTCTGGCTATGGTTTTGGGCCTACTTTAGCATCTCACTCCTATCTCTTCCATCCTGGTCTTTTCCCTCAGTTTTTCTAACTTTCTTTACTTCTTACCTATTTCTGTCTGTGCCTAGGTTTATATTTCTCATTTTATTTTTACTTTTACCACTTTTTTTGCAACTTTTCTCTTGTTTTATATTACTTCCTTCTTTTATCTTTCTTCTTTCTTCCCCTAACCTTTTTGTCTTCAACTTTCCTTCTCCCCTCCACCCAGAACCATGGTGAAGGGTGCCAGCAGCATCGGCGGCTCAAAGGGCAAGGCGGCTGTGCCTAAAAAAACCCGGCTGCCTTGCGGCAGAATGCGCCCGGCAGGAGTGACGCCCCGCCAACTTTTTGGGGAGGAGGAGGTGGCCGCCCTGGTCTTTTTTATCCAACGTCACCTCCCCTTGACTTTGGCAGCAGGCGGCAGGCCCGGCTCCGGCTACCAGCGCATTGAAGAGCGTCTCCGGCGGTGGGCGAAGGTGCGCCGTGCAGTCTTCCGCTGCTCCGGTATCCGGCGTACCCACCATCAGCTGTCCCACCGCTGGGCCGACATTTTGGACCGGGAGCAGGACCTGTTGGACCTGCTTGGTGTGGAGGTTGTGGGTCTTGGTGAGTGGCTACCCCAAAAATAAAGTGTGTATATATATATATATATATATATATATATATATATAGTTATATACATATATATATATATATATATATATATATATATATAGTTGTATAAATATTGTTATTGTATCTTTGTAAATATTGGCTGAATAAGTAACGCGATGACTGTTGCCCCTAGTTACATTTGCGATGTATTCCGGTATATCTACTGTCATTGTATGACAGTGTTCTTCTTCTTCACTGGCTCTTGCGTGTTGTTTCAACTTGGCGCTAGCTGTTGCTGTTTATTGATGTGAGATTTTCTTTATTGTTGAGAACTGAAGTTAGTTAATGCTATTAATAGAGTCTTGTCCTTCCTTTGTCCGTCAGTGAAATAGCGGTGGATGGATAATTGTACGTTGTTTGCATATTGTAGCATTTTTTTCACGGCCTTCTCTTCTGCATGAATCGAATCCTTTTCTTGCAAAGAATGCTAACGTTACTTTGTTCTTCTTACCTCAGCCAGGGCCGGCTCTAGGGGGCATGTGCAAGCTGTGCAACTGCACAGGGGCACCAAACTTCAGGGGCCACCGCACCAATAGATATCCTTAATTTAATAATACTCTAAGGATGGATACATATTTGCGTTGCGGCCCCTGGCATGGATTTGTTGCCTCCGGCTCTGTTCCACTGTAGCAGTGTTATTTGCAATGATGTCTATGTTTCACAGCACTCAATGTTTTTCTCTTTGTTTATTATTTTAATTTTTACATGAACCACAGAACCCAGGGGCAAGCAGAATACAGGGACCGAGTCGGCGGGTGAACCACCAGTTACACAGAGCTCCTCTACTGAGGATCCTGCTGCTGTCCCCAGTAAGTCCAACAGTGCTTGTTTTTTCCTCTGTAATGTGTCTGCAGTGCTTTGGCAATTGACAGCAACCAAGTATGCATCCAGAATGATGTTTGTCTAGTATTTTTGTAAACGTTAGTATACCACTACTAGTCTTGTGGGTATTCTTCTATCTCCTATGGAGTTATATACATATTACACAACTATGTAACTATGCACACGAAAATTGGATGTTGTTGGTACTGATAGGCAGGTTGGACCTTACTTACACCTCAGTCACAGAACTCTGAGGAACGCACAATTCACTGAACGTCAGCCTATATGGCCTGAGTCATTGGTCAATTATTCAATTCACACTCCTGAACCCCAATACCAAGATGCCGAATGCTTTTAGGACACAAACCCCCTTTTGCTCACTCACTCGTGTGAGTCTCTAAGACAACAGACACTGAAAATAAACTTCAGAGTCAAAGTGGTCATTCAAAAGCTTTATTTTGTTAGAAGTAAGTAAGTAACATCAATGTTTTTAAGTTGTTCCGTCAAATACGTTGAAGGGCCCACCAGAAAAAATCCAGAGTTAAAACAGGCATAATAAAGTAATCAACATTTGTACAGCTACTAGTGCACAATAGGGAAATGTGGCAACTATCGGAGACCTCTCACCAACGTATACTGGTCAGATATTCCTCTTTTTTTGTAAGCTATGGAAATGTCCGCTTCGTAGAAGGCAATCTTCTCACCTGCCGAAAAATAATGACAAAAGTGGTGCACGTTAGACAGTATGAAATACATTTATGCCAGTTTTATGCAGCCATGCTAAAAAGAAGTTGTAACCTGTAAGCAAACTCTATTCCACAATCCACATAGAAAACTTAAATACGGGCCCTTTTACTTTCCCACCTCTTCAGGTGTATGCATTGAACAATGATGTGTTGCCCCAGAGCGTCTTCTCGTACTGCGCAACAAGCTGCGAGTTAACATGCGCAAAACTGGATACATTGATGTACAAAGGTTACATAGTTCACTTCCAATTTCCAAGGACTAGAGTAGCAGGACAGATGAGATGAGCTTGGGTACCATACCATAACAATGAATGCTAATATGTGTAGTGACTCTGCAGTACTATGCAATGTGGACTCATACTGATTACGTACGTTGTACTTAACTGTTTTGAAGAACTCCATTCTTGGTGAACAAGTACAAAGGGGGCTGTGCATCCATCTAAAAAGGTGCACTTATTTTTATAGGTGCAGAACCCTTACCATCGACCAGTGCCGACGGGGACAGCGGCGCAGCTTCAGCGATCCCGGCGGGGACAGGAGGAACAGAGGCACCTACACCAGCAGCAGTGGGGGGGGAGCCAACAGCGGCGGGCGATGGTAAGTTACATTCAATAGTGATCTGCATTACTTGGTGGGAGGGGAAAACTTTCTCACTGTACTCTACTGGAAAATATATGATGTTACCTTTACTTGTCATTAGCATGCTAAGCATTACCACTACAGTAATGCAAGTGGCTGATAGCAGTCGGATGCATGGGTTGTTGTTAAAGCATGTAAAGGGGAAAACACAGCTGCCAGCGTGGTTGGGAGACACACCCAATACCGGTGGTTAGTGGATAGTCTCAGCAGCAGCGGTGTTTTGGGCAAACCCAAAGGCAAGGGAAGGAGGGGACGACTGGGTGCATGGGTCGTTGCTGGTGAAACACAAACCAAATAAGGTTTGTTGCGCGGTATAAAGTATTATAGTCTTTACTAGACATGTGCTACTAGCTGCCCCCTGTTAATTAATGTTACTTTGAGAGTGTTCCCGCCTTCCCGGAATCAGAGTATATAATACAAAAGGAGATATGAAAAAGACAGGTGTTCGTTCTAATGTGTGTGACCGTCGAAGTACACCCATGCTAATAGGGCAGGCATAATGCCGTGCCAAAAAGTCCAAAAAATTAATAGAGGCTGTAGAATGTTCAAGATAGACGCAACACAATTTCTGGTACTCAGCTTGCTTGCTAGTGCTACTGTGCCGCCCACTATGTGTTGAATCAATGTTGTGTTCTTGATTTGCGGGGAGTTTGGATTACAACAATTCTGTTTCTTTCTTTATAGTTACTCCTTCCCAAAAACCAACAAGGAAGGAGTTGGCAGTCCGGGCCCGGCAGCGGAAACTGCAGGCAATTGTAGAGGCCTACCGCCGGCTGGTGGATCAGGCCGAGGAGGAGGAGGAGGAGGCGGCGGCAGCAGCTGCTGCCTCTTCCAATGCCCCGGGCCCCAAGCCTGCAGGACTACGTCGCCGTGGTCAGGCAGCCGCCCGCCGCCGCATTGTTACATCTTCGGCGGCCCCCCCACAACAACAACAACATGCATGCAAGTGTAGGTGCCGTGATTTCAAAGCAAAGATTCTCCGCCGGGTAGCGAAGTTGGAGGAGGAGCGGAAGAAGCTGGAGGACGGTCTAGAGGAGCGTGTGAAGATAATGGTGGACAAACACCTGAAAGCCCGCCGGCTTTGAAATGGACCCTGTTTTTTGCCCCTTTTTTAATCCTTTTGTTGGTGGGTGGGATGTGGGAGTTGGGGTGTACATTTGGGTTGAAATTTGGTTGGGGTTAGGGGAGGGTAGGAACAGCTCTGGGTCAGGGGGTTACATTTGTTATATATTTTATTTTTCTATTATCATTATGAAAATATAAAAATAAAACAAAGATATTTTCACAAGAAAACATTTGAAGTTCATTTGTGTTTGTTGGGGGGGTGGAGGGTGGACTGTTTCACCAAATAATGTACGTTGTGCAACATGAACATGAACTACGAACGATAAATTAAGTACTGACTGCACCTGTAGTAGTAGGGTCACAAGTGCATAAATAATTTATATTATTAAATAACATGGGAAAATTGCCCATCACGTGAGTCTGAAGTTACTACTAGTATACTTTAATTCCATGCACATTTGCTCAGAGTCGGCTAAACAATCCTATGCAATGCATTGCATCATTCCTTTAATATACCTGTCCTAGTTGTCAGGGAAGAGGAGCTCGTCCTCAAACTCTGTGCGTTCAGACAGAAGTAGGTCATGTAACCCAGTAGTGAGGACGTCTTCTTCACACTCGCTTTCTTCATCCGGCGGTGATTCACGTACTTGATAGTCTGGTGGTATGAAGCGTTGATTCATTTTTATCATTGTCAGCCGCTCCACGCTTTTGGGGGAGAGACTAGTCCTTTTCGATGTGACAATGGCACCAGCAGCACTGAAAACCCGCTCAGAGGAGACACTGGCTACAGGACAAGCCAGATACTTTATCGCCAGCCTGCTCAGCACTGGCCACTGTCTCCTTCTTTCATACCAATAGACCAATGGGCTTTGCTCCATGAACACCTCTGTTGTGTCATCCAGATAGGCCTGAACCATCCGCTCAATGTTCATTGGTGCTCGGCTTTGCTGGTCCTCTTTTCCCTTTGCAACAGCAACGGACTTACCCATCCCTTTCTGTAGAAAAAAAGCAGTTATGCTTTTGGTTGGGTCTGCTGAATCAGATCGTGTAGGTGCTGCTTTTGGTACTGTTGGTGCCTGCTGGAAAGCAGACGCACTGCTCTCACGCTGTGAAGAACTTGCGTCAGGAGTACTTGGACTGGCCTGGGCTGGCAGTGGCAGGCCTTTAAGTAACAGCCGTTCAGTTTCTAACTCATTAGCTTCCGCAGCTATGGAAGTTTTGTACTTGTCAACATCCTCATCTGAAAATGGAATTACTTCGTTACTGCTGACAAATAATTTGTACCGTGGATCCAAGATTGTTGCAGTTATGTAATGTTCACCTGACACAATATTGTTGAGCCTTACATTTTCACACAAGCGGTTGACTAAGCCCTTGGCTAAGGTATATGCATCAACTTTTTGTTCGTCACCTTCGTATGTTTGACAGACCTCCTTCACCTGTTGCTCAAGCATGTACAACAATGGGATGGCTTGGCCCATAGTACAGTCCTCCCTGCTAACTGCACGTGTGAAGACCTCAAAGGGTTGTAGCATCTCTGTGATGCATTTAATGAGGTCCCACTGCCACATCTCAATGGTCAGGGCTTTACGATTAACAGTAGGATCCCCTAATCTTCTTGACATGACATAAGCATTCAGTGGGATGTACTGCTCAAAGAGACACTCAAGCATGAAATAAGTTGAGTTCCAACGTGTTGGGACCTCCTGGATCAGTGCTTTGACTGGCAACCTATGCTCTTGCTGAATGACCCGTAGCAGCTTCCGTCCTTTGAAAGAATGGTTAAAGTGCGGGCATATTCTTCTGCAGATGGCCATTATGTTGCTGACTTTGGCTTCATTTTTCAGAAAGTCTTGCACGACTAAGTTTATGCAGTGTGCCAAACAGGGTACCCTGAAATAATGTCCTTCTCTCATTGCCTTCACTACATTACTGCCATTGTCGGTGGAAACAAAACCAATCTTAAGGCCTCTTGGTTTCAGCCATTCAAAGACCTTGTCGTTAAAGTCAGACAAAATGTTTTCAGCAGTATGACTTTTGTCCATACCAAACATGGCTATAGTTGCATGTCTGCGCGTATCATTAAAAATTCCAGCAACGTCACGGAGGCCTGAAGTTAACTTGTCTTTAACACCTGCAAAAGAGATCCAGTGTGCGGTGATGCACATGAAATCTGTAGCATCGCAACTGCTCCACATGTCTGTTGTCAGGTGGATACAATGGACAACACTCTGTTGTAAGGCTTTCCCAATCAATTCCAGCACATCGTGGTGTAGTGCTGGAACAGCCACTCTGGCAAAATAGTAGCGACTGGGAACGTTCCATTTTGGGCAGAGGGTTGCCACTAATTCCAGAAATCCAACAGCCTCAACAAATGAAAATGGGAGAAGGTCCAGTGCTAACATTTTCGCAAGTTTGGCATTGTATAAACGTGCTACTGGGTGGTTCCGCTCGTACTTTCCCTCCTGCCTTAACATGCTAGGAATGGTAAGCTGCTTTGCATGTCTTTGAGTTGTGCTAGACGGACCACCTTGCATCGCAGACTTTGCACTCCTTGGTGTTTCCAGCTGACTCTGGTGCCACTGAGAAGTTGCAGATGCGGAGGATGTGGACTTTACCACTCCAGTGCTGGCGACAGGGGTCCATTGTGTACCACTCCTAGATAGAAGGTCATCGTCTCCCTCTTCTTCTACCTCCTGGTCAACCATGAGTGGACCTTGTACCACTGTATCCCCACCAACACGAGTGCTAACATTTTTTAAGCTTGCAAGGTGGTTCTCCCACCTGATCACGTGTGTTTTTTTCAAATGGGTCGTTTGGCCTCTAGTCCCATAGTTTGTACCAAGCTTACCACGACTAACATTGACATGACAAATGGTGCATACAGCAATGTTCTCCTGAACTGGGTGAACCGTAAAGAAGTCCCACACTGGGGAGGTAAACTTTTGTCTCCTGCCATAGGAAGAGGAGGACCCACTGCCAATGCCGGATGGACTGGAGGATTGTGGAATTTCACTATGGGACAGCTCAGTCCTAGTACTGCCACTACCTCCTTCTGTTGAAGTGGCGCTTCTGCTGGATGTCGGATGCTGCCGGGCCTTCGCTGTTGAAAAAATTGGAGCTGGTGTTACTGTGGGTGTTGAGTGTGTAGGAGTTATGCGTGGTACCTGCTCATCAGTCATTGCAGCATTTCTGGATAGGGTGAAAATGTTGGTCTCTACATCCTCTGCACCAGGAATAACGCTTGTGATGATGACAGTGTCAGACCCGTCTTTATCACCAGCAGTATCCTGCTCACCTACATCGACCTCCATAAGTTCAAGCCTGCCTGGAAACTTCCTTTTTCCTAGCATGGTCTTCTTGGGATGTCTCTCCTTTGAATGCGCAGATAGTTGTGGCTGCCAATCCGTATCAAGGTCATCGGAAGGGATGCTTTGCGAAGAACTCGATGCACTAACCCTCCATTCCCTTGGTGAATTCAAAGGAAATAGATCACCTACAGAAGTGGCTTCCTCTTCTTCTTGCTCGGAAGGAGGCTCTACTTCCTGAACTGCCCCGACTTCGGGAGGAACAACTACTACTATTTGGTGCGGAGATGGTGGTTGTTGTTCTTGAGGAAGTACTATTGCGGGCTGGGGTTTTTCAACAACAACTGTTGCGGGCGGTGGTTGTGGTTGTTCAACAACTGTTGCGGGAAGTGGTTGTGGTTGTGGGTGAACAACTCCTATTGCGGGCGGTGGTTGTGGTTGTTGAACATCTACTGCTGGCGGTGGTTGTTGAGCACTTCCATCTTGCGTGGATTGTGTACTACTTTGAGACAGCGATAAGTTTAGTTCTGGCTCAGTATCACTGCTCGCAAGCAGAAGGCTGGCTACCTCTTCGACCCTCATCATGTGCTTGGCCCTGGGATGCTGGCTTGCCCCCACTAATGCAGATGTGCTGGTCCCAGCTTGCACCCCAGACCCCGCTGCTGCAGGCGTACCTTTTGGGGTGCCAAAAAAGGTTTTGGGGTCCATACCAGACTTAAGTGACACTTCCTTCTGCTGTTCCTTCTTCGCAGCAACTTTCTTTGTGGTGGAGGACCTGGTAGCTTTCTTAGGGCCCATCTTCTTCTGATGTCAGTCAGCTCACAGCAGCACAAATTGCAGAGATGTCTGGTCAGATGAGTCACACACCACACGTGGCGTACAACTGAAGGACGTCCGTCTGGCAGTAGAACGAGCGATGGATGAAAAAACAACCAGCACCTCCTCAGTCTTTTTTGTGCACCTACAAGTAAAGAAGGCAGAACAACATCAGTCAAACAAGCAGTAAGGCAACATGAACAATTGAAAGACACACAGGTCAATGTATAAAAGACAAAACAGAAGACTAATAATACCAGTCCAGCAGCACCACAGCTCAAAGGCCACATGAAGTCCAGAAAGAACCAATAAAGTCAAGCAGGCCTATAGATACCAATATGGACAGAAAAACGAGGATGCCTGCTGCACATGACAGGTTAATGTGCAAGGAATAAATAGCCCATGGCTAAGACAGAGGTTGTAAACCTAACACCGCAAAAACACATACAAAGAAACCCCTGCCCAGGCTCCCAAAACAACAACCAAATGACAAATTCTGTTTTTTTGGGTGCACAAGAAAGACCTGCAACATTTTTGAGAAACTTTTATGCAACTCGGGACATATTGTCCGCGAGAATGCTAAATCGGCATGTTCGGCAGCGCGAACGGAATAAAAAGTCGTGTTCGCGTTCCCGAGCAAGTACATTGAGTGCGCGAACAAGACAAAAAATGTAAGTTCACGTGCTCACACTGTGCGAAGTTACCAAAACTACCCAAGCTGTATTCCTAGGGTTACCTAATGGCAGAAATTGACAGAGTATTTAAAGTTTAAACACACCCAAAACCAGAAATACCCCACACATAAAAATAAGATTTTCTATATCAATCCAAGACATCCATGATTTTCACATTAAGGGTACACCACAAAAACAGTTGATTAACTTTCATGACCCTACTATGAGTAGTACCTATGGCCTACTGCCAGAGTAGGCCACAAGGTTGGAGGCCTATGCCTATGGCAAAAGCACAAAGGAAGGACACACAAAATGGCCGCCGACATAGGGCCTGGCCACCAACAACAACATGGCAAAATCACAAAGGATGTATACACAAAATGGCCTCCACCACATGGCCTGGCCACCAACAACAACATGGCAAAATAAATCACAAAGGAAGCATACACAAAAAGATCACCACCATAGGGCCTGGCCACCAACAACAACATGGACAACTTTACAAAATGGCCTCCACCACATGGCCTGGCCACCAACAACAACATGGCAAAATAAATCACAAAGGAAGCATACACAAAATGGCCGCCCCCACATGGCCTGGCCCCCAACAACAACATGGCAAAATCACAAAGGATGTATACACAAAATGGCCTCCACCACATGGCCTGGCCACCAACAACAACATGGCAAAATAAATCACAAAGGAAGCATACACAAAAAGATCACCACCATAGGGCCTGGCCACCAACAACAACATGGACAACTTTAAAAAATGGCCTCCACCACATGGCCTGGCCACCAACAACAACATGGCAAAATAAATCACAAAGAAAGCATACACAAAATGGCCGCCACCACATGGCCTGGCCACCAACAACAACATGGCAAAATCACAAAGGATGTATACACAAAATGGCCTCCACCACATGGCCTGGCCACCAACAACAACATGGCAAAATAAATCACAAAGGAAGCATACACAAAAAGATCACCACCATAGGGCCTGGCCACCAACAACAACATGGACAACTTTACAAAATGGCCTCCACCACATGGCCTGGCCACCAACAACAACATGGCAAAATAAATCACAAAGGAAGCATACCCAAAATGGCCGCCACCACATGGCCTGGCCACCAACAACAACATGACAAGAAAGAGAAGACAGACAATAATGCCTATGGCAAAGGGACAATGCTTTGCTTCAGAAAATGGACACACCACACCACCGCCCAAATTGGTCACCCCACCCCAAAAAAAAAAGAAAAAATTACATAGAGGACAGAAAATGGAAGTGGTCCATGCTCCAAAAAGAGAAAACTACAACCAAAATGACAACATAACATAAATGAGGACTTTTTAGGTGCACAAGAAACACCTGCAACATTTTTGAGAAACTTTTATGCAACTCGGGACATATTGTCCGCGAGAATGCTAAATCGGCATGTTCGGCAGCGCGAACTGAATAAAAAGTCGTGTTCGCGTTCCCGAGCAAGTACATTGAGTGCGCGAACAAGACAAAAAATGTAAGTTCACGTGCTCACACTGTGCGAAGTTACCAAAACTACCCAAGCTGTATTCCTAGGGTTACCTAATGGCAGAAATTGACAGAGTATTTAAAGTTTAAACACACCCAAAACCAGAAATACCCCACACATAAAAATAAGATTTTCTATATCAATCCAAGCCATCCATGATTTTCACATTAAGGGTACACCACAAAAACAGTTGATTAACTTTCATGACCCTATGAGTAGTACCTATGGCCTACTGCCAGAGTAGGCCACAAGGTTGGAGGCCTATGGCAAGAGCAAAGTGGCTGGAAACATTAAATGGCCGCCAACACATGGCCAGGCCAACCACAGAAAGTTAATACAATGAACTCATGCATGCCTACACACTAACTACATGGGGTACTAGGGTCAGATATTGGCTTAAAAATTAGAAACATTTTAAATTCCACAAAATGCAATGTTAGAAAAAAATTACAATTTGGGACCTCATGAAAGTACAGGCCTCCATCAATAATTTCATTCCAGGATTGAATACTGTAGTTAAAAAAAAAATCAAATCAAACAAGCACAAGTCTACATCACTCATACATTACACAAACTTACTTGAAAAAGAGAATTCCAATTCAAAAAGTCCTCATTAAATCCAAGGTAAATCAGTAATGCAGCCAACACAGACAGAAAGTGATCCTTCCAGCTCAAAATCCAAAGGAAAGTGAGCACCACATGGACAAAGCACTGGGAGGAGCCTGGTGGACAGGAACAGGAAGTTGTAAACTCAAGAGCCCTTCCTCCTTACTCTGCAAAACAAGAGTAGAAACAAAAAGAGGGGTCCTTCCCCCCTAAAAATAAAGCCAAAGGTACAACTTTAAGGTTTTTTGCTTTTTTTTCCTAACCAAAATGGTAATTTATTATGGTTTTAACATGCTCGCGAGTTATTCTGTGCAAGAATGCAGTTTCTGCGTGTTCGGCAACTCGATCTTACCAAAAAGCATCCTCGCGCATCCTTATGACGCTATCTCGCATCAAAATGACGTTATCGCGTTCGCACAGTCGCACGGGACTGTGCGAGAGTGTTTCCAAACATGGTGGCACAAGCGACCAGGAAAAAACGAACGCAGAACGAAGGTAAGCCATTGCCGCGCACGCGATAATGTTATTCAGCGCGCGAGAACTACGCTACGCACCGGATCGCGGAGTTATCGACAGCTACGCGTTGTCCGCGGAACGCGGAGCTGCCGAAACTCCGCAAGCTCCGCGAACGGAGCGTAGTTCTTCGCCCAGGGTTAGTGTTTACTCATCTTTCAGCCTTCCCTGGTGCTGCGTTTCACGCCGTGCAGGGTAGTCGAGGTCCAGCCTCATCTTTCATTCCGCTGCTTCCTCTCAAGGGAGTGTGGGCGTGGCTTAGTTACGGCCGGTGGTTCCCATTTGCGGGCGGCCCTGGGGTGCTATGTATTGGTTACAGGTGGGGTGCATGCTTGAGGATGTTCCGGCAGCCGCCACAGTGCATTATGGGAGTGTTTCCCTGGCAACTGGGATGTTTTAGCGTCAGGTGTTTGCCGGTTCTGTTAGATTACTTATTCCTGTGTTGGGCAGTTTGGTGCTGTGCTTCATGATGGAGTCAGGTGGCAAAGCACTTGGGAAGTCTCATAACGTGGAGGAGGTAGAGCCATCAGAACCTTTTCCTTCGTTAGCTGTTATTCAGCAGATGATTCAGGCTGCTGTGGCTGCTGCATTCCAGGACAGGGAGGCTGTTCCTCCTTCTAAGAAGTCGAGGGCGGATCCTGGTACCTTGCATGATTCTGATAGGGAGGAAGTGGAGCTGAAGAGTCGTTATGTGCAGCTTTCCGACTTGAAGGAGGTCCTTCAGCACATTATATCTAATTTGTTGTTTCCTGATGCGGGGTGTCTGAGGAAGATTTCTTTCCCCAGTATCAGAAGAAGGAGCCTGAGTCCTTACCTATTCATTCTTCAGTTCCAAGGGTTTTGGAATCTGAATGGAAGGATATTGATAAGCATGGGTTTCACCATTTTTTGGCAAGGCGCTATCCTTTGCTGAAATTTGCGCAAAAGTTCCCTGCTTCTGTGAAAGTGGATTAATGTATGGCTGGGATGACTTCACAGGGTGCTATTATTTTGGAGGATGCTTCTCCGGCAGACCCTCTTGCTAAGAAGGTGGATACGGCTGTTAAGGGTACTTTTGCAGCTTCTAATTTTGCTTTTAGAGCTGCAGCATATTCCTTGTTTACTATTCAGTCTTTGCTGAATGACTTCCATTCTTTGGCTGAGTTGATTGCCCAGGGCGAGGAGACTTCACCCACACTCGCTCTGATGGAGCAGCAGGTGCAGCTCTTATCTGACATCTCTTTTGATTCCTTGGGGGCAGCGGCCTCCACGGCTGGCTCTTCTGTCGCTGCTCACCGCCAGATGTGGTTACGTTCTTAGAAGGCGGAAGCAACTCAGGAGGGATTATTGATGAAAATTCCTTTCTCGGGGGTGAAGCTCTATGGGCCTCCTTCGGAGGATATGGCTTATAATTCTGCTGAGGATCGTAAACTTCTGGCTCCGGAGAGGTCAGCCGGTCCAATGTTCTTTGTTGCCCAGAGGGCTTTTGGTCTGGCTAGGCAGGGAGGGCTCACCAGCCCTTTCGTGGCAGGGGGCATGGCTGGGGTGGTCCTTCCACTGACAAGACCCGGCTCCCTGCCTCTTCTTCCGCGTCCTCCGCTACTTCCAAACCGTGACTATATGGCTGCGAGCAGGGTCCATGTGAGGGGATGCCTGTCTCTTTTTGCGTACAGGTGGAGATGTTCCATTTCGGATCAGTGGATCCTTCAGGTGGTGACAGAGTGGTTGTGCATTTGTTTTTCAGTGAGACCCAGACAGTTTTTGGGTCACACCTTGTCCCCAGGATGGGATGAGAAGAAGAGCTCTCCTTGCAAGGGGTTTTGAGTCACATGGAAAAAGGGTCCATGGTTCCGGTGCCCCCGGAGCAAGTGGAGCTCGAGGTTTATTCCATTCTTTTTCTGGTCGAAAAGCATGCCAGAGACCTCAGGCCTGTATTGGATCTAAAAGAGCTGAATTTGCTCATCCCTCCCATTCAAATTCAAGATGGCATCTCTACAGCTGATTCTTCACTTGGTCAATCAGGGGATTTTCTAGCCTTCCTTGACCTGCAGGATGCTTACCTCTATGTCCCTGTCTATCAGGAGTCCCAAAGGTTTCTACGCTTCTGTGCACTGGGCTGACATTATCAGTTCAGGGTATTGCCTTTTGGTCTTTCTTCCTCTCCATGGGTCTTTACTAAAATGTTGACCCCTCTGATTGTGTTGTTGCATGGGAGAGGGATTAGGATTTTGCCTTATCTGAATGATCTTTTGATTTTTGTCTCTTCTTTCCCTAAGGCAGACTGTCATGTCCAGGAAGTTTGCCAAGTACTGGCGGCCCATGGATTTCTGGTGAATCTGAAGAAATCATGCAATGTACCGACTCAGGATCTCACTTACATTGGGACTCACTTCATGACTCTGTTGGAGAAGGTTTTCCTGCCACAGCCCTGCAAATTGACACTGATGTCGGAGATTCGTGCCTTGTTGTCCATGCACTGTCCTCCTACGAAACATTGGTTGAGGGTGCAGGGCCTGATGTCAGCTTCCTTGATGGTGGTTCCTTGGTCCCTCCTGCACATGTACCCTGTTGTGAAGCATATTTTGTCCCACTGGCTCCTGTGTGTTCAGGATTATCGTCAAGGGGTGCCGGTGATTGCCTAAGCCAGGGAGGATCTGGGGTGGTGGTTGGATGAGGTGAACCTCTCCCGGGGTTGTCAGTATCTGGTGGTTCCTTCTCGAGTGGCGACGATAGATGCCAGTCTGTTGGGTTGGGGTGCTACCCTGGGGGAGTCTTTGGACCAGGGCAAGTGGTCTAAGGCCCTGATGTCCTGTTCTTCGAATCACAGGGAACTGAAGGTGGTTCAATTGGGTCTATTGGCCTTTGCAGTTCTTCTGGTGGGCACCATGTGCAGGTCCTGACAGACAACCAGGTTGTCGTGTCTTACTTGAATCATCAGGGGCGTTGCAGGGTGCGGTCACTCAGTTGTCTCAGCCAGGACATTTGCTCTTGGGCAGAGACGAAATTGGGCTCCCTATCTGCCATTTACCTAACAGGCAAAGAGAATGTGGTGGCGAACTGTCTCAGCAGGGTGTTTTCCTTCATGGGTTCCCCATCTCTGACCCCAGAGGCATTCCTGATGTTGCAGGTGAGGTTTGGGTCTCCAAAGGTGGCCTGGTTTGCCTCTCTGGACAATGCCAACCTCCATTGTTTCTACACGATTATGCCTTGCCTAGGGACTTGGAAGGTGGATTTGATGTCCTTCCACTGGCCGCAGGGTCTGTTGTATGCGTTTCCCCTGGTTCTCCTGATTCTGGTGGTTCTGCAGAATATCAGAAGGGATTGGGCTTTAGTCCTTCTGGTGGTTCCGGGTTGGCGATGCCATCCGTGGTTTCCACTGTTGTTGGAGTTGGTGGTGTGTCAGGGCTGGGCTCTTCCGTTTCATCCATATCCAATGTTGAATCCCTTGGTTCCCGTCCCTATGTTCCAATCAATGAGTCTTCAGGCTAGGCTCTTGAACAGCAATCTCTGATACAGAGGGGTTGTTCCCAGGTGGTGGCTGGCCTCATTCAACAGTCCAGGCGTCCTCTACTTTGAAGGCTTGTGCTAAGCATTGGGACCGTTTTTCCGGTTGGTGCCTGCGCCAGGGGCTGTCTGTGGATATGGTGGATCCGGCTAGTGTTCTGGATTTTTTTGACGAAGGGTTTTGATCTGGAGGTGGCCCTTTCTACTCTCTTGGCCCAATGGGCAGCTATTCAGGTGTTCCAAGGTTCTCCTTTTGTTGGCATTGAACCTTTGGTGGCTGCCTGTTGAGTTCTCTGGCTTATCAGCATCCTAACCAATGTTGTTTCCCCTTCTGTGGGATCTTCCGTTGGTGTTAAGAGCCTTGCAGGGGGTTCCCTTTGAGCGTCTGGAGTCTGTTGACTTCAAGTTTTTGAACTTGAAGGTCGTGTATTTGGTGGTGATAGTTTCTGCCAAACGTATAGAGAGGCCTTTCTTGAGGTCTGCCCTGTTTTTGCGTTTTTTGGAGCATATGGTGGTGTTGAGGACTCACCCAGCTTTTGTGCCGAATGTGGCTTCTTTTTTTTCATAGGTCTGCGGAGGTGGTCCTTCCTGTTTTCTTCCCCGTTCCCTAGACTGAGGGAGAGTCTTTGTTGCATATTTTGGTTGTGAAGCATGCTTTGTTGATTTACTTGTTGCGGACTGCTCCTTTCTGTGAAGTGGACAGTCTATTTGTCACTTTCGGTTTGGCTTGGCAGTGCTTGAAGTCTTCCCTTTCTACTCTTAGTCATTAGGATGCTATTCTGTTGGCTTATGGAGCCCAGGACGGTGTTCTTGCGCTTCCTGTTCAGGGCAGTCTCCTCATTCTGTGGTGGTTTCTTGGGCAGCGTTTAAGGGGGGTGTCCATGGAGGATATTGGCAGGGCACCCACGTGGTCTTCTTCTCATACCTTTATGGCGCATTAATTACCGACTTGAGGTTGGGGGTGGTGCTTCAGTTTCTTTTGTCACTTCTGTTCTGGGTTCTTGAGATTCTGTTTCAGTCCCATGTTGTGTGTTATTAAACCTTATGTTTCTGACTTCTGTTTGTTGGCTGTAATCTGTTCTCCATGAAGCTGATTTGGCTTTGGTATCTGCTCATGTGTTAATTACTGTGGCGAGGAAGACGCACCAGGAGGTAATGCCCGGGTTACTTACTGGTAATCTTCATTACTCTGAGTCCTAGTCTTCCTCGCCACAATATAGTTTCCCATCACTCCCAGCCCTTGTTGTGGGGCTTCACGTTTTTGTGACTTTGGTTGCAGGTCTTTGAGGTGTGTGATTCTCTTTTTATCCCATTGGTGGATAGAGGTGTGGGCCATGTTGAAGGGATGGGAGACTAGTAGGCTGACTTTCTTTTGCTTGGAGTTTCTGTGGGAGCCTGAAGCTCATGTGTTAATTACTGTGGCAAGGAAGACTAGGACTCAGAGTATTGAAGATTGCCGGTAAGTAACAGAGGCATTAATACTAGCATTGGCAAAGCCAATGGGTTTGCCAATGTTTTAAGACATGTTGCACAGCAGCTCGAGCTGTATTTTACATGTCGTAAAGTAAAAAAAAAAGCCATACGACACAGCCAATGTCAAATCGCTTTTTTGTGAGTTGCAAAGCACTGTGCAATATGTAAAATAAAATGTGGGTGGGGGTAGGAGAGTAGAGCATATACGCGGCGATCCAAAGACAGGCAGTTACACGAGGTGTCGTCTTCGGAACAGTTGTGTCCTTGGGACACCTACCTGCAGGACGCCATGTCGGGTTTTCTTCCTCAATAAACTCGCATATGTTTCCCGTGTTGTTGGGATCCCCTCCACACATGTTGATTCAATTGGAATCCCATGCGATCAGTGAATTGGTACTTTGACCGAATTACGGTGTAACCAATAGCGGGACGGGTAGCAACACATGTCCTGATGAAGACCGGGGTGACCTTCGTGGCACAGTAAGTCGGTCGAAACATGTTGACAAAGGCGGTATTAGAAGGGTTGTTTTGAGAATCTTGACTTTTCTCTTGGAACCATCACCCATCCTTTCTTCTTTTTTAATCCTGGTTGTGGAACCTGTTAATACAGTTTCTGTTTGGTATCCCCAAACCAGTTTTAGCCACTTTCCCTTTAACTGCACGTGTTGTGGACCTATTTTAGTCACAGGGTGATATCCACTATTTGATTTAAATGTATATATGTTGTTTGGTTGTGTACATTTGTCTTATGGTCTTTTTAGGTTAAATGGTCTTTTTATGTTTATGCTCCGTCCAGAGTGTGGCTACACCTGGGCGTATTGTAAGCAGACCCGATGATGAAGCATGTCACACACTTCGGTGTGTGAGTGAGGGCAGTATTTTCAAAACAATGGATTTTTTGTTTTGTGGGATGTGTAGGGGTTTTCTTTGTTTTTCTCTCCATCCCTCTATGTGTGTATAATTATAAAGTAGGGGGTTCGGGGTGTGAGAGTTGTAGATACGATTGACCCTCTCCCCTTATCTGTGTTGAACGGTAGGAGAGTAGAAGCACCTAACGAGGGCAGGGTGAGTGGAAGGGTAAGAAGAAATAGTACGTCAATCACAGCGCAAGTATTGGATGGAAACTCATTAAGTGGAAACAATCTGTGGTGGTCCATGCACCACAGAAAGGAACAGAAATGACCCTTCACCTGCGCTGGCCAATTAGGAAGCAGCAAAGAAGAGTGACACTGAAGCCAAGAAATGGTAAGCAATGGGCAGGCTCCAAACCCATATTGAAAACAAAACTCTTGCAAGCTAGAGAATACATGCTCATTCAGGCTAAACCTAACAAGGACATTTCGCAAATATAAAAGTAGGACTAAAATTTCACATCTGATGGGTAGAGAAGGACTTAAAAGACAGCACTCATCAAGACAGAAGACTGAATTCAAGGCACTGAGGGAAACAAATTAAATGCATGTGTTACACACAGTGCCATCTCTGTTAATTAAACTAATTTCTGAAAGTTGCTAACTAATCCTGCATTAAAACACACAAAAGCTTGCCTCTACGTGTGAAATTGCATGTGGTGAATTGTGGGAAATTGACTGGGAAAGAGCATGGAAACTAGGGGTGAGTGCAACTCGCATTATTTGCTGTAGTGTAATTACACAAAATTTCAGCAAAATTGCATGAGATCACGCTGACTTAGACAAGGAGCATAACATAGCATTTAGAGCTATTTTCTTAGTGCAAAATGCACCCTTGTGTCCTAAATGGTCCAGAGGATGCCATTTGCGCTAAGAATATAGCGCAAAAAGCAACAGAACACGAACATAGTAGGCAGCAGCTGCTCGCGCTTGCTAAATTCATTACTTATCCGCCCCTGCAGTTGAATTTTTGTGCCAAAGCACTCATAAGTAGGAGAACGGGTGTAATCACGTCATTCTTGGTAATTTTGCGCCAAGAGAGTAAAACAAAACTACCCAAATTACTCCAATCACTCCAGCATAATTAAAATTTTGCTCAGGCCCAATGAAAACCCAGGTATCTTCTAGCAAATCCGGGACGCCTTAAACAAGTGACACTTAGGGGCATACTTACAATAACTGGCGCATCCCTGCAAATCAGCAGGGATGCGCCAGTTATTGTGCGCCACTGCTCCGCCGTCATGGATGCGCCGCATTTACAATGCGGCGCACCATGGTGCAAAAACGGCACAGATGCGTGACGCATATGTGCCGTAAAAGTGACGCATTGCTGGAGTTGCGTCGTAAGAGCGATGCAGCTCCAGCAATGCTCTGGGGGCCCTATCTAGTTAATGCTGCGTCAATCCTTATGCCTGCTTCAGGCAGGTGCAGGGTTTTGACGCAGCATGGGCCTAAAAGTGACTGAGTGAAATCTTGTAGATTTCACTCAGCCACTTTTAGGAGGAGTTCCATCGCCCGGAACGCCCCCCCAGGTCAGGAACGCCTACATGTGGCGCAGGGCATTGCAACATGACACATCTCCCAGATGCGTCACGTTGTAAGTACCCCCCCACCATGGAGCAGAATTTGCGCCGCCGCTGCGTCACAAAAGTGACGCAACGGCGGCATAAATGAGGCGCAAGGGGCTTGTAAATCTGCCCCAAAGGATTGAAGTATTACAGTCATGTGTTACAATGTAAGGATCGCTACACAATAAAGCCCACTTTATTAAATGTCTAGATGGAGCATGGCTGTCCTTAGGTTTAACTCTGTTTTTTCTTAATGTCACCAACAAAACATCAGCTTATGACAGTATCTCCACCATGTGCTCAAATCATCACATTTAAGCCATTCTCAAGTTCAATTTCCGTCTGCTTATTACAGATCAATTCTGCTGAAATACACTTGATATTCGTGGGATACATCTTATATTAAAGACACACTTAACCAAAATATAAAATTAAAGCAAACTCAAAATTCTAACAGTGCCCGTCCCGCCCTCCACCCCAACCCTCTCTGGCATTAGCATTGTCTCTTCCTGATCTGGATCTACCTTACTACTTTCCTCCTGCACAGGTGTTTTTAGAGTTATTACGTTAGTTCACTGACGTTTACGTTCATTGAAATGGCATGTTCTTCAGATTTAAAGAGATATGACACATTTTCGCTTGTGGCCTTTTGATTAAGGTTACTGACTGTGACACTCAAGTTGAAGGATCTCTGGGGTTGATATGAGATATATATATATATATATATATATATATATATATATATATATATATATATATATATATATATATATATATATATATATATATATATATATATATATATATATATATATATATATATTGTAATTTGTAACGTTTTCTTTTTTTATATCAGCACAATTCTGCTTACTGCCAATGAGCGCTTCGGGTCATCTACTGATTGATTATCCTTTGGTCTGCCTTAAATGCACACAAGAGCAAAATGCAGTCGCTAATGTCCCCATACCGTGCGTAACAAAGTATACTTTTGACAACTTTCTCAATAATGTTTGCACCACCTTCTTAATGTTGAGGAGATAAGTGGAGGCAGCTGGTTCTAAAATGGAACGGCCAGGCGTCATGGGGAGGCTGCGTCCTCAACAGGGGAGGCTGGGGCATCTCCCTTGCATTTAAAGTGCTCTTTCTTGTTTACCTGCACAACTAAAATGCTGCTTCCCTTTGCACTGCAGTTCGATTGAGGCCACTGAAAACTTTCACAAGAGTCAGAGCTCATTCACGTATCTTTTTTTCTCATTCAGGATATTTTACTTGGTATGCAAGGCAATTTCATACACCCAAGAGGTTTGTACTTGGCGGGCCCCCAGACCTGACCTAGTGAAATGACTGATGTTCATTCATGAAGTATGTTTTGTGTCAGGACTCTATTGGGCATGGAAAGGCAGGAAGGCGTACACTAACAGCTTTGGGCTGGTTACTTAATACACACCTAGATTCATCAAAGTCCCGTTTTGCGAGTCTGTAATAGCGATTCATAAGGAATCGCTATTACAGACTCGCGAAACGGGAATCATGTACAAATTGCAATTTATTTTGCGAATCCTACAGCTTCCTTATTTGCGATTAGCAAATTGCTAATCGCAAATAAGGAATGACTCCCCATTCATTCCTATGGGCCTTGGGAGTCATTCCTTATTTGCGATTAGCAATTTGCTAATCGCAAATAAGGATGCGATTTCAAGGGTGCCAGGGGCGTCCAAAGGACACCCTGCGGCACCCCTGAAATGTAAATTTAGCCTGATGTTGCGCACACACATGTCCAAAGGACATGTGTGTGTGTAACATACCACTTAGAAAAATGCACTAAAGTGCATTTTTCTAAGTTTTCGCTATTTACCACGAAGTCAGGCTTCGCGGTAAATAGCGGCCAGAAATAGCAAATTCGCAAATAAAAAATGGTTAGAGAATTGCATTTAAGGAATCTCAAATAGAGATTCCTTAAATGCAATTCCTCGCTGTGAGAAGTTGGCCTGGTATATAATAATCCACATTTGTAAAGCGCACAATCACCCGTAAGGGTCTCTAGGCGCTGGGGGCCGTCGGGAAGATTAAGCAAGCTATTGCCCAGAGTCACATGGTGCTGGGCTAACCCGCCGCCGGAGCCGGGGATCGAACCGTGATCCCCAGATTCCAGCGTCAGTCGCCCTGGCCGCGGCGCCACACCTCTTCCCTGATGCTCACTAGTTCTAGTGATCACCTTGTACCATGCCAAGCAACCCTTATGGTGCAGGTTGTAAAGTCAACCTTATAGACAAGCTATCCTAGGGGTAGCATGGACTAAGCAGTCTTAGGCTAAACTCTGTAAAGGCATGTGAAGCAAGCTGTTTTACCATACACAATCCCTTGAATACCAAATGAAAGGACACCACACAGATATATATTGAAAATATATATAGATTTATTTCTACAATTATCCCTGATACTCTTTATGAGCACAGAAGCAAATGCGTTAAAACAAAACACAGTTTAAATACACAAAAGTTGCACAATTATGGATGAGCCCTAGGGGCCACCTAAACCATATACTAAAATAGTGGTATAAGAACCACTATGGGGAAAGTGAAGAGGCCTAGGGCCTGGGGAATCGCTGGAGCTGTTCGGGACTAGCAGTGAAGAAGACGGGAAAGGCCCGCGGGACTCGGGTGCAGTGCGGAAAGTGCACGCTTTACCAATGCAATGTCAATGGTGCGTAAAAGTTACAAAGTTAGTTATTAAGGAACCTTCCGAGTGACCTAGAAGGATGAAACTTTAGGCACAGACACTAGAGGTGTGTACCAGTGTGGGAACACCGGCGTTGCTGAGTTACCTCACCCACAGGAAGCGGGTGAACAGGGTCGAAGTAGTGTCAGGTTTCGTCACGCAGGTCGATGGTGCTTGGAGCTGAAGATGCTGCAGGCGGCTCGATGTGAAGAGTTCCGGTGGATCCAAGGGTGGATCTGAAGAGGTGAAGACCTGAAAGCAGAGGGGACAATGTTCAAAGTCACTAGCCAGTGACTACAGTGGAACCAGACTGGAACCAGGCGATGTCGGGTGCAAACAGACGTTGAGGTGTAGCTTCTCTCTGCAGCCACGTGGACACGAGGGGTCGAGGACGTCCAGGAGTCGATCACGAGCTGTCCCACGCAGGCTTCTCGCTGTTGGCGGTGTCGGCAACTTGATTGGAGCAAACAGGCCTTGGCTAATGCAAGCCATGCAGGAATCGAAAAAGGCTTGTTACTCGGACCAGCAAGGTCAGAGCAGGTGCTCCTTTTTACAGGAGCGAGGGCAAGTCTGGAGCAACCAGACCCGTAGTGTAAGTTGAAGGTTTTGTTGCCAAGATGGCCGCTAGCCACGTGGCAAGTGGACGGGATGGCGCGTCGAGTGGCACGGTGCAAAAGGGCCCCACGCAGATCGTGGAGATGCTGGGGGGGCTGATCTTCGGTGCAAGGGCTGCTCGAGGTTGGGGCTTCTCAAACCCCAAAGCACAGCGTCGAGGGTGCCTCTGATGCTGCGCAGTCAGCGTTTCGGGGGTCTTCCAAGAGGTCCGGTCCCACGTCTCTCGGTGCCTCCACGGGTCCCTTCTTTGCAGGGACTGTGGATCGGGCGGTGAGAAGTCTGGGAGTCTGGGTCTTGTCAGGCTCTGGGCTCGGGTTCCGGCGGGAGGCGGCGGCAAAGCAGACGTCGAGTTGCTGGTTGGTGCCTGTGTTCACAGGGTGGTCACTCCTTGGCCACAAGGGAGATTCTCTTCCGTCTTCTGTGCAGCAGAATGTCGAAGTCCAGTCTTCTTCTGTATTTCAAGTTGATTCAGGATGATCTGAAGTCTCAGGACACAGCTCCCACTTTTATTCGAATCTGGGGGGCCGGATCACCTACTAGGTCCCTCCTCTGGGTGGAACCAGGAAGGGGGGTGGTTACACCCCCTTTCCTTTGTCCAGTTTCGCGCCAGGACTGGGGATGGAAAGCCCCAGCACCGGTTTGAACTGGCCTATGCACAGGGACACCTTGTGTGCTCCAGGCATGTCTGATTCTATTCAGCCCTGTCCTACCCAATACACAAAATCCTGTCTGGAGTGGTGCTAACACCTCCCCAGGGAGGAAACCCTTTGTCCAAGCTGCCCTCGCTGGAAGGACTCCCAGCAGCCGGAGGTCAGACTTGTGTCTGTGGGGGCAGCATCCATTTTGTGATGCTGAGGCTCTGTTTAACTTTAACCGGGGTTCAGGCTAGGTACATGTCGTGTCCCTCTAGAAGGGTGGAATGCTACCCCCGTCGCCAGAACTGGCGAGGGGGTAGTATTCCAATTCGTATGACACCTTACTCGACATGTTTTGATAAAGCCAAACCCAAGATAGCATTTAACCGCGAGGTTCATAATGCACTTAAGAGTATATGGTATGGCAGTATCATGAAACAGCTAAAGGACATGGTTCCGAAAGCTGCAGACAGGCCCAGCTCATGCCAGAGCACCATCTCACATATTTCCAAGCACTCTGCCTCCAGGATTGATGAGGCCTTCCATAGGAGTGACTGATAGGAACATATGTGTCCATTTTAGGTTAGGTATAGGCATACTACACCTAAGTAAGGGGTGGTTACACCGACTTACCCCAGCTGAGTGATTAGTCAGTTGTGTCAAATATGGAGGCCAGTCCAGGGGTGGCACAATACATGCTGCAGCCCCTGATAGGCCTTGGTAGCACCTATGCCCTGGGTACCTGGGTACACTGTTACAGGGGCCAATAAGGTGAACCAGTTCCAATGTCGTTATGCACCTAAAGTACATGGGTAACAATTTAGAGAGAGAACAGCAGGCTGTGGGTCTGATTAGCAGGCCCACAGCCACATTAAGTCATAAACCAGTGAAGCAAAAAGCAAAAATTTGGGGTGACCATAGGATAGCAGACCCTACTCTCCTACACAACCCCCCCCAAACGCAGGGACATTAGACTAACCTTGGCCAGTTGTGTCTTCATGTTCTAAGTGGAAGTACCTGGAGAGACCATCTGCATTACCATGGTCAGTCCCTGGGCGGTGCTCCACTGTAAAGTCCATCCCCTGTAGGGAAATGGACCACCTGAGTAGTTTGGGGTTTTCACCCTTCATCTGATTAAGCCATAAGAGGGGCTTATGGTCGGTCTGAATCTTGAAGTGAGTGCCAAACAAGTATGGTCTCAACTTCTTCAGGGCCCACACCACAGCAAAGGCCTCCCTCTCAATGGCTGACCAACGTTTCTCTCTGGGGGTCAGCCTTCTGCTAATGAAAGCAATGGGCTGGTCTTGACCATCTACATTAAGTTGTGAAAGCTCAGCTCCCACTCCCAACTCAGAAGCATCTGTTTGGACAATAAACTCTCTTGAGTAGTCAGGACTCTTCAGGATAGGTGCAGAGCACATGGCCTTCTTCAGGTCATCAAATGCCTTTTGACAGTATTCTGTCCACTGAACCTTTTTGGGCATCTTCTTGGATGTCAGATCATTAAGAGGAGTCACAATGGACCCATAGTTCTTAACAAACTTCCTGTAGTACCCAGTCAGGCCCAAGAAAGCTCTGACCTGAGTCTGGGTAGTTGGAGGAGTCCAGTCCTTTGTGGTCTGAATCTTACTCTCCAGTGGTTGAACTTGGCCTCCACCCACAAGGTGGCCCAAGTACACAACCTTACTCTGCCCTATGTGGCACTTGGTTGCCTTGATAGTGAGGCCTGCATTTTGCAGAGCCTCTAGCACTTCCTTCAGGTGGACCAGGTGATCCTCCCAGGTGGAGCTAAAGACAGCAATATCGTCCAGATATGCTACACAAAAGTCATCCAACCCAGTAAGGACTTGATTCACCAACCTTTGGAAGGTGGCAGGTGCATTTTTCAAACCAAAGGGCATCACCACAAACTGATAATGCCCACTGGGGGTAGAAAATGCTGTCTTGGCTTTAGACTCCTCAGCTAACCTGATTTGCCAGTAGCCAGCTGTCAAGTCAAATGTGCTCAAATACTTGGCAGAAGCCAATTTGTCTATGAGCTCATCTGCCCTTGGAATTGGGTGTGCATCTGTCCTGGTGACAGCATTGAGTCCTCTGTAATCCACACAGAACCTCATCTCTCTCTTTCCATCTTTGGTGTGAGGTTTGGGGACCAGAACCACTGGGCTAGCCCAGGGGCTCTCTCAAGGCTCAATGACACCTAATTCCAGCATCTTTTGCACCTCAGCCTTGATACAGTCTCTGACATGGTCAGGCTGCCTGTAAATGTTGTTCTTTACAGGAAGACTATCACCAGTGTCCACCACATGGGTACACCAGTTAGTCTGACTGGGTGTCAGGGAGAACATATGTCGATATGACTGCAAAACCTGTCTACAGTCATGTTGCTGATGTTCAGTGAGGCTGCCATCTAAGGCCACACCATCAACTGAGCCATCCTCAGGGTTCTGAGTCAGTAGGTCTGGGAGAGGGTCACTCTCTTCCTCCTGCCCCTCATCTGTAGCCATGAGCAAGCCCATGTCTGCCCTGTCAACATATGCTTTCAGCCTGTTAACATGGAGCACCCTGTGGGGGCTCCTGGGAGTTCCAAGTTCCACCAAGTAGGTAACCTCTCCCTTTTTCTCAAGGATTGTATGGGGTCCAGACCATTTGTCTTGGAGTGCTGCTGGGGCCACTGGCTCCAACACCCATACCTTCTGTCCAGGCTGGTACTCAGTCAGGACAGCCTTTTGGTCATGCCAGGCTTTCTGTAATTCCTGGCTAGCCTCAAGGTTTTTGGATGCCTTCTCCATATACTCAGCCATCCTGGAGCGGAGACCAAGTACATAGTCCACTATGTCTTGCTTGGGCTTTTTGAGAGGTAACTCCCATCCTTCCCTCACCAGACATAGGGGTCCTCTTACAGGGTGCCCAAACAACAATTCAAAGGGGCTGAAGCCAACACCTTTTTGTGGGACCTCTCTGTAAGCAAACAGAAGGCAGGGCAGAAGGATATCCCATCTTCGCCTGACCTTCTCAGGTAATCCTTTGATCATGCCCTTTAGGGTCTTGTTGAATCTCTCAACAAGCCCATTGCATTGTGGATGATAGGGAGTGGTGAACTTATAGTTGACACCACATTCCTTCCACATAGCTGTCAAGTATCCTGACATGAAGTTTGCACCCCTATCAGATACTACCTCCTTAGGAAACCCCACTCTGGAGAAAACTCCAAGTAAGGCCCTGGCCACAACAGGAGCTGTTGTGGTCCTAAGTGGAATTGCCTCTGGGTACCTGGTGGCATGGTCCACCACCACCAGTATGAATCTGTGCCCAGATGCTGTAGGGGCATCCATTGGTCCAACAATGTCAATCCCTACCCTTTTCAAAGGGCACCCCCACCACAGGTAATGGTATTAGGGGGGCCTTTGTGGTACCACCTGCTTTGGCACTTGCTTGGCAGGTTACACAGGAGCGACAAAACTCCTTTGTATCTTCTGACATGTGAGGCCAGTGAAAGTGACAGACAAGTCTGTCCCATGTTTTGTTCTGGCCTAGGTGTCCTGCTAAGGGAATATCGTGTGCCAAGGTAAGAAGGAAGCCCCTAAATTGCAGAGGTATGACCAACCTCCTGGTTGCACCAGGCTTGGGGTCTCTACCCTCTGAATAAAGGAGCCCATCATCCCAATAAACCTTATGGGTACCTTGAGCATTCCCAGCAGCCTCAGCAGCAGCCTGCTGTCTGAGGGGTTCAAGAGAAGGACAGGATAACTGAGCCTGCCCCAAGTCTGCCCTAGAAGGTCCCCCTGTCCCCAGAAACTCAACCTGATCAGGTTCAAGCTCTATAGGGACAGTTCCTTCAGGGGTCTCAGAATCATCTTCCTGTGAAGACTGATCCTCACTTGTAGGCATTTGGGAAGGCACAGCCTTTACCCTCCTGTTCCTTGTCTTGGAAGGTACTTGGTCCATTGTTCCAGGATCCAAGACCTGAAGTTCAGAGAGGCACTTTTTGGCCTGTGACCTGGTCACAGCAAGGACATGTGATGATATCCCTAACATCTCTGCATGAGTCCTATACTCAACTTCTGACCATAGAGAGCTCTCCAGGTCATTGCCCAACAAACATTCTACTGGGAGATCAGCACTAACCACAACTCTTTTTAGGCCAGTTACCCCTCCCCAGGAAAAGTTAACAATTGCCACACTATGTGTAGTAGTGACATTGCTGGCATTGGTCACCAGGTAATTATCACCGGGTATGTATTGTCCAGGGTCCACAAAGCTAGGCGTCACCATAGTGACACTGGCACATGTGTCCCTGTATGCTTGAGCCACTTTTTCATTAATTAAAGGTGTCTGTCTGTACTTGCCCAAATTATTGGGACTGACAGTAGGGGAAAAATCAATCTCCCCATCACAAATCAGAACAGCCTGTGTGGGGATTCTGACTAGGTCAGAATCTCCATCAGTTCCCAAGGTGATACCCACTACCCCCTTAGTCTGTGGGCCAACACTACCAACTGCACTAGTGGGTGCAGGTGCCTTAGGGGCTGCAGTGTTGGGGGCTCCACCCTTTTTACAATCACTTGTCCAGTGAGTGGTGTTTTTGCAAAAGCTACACCAGGGTTTTCTTTGACCTTCTTTCTTCTTCTTCTTGGAAGTTTGGGACCCACCCTCAGTATTAGTTTGGGGCCCTGTTGAAGACTTCTGGTCTTTAGCTTTCTGCTCCCCACCCTTCTGGTCTGTTTTCTTTTGGTCACCACCCTGGTTCTGGTTCTGGGTCTTTTGCTTAACTCTGGTTCTAACCCATTTGTCTACCCTCTTTCCCAATTCTTGGGGAGAGGTTACATCTGAGTCAACCAAATGTTGATGCAACTGCTGGTTCTGACAGTTATTTAAAATCTGTTCTCTCATAAGCAAATTGTACAATCCTTCATAGTCTGTAACCTTACTTCCCAGCAACCAGCCCTCCAGAGCCTTAGTGGCATATTCAACAAATTCAGACCAGTCCTGAGTCTGTGTCTTCTGGGTGTCTCTGAACATTAACCTGTACTGTTCAGTGGTTAAGCCTAACCCATCAATCAGAGCACTCTTCAGGACCAGGTAGTTTCTAGAATCCCCATCACTAACTGTGAGGAGTCTGTCTCGGCCTCTACCTTCAAAGGAGAGCCACAAGATCGCTGCCCACTGCTCCTGAGGGACCTGCTGTACTTTGCAAGCTCTCTCAAGTGCAGTCATCCACTTGTGGATATCATCCCCAACTTTGTAGGGGGGCACAATCTTACTCAGGTTTCTATTGTCATAGGACCTGTCTTTATCCTTAGGGATAGTGCTGCCACCAGTGGATTCTAATCCACTCTCTCTAGGCTGCCTTGCTCTAGCAAGTTTCTCTTTGGCCAGGGCAACTTCTAACTCTTGCCTCTGAATCCTAAGTTCAGCCTCTCTCATTTTGGCCTCATGTTCCCTTCTCTGAGGGCTAGTGAACTCCCTTCTGGAGTTGCCATGAAAACCTCTAGAAACATGGGAAGTATTGGACTCACCTGAGTGATTCCTCTTCCTCCTATGCTCCTGGTTAAGTCCATTTGGGGATCTGAATGGGTTGGACCCACCTTCAGTCCCAAATAAGCTTAGGTTAGCCTGGTTAAGCCTGCTGACTAACACCTGGCTATTTCTACCATCATCAGAATCACTTTCTTCTCCCTCCTCCTCCTCTTCTTCTTCCTCAGGCTGAGTATTCCCAGGGGTCTGGTCTTCCTCATCTATCTGGATGACAGGGGCAGGGGCATCAGGGTTATCATCTTCAGTGGGAGATCCTCCATCTCCAGTCCCTGAGGGGTCTGGTTTGGAGTTCTTTAGAGCTTCAGACTGGTCTAACAGCTCTCTGAGGTGTCCTGCTGTAGGAGTAGGACCTGTTTTGATTCCTCTCATGGAACACAGTTGCCTCAGTTCCTTTAATGGAAAGATAGCAAATTTGGATGGTGCCCTTGGAGGGTCACTCTCAACAGAGGTGGTTCCAGTGGATCCCTCTGCTCCAGACATTGCTCTAGTGTGGTGGATGTGTTGCAATCTACCTACACTTGTGTTTTCCTACAAAACCTATCTAGCAGTTGTAGTCAGGGTGTGCTACTCCCTATCCTCTACAACAACTAAGTTCAGTAGAACTTAAGTATATCTAGTCTTGTTTTAGTGTACCTATCAGGTACCTGTATGATCTTTCAAATGATATTTTCAAAGATTGTAATGGTTAAACAACAGCAAGCTCAAATCCCAATCCGCTGCTCACCAATGTGAGAAGTTGGCCTGGTATATGATGCTCACTAGTTCTAGTGATCACCTTGTACCATGTCAAGCAACCCTTATGGTGCAGGTTGTAAAGTCAACCTTATAGACAAGCTATCCTAGGGGTAGCATGGACTAAGCAGTCTTAGGCTAAACTCTGTAAAGGCATGTGAAGCAAGCTGTTTTACCATACACAATCCCTTGAATACCAAATGAAAGGACACCACACAGATATATATTGAAAATATATATAGATTTATTTCTACAATTATCCCTGATACTCTTTATGAGCACAGAAGCAAATGCGTTAAAACAAACCACAGTTTAAATACACAAAAGTTGCACAATTATGGATGAGCCCTAGGGGCCACCTAAACCATATACTAAAATAGTGGTATAAGAACCACTATGGGGAAAGTGAAGAGGCCTAGGGCCTGGGGAATCGCTGGAGCTGTTCGGGACTAGCAGTGAAGAAGACGGGAAAGGCCCGCGGGACTCGGGTGCAGTGCGGAAAGTGCACGCTTTACCAATGCAATGTCAATGGTGCGTAAAAGTTACAAAGTTAGTTATTAAGGAACCTTCCGAGTGACCTAGAAGGATGAAACTTTAGACACAGACACTAGAGGTGTGTACCAGTGTGGGAACACCGGCGTTGCTGAGTTACCTCACCCACAGGAAGCGGGTGCACAGGGTCGAAGTAGTGTCAGGTTTCGTCACGCAGGTCGATGGTGCTTGGAGCTGAAGATGCTGCAGGCGGCTCGATGTGAAGAGTTCCGGTGGATCCAAGGGTGGATCTGAAGAGGTGAAGACCTGAAAGCAGAGGGGACAATGTTCAAAGTCACTAGCCAGTGACTACCGTGGAACCAGACTGGAACCAGGCGATGTCGGGTGCAAACAGGCGTTGAGGTGTAGCTTCTCTCTGCAGCCACGTGGACACGAGGGGTCGAGGACGTCCAGGAGTCGATCACGAGCTGTCCCACGCAGGCTTCTCGCTGTTGGCGGTGTCGGCAACTTGATTGGAGCAAACAGGCCTTGGCTAATGCAAGCCACGCAGGAATCAAAAAAGGCTTGTTACTCGGACCAGCAAGGTCAGAGCAGGTGCTCCTTTTTACAGGAGCGAGGGCAAGTCTGGAGCAACCAGACCCGCAGTGTAAGTTGAAGGTTTCGTTGCCAAGATGGCCGCTAGCCACGTGGCAAGTGGACGGGATGGCGCGTCGAGTGGCACGGTGCAAAAGGGCCCCACACAGATCGTGGAGATGCTGGGGGGGCTGATCTTCGGTGCAAGGGCTGCTCGAGGTTGGGGCTTCTCAAACCCCAAAGCACAGCATCGAGGGTGCCTCTGATGCTGCGCAGTCAGCGTTTCGGGGGTCTTCCAAGAGGTCCGGTCCCACGTCTCTCGGTGCCTCCACGGGTCCCTTCTTTGCAGGGACTGTGGATCGGGCGGTGAGAAGTCTGGGAGTCTGGGTCTTGTCAGGCTCTGGGCTCCGGCGGGAGGCGACGGCAAAGCAGACGTCGAGTTGCTGGTTGGTGCCTGTGTTCACAGGGTGGTCACTCCTTGGCCACAAGGGAGATTCTCTTCCGTCTTCTGTGCAGCAGAATGTCGAAGTCCAGTCTTCTTCTGTATTTCAAGTTGATTCAGGATGATCTGAAGTCTCAGGACACAGCTCCCACTCTTATTCGAATCTGGGGGGCCGGATCACCTACTAGGTCCCTCCTCGGGGTGGAACCAGGAAGGGGGGTGGTTACACCCCCTTTCCTTTGTCCAGTTTCGCGCCAGGACTGGGGATGGAAAGCCCCAGCACCGGTTTGAACTGGCCTATGCACAGGGACACCTTGTGTGCCCCAGGCATGTCTGATTCTATTCAGCCCTGTCCTACCCAATACACAAAATCCTGTCTGGAGTGGTGCTAGCACCTCCCCAGGCAGGAAACCCTTTTCCAAGCTGCCCTCGCTGGAAGGACTCCCAGCAGCCGGAGGTCAGACTTGTGTCTGTGGGGGCAGCATCCATTTTGTGATGCTGAGGCTCTGTTTAACTTTAACCGGGGTTCAGGCTACGTACATGTCGTGTCCCTCTAGAAGGGTGGAATGCTACCCCCGTCGCCAGAACTGGCGAGGGGGTAGTATTCCAATTCGTATGACACCTTACTCGACATGTTTTGATAAAGCCAAACCCAAGATAGCATTTAACCGCGAGGTTCATAATGCACTTAAGAGTATATGGTATGGCAGTATCATGAAACAGGTTCCGAAAGCTGCAGACAGGCTCAGCTCATGCCAGAGCACCATCTCATTTATTTCCAAGCACTCTGCCTCCAGGATTGATGAGGCCTTCCATAGGAGTGACTGATAGGAACATATGTGTCCATTTTAGGTTAGGTATAGGCATACTACACCTAAGTAAGGGGTGGTTACACCGACTTACCCCAGCTGAGTGATCAGCCAGTTGTGTCAAATATGGAGGCCAGTCCAGGGGTGGCACAATACATGTTGCAGCCCCTGGTAGGCCTTGGTAGCACCTATGCCCTGGGTACACTGTTACAGGGGCCAATAAGGTGAACCAGTTCCAATGTCGTTATGCACCTAAAGTACATGGGTAACAATTTAGAGAGAGAACAGCAGGCTGTGGGTCTGATTAGCAGGCCCACAGCCACATTAAGTCATAAACCAGTGAAGCAAAAAGCAAAAATTTGGGGTGACCATAGGATAGCAGACCCTACTCTCCTACACTCGCAAATATGTGATTTCGCTATTAGCGATTTTTGCATTTGGGATGATGAATCCCAAATGCAAAAATTGCACTCGCAAAGGGACAGATTCTCAGAATCTGGCCCTTTGCGAGCCCATTTTTCAATGATGAATCTAGCTGACAGTCCTGAACCCCACGCCCGGTATTTTGGGGGATTGGTTATGTGCTTCCTCCTCATGTATTTGTTTTGCTTCAGACTCAACAAGATGTATATCTGGGGTCTCATTTATGGGTTCTTTTTGCCGTAGGGCAGAGCAGCAGGCCTTGCTGCTGCTGTGCCTTACAGCAAAAGAACAGGGCAGACATCCGCCGTATCTATTAGATATGGCACATTCTTGTCCTTTTCCCCTGTGGCGCAGAATGTGCTGTGGTGCGCCAATGCAGGCCCCTTTGCACCATGGTGCAAGCGTGCCTGCATTGTGGGTATGATTATTTTTATGCAGGAAGGGAAACCTTTCTGCACAATAACAATCACAAGAGGCTTTTTCCTCATTGCAGCACACATAGAAAGAGGAACAAGCATTTACAATGCAATGGTCTCGGGATCATTAAAGGTAGAGCTATTGGCATTGCTCATGACATTTCTTTTTTTTTCTTTAAATCATAAATAATTGGCAATGTCATTTACATTGCCAATACACAGCACTCTGCACTCAACAGCACACAGCACTCTGCACTCACTACTCTGCACTCACTACTCTGCACTCACTACTCTGCACTCACTACTCTGCACTCTACACTCACTACTCTGCACTCTGCACTCACTACTCTGCACTCACTACTCTGCACTCTGCACTCACTACTCTGCACTCTGCACTCACTACTCTGCACTCACTACTCTGCACTCTGCACTCACTACTCTGCACTCTGCACTCACTACTCTGCACTCACTACTCTGCACTCTGCACTCACTACTCTGCACTCACTACTCTGCACTCTGCACTCACTACTCTGCACTCACTACTCTGCACTCACTACTCTGCACTCTGCACTCACTGTGATGGAATTGTTGGATGAGTAAAAGGGTGGCTGGATGGACTGCATGAAAGGGTGGGAGGAAGAACGTAAGAATGGATGTGTTGAAGGATTGATGGATGAGTGAAGCGGCAGATGGACAGATAGATGGATTGATGGATAGAATGAATGGGTGGATGGATGGACTGAGTGAAAGGGTGGATGATTGAAAGTATCGATGGATGGATGATTAAAAGGATTAGTGTAAAGATAGATGAGTGAAAGAATGGCTGTAAGAATGGATGAGTGAGAGAGTCGATGGATGAATGAAAGGGAGGATGTATGGATGAAAGGCGGGATTTATTGACAAGTGAAAGAATGGATGGGTGAATGAAAGGATGGGTGAATGAGTGAAAGGGTGTTCGGAGGAATGGAAGAGTGAAAGGATGGAAGGCTGGGTGAAAGGTGGATGGCTGAATGAGTGAAAGAACCAGGCAGCCCACACACACCCTCCATAGGCCACCTGAAGCGATCTAGAACCAGGCCCCCGCCACCTGAAGCGATCTAGAACCAGGCAGCACACAGGCTCCCACCCACCTGAAGCGATCCAGAACCAAGCTGACCCCCGCCCCCCAAGGCCAGCTGAAGCACACACACCATCCATAGGCCAACTGAAGCGATCTAGAAATAGGCAGGCCACAGGCCCCCGCCCACCTGAAGCGATCTAGAACCAGGCTGTCACAGACCCCCACTTCCACCCTTGCCTATCCTTACTTATCCTCTTCTCCTTGTCTTGGCGCCACAAAGGTACCTGCTCATGGTTTTTGGCGCTTAATAATCCACTCACGTAAATAAGTCCACATTTTCGATCTCGCCATTTTTATGTTTAGAAAAAACACTAATTCACAGCAACAACGTCATCCCCGTTAAGAAAGTGTCTCAAACCCCTTGTTTTGTGCGGTAACAGCCGTCTGCCGAGCCATATTACAGCCAACAAACCTTCCAGGAATTATCAGGTAACTGGGTACAAGCTAGACCACCCTGTGTACTCTGGGTACTGATGGGGTCAGAGGTCATCTGAAGGGCGTTGGGGGTTTGTTGTTGGCACAGAAGGGCAGAGCAGGCATCCACAGAAGCTAGGAGAGAGCTGCCCTATTCCAAAATATCAGCCCCCCCCACACACACTTTTCTGCAACAAAAGCAGTAAAATGAAGATATTGCCATCAGTCCGCATGCCAGGCTGTACCCGAGGGCATCGTCTGTGACCTTGTACCGTCCTGGTATCCCCTGCACGGCCTCTGGGGGTGTGCAGGGCGTCTGGGAGGCAGTGAAAGCGGCGTGTAAACAGAGGCCCGGCCGTCTGACCCTGAACCCCAGACCCTGGAGGGGCTTCAGCAGCAGAGTTTGAGGCCGATAAACCCGCTCTGAAATCCCAGCGCCCAGACTAGGTCGCATCTTGTGAGAGTGGGCGTACGACTTTGTCACTACTGCATATCAGATCTAGCTCGGCTCGTGCGCCAAGAAGTGGACAGAATCCTAGAGGCGAGGACTCCAGGGCCGGGCAGATGAGGTGGTACGAAGGAGGCCCGTTCCAAGCAGGGGCAATGCCAGTGTGTCCGGCGCCCCAGAGCAAGGAAGCGCCCCGGCCGCTGGTTGTATCGTGAAATGCAACAATAACCAGGGTTTGCCTCTGGGCCCCGGTGCCACTGCACCTGCCGCACCTATGGGAGCCGGGCCTGGTGGCTCAGTGAGACTAATGCGTCCACTGGAGGGGCGTGGGTTCAATCCCGGCGGGTCAACTCAGCCTTTCATCCTTCGGAGGCCGATGAAACGAGTACCATCGAGTTGGGTAATAATAAAACATCTGTTAATCAGCGTCAAGATACCCTTCTGAATGAGCGTGCGATTTACAAAATACACATGTTACGTTAAAGGAAGCCGTGTCCATCCTCCCATGACGTACACGGTGCCAGCACGTCCTGCTGCTTGAACCTCGCCCCGTGCACAGCTGGCCTCAGAACAGGAGGAAACAGACATGAACATATCTGGGTTTCACAACACGACTGACGCAAATAAAAGTGCTGCTTTCGATGACCCCATGGTGATGAAAGGCGGAGCCAATCTTTGCCGAGATTCCACCCTACAGGTCTGGTGGTATAGAATCTCAGCTCACACCCTTTACAGCTGTGCGGTCTCACTTCTAAGGCGTTTACCTGCCTGCCGTATTACACGGTGAACTACAAACCCCAGGGTGCACTGCGTCAAGTACGTCGCGGAGGGAGGGGGGCGAGCCGGACAGAGGAGAGCTGCGGAGGGAGGGGCGGGGAGCCGGACAGAGGAGAGCTGCGGAGGGAGGGGGGGAGCCGGACAGAGGAGAGCTGCGGGCGGAGGGAGGCGGGGGACCCGGACAGAGGAGAGCTGCGGAGGGAGGGGGGGGGAGCCGGACAGAGGAGAGCTGCGGAGGGAGGGGGGGGGGGGGAGCCAGACAGAGGAGAGCTGCGGGGGAGGGGGAGGAGCGGGACAGAGGAGAGCTGCGGAGGGAGGGGGGACGAGCAGAGCAGCTCTGGAAACCATCACCGTCTTTCTCCGAGGCAACTTTACCTTCTGGAGCTAGACCCATATTCAGTGTGTTGACGTCAAGTTGAAGGAGCATTTTCAGGACGCATTGGTATTTATATCTGGAGCTGAAGCAGCTGGTAGAACCTCACCCCTTCCATACTGAGGTACTAAAATGGCTTAGTGGGATAAAACTGTCCTAGAAATGTGTCAGTATCATAATTTTACAATACACTAGATATAACTTTGTTGAAAGAAGTCGATTTCTCAAGTACATTTACTAAAGGAATGATATTCATTCTTAACTGAAAGCTACCATTCTGGGAACAGGATGTGGGTTACGGCCAGACCTGCCGACATTGGAACGAAGGACCCAGGTTCAAGTGGCAAGGTCGGCTCACCATCCTGTGATTCCGGGCAAATCACTTAAATCTCCCCGTGCCTAAAAGAATGAACATGACCTAGTGTGTGTGTGTGTGTGTGTGTATGTATGTATGCATGTATGTATGTATGTATGCAACTATGTATGTATGTATGTATGTGTATATATATATATATATATTTTTTTTTTTTCCACCAACAACTCCAGTCATACGAGAAATAAACTCACTGGATACCGTGGCCTCAATTCTTCAAACGGTATTTATTTCAACAACGGGTAAACCCGACGCGTTTCGCAGTTAACCTCACTGCTTTCTCACGGGTGATTCAATAAAGTGCTATTCACATTTTTAAAGGTACAGGGTTCAATTGACGTCAGTTTCATAAACATAGTACACATACTCTAGTTTAACTTCCATGCATTTTTTCAAGTCAATAGCGTTTTTCAAAAGAACTTGATTTGCATTTTATAATACATATAACATAATTGTGAATGACATAAATCAAAATGTTTTTGAAAGCCAAAGATATATTTTCTTGAAACAGTCCTGCCCCAGTGGGCTAACTATTGTTTTTAGTCAATTTTACCTACAAGTGTAGGTTCTTAAATGATAACTAAATAAACAATATCACCATGGCTGTTTATCCAACAAAGTCCATAGAGTTATGCAATCTTCACAATACCGCCCCAATGGGCATTCATATGTCTGCTTTGACGATATTGCTCCAGTGAGCTCATTTTCTTAAGTTCTTTATAATCATCTTTATATGTTCCTTATTTTTCTGCAATAGAATAAACAATAAAATCTATATTAGAATTGAACCCATAGTGTCAAAAAATAAACAAAATGAAAACTTTAAAAAACTTTAAAAAGATACTCAGTAAGAAAGGGTGTGGCTTTGAAATGCCCATGTGATTTATTTTACATAGGGAGCACCACTAAAAAGGCGAAACTACGTATTCTAGAACATTTGCGGGCAATTGCTAAACATGACAAACAATATCCTGTCGCCCGGCATTTTTATGAGAAACACAATTTGAATCAAAATCTCCTTAAATTCTGTGTGTTGGATGCAATACCCTTGAGAGAGAGAGGAGGGAACCGCACACTTGAATTAAGGAAACTTGAGTCAAAGATGATTATAAAATACAACACAGTGATCCCGTTTGGTTTAAATTTTGATGATGAGATATCAATACATCTAAGATAAAGTACTAATCCATATTCACACCCTTTCTTACAGAGTATCTTTTTAAAGTTTTTTTAAGTTTTCATTTTGTTTATTTTTTGGCACTATGGGTTCAATTTTGAATATAGATTTTATTGTTTATTCTATTGCAGAAAAATAAGGAACATATAAAGATGATTATAAAGAACTTAAGAAAATGAGCTCACTGGAGCAATATCGTCAAAGCAGACATATGAATGCCCATTGGGGCGGTATTGTGAAGATTGCATAACTCTATGGACTTTGTTGGATAAACAGCCATGGTGATATTGTTTATTTAGTTATCATTTAAGAACCTACACTTGTAGGTAAAATTGACTAAAAACAATAGTTAGCCCACTGGGGCAGGACTGTTTCAAGAAAATGATACCTTTGGCTTTCAAAAACATTTTGATTTATGTCATTCACAATTATGTTATATGTATTATAAAATGCAAATCAAGTTCTTTTGAAAAACGCTATTGACTTGATAAAATGCATGGAAGTTAAACTAGAGTATGTTTACTATGTTTATGAAACTGACGTCAATTGAACCCTGTACCTTTAAAGACGTGTATAGCACTTTATTGAATCACCCGTGAGAAAGCAGTGAGGTTAACTGCGAAACACGTCGGGTTTACCCGTTGTTGAAATAAATACCGTTTGAAGAATTGAGGACACGGTATCCAGTGAGTTTATTTCTCGTATGACTGGAGTTGTTGGTGGAAAATTTTGGGATTGGCATCCCTGCCGTGTTGCCCGCCGTAGAAGTGGCTTGGTTTTGCCAAAAAATACGTCGTGATATATATATATATATATATATATCCTACTGGCGATAGCCAGTAGGTATATATAGTTAGGACCTAGCTACCATAGGAAATCCGCATCATTCTATTGGGAATAACTTTGGCGCCGGTTGAGGCATTTGCGTGTAGTTTTCCAAAATTTAGGCCAGCTCTGCTCCGCTTCTTCCCTGGAAGTTTCGGAGGGATTCGTCATGCGGGGGCCGAGAAAAAAGGGGGGTCCCAAAACGTGTTTTCCCCATGTTAATTTCCATAGGACGAATAGACAAGGCTACAGCCCGAACCGCTGAATGGAATTACACCAAACTTTGCAAAATTGTAGGGACTGGTACGCAGAAGTGCCTTTTCTATATTTGGTGAAAATTGCTCCAGTGGTTTTTACGAAAATTAACTTTAAAAAAATTTATATATCTGGGTGGAGCCTAACCACACATCTCATCGTGAGATCTGATTGGCTGTCAGCACTTCATCCAAGAAGTGTTGGCAGCCATCTTGGGACCAATATACATGATAGCACCTCATTAAAAAGCATTGTAGTTAATAGAGGGTTTTAGGACTTTAGTTACATTATACATCATTTGTTGATGGTACCATACCCATTTTAGGAATTGTGGTGTGTTCTAAGGTGATTTTACCATGTGAAAAAGCCTTCTGCTGCGATATCATGAATCATGTTTGAAAGAAAACTATTATCTCATGCTTTTCCCACAGTGGTTTGGAAGTGGATCTATAAGCTAAACTGAAAGCATATTTTCTGTAAATTCACATTATCTTTCTCAGTCATGTGAGAATGAAGTCTGACATTCTCAGTAAAACATGTACATCCAACAAGGACAGAGACTGTCAGTTGATTCTATTACAGGACCGGAGGCTTCAGATTATGCTTCTCAATCTTTACTGCATTAAACACAGCAGCCAATGAAAATGTATATTTTCATAAAAAACAGTAAAACAAACTACATTGCCCATGATGTACATAGTATAGGCACGCCCCCATAGTCCATAAGAACTCCTTGCATGCTCCCATCATCCTCTTTCTTTGCTGCTCACAGCAAGAGTTAAGTGCACCTACTTTATGTCCCCTCACTCTGCTTTTGCATGGGGTATACTTTTGTGGATTACTTTAATTGTATGCGTATATATTGATACAACTATTCTATTTTACGGTGTTTACCTTGCTAAACTGTGAGTTATTGGTGTGGTTTAGGGAGCCTGTTTCATCGCTCCGTGGTGCGCAGGAGCTTCTTTTCGGGCCGCCACGGCATTTCGCTGGCTTCAGGTTCATTTCCGGAGCACGCGACTTCTGGCGCGTGATACACACGGTCTCTGACCGGCAGGGAGCCGGTCGCTTTCCTCACAAGGGCCCGGTTACCGGCAGCGCTGCAGCCCGAGTTGTGCTTCCCTGGTACGCCCTCTCACGCATAGTCCGGTTGGCTCACGGCCGACGCGCGCACCCAAACGCGACCAATTTGGGCTAGTTTTTGGGCGGATTTGGTCGCGTTTGGGCAGCGCGCCTCGGCGCGTTCTCCAAGGCAAACTTGAGTGCATTTCAGTGCGTTCTACACACCGGCAGGCTCCCTGATGATCGCCTGACCTCCAGGTTGTAAAATAGAGGCCCCAGAGTGTGCACACGCTCTATGGACTGTTGGGCCAAGGTCTCTGACCTACTGAGTACAGCTTTGCTGAGGGGGTTTGGGTACCGTTTTTCGAAAATTTCTAGTGTGCTCTGGGCTGACCGCCCCCCATTACCCCCTCAAATTGTGAACAATAGGGAGCTATCCCTTTGTGGCATTATTTAGACTCCTTATCATCATGGAAGAATGGGCCCAGGACCCTGAGGAGTACTATGGAGGGGAGGAGGAAATTGGTGATGGACAGCAGGAGGCTGTTTTAGAGGACAACATCGTTGAAGCCTTAGATGCTTCGGTCCAGGCTTCCGTGAATAAAGCCATGGAGACTAAAGTCCCTCAAACTGTGCAGCAGGCACTAGCTGTAGCCCTCCGCCCTATTAGGAAGCAACTAGAGGGCTTTGCTAAGTGTCATGGGTATGACAAAAAGAAGAAACAGAAGACGGGGGAATCCTCCTCTACCGCCACAAGCTTGAATACCCAGAAACAATGGCCGCATTCTCAGACACTGGCAGCCTTGCCAGAGACAGGCATGGCAGAACACGCCTACGCAGGCGGAAAGGCGAAAGCTAAGCGCCCGGCTCCGGTGGATACAGATACCACTACCACCAACACGGACACGGACACTGACACGGATACCTCGGAGGAACCGCCTCCTCCTCCTAAAAAGGCCAAGGTTGCCCCCAAGGCTTCGGCGGAACAGGTCAGCACTCCTTTCAACTTTGATCCCTCAGACATTGTGCATCCCCGGTCCTCGGACTGGATACCGCCCCCTGCAGTGTCGGATTATCTCCATGAAAACCTGCGGAAAAGCTTCTCTAGAGAAGTTCGCAATCGTTTAAAATCAGAGTGTCCACGTCCGGAACTGCCGGACAACGTGGCAGAGACTTCGGAGATCGATGCCAGCATGTTCACCGTCCTTAAAAAATTCTCTAAAGATCCCAAACGTGGGTTGGACCGTGCTTGGCGCGGTTGCCAAGATAAAATACTCGACGTTGTGGGTCCCCTAGCAAAAATACTGGAGATTGCTCTGGCGGCCAAGGAAGGTGCGAAACCAGTCGACCGGACATTTTGGCAGGCTGGACACAGCGCGCTATCTGCCTTATTGGCAACGCAAACTGTGCGATCTCCTCAGAGAGACGCAAGTCCTTGCTCCTAAGGATGGACAGTAACCTGGCTGAACTGGCAGAGGCAGCGCCAGGTCCGCTGGCTGGTGGTCACTTGTTCGGTGACCGGTTTGTCAAGGATGTTTCGAAATATGTTGGGACATTCACCGCACTGGACAAAGCCCAGAGCGGTATCAAAAGAGCCCTAACCCAGGGTGTTTTCAACAGGGCCGGGCGAGGCGGGGGCCGCTCGTCAGGCCGGGGCTTTCAGCAAGGCTCCCAGCGCGGCGACTATGGTCGCGGAAGAGGAGAGTGGGACTCCACCCGTGGAGGTACCTTTTACCCGTCCCGCAAGCGCTTCAACAGAGGTCGTTTCCAATCGGGAAACAACAGGGCGAATTTCAAGTCCCAGCAAAATGCAGGTGAGTGTAATAGATATCTCTCTACTTCCAATGGGGGGTCGCACACAACATTGTCTTCCACAGTGGCAGGCCCTGACTCAGGATGCTTGGGTATTGCAGGGTTTCAGTTGGAATTTTATTCTCATCCGACACAAGCGTTTCCTCCACCAACTCTCTATTTTTCCCAACAAGATCGCAGTTTCATAGAGGAAGAAATTGCAGACTTGCTGCAGAAGCGAGCAATCGTTCAATGCCTAGGCGGACCTCGCGGGTTCTGCAGCAACGTCTTTATTGTTCAGAAGAAAGGGGGTGGCAACAGGTTAGTGCTCAACCTCAAGGATTTCAACCAATACCTTACTTACAACCATTTCAAAATGGAAGGTATTCATCTGTTAGCGGATTTGTTACAGGAGGGGGATTGGTTGGTCCGATTGGACCTCAAAGTCGCGTATCTGTCCATACTAATTTTTCCTCCACACCGCAGGTTCCTGCAATTTCTCTGGAACGGCCAGTGTTACGAATATTTTGGTTCTTCCTTTCGGGCTCTCCTCAGCTCCCTGGTGCTTCACCAAGGTGCTGAAGCCGGTGGTGGCTCACCTCAGGGAGAGGGGGGTCAGGCTTATAATTTACCTAGACGACATCTTGATCTTGGCACAGAGCCAGTCCATGCTGAAGCAGCATTTGGTCATGACAACGACGCTGCTTCAAGGCTTAGGTTTTGTTATCAATCAGAAGAAGTCGGTGTTGGTGCCGACACAGGTGATAGACTTCCTGGGGTTCACGATAGACTCCCAGGCGGCACAACCGTGTCTCCCTCAGGCGAAATTGAGAGACTTGAAAAGAGAAATTGTGAAGTTGTTGGACAGTCAGACGGTAACACTCATGGCGATTGCCAGGGTAGTGGGAATATTGGCCTCGTCGATTCAGGCAATATTCCCGGGTCCCCTTCATTACAGGGCACTTTAACGCCTGAAGATCAAGCTTCTTCAGAGAGGACTATCGTACACGGACTCCATTCCACTGTCGGAGGAAGTCCGAACAGAGTTACAGTGGTGGCTCGGTCACGTAGAGGCCTGGAACGGCAGAGCGATCTTCGGATCACAGCCAGAGGTGGTAATCGAGTCAGATGTCAGCAGATGGGGCTGGGGCGCACGCTGCGGAGATATCTCCACAGGCGGCAGATGGTCAATGCAAGAACTCTCGCTACACATAAATTGCTTAGAACTGCTCGCAGGATCGTTTGCGATTCGCACGTTATCCCCGAGGCAGACCTCTTGTTGCATCCTACTGCGATTGGACAATGTGTCTGCAGTGAGGTATATCAACAAGTTGGGCGGCACGAGGTCATCGCTTCTTGTTCAGATGGCCAAGGACTTTTGGCACTATTGTCTCAAGAATCAGATCTCGGTGGTAGCGGAGTATATCCCGGGGCAATCCAATCAGGTAGCGGACTGGAAATCCAGGCATCTCAGGGATTACAGTGACTGGAAGCTGCTTCCCCAGGTGTTTCAATGGTTACAGACAATTTGGGGTCAGTTTCAGACGGACCTATTCGCCTCCAGGCTGACCTATCAGATTCCCAGGTTCTTCAGCTGGAGGCCAGATCCAATGGCGACTGCAACCGATGCCTTTCTCCAGGATTGGTCGCAGGGGATTCAGTATGCCTTTCCCCCGTTCTTGTTAATTCCCAGGGTAATGACGCAAGTGATCAGACAACAGGTGGAAGTGGTCATGGTGAACGTTCCAAGCTTGGTTCCCCTAGTTGTTGCAGTGGAGCTGCGATCTCCCCCCGTTACTGCCCGACTCGGAGTGGCTGTTGCAGGGCCCTCGTCAGGAGCAGCACCCGTTGCTGTTGGAGGGCAGGCTAACGCTGATGGCATGGAGGCTTTCAGGGAACAGTGGCAACTGCCAGGAGTTTCGAGCAAAACTTCAGAATTTATCAAGCAGGCATGGGCACCATCTACCAGGAAACGTTATTCCGCGGCCTGGAAGAACTGGGTGGATTGGTGCGTGGGAAGACAGGTGGATCCCGTGGGGGCAGAGTTACCCCATGTGTTGAACTTCCTGTCAGAGAAAAGCAGCTGACGGTCTGGCTTACCGATCAGTAAATAATTTCCGTTCAGCCATTTCTGCGGGGCATGCCCAGATAGACGGGAAAACGGTAGGCATGCATCCAGTGGTTTGCAAGTTACTGAAGGGGATTAGGGTTGCTAATCCCCCTAAACCCAAATATACGGCTTTGTGGGATGTCTCTTTAGTCATCTCTTTGTTTAACAAATGGCCTCCTAATGCACTCTTGTCTAGGAAGCAATTGTCGGCTAAACTTGCCATGTTACTTTGTCTATCATCTTGCAGGCGGTCTTCGGATGTGAGAGCACTCGACGTTACAGGTAGAGTGTTTACCCCAGAAGGGGTTTCTTTCATTATTACAGGTCGTACTAAGACATTGTCGCGTCACATTGATTATAATGCATTTCCTGAAAATGAGAAATTATGTGTGGTCCAATGTTTAAAAGCATATGAGGAATGTACGAAGGCTTTGAGGGCTCAAGGTTGTTCGCAATTATTGATTGCTTTGCAAAAACCTTTTAGACCAGTGGTGGCTGCCACAATTGCCAGATGGCTTCGCTTCATCATGCAAGAAGCGGGTATTGATACACAGATCTTTGGTGCTCATTCAGTGAGAGGCGCTATGGCGTCAAAGTCTTATAGTTTGGGATCTACTATCCAAGACATTATGCGTTGTGCAGATTGGTCTTCTGAATCAACGTTTAAGACGTTTTATTATAAGCCGGTGGGTGATACTACTTCTGTGGTTTTTAAAGAGCGTTAAACTAGCATAATCTGAAGCCTCCGGTCCTGTAATAGAATCAAAAATTTGCTAGCATTCGCGCCAAGAATTTTCAATTCTATTAAGGACACGGAGACGAGGATTATCCCACCCGGCTTAATGTACAGTAATAAGCTTGCCCACCCAATTATACAGTGATTACGGTGGTGTCATTTCCTTTATTTCAGGATTGGATAAGAAGTCAGAATGAACTACGACGGACGCCAGGAGTTCATGCCTGAGGCCTTGTTTCTTCCATGTTGGAGGAGTTATACATTTATTCAAGTTATTGTTGGACTTGGTTCACTTCAAAGAAAGAGGATGATGGGAGCACGCAAGGGGTTCTTATGGACTATGGGGGCGTGCCTATACTATGTGCATCATGGGCAATGTAGTTTGTTTTACTGTTTTTTATGAAAATATACATTTTCATTGGCTGCTGTGTTTAATGCAGTAAAGATTGAGAAGCATAATCCTTGCCTCCGTGTCCTTAATAGAATTGAAAATTCTTGGTGTGAATGTTAGCAAATTTTTGATTCCTTTGTGTTCTACTGCAGCCTCCTAGATTGTTCTAAAGAACAACTAGAGCGCTAACAGTCCTACTTATTACAAAGGTATGGCACACCTGAAGCCATCTTGATTGGAATAAAGTGGTAACTCTTAAAACATTTAATTTAAAAAGGAACAAAATGAGGGGGTATATTTTGCCATAGAAAGTATGATTAGTGCTGTATAAAGAAAAATTAGGGCACATTTTGAGTGACTTCTCAAATCCTCTTCTATTTCATTAAAAAATTCTGACATGCAGTCTCCCAAGATGGCCACCAGAGATAAAAGAGCCCAAATGTAGCCCAAATATCACCCAGATGTAGCCCAAGTATAGCCCAATGACAGAATGTCCCAGAGTGTTCTAAAGAACAACTAGAGCGCTAACAGTCTTACTTATGACAAAAGCATGGCACACCAGAAGCCATCTTGATTGGAATGAAGTGGTAAGTCCGAAAACATTTAATTTAAAAAGGAACAAAATGAGGGGGTTCATTTTGCCATAGAAAGTATGATTAGTGCTTCAGAAAGAAAAATTAGGGCACATTTTGAGTGACTTCTCAAATCCTCTTCTATTTCATTAAAAAAATTCTGACATGCAGACTGAAACATGCAATTTGAATACCAGCAGCAGACTTCCCTGGTGAGCAGTAGCTTTACTACAGTGATCTAATGAGCAACTAGAGTGCTAACATTCAGAATTTATGGCAAATGTGTGACACATCTGAATGCCTTCTTGATGGAACCAAAGTAAACAAGCATTGAAAATGCAATAGATCTCGCCCTCGTTTAAGTTAAAGCCATTCTGTTTGTAATGAGGTGGCTTTTAAGCTTTGCTTTTATTAGTGTTTTTAAAACTTTCATGTAAATAACATGCATATGTATGCATATATGTATATGTATGCATGCATTTATATTTGTATTTATATAGATATGCAGATTATATATGTTTATATATGTATGTATATATATATATATACACACATACATATATATAAATGCATATGCATATATATGCATATATATATATGTGTATATGTGTGCGTGTAGAGAGAGGTAGAGGTAGAGAGGTAGAGAGGTAGAGGTAGAGAGGTAGAGACTAGTAGAGAGAGAAGTAGAGAGAGGTAGAGAGGTAGAGAGTAGAGAGTGAGTAATAGAGAGTAGAGAGTGAGTAGTAGAGAGTAGTAGAGAGCAGTAGAGAGAGTAGCAGAGAGTGAGTAGTAGTAGAGTGAATAGTAGAGTGAGTAGTACAGTGAGTAGTAGAGAGTAGTAGAGAGTGAGTAGTAGAGTGAGTAGTAGAGAGTAGTAGAGAGTAAGTAGTAGAGTGAGTAGTAGAGAGCAGTAGAGAATGAGTAGTAGAGAGTAGTAACGAGTGAGTAGTAGAGAGTGAGTAGTAGAGAGTAGTAGAGAGTGAGTAGCAGAGAGAGAGAATAGTAGAGTAGTAGAGAGTGAGTAGTAGAGTGAGTAGTAGAGAGTAGTAGAGAGAGAGTAGTAGAGAGTGAGTAGTAGAGAGTGAGTAGTAGAGAGTGAGTAGTAGAGAGTGAGTAGTAGAGAGTAGTAGAGAGAGAGTAGTAGAGAGAGAGTAGTAGAGAATGAGAAGTAGAGTGAGTAGTAGAGAGTGAGTAGTAGAGAGTAGAGAGTAGTAGAGAGTAGTAGGGAGTGAGTAGTAGAGAGAGAGTAGTAGAGAGTAGTAGAGTAGTAGAGAATGAGTAGTAGAGAGTGAGTAGTAGAGAATAGTGGAGTAGTAGAGAGTAAGTAGTAGAGAGTAGTGGAGAATATTCCAAAGTTTGGCACAACACCACTTGCACAATAAGTCTAATCAAATCATATCACTTAGAGGCCTTATTAAAGCGCTGAATCTTGGTGTATATTCAAATGCTTTTATTTTCCTTAAGTTTATGTACCACAGCCAGCCGACGTGTTTCGTTCTGTCCAACAGAACTTCTTCAGGGCGTTCTTATTTCCTTCAAGTTATGTCGGTATCCTGTTGTCATATAACTAGATATTTCTTCCAAATGTTAGACGAGACGTAAGTACATTCTTATTCAAAGTGACTAGGTATCAATTTTACCCACACAATTTGGGCAGACTTGAGTAATTTATAGCATCCTCAAAGTCAGTCTTTCAAAAATTCCAAAGTATAGGACATGATAATCCAAATCCAAATGTTTCTCAAGAAAAGTCATTTTCAATCGTTCCGAATATCGGCGTTTGGGCAGATATGACCCAGGGACCCCCAGTATGCAAGGGGAATTAGTCCCCCCACTGCAAACGCGCCAGTGGCCAGCATTGCAGAGAGGTGTAAAAAGGGGCATAGCCTCATTACACCTCTGTGCAATGCAGCCCCCTGGCGCATACTGGAGGTTCCAGGTGGGCTAGTTGGCCCCCAGGGACCCCCAGTATGCAAGGGGAATTAGTTCCCCCTCTTCAAACATGCACGGGGCTGCGTTGCAGAGAGATGTACAAAAGGATGTGGCCTCATTACACCTCTTTGCAATGCAGCCCCCTGGCGCATACTGGAGGCTCCTGGTGGGCTAGTTGGCCCCCAGGGACCCCCAGTATGCAAGGGGAATTAGTTCCCCCTCTGCAAACGCGCCAGGGGGCTGCGTTGCAGAGAGCTGTAACAAGGGGCATAGCCTCATTACACCTCTGCAATACAGCCCCCTGGCACATACTGGAGGTTCCAGGTGGGCTAGTTGGCCCCCAGGGGCCCTCAGTATGCAAGGGGAATTAGTTCCCCCTCTTCAAACATGCACGGGGGCTGCCTTGCAGAGAGGTGTAAAAAGGGGCGTGGCTTCATTGCACCTCTCTGCAATGCAATCCCCTGGCGCATACTGGAGATTCCTGGTGGGCTTTCAGGTCTGATATAGTTAGGAATTAGCATTAAAAAAAACTTTGAAATTCACTGAAAAAAACATAGGTTTCAGGCCTTATATAGTTAGGAATTAGCATTTAAAAAACCTTGCAAATTCACTGAAAAAACCATAGGTTTCAGGCTTTATATAGTTAGGAATTAGCATTTAAAAAACCTTTGAAATTCACTGAAAAAACCATAGGTTTCAGGCCTTATATAGTTAGGAATTAGCATTTAAAAAAACCTTTAAAATTCACTCAAAAAACTATAGGTTTTAGGGGTTTTATAGTTAGCTGGACATTTCACTCATACAAAACCATTGAAATTGCTCCTATATAGTTAGTTGTACTAACTATATTTCGCGCACCCGCAATCCACTGCTGATGATGTCACATATTACATCATTCATGACATGGTCAGTGACATCACTGATGACATCTCAAATGACATCACTGATGAGGAATCATTAAGCCAAGTTTCAGTGGGTAGTAGGAGGTCCAGATTATTAGTGAGAATGAGGACAGCAATGTCTGCAGCATACTTCACTGCAGATCGGCAATTGAGTAATGCACATTTTAGGTTAGTTTTGGTAACAGTTGCGGGTGGATGAGATATGGGGATTAGTTTAAGGTTAGATTTAGTGATGGACCTTGAGATGGGATAGAGATTCCTTTGAGTGATGAATGTCTGGATTTTTCCCAGGTGATGGGAGTGGTTGATTGGTGCCTGGTTAAAGGAGGCGAGAAGGAAGAGGATGGATGTTGTTGTTAGATAAGTTCCTGACCAATCTATTGGGTCTGGAGGAGAGGTTATGATTCGGTTTGCAATTCTATTCAGGTAGTGGGCTTCTGGGATGGACAGGGCTGATGGTAGTAGGGCGTTTGAGGATGGGAGAGTTTTGGGTCCCGTAATTCATATTTTGAATCTTAACTTTGTGTTTCAAATTGGAGGTAACATGCATACGGTTCTGGATGTCTGTCCTCATCAGATGTTATATATTTGTTACTACGTGGAGTGTTGACCGGACATTGGAGGTGCTGAGGAACTGACTTGGAGGTGATGTGGGAAGGGTTTAGTCATGTATTAGGGAAGTTAGCGGTATGGGTGCCCTTGAAATGTGGGGAAGGGTTGTTGCTATGCTGTTTGGTTTGGGGGTTAGGTGTACGGAGGAGGTGAGTATTGAATTAAGTGTGGTGAGTCAGATTTGCGGCGTCCTCCAGGGCTCATCCCTCAGCCCAACGTCTACATGGCCCCCCTTGCACAAGTGGCCCGCCAGCACGACCTCCACATCATCTCCTATGCCGACGACACGCAGCTCATCCTCTCCCTCACCATGGACCCACACACCGCCAAAACCATCCTCCACGAGGGAATAGAGGCCGTCGCCGAATGGATGAGAAGCAGCCGACTCAAGCTGAACTCGGACAAGACGGAGGTCCTCATCCTCGGACCGACCCCCTCAGCCTGGGACAATTCCTGGTGGCCAACCACGCTGGGAACAGCACCGACACCCACTGACCACGCACACAACCTAGTATTCATCCTCGACTCCTCCCGCTCCATGTCGAAGCAGGTCAACGCTGTCTCTTCCTCCTGCTACAACACCCTCCGCATGCTGCGCAGGATCTACAAGTGGATCCCTACCGAAAAGAGAAGAACGGTGACTCAGGCCCTCGTCAGCAGCAGACTGGACTACGGCAACGCACCCTATGCAGGAATCCCGGCCAAACACCTGCGACGACTGCAACACATCCAAAAACCTCCACCCGACTCATCCTCAATGTCCCTCGCCGCAGCCACATCACCCCCCACCTGAGAGACCTACACTGGCTCCCCGTCGACAAGAGGATCACCTTCAAGCTCCTCACCCACGCACACAAAGCACTCCATATCGCCGGACCAGCCTACCTTAACAGCAGACTCAGCTTCCACACCCCCACCCGCCAGCTCTGCTCCGCAAGTCTCGCCGCCGTACCCCGCATCCAACGAACGACCTCCAGCGGCAGAACCATCTCCTTCATCGCCGCCAAGACCTGGAACACCCTCCCTACCCACCTACGGCAGACCCAAGACCTGCTCATCTTCAGAAGACTCCTCAAGACCTGGCTCTTCGAGCAGTAGCGGCACCCCCTCCCCTCAGCGCCTTCTGACCCTCACAGGTATGTAGTGCGCTTTTCAAGTACTTTGATTGATTGATTGACTGATTGATTTGGGTCCTGTGTGGGGAGAGAATTTTCGTAGAGGGTTCTTGTGTTGTCTGGGGAAGTATGGGATTTCATGGGATTTCTTATTGGGGGCCAAGGAGATCGACTGTGCAGTATCATATAATTGAGTGTGTGGAGAGATGTTACTGTCACTACAGTGATCGGCGTGCGTTGATCTTAGATTGGCTTATGGGCTCGGCAGGGTGTGAGAAGTTGGCCTGGTATATGATGTTCACTATTCTAGTGAGCACCTTGCACCAGTCAAAACAACCCTTATGGTGATGGTTGTAAAGTCAACCTTATAGACCAGTTATCCTAGTGGTAGCATGGACAAAGCAGTCTTAGGTTAAACTCAAGAGGGCATGTGAAGCCAGCTGTTTTACCATATGCAATCCCTTTAATACCAAATGAAAGGACACCACACAGGTTATATATATAAAATATATATGTATTTATTACTAAATGAATCCTCTGAACTCTTTATGAGGTCAGAGGCACAAGCACATAACAAGATACTTAATTATCATACAATAAGTTGCACAAAATACAGTAGAGCCCTAGGGCCACGTAAAACCATATACTAAAATAGTGGTATAAGAACCACGTCCCGAACAAAGGATAGGCCTAGGGCCTAGGGAATCGCTGGGGCTATGCTGTACTAACGAGAGTTAGGGAGCTGGAGGCCCACGGGATGCGTGTGCAGTGTCTTTACACAAGTTCGAGTTACCATAGAGTTAGAATGGGAACAAAAGAAATGGAAACTAGTTCTTTTAGGGCACTGCCGGATGGACTAGGAGAAAGCTACTCAAAACTTAGACACTAGGATAGTCAATACCCACAGGAGCACCAAAGTACTCGCGTTACCTCACCCACAGGAAGCGGGTGCACAGGTGTCAAAGTGTATCGGGTTTCGTCGCTGATTCCTATGGAGCCTTGGAGAAAGATGCTGCAGGCGACCAGGAGAGAAGTGTCCGGTTGGATCCAAGGGCGGATCGAGGATGAAGAGTACATGAAAGCAGAGGGGACAGAGTCTGGGTCACAAGCCAGTGACCAGGAAGGAACCAGGAAGGGATCAGGCGATGTCGCGAAGCAATCAGGTAATGTTGTGAAGCTTGTCTCTGCAGCCACGTGGACCAGGAGGTGTCGACGACAACCAGGAGCTGGATACGGACTGTCCCACAAAGGTTCTTGCTGTTGGCGGTGTCGGCTTCCGGATTGGAGTCAACAAGCCTTGGCAAAGGCAACCCACGCAGGAATCGAAGATGGCTTCTGGATCAGACCAGCAAGGTCTGATGGGCTTCTCCTTTTCAGGGAAGCAGGGGCCAGTCTGGAGCAGCCAGACCAGCATTGTAAATTCAAAGGTTCATCGTCACAGAGGCCACTAGACAACGGGCAAGTGACCGGACAGACGCGGCGAGCATGAAAATGCAGAAGGGCCCCACGCAGAACTCGTGGAGTGTGGAGGGCTGATCTTCGGTGCAGTTGGTGCTCGGGGCTGGGGCTTCTCAATCCCCAATGCACAACTTCGAGGGTGCCTCAGAAGTTGCACGGAAAGCAATTCGCTGGCTTTCCAAGATGGCCGGTCCCACGTCTCTCGTCGCCTCCACTGGTCTCAGCTCTGCTGTGACTATGGATCGGGCTGTTGGAAGTCTGGAAGTCTGGGTCTTGTCAGGCTCTGTGCTCGGGCTCCGGCGGGAGCGTCGACAAAGCCAACCGTTGATCGCTTGATGGTGCCTGCTTGCACTGGGTGGTCACTCTTTGACCACAAGGGAGATTCTTCAATCTTCTATCTTCAGGTAGAACGTTGAAGGTCCAGAGTTTTGTTTCAAGTTTCAGTTAGGATAAATCAAAAGTCTTGGGACTCAGCTCCTACCTATATACCAAATTTAGGGGCTGGATTACCTGCTAGGGCCCTCCTATGGTGGGACCCCTTTCCCTTTGTCCAGTTTCACGCCAGAGCTGGGGCTGGAGTGCCCCAGCACCGGTTTGAACCGGACTATGCATGGGACACCTTGTGTGCCCCAGGCAGTGTCTCATTTCATTCAGCCCTCCCTGCCCCAATACACTATGGCCTGTCTGGGGTGGTGCTAGCACCTCTCAAGACAGGAAACCTATTGTCCAAGCCTTCCTCGCTGGAAGGACTCCCAGCAGCTGGAGGTCAGACTTGTGTCTGTGGCAGCAGCATCCATTTTGTGATGCTGAGGCTCTGGTTAACTTTAACTGGGATTAGTAGGAACAACATGTCTTCTCCCTCTAGAAGGGTGGAATGATACCCCCGTCACCAGAACTGGCGAGGGGGTAGTATTCCAAAGTGTATGACACCTTACACAACATGTTTTGATAAAGCCAAGCCAAAGTTAGCATTCAACCGCGAGGAGTACAATGCACTTAAGAGTATATGGTATGGCAATATCATAGAACAGCTATAAGGACATGGTTCCGAAAGCTGCAGACAGGCTCAGCTCATGCTAGAGCACCATCTCACATAAAACCAAGCACTCTGCCTTCAGGATTGTTAAGGCCTGCCATAGGAGTGACTTATAGGTGCATATGATCTGTTTGGTACTTTCCTGAGGCTCAGCCGGGAAAGTTAGGACTGTAACTAACTAACCCGCAGTGCTACCGCGAACCCTTGCAGCCGAATAGGTGCTGTTCTGGGATTCACGCGGGCCTAGACACTATCTTGGGAGGATTTTGGGGTGGCGGTATAGTTGTTCTGAGACTCCCACCCTCTAAGCTACTTAAACCACGCTGAGACTCTGCGCGCCTGTTAAATCACTTTGGTAGTTTCCTGAGGCTCAGCCGGGAAAGTTAGGACTGTAACTAATTTTATAATTGTCTGTTTTTAAAATCACTTTGTATTTTTGGCGCCCTTACACGAACTTTGCGCGGTGCTTGTTTTCACCCGCAGTGCTACCGCTAACCCTTGCAGCCGAATAGGTGCTGTTCTGGGATTCACGCGGGCCTAGACGCCATCTTGGGAGGATTTTGGGGTGGCGGTATAGTTGTTCTGAGACTCCCGCCCTCCTCTCACCTCTACATATGGCCATCACTAAACGTCCGCGACGGCGGCGCGCCAAAGACAAGCCCGTCTGCGCCCGTCTGCGCCCGTCATCGCCAGGACATCGCCTCTCGCCAGTACCCCTGGCCGAGGTTTGCGGGAGCCCCTGCTCTATGAAAGAGAGGTACTCTTAGCTCTGAAGCCAGCTGGCGGGATTTGTGGGGAATTGCCTTCCCAAATAGGTGAGTCAGGTCTGAACTGTGATACTTGTGATTTCACCACTCCTGCACCTTGTCGAGTGGGACGAGAAATGAAATTAGATAAACAATCGCAGCTTAAGGTTCTCCAACTTAACGTAAGGTCACTTGCTAAACACCATATGGAGATGCAAACGCTCATTGTGGAGGAATCCCCTGACGTTCTCTTCATCTGTGAGACATGGCTGCGAGATGACATGACAGGGATACTTAGCCTCACTCTCCCTGCTGGCTACCTAATCAATACCCTAAATAGGGACTCAAGGGGCGGTGGTATAGCGATAATTTATAAAGAGCAATACCCCTGCTCCTTTATTAAGGAAAACATATGGGGCTGTGAGGGTGCTCGTTTTAGAATAGAAATAAGCTCGCAGTTCGAGACTGTTAGTTCTTTGGTGGTGGGGTCTGCCAACTTTACGATTCTGGGGGATCTGAATCTTCATTTTGATCAGGCCCAGGATACCACCATCTGTAACCTGTTGGCGGATCTACTGGCCCTACAGTTAGATCAATTAATACTAGATGCTACCCATATGGCCGGGCATATACTGGATCCGTTTTTTTCCAATATTCCGGGCATGAGCACAGCTACACCCAAGCCTATGGGATGGACTGACCATTACCTGATAGAAGCCAGGCTAGTGATAACTGAGCGATTTAGGGCTGATTGGCTGAACACGGTCCTTAAGAGGCCCTGGCACAAACTTAAACTAGAGGACTTCCATTCCTTTCTAGGGGTTTTTTCCTTGGCAGACATGGTGGATCCTGAGGTGGCGTACACTGCCTTCTGTGACTGGATTGTAGGGGGTCTTGACACCTTCATCCCGGCTAAATGGACCAAGAAGCGCATGTCCAACTCAAGTCCATGGTACACCGAGTCTCTGAGAGCCCTGAGAAAGGAATGCAAAAGAGCAGAGCGGGCATGGAGAAGGGAGTACAAAGGTGGTGATAAAGTAAACTACTTGGCTAAAAAAAAAGGGTTATCATAAAGCTATCTGCTCTGCACGTGCCATGTTCTATGCTGAAGAAATTGAAGCTAGCGCTAACCCCACTAAATGCATTTTCAAAATTGTTCAGGAGCTCAAGAGCAATAGAGCCACTGCATTCAGTATTACATCTATGCAGCAGTGTAAGTGCATAAAATCTACCAAATCATTTTCGCAGCGTTCCCCAGGTTTAGCTGTCCCTGCAAGTGCTAAGGTGAGCGGTCCCATCTTAGCAGCTATACCGGAGATTTCCAGTGAAGAGCTTGCCAGATTATGTGGCAAAGTTAAATCTGGGTCGCCCTCGGATCCTATGAGGCCGGCACAATTCATCGAGTCTCTGGCGCTCTTTCAGCAGCCGCTAGGGCTTATACTCAACCTGTCTTTTTCTACGGGCAGAGTTCCTATGGCCTGGAAACAGGCTTGGGTTTCTCCCATCTTTAAGAAACCCACGCTGGATCTTTCTAAATTGGAGAACTTTAGACCAATCTCCCTTCTCCCGTGGGTAGCTAAGATTGCAGAGGCCCATGTAAATAATGTTCTATCTCAATACATGAGCCACAATGACATTCTGGATCCGTCCCAAAATGGCTTTAGGCCGGGCCACAGTACCGAGTCTGCCCTACTAGCCATGACTGAACATCTGCCGACGATCCTTGATGCCGGTCAGAGTGCAGCACTGATTTTGTTGGACCTCAGTGCTGCCTTCGACACGGTGTCTCATGACATTCTCCTGTATTGTCTGGAGCCAGTAGGGATCAGGGGAACCGCCCTAGAGTGGTGCAGATCATTTCTGAAGGAAAGATCCTTCAGGGTATCGGCGCCGCCGTTCCTCTCTCAATCCCATTCCATCGGTCAGGGGGTCCCTCAGGGCTCGGCATTAAGCCTGTCTCTGTTCAATCTATATGTTCAGCCACTTGTGGCTGTTGCAAAGGAGTGGGACCTAGCGATGGTATCATATGCTGATGATACCCAGCTTGTCATCACCTTAGCTGAAGGGCCATCTACATCGGCCACTAGGTTCAGAGACGGGATGGCAGCAGTAGCCCAATGGATGGCAGACAACTGTCTACAGCTTAATGCAAGCAAAACGGAGGTCCTACTGGTAGGGAAGAACATCTCCCTTTGGAACGAGCACTGGTGGCCGGCCTCGCTGGGGATTTTGCCAACGCCAAAGACTCTAGTTAAGAACTTAGGAGTCTGGATGGACTTCGCGCTTGGCTTTCAGACCCACACTAAGAGAGTGGCAGCCACTTGTGTCGGCTTGTTAAGAGGTCTTAATCCTCTCCTGAAGTTCTTCGATCCAGCAGTCCGGCAGCTCATTGTCCAATCCACTATACTATCGCGCCTGGACTATACCAGTGTGCTACTTTTAGGGGCAAACAAAGCTGAGATACAGCGACTCCAACAAGTCCAAAACTCGGTACCAAGAACTCTGGTTGGCCTTCCTTGTCGGTGCTCGGCTAGAGCCACGATCAGAAGGCTGCACTGGCTTCCGATCAATGCCTGTTTCCAGTTCAAAGCTTTTTGTCTGGCGTTTAAGATTCTAAAATCCGGGAGTCCGGAACTTTTGCGCCCACTTCTGATCCTGTATGTTCCCCAGCGAAGTTTGCGCTCACTGGGACAACACTTGGTAATCGTACCACGGACCAAACTCTGCAGAATCGGTGGTCGTTCTTTTCGGGTCATGGCAGCCAAGCTGTGGAATTCCTTGCTAGTCCATATTCGCGGATTGGAGAATCTGCTTGCCTTTCGGAAATCCGTTAAAACCTTCCTCTTTCCATTACCATAGTGTCTTCGACCATGGTAGGCTAGCTTTCAGTTGTTTCTGTACCATTCCGATTTAGCAGCGCCGGGACGCCTCTCTGCTGGGGCAGCTGTTGCGCTTTAGAACACACTTAACATAACATAACATGTGTCTATATGTAATGGTAGGTATAGGAATACTATACCTAAGCAAGGGGTGATTACACGACCTTGCCCTAGCTGAGTGATCAGCCAGTTGTGTCAGTTTGGATGGCCAGCCAGGGGTGGCAAAAGATATGCTGCAGCCCCTGGTAGGCCTTGGGTGCACCTATGCCATGGGTACCTATGGTACACTGTACAGGGGCTCACAAGAGTGACCCAATTCTCAATTGGTGATGTACCTAAAGTACATGGTGTGAAATTTAGAGAGACAACAGCAGGGCTGTGGGTCTGATTAGCAGGCCCACAGCCACATTAAGTCGAAAACCAGTGTAGCAAAAAGCAAAAAGTGGGGTGACCATAGGAAAGCAGACCCTACTCTCCTACACAGGGGAGTTGGTAAAGTGATGATGGTTTGTGGAGTGGTACTATTCCATCGGTGAGGAGGGTGTGTTTAGTACTGCGGTGGTTGGCGAATTGGGTTAGGGTCATCGTTCTTGGGGGTAAAGGAGGGAGTCAGGATTGTTGTGAGGGTGCTGGGGGTGGCCCTGAGAGAGGTGTGAAGAGGTGAGCAAAGGAGTGTGAAGGAAAAGAGGATCCCTCAGAGGGGTGGTAGGTGGAGGCAAGAACAGGGGTGGTGGTTACTTCATTGTGAATCATAACTTTAATGGTGGGGAAGAGATCCTCAAAGAGCTCCAGTTTGCGGTTGGAGGATTATATGAGTACAGTGCCGTTATTATAAATGGTAATGGTGGCACCAGTCTTATACACCAACGAGGGGGTGATAATACGTTTTAGGTCATGCAGTATCTACTTGGTGGAAGAGACCTTGAGAGCAGATGATACGGCTTTCTTCCATTGAGGGCGATTGTTGGTGAAGAATATTAGGTTGTTGATAATCGCGCCCCTATTGACGCAAAAGTAGAAGTCTAAGAAGAGAGTTTTGGTAAAGTATGGTGGGTAGTCAATTTTGAAAGAGTTGTGTCCAGCAGGAGAAAGTAGGGTGAACGGTGTTTTGAAGTGAGGTGAATCCATGATGACGAAATCGTAAGGCAGGAAATACTGAATAAGGAAGGGAGTAGCTAGTGGGGGAGAAGGGAGAAAGTGATTATAGGGCACGAGTGGAGGGAAAAATCAGTCCAAGATGTCTGCCACTTTGGAGAATAAGAAGTGTAGTATATTTTTCTGATACTATGGCCAAGCTGGGATGAATATTCAATGACTCTCTCAATGTGCGCAGAAAGTGTAGCCTGTGAACTTGTGGACTTTGTAGGAGTAGGGTGGAGTATAAATATTTAGGATCTCATTAGTTGGTCCGAAGAGCAGATGTGAGCAAGGACCCGAAACATAAGCTGATTCTGCTGTAGACTATGAGGTGAGCTCTCAGCTAGAGTGAAGTGGTGTCATTTGTGAAAATGAGTTTAACTGGAACCAACCCAATCCAGGATGGCAGCCAAGTCAAAAGGTGAAAGAGGAGCTTAGGTCCTGGGAGTACTCTTTTACTTTCTATGATCTGGTAGTCCTCTTTCACGTTCTATGTTGTGGTGGAGGAGCCAAGGAGGGGGAAGAGGGACTTCATACACATCTTTGATGGGAATTGGATGGGGGAAAATCCAGGGCTTTCAGGAAATTATGGTACTTTTTTAGTGTCTGAGTAGGATCAGTAGAGGGCCAATGGGGATGGGGAAGAGGAAGTGGGTCCTAAAATGGCGGCCCTGGTTCCCACGATTGATCAGTGAAAAGTGACCACAAGTAGAGAAAAACAGTGTCCCTTCCAATGATGTTCCTTCTGAAGAGCAACGTTGCAAGAACTGCTGAGTACACAGTTGCCTGCTCAGTCAAATCATGACTGACATTGCATGACTCTGTGGCTTGCACGAAACCCAAGGAGGCGACAGTGGGCTCCCTGTCCAGAGAGTTGGGGCAGGCGAGAGAGCGGGCCAGCAGTGAGCTCTTTCGGTCTTAGACAGGTCAGGGTGGAGGACGTTGGGTCGTCTGCGTCGGGAGGCCGGCACCTAAGAAAAAGCTCGGAGGGAGCCCAGAGTTGCCGTGCGAAGGCCTATGCGATTCAATGCCCCAGCACAGCTGCGGAGCAGGTGGCCACAGCAGATCCATGACTCATATTATGGGTCACGTCGGATAGCTCGGGGGGGATGTCGTCCTTGAGTCAAGCCTTCACTTGCTTTCTGTTGCACTTCCTCAGATTCTAGATATTATCTTTCTAACTGCAAGATCTGTACTATGGCCATAGTGATTCTCCAAGTCTCACCAAAGTTAGGTGACCTTCTCTCTAAGGGGATCCTCTTCTAATCACTTTTACACTTACTAGTCGCTTTCTCCTTTGCTTCTCCTTTTATCACGTCAGGCCCCTTCAGCGACCATGGTGTCCAGGCAATAAGGACAGTGCATAATAGTTTTCTGGAGGGCTTACTTTTGATTCTAGCTTCACCTGGAGGCACTAGGAGACTGAAAGACCATTTTCCAGTGTCCGCCACAAAGTGTAATTTGAAGCTCTTCACAGAATCTCAACTTCCTCTCTAATACTAGGTTCAGTGCAAGGGTGCCAGCATGGTGTGGCACTATCTGTGTAATGTTTCATTCTCCCACTGCTCCCCACAATCTCCCCCAACGTGCTACAGGTACTGCATTACTCTTCTCATAGTCCCAGTTCACAGCAGCACTGCTCTTTTATTGCGTCAGTTGCTCTCTTTTTTAGCAAATGCCTCCATACTAAGAGTTCAGCAGTACATGGTGAAAGTCAGGGCTGGATAAGGAGCAAAAGGCTCCAGGTAATCTTGGATAAAAACTAGATCATAGCTATTGGTGGCAGCAAGGAACTTTGAGCACCCTTCTTTCTTGCTCCAGAAACACTGAGAGTGTTTTATTCTAGTACAGATGGTAAAGATTTGGGGTGTTAAGTTGGACTCTAACTTCTTACAGTCACCCACACGTCAGCTATAGCCTTCACCTTTTTCACCACCTCTGGCATCTGAAACAGATTATGCATCACTTTCAGATGATCCGCAACACGTCAGCTTGACTTAATATGTGGGCTGGCAAATTTGACTCTGTTACTCCTTTGCTTATGACTCTTCGTTGACTTCAGACACTGGTTTGAGCAACGGACTATCCTTGGGATTACTGCACATATTATTGTTGACAAACTTTCCGAGAAGGAGGTCTGCTCATGCTCTTTGCTCAGCAAACAAAGGGTTCTGGCAGACACGTGATATTACAGGCAAAGCAAGGCCATCCTGACTCTAGTGCACTGCAAACGCCTCTCCAAAATAGCCTTGTCTTTCAACTTTGATCTTGTTCCAATGACCACAAGTTCAGTAAACTGCACATAACCTAGCTTTTTTTAATATGTTTTTCTTAAAGTCTAAATCAAGTGGTAATGGACTTTCTGTCGGGTGGTGACAAGAACCCACTCTAATCCTCTATGATGGGCGTAAAGATAGACTTTACAATCATTGTGCCTGATCACATTTTAACCTTTACATTTTTAAATTGCTTTAGATTTGTTCATAACACTGATTTGTTTTTAACACTGCATCTCTTAATGAACTAGAAATATTATTAACTTAGATTGAATTGTAGGCTTTAAGGAGGACATGCTGACATTAAGTAGGGAGGATGGGATTCTCTGGGAGTGAAGTGGCTACTAGGAATCTCCACCATTGTTTTTGCACTTTTTTAATCCAAGGGGCATAGCGCTTGCACCCACTTCCGGGTGCTGCCATTTTAGGTTCAGTGGTTTGCACAGTTAGCGTTCTAGTGTTTTTGGAAGCCAATAGGACACAACAGGTGGGCTATTTAATGGAAGGGGCAGCACGTCTGCGTAACTGGTTCACCAAATACAAGCCATCTCTGGGAACAGGGGCCAGTCATAATGCCTGATCAATTGTTTATTTAGGAAGAGAACTCCTCCAACTACATAAGTTAGGACAAAATATTCGAACAGACCTTGCCATATCCTTAAATACTATAGGAATACTAGTGAAACCTTCATATAAATCATGGGAAACAATCGCTGCTTCTGAGCAAACCACTTCGCACAGGGTTACACCTATTAAGCACTTGATATCTAATACTGTGTTGGTCCTACTTGAACACTTGCTCCTTAGTAAAACACAGATTGGACATTAGGGACTATATAAAGTGTACTAAGCCAGACTTAATGTTAATTAGTGAGTCCTATCTGGCAGAAGAATCCTTTACCGATTAAAGCAATTCATAAAGATTATGTGCTTCTTTATACAAATAAAGTGGGGACAAAAAAAGAGGCGGAGTGGCTGCTTTGTACATGAATGCTTAATATCGCTCATTTGCAGCGCAAAATATTTGAAAATGTGGGTTTATTGTTGTTTAGCTTGTCTACTAGTGTATAGACCACCCCAATGTATGGCAAATTTTTGTCAAATGTTTTTGAAGCCATCTGCTCCCTATCGATTAAATTATCAAAATTAATGGTTATTGAAGACTTTAACTTTTGGCCAGACAACCCTGCTCCCAAATGCAAGCAAACCATAGATGCTATGATTTCCTTGGGTCGCCATCAACACATAAATATGCCCACACATGCTAAGGGTCAATCATTAGACTTAGTGTGGAAACTAGATTTTGAATTAACTGATTTTAATATACAGAGTTGGATTTGGTCAGATCATTATTTGATTGAGTTTACTACCAATAGTTGGAATTACTCAAGTTGGCAGCCTACAGAGTTTATTAACCCGTTCCGTGCTGCCGTCGGCCATTGGCCGACGCGGCCCCGCCCGTTTTGAGGAAGTGCCGCACTTCTGCAAAATCGCAGCCGCCGTTAAGGCGTTAATATTCAGAAATGAAATATGGTTAATATCTAAGAGATGGTGGCTAAGCTTGCTTTAACTACCCTGATATTAGGGCACTCTGTGTTGGAGGCAGAAAGAGAGTTTTCACACTGTCTAAAAGCTGCAACAAACCAGTTTGCACAGTTAAACAAGCATTTACAATGCAATCGGTCTCGCCTTCGCAAAAGTTAGAGCTAGTGGGATTGTAAATGACAAACTTTTTATTTATGTGTTGGTTTTGAAAACAGATAAATAAATGGCATTGTCATTTACAATGCCAATAGCTTAATCTCTCGCAAATGCGAGACCTATTGCATTTGCAATGCAATAGGTCTCGTATTTACGCAAGTTTGAGCTATTGACATTGCAAATAACAAAGCGTTTTATTTATGTTTCAAAAACCAAAACATAAATAAAAGGTCTCTCACACTGCTGTCTCTCACACACTGCTGTCTCTCTCACAATGCTGCCTCTGTTAAACACACTGACACTGCTGGCTCTCTCACACTGCTGTCTATCTCACACTGCTGTCTCTCACACACACCATGCTCTCCCTAGAACACACACACTGCTATCTCTCACACTGCTGTCTCTCTGACACACACTGCTGTGTATACATACATATATATATATATATATATATCCACCATCATTTCGGCAAAGAAGCTGTCATGGCCTCTGACAGCGGCGGGCCGGGACGGGATCGCCACTCCCCCGTATTTCAACCGACAGTCGTTCTCCTTTGTCCCCCACAGAACAATATCCAGGCCACCGATTCAATTCAAAAGTGTCTTTATTCACACACGCACTCAAAGTGCGTGTGTGAATAAAGACACTTTTGAATTGAATCGGTGGCCTGGATATCGTTCTGTGGGGGAGAAAGGAGAACGACTGTCGGTTGAATATATATATATATATATATATATATATATATATATATATATATATATATATTCCATTCGCTTCGCTCGACGCTGCCGCATCACAGTCACTCAGCTTGGACTGGTTTCATAACAAACAAGCTTCCCCCCCCAAAAAAAACCTATCCTGAAGTCGAGATGTACAGGCAATCGGTGTCGTATAAGAGGAAATGGAAAGAAACTTCCGCTTCCTCTTTACGACGTATGACGTCACAACGGAAAAATACGTGGAGAAGGATAAGCGTGGAAATACCATTCCGTTGTAACGCATGTGTGGTAAAGGCATGCGTTAAAATGGAGTTTGTTGTAAGAACATACAACCACGAGCTACGATACCCTATCAATGGGATTCTCTGCGCTATATAAATGGAGGCTAGCAATAACACCAAAAACACTGAGGTGTTCTTAAGATGGCCGCCTGGTAGGAGCTCAGCCGTGGAGCACCCGGGTTTGGGATTACCAAATTGGTATATATCCCCCTCAAACCCAGCCATCCACCATCGCATCGACACACCATTGTGTCACAAACTCCTCCTGGACTACGATTTTATGCTTTGGAGTCGCTTACCTGCACCTGGAAGGCTCGGACTCGATGTCATCGGCCGTAGAACGGTGAAAGATGGCCGCCAAGTATGAGCTCTTCCCTAGAGCTCCCGGTTTTGGGATTACCTATCGGCAGATATCCCAGCAATAGCCATCCAGCATCAACGATCACTCCCTTACTTCAACACACAGCCCAGGGAAACTACGATTTTTCCGCCAATTACCACAAGAAACGATCTCCCAAGATTCATCGACGCTCTCTACACCCGTCCCCTCGCTGGTCTCTACAGATGGGTTCCTCTGACGGACGAACACCCATCGCAACAAAGTGATCACTTCGCGAGCACAATACAACGCAATTACCACATCGCAGTAACGTTTGCATCGCAAGACACAGCAACGCTTCGACGTTTACATCGTAAGGCATAGCAACGTACGCATCAACAACGCAACTTTACGATGTAAACGTTCACAACGCAACTTTAAATCACTCAAATTTGACAAGACAAGCGCTGTGTTACTCAAACGTTCATGCGCAAAGCCATAACAATTATATACTGATGTTACATTTGAGCGCGCAAACGTTAGTAATCACGCAAAGATTCATAATAACGTCATAAGACAAAAAGCGCGATGTAAAATTTGACAAGACAAGCGCGATGTCAATGTAAATGCGCCAAGCCATAACAATTATATACTGATGTTAAATTTGAGCGCGATGTCACTCAAACGTTTATGTTGAAAGTCATACAATAATTTAAAAAACGACCATTGGCACAAAAGACTGAACACGTTCATTGTACACACGTTCAAAAGAAAGAAAAATTGACTGCTTCGAAAAACGGGGAAGTAAGTGATGAAAGTGACTGCACGCTCCAAATAAAGTGATGAAAGTAAGACACGCTCCAAATAAAGAAAAAAAATAAGTCATTCAAAAATTCAAGCAAATAAGCGCGATGTCACGCTACGGCGCTAAAATTGGCTATAAAGTTAAAAAAACCATTCTAAAAGTAAGGGGAAGTAAGCGCCATGTCACGCTCCGGCACTAAAATTGCACGCAACATTCTTCTGTTCACAATTACTGCATTGGAAGCAGTGTTACCATACCTAAATAGCAGTAATGTGGGTGAGTAGATGGATGGAACTATGGATGGACGGGTGAAAGGCTGGATGGATGCATGGATGGGTAGACGGATGAAGAATGGGTGGATGGACGGATGGATGGGTGGGTGGACGTGTCAAAAGGAAGCGTGATGAATAGGGTGGGTGAATGAATGCTGGGTGGATGGATGGGTGTGTCAAAAGGGGGGTGGATGAATGATGGGTGGATGGATGTGTGAAAAGGTGGGTGGATAAATGATGGATGAAAGGGTGGATGGATGAAGAATGGGTGGATGGATGGATGAATGAAAGGATGGGTGGATGGATGGAAGATGGGTGGGTGGATGATAGGGTGGGTGGATGATAGGGTGGATGGATGAAGGATGGGTCGATGGATGAAAGGATGGATGGAAGGGTGGATGGGTGAAAGAATGGTGGCTGGATGATAGGGTGGATGGATCAAGGATGGGTCCATGGAAGGATGAAAGGATGGGTGGAAGGGTGGATGGATGAAGAATGGGTGGATGGATGGATGAAAGGATGGATGGAAGGGTGGAGGGATAGAAGATGGGTGAATGGATGATAGGGTGGATGGATGAAGGATGGGCGGGTCGATGGACAGATGAAAGGATGGATGGAAGGGTAGATGGGTGAAAGAAGGGTGGATGGATCGTGGATGGATCAAGGATGGGTCCATGGATGGATGAAAGGATGGGTGAAAGAAGGGTGGATGGATGGATGAAGAATGGGTGGATGGATGGATGAAAGGGTGGGTGGAAGTCTCAAAACGAAGACTGATGAATAGGGGGGTTGTTGAATGATGGGTGAGGGGATGGATGTAGGTGCCAAAAGGTGGATGAACAGGCGGCCATGGCACGGGCATGGCATTAACTATGATGACGTATGGTGATGTTTTTTGGTAATCCCGTGGTTTAAGGGCCATGTTTTTTTGTTGGTTTTTTTCAGCCAATAATTTAGTAAATCCTTAACCATTCTTTAAAGTTTCTCTTAAACTTTCTCGGACCACTGTGGCAATTTATATATTTTGTGCCCTGTGTTCTTTTGTAATGGGCATTCTATGTGATTCGTGAACTGATGTTTTTGGACCGCTTTGCTGGAGCTCTCACCCAGGCGGTGCTACTCCCAGTGTAATAAAACTGTAAACTATAACGTAGTAGGCCGCCATAAGTGTGGCAGGGTATGCTCAGACGTGAGTGCCTTGCTCGCTTTGCCACTGGATTCAAGCAAGCCGGGCTGAAGACGGCTGGAATGCCAGAAACCGGTCCTCGGAAGCTTGTTTCCGGTCCAGGGAAGGCATGGCTTGGCAGTTCGGGCTGGACTGTTCCCATGAGGCACAGGGTCAGACTGATTTGCATATAGCCATGTCTGAACTGGGGTGGCAGAGTGGGCTAAAGAACGGTGATGGATCAAACCCAGATCTTTTGACTTGGTGTGAGTGTTTGATTGGTTCTGATGCTCTGTCCATCACCACCCCCTTTTGTACCGCTTTTGGCTGCCATAAGTGTGGCAGGATATGCTCAGACGTGAGTCCCTTGCTTGCTTTGCCACTGGATTCAAGCAAGCCGGGCTGAAGACGGCTGGAATGCCAGAAACCGGTCCTCGGAAGCTTGTTTCCGATCCAGGGAAGGCATGGCTTGGCAGTTCGGGCTGGACTGTTCCCATGAGGCACAGGGTCATACTGATTTGCATATAGCCATGTCTGAACTGCGGCGGCAGAGTGGGCTAAAGAACGGTGATGGATCAAACCCAGATCTTTTGACTGGGTGTGAGTGTTTGATTGGTTCTGATGCTCCGTCCACCACCACCCCCTTTTGTACCGCTTTTGGCCGCCATAAGTGTAGCAGGGTATGCTCAGACGTGAGTCCCTTGCTCGCTTTGCCACTGGATTCAAGCAAGCCGGGCTGAAGATGGCTGGAATGCCAGAAACCGGTCCTCGGAAGCTTGTTTCCGGTCCAGGGAAGGCATGGCTTGGCAGTTCAGGCTGGACTGTTCCCATGAGGCACAGGGTCAGACTGATTTGCATATAGCCATGTCTGAACTGGGAGGCAGAGTGGGCTAAAGAACGGTGATGGATCAAACCCAGATCTTTTGACTGGGTGTGAGTGTTTGATTGGTTCTGATGCTCCGTCCATCACCACCCCCTTTTGTACCGATAAAACTGTAAACTGACAGCCATCACAATGCTAATTACTGCCAGTCTGAATTATTTTCTGCAAGCTCTGAAGGATCGTGATGGCGAGTTATTATTATTATTGCGAGTTATTATTTGTCATTCTTTCAAAAATCTCAGGTAATGAACGTGAATTTGGCTGGTGTTCAAGCAAGCTTGTCGTAGAATACAATCGACACAACCACACAAAGGAAGACCTTACATACACACACACAGATATACATGCACATACACAAACAAATATTCTGTCTCTCTCACACACACGCACGCTCCCACACACAAGCACGCAAACACACAGATTCTTCCACACCCATGTACACGGGCAGCACTGCTGTGAAATCACGGGTCTCTCGTTCAGAGTACATAAGCCCTTCTGAGAAGGCCCCCTCCTTCCAGTGTGCCCCACACCGGCTCAGATGCACACAGCCAGGCCCCGTGTTTCCGCCATCTCCTGCCCTCGCAGCTGAGATGACCAACATGTCCCGTCACCAGATACTAAACATGATACAACCCGAAACCCAGCATCTACACTTACACCTCACTGCAGCTTTTCACTGTAGTCAGCCATAGACACCTCCTGCCGCCGTTGCTGAATCTCACCAGATCGGTTTCCCAATAGACCGGGATCCTGGGGAGTGGTCATCAGGACTCGGGCTGCGTCTGTCCTGACAACAGTGAACTGCCAACAGTGAACAAACCTCCGGCCCTCCTCCGTAGCGCCCCACTAACGGAAATCGATTTGGGGTGACTGCCGTCCTACCACGAGCCTTACACGTTCGATAATTTGACCGTCTCACAGATAAACTCGGACTTGCTCTACACTGTGGGCTATATCCGCCAGCCGGACCTCCCATCAGACTTCGCTCTGTGCCTTGGGGCTTACTTGTTTCCGAACAACTCAGTGTTGCTACTACGCGGCCACTACTGCCTTCCTCAAGAGAGCGGATGGGCAGCACTGCGCCTCAGGTGCCTGCCAGCCTGGGCGGAGGGCTTGCGCTTTGCCATCGGGAGAGGACGGAGGTGAAAGAAAAATGCCAGCGAGAAAGGGGCAGGGAGGGAAAAGGTAGAGACGGAATGGCCGAAAGGGAGGGGGAGCAGGGAGGCAGACAGACAAGCAGTTAGTTGCAGCCAACCGGCGGCGGTCTTCGACAGAGATTTTTCTCTTTTGGAGCCGTCTGACTTGGACGGACTGCCCTGCTGGCGTAAAAGGTTTCTTATCTTCTCTATGGGGCGAAACAGACGGCCCCATTAAGAAGATAAGAAACCTTTTACAACAGCAGTAAGTCAAGGAAGCCACTCCGAATGGGACGGCTCTAAAAGAGAAAAGAGTACGCCACTGTGACCTCTTTTCCAATGGCTGGCCACCATTTAGCATGAACGGTGACGCCAGCCAATGGAAAAGAGGGGCGGGGCTTAACCTCGCTAGTGAAACGTACTCTATAATGTTAAATCTCGCCAGCGAGACTACGCATGTGCGCAGCCTACGTTCGCCGAGACCTAAAAACAATGCATAACTAAGCAACAAAAGCCAGCCTCATGGTTTAACAAATGATTGGGGGAAGCTAAACAAATTGCGTCACATTGAGCTTCGGTGGCATAAAACCTATCTGATCGAGTACAAACATAAAATATAAAGCGGGACAAAAAGAATATAACATCATATTACAACTAGCGAAATCAAAATATTATGAACTGATTTTGAAAGCTGTCGATAAACAGAAGGAAACCCTTCTGAATCTAGATGAGCTCATTTCCTCGAAGGAGCTAACCGGTAAGGTGAAAGCTTCTCAAGACCAATGTGACCTGCTCATTATTTTCTTCATAGAAAAAAAACAAGACTATCAGGAACAGTATCTGATCTCCTGGTCCAACTTCATGCCCGACATTCAAGGCGGAATCTAACAACTCCTATTCTCACTTGTATCTCGGACGTCGATGAGCCTAGATTAATTGAACTACTAAATAAAATAAAATCGGGTTTACATTGCGATCCTTGCCCTCCAGCCATTTTGAAAGGCATGCCTAAGCAATATTCTCACCATTACAAACGCTGCTAAATAAGTAACTTCAGCAGGGTTTAGTGCCACAGGCTTTCAAACATGTTGAAGTGATCCCCCTGCTGAAAAAGCAGGGGAATTATCCAATGGTCCTATAAAGTACCGCACAATCTCAATTCTTCCTTTTCCGACCAAACTGATAAAGGCAAATGTTGCTCTGGAGTTGAGCAGCAATGTACAAATAACTGATTCCCTCCCTCCATCCATCCAGCTCAACTCAAGCAGTCTTTATACCATTCCACAGCACAGAATCCATGGTAACAGCTGTTTTAACAGAGGGCATCAGCAGGAATGCATCCCTGTTCGTTTTAGATCTTTATGCTGCCTTTCAATCAATCAATCAATCCATTTGAAGATCGCGCTACTCACCTGTGAGGGTCTCAAGGCGCTGGGTCGGGGAGGTGCAGCTACTGCTCGAACAGCCAGATCTTGAGGAGTCTCCTGAAGGTCAGCAGGTCCTGGATCTGTCACAGGCGGATGGGGAGGGTGCTCCATGTCTTGGCGAAGAGGTGGGAGAATGATCTGCCACCGGCGGTCGTTCGTCGGATGCGGGGGAAGGTGGCGAGGTCAGTGGAGTGAAGCTGGCGGTTCTGGGGTGGAAGGTGAGTCATTCATTGAGATATGCTGGTCCGGTGTTGTGGAGTGCTTTGTGAGCGTGGGTGAGGAGCTTGAATGTGATCCTCTTGTTGATGGGGAGCCAGTGCAGGTCTCTCAGGGGGGGTGTGATGTGGCTGTGGTGGGGGAAGTAGAGGATGAGGCATGCGGAGGCGTTCTGTATGTGTTGTAGTCATTTCTGGAGTTTGGCCGAGGTTCCCAGGTAGAGGGTGTTGCCGTAGTGCAGTCTGCTGCTGACGAGGGCCTGGGTGACCGTCCTTCTGGTTAGGGTGGGGATCCATCTGTAGATCTTGCAGAGCATGAGGAGGGTGTTGAAGCAGGAAGAGGAGACGGCGTTGACTTGCTGGGTCATTGATAGCGATGAGTCCAGGATGAACCCCAGGTTGTGTGCGTAGTTAGTGGGCGACGGTGCGGCTCCCAGTGCGGCCGGCCACCATGAGTCGTCCCAGGCGGAGGGGGTGGAACCGAAGATGAGGACCACCGTCTTGTCCGAGTTCAGTTTCAGGCGGCTGTTCTTCATCCTTTCGGAGACGGCCTTCATTCCTTCGTGGAGGTTGGTTTTGGAGGTGGTGGGGGCCTTGGTGAGGGAGAGGTCAGCTGGGTGTCGTTGGGTATGAGATGATGTTGAGGTTGTGCGATCTGACGATGATGGCGAGCGACAATGACAATGACACTTTATTTGTGTGACTAATAAAAAGCAATAAAAAAGGACGATCAATATAGAAGAATTCTGTTTTAATTGTGGTGTACTTGATTATGCTGGGATCCTAATTCTCTATGACTAATTTCAGCAGTTCTTTGGCTGAGACAAGGCCAGTTGACCACGGGTTGCCAGGTTGTTGGAAAATTTTGTTTATAACACTCTTCATGAATTCTCTGGGGCCAAGGTTGTTAGGTAAAAGTATTTTGCCAAGCTCGCCAATTCTTCCAGGGATTGTGGTTTAAGGTTAAATTTCAGGCAAATTAAAGTATTCCTAGTGCATGCTGGAAGACTAAATAATTTTTTATTAGCAGCACAGTGGATCTTTTCAAGGTCCTGCGCAAAGTTGCCTGGAAACGCCTGTATCGTATAATTAAGGGAAGGTAATAATTATCCCCTCAAGACTCATTGAATGGCCCTAGTTGTTGGGCTTTCTAAAACGGCATGAGGTTTACAGATGGCAAATGTGACCATTTTTCCTTTCTGCTGGAGCTTGTGGCGGTGGACCTGTGAGCGGCCAGTTTCACTGAACCAAATTCCAAGATAGTTGTATGTTTGTGTATTGTGCAGTGTTAATGGGCCCAAACTCCATTACATCAATTTCTTTTTCGGGTGGCGTCCAAAGATTACTATCCTGGATTTCGTTGGATTTGTAACCAGCTTATTTTTAGCGGTATAATGTGAGAGTGCTGTTAAAGCTTTTTGGAGGCCGACTTCGGTGTGGTCCAAAAGCACCAAGTCGTCTGTATATTGCATCAGCTGGATCTTGATTCTCGCAATCCTTGGAGTCGCTAAAGTGGCTCCGTGCAGCGAGCGGTGCCATGTAGATATTGAAGAGTGTTGGACTGAGGGATGATCCTTGGGGTACGCCGCAGAGGATCTCGGTGTCTTTAGATCTTAATGGAGGGAGGCGGACACTCTGGGTTCTGCCGGTGAAGGAGGTGGTCCAGTTCAGGGCTTTGTCGTGGATCCCTGCGTTGTGGAGGCGTGTGCGTAGGGTGTGGTGGCAGATGATGTTGAAGGCAGCCGAAAGGTCCAGGAGGATGAGGGCCGCAGTTTTTCTGTTCTCCAGCAGAGCCCTGATGTCGTCGGTGGAGCCGCTGAGGACTGTTTCAGTGCTGTGGTTGCTGCGGAATCCGGATTGGGACGGGTCCAGGATGTTCTCTTCGAGGAAGGAGGCTGTTGACAATCTTCTCAATGACTTTCGCCGGGAGTAGGGAGATGGGCCAGAAGTTCTTGAGGTCCTTAGGGTCCGCCTTGGGTTTCGTGAGTAAGGCGATGATCTCTGCGTGCTTCCAGCTCTCTGGGAAGGTGGCGGTATCGAGGGAGTTATTGATGACCTTGCAGAGATGGGGTGCGATGGTGGAGCTTGCTTTGTTGAAGATATGGTGCGGGCAGGGGTCTGATGGTGAGCCAGAGTGGATGGTATTCATGGTTTTGATGGTGTCGTCGTCATTGACGTGGGTCCAGGAGAGAGGGGTTGGTGTGGCTGGGGGGGCGATGAGTCTGAGGTGTCGGTGGCTGTAGGGGGGGGCCTGGTTGTTGAAGCTGTCGTGGATGTCTGCGATCTTGCGGTGGAAGAAGGTGGTTAGGGAGTCGCAGATATCTTGCGATGGCAGGATGACGTTGGTGTTGGAGCTTGGGTTGGCGAGTTCCTTCACAATGTTGAAGAGCTCTTTGCTGTTGTGCTGTTGTGTGTGTTGTTGTCGATGCGTTCTTTGAAGGAGGTCCTTTTGGCGGTTCGGATGAGTTGGTGGTGTCTGCGGATGGCGCTCTTGTAGGCTGCATTGCTGTCCGGTGCCTGTTCGTGGTGGCATTTCTTCTCGAGCCTATGGCAGGACTGCTTGGAAGCTTGGAGGTCGGCTGTGAACCAGGTGGCTTTTCTGTCAGTGCGTCTGTTTGAGGGTTTCTTGATCGGGGCGAGAGTGTTGGCGCAGTTGTCGATCCATTGCCTGAAGTTGCAGGCGGCAGTGTCCGTTGGTGGGTTACGGGCAAGGGTGGTGATTAGCTGGCCTTCGGTGACTTTGCTCCAGCTGCGGCGGAGGGCCCGATGTGTGCAGTGGTGCGCGGTAGGCTTCTCGAAGGTGAAGTGGATGTAGCGGTGGTCGGTCCAGTGGAGTTCGGTGTTGTGGCTGAAGGTGACGTGGTTGCTGGCGAAGAAGATAGGGTCGAGCGTGTGTCCGGCGGAGTGGGTGGGAGTCGTGACGAGCTGTTTGAGTCCGAAGTTGGCAAGGTTGTCGAGCAGGGTGGTGGAGTTGCTGTTGTTGGTGTTCTCGAGCTGGAAGTTCAGGCCTCCGAGGAGAATGTAGTCTGTGCTTGCTGACGAAGTCGGCGATGGAGTCGCTGAACTGTGGCCGGAGTTCGGGAGTTCTGTAGATGATGGTTCCTCTGAGGGTGGTGTTGGGATCGATGTGGATCTGGAAGTGCAGGTGTTCGGCGGTGCTGAGGGTTTCGTCGGTGCTGGTCGAGATTCTGAGGGTGTTTCTGTGGACGATGGCAATTCCTCCTCCTGCTCCGTTGGTGCGGTCCCTGCGGGTGATCTTGTAGCCGTCCGGGATGGCTATGACGATGTCGGGTGCCGAGGAGGGGTTCATCCAGGTCTCCATCAGGAACGCGACGTCTGGGGAGGAGGAGTTGAGTAGGTCCCAGAGTTTGATGGCCTGCTTGTGGGCGGAGCGGGTGTTGAGTAGTATGCATCTGAGGTTGTTGCGTCTTACCCCAGTGGACGGGGTGGTAGCTTGGAGGCTGATGTAGCTGCAGCTCTGGCAGGAGAAGGGCCCTTGGGTGCGCTTTGGGTTTACCCGGAAACAGATATGTGATCGGCCTGAGTGGAGGGTGCTGGCGTCGTAGCGGCATCAGGTGTTCTGGCGTTCGCGGGGGCCAGGGGCTCTGGCGCTGGGCGCGGTCCAGGCTCAGACAGGCGCAGATGGGCTTGCCTTCGGCGTGCCAGTGGCGCGGCCTCCATAAGAAGGGGAGGTGGGAGGGAGGAGCAGCTGGGAGGCGGGAGCGCTTGGGCGAGTAAGGGGGGCTTGGCCGCAGGGGACGCAGCGGCGGGAGAGGCGAAGGCTGAAAACACTAGGAAGGGCTAAGGGGGAGAACGTACAGAAAATGAATTACAAGGGCAGTAGTAAACAGACTACAACAGAGCTATCACAGATACAGATGCAATAACAGAATACAGCAGACAGGATATAATACAAATACAGATAACAAAAAATGCAAAACAAGGAACGGTGCGAGCAGACAGATACTTACGGATCACCGCTGGGCCACCAGGGATGAGGCGCAGGCGGGAGCCTGCGGGTGGAGGAGGGCCTGAACTCGCAGCATCAGCGAGATCCGGGTGCAGATACACGGGCGCAGCAGGTGGAGCTGTGCGGCGTGGGGAGTGACCTGCCTGGAAAGGCTTTGCTATTGTTGACCATGGGATTTTGGTCGACCCTATATTGGAGACAGGGAAGCAGGGAAGCAGGCACTGCTTACACAATCAGTGAAGCTTGGAAATTGTACTTCCAAAGCAATTAGTCTTGACTGCAGAGTCCTTCAGAGTTCTTCTTTGTCTCCTCTTCTGTTTAACCTGTATATGAAACTCCTGATTGAGGCGTTTACAACTTCTGGGTGCATAATTACACAGATGATTCATAACTTTTCCTTCACATGGCTAATGCCTCCGACTCCCATATAAATTTTCAGGGCACCCTGAGATTTATCGCAAACTTGATGGCAACCAATCAGATAAAGCTGAACACTGACAAAACTGACATTGTCCTGCTAAAGAATGAGATTATCATGTGGAACAATAACCTCTGTCCCGAAATCTCTTCCCTGCACCTACTTCATCACTTTCTACCAAGAGCCTTGGGTAGTGATAGATGGCAGTTTGAAGCTTTTTTTAAAAAAAACAATTGTATTGATTTTATTTATATAAGCAATACAATCTTTTATGGCATTGTTTTACACTTCAGAAGTCATCCAGTAGTCCATAATTTTTCCTACAATAATATGTTCATTATTGTACAAATTTCCGCTATAATTGCTATAATCATCCAATATTTGCATGTACATTTAGTTACATTCTTATGGATGTTGTGCCTATATACATTTTTGATGACTCTGTAATAAAGAAGTCCAACCTAGAACACGGTAACCTACCACAACTCTCCATTATTTCACCCCCGAACCCCCTGACTGGCTCACTCCCTTACTTGACGTCTTAGGGTCCAGTTGCACATTTTTACTTTGAGTTATCTCGCCTTAACTGGTACGCGTACTTAGCCTTTTCTTATTGGACAATATTATACGGGGGACAATACTACATGGGCTCTATGTCTTGTGGGGAAGGGGGCGACACTCACTAGGGCCCAGAGAGCTCCGCCAGATGCATAGCCTTCAGTGTTTCCAACATCTGGTCCCACTCCATGGAAATGGGTGTTTTGCGCACCCCACGTAATTCCTCTTTTCTGACGATGGCGCTCACCGCCCCTCCCCATCGGACTATCTCCGTGCACCAAGTGTGCAATGGAGGGGGAAATGCTGATTTCCACCTCATTGTGATGGCACGTTTCGCTATAAGGATAGCCATTTCTGCAAATTTATACTGTATTCTCTGACTTTTTGGATGAGGGTGTAGTAGGCAGCTGTCTGCTGTATCCCAGACGGAGGTGCCTGTCATTTCTTGAATTACACCACCTATCATTAACCAGAATCCCTTCAGACGTGGGCATTCCCATAACATGTGTAGTATATCAGCATCCAACGTCTTACACCTAGGGCAGCAGACTTGTACATCTGGGTATATACAATTGAGGCGGTGTGGGGTAAGGTATGCCCTATGTAGGATCATGTTTTGAATATAGTTAAATTTAGCATTTCTGGACACTTTTTTAGGGGACTCTAGGGCGTAAGCCCACTCCTTATCTGTTATGTTTCTACGGAAGTCCCTCACCCATTTTTCACGTAACAGAGGCCCCCACGTGCATTCTAGTACCTCTGTACAGCCAGCGGATTAGATGACCATGTGTGGAGGGTTCATTCCCATTTGGGGACCAGTGTTTGTTAATATAATGAACTATGGTAGCGTGCAACATGAATAGTGTTTGGGGATCTTCCTGAGTGTGGGTGAAATTGTCATGGTTGGCTAATATGTCATCTATAAACAAGGTTCCTACTGTTGTTACTCCCTCTTGTGTCCATTGTGAAATTATTTGTAAGGTAATTAGCCCTGTTGTAGTGGGAATTCCAAGTAATGGAACATTGGGTGAATAAGTCCGTTTGGTATATTGTAGTGTCAGTCTCCAATATGGGAGGTCTGTTTTGAGCAAAGGGGGGAGTTGCAGGTGGTATTTTGGAGTCAGGCAGCAGTAGTGTATGTAGTGCTCCTTAATCTAATTTTTGTGTCATGTATCCAGTTTCATTTAGATTGCATCCAGCCAGCCAATACGACAACCAGTTCAGTTGGCTAGCCATGCAGTAAGCGCAGACGTCAGGAGCCCCCAGTCCCCCCCTCTTCTGGTTTCAGTTGTAGTTTTGCCAGGCTCACCCTCCTATGTCCTTTACCCCATACCAGCTCCATGAGAAGGTTGTCTAATGTTCGGAAGACGCTGGTAGGGATCAGAATTGGCATATTAGTAAAGTAGTAGAATAATCTTGGGAGCAACACCATCTTAGATATGGCTATTCTACCCATTACCGAGAGAGGTAATGATATCCAGAAGGATACCTGGGCCCGTTGTCATCTAATAGTTTTCATCAGGTTCCCTGCTAGATGGTCCTGAGGTGTTCTATATATTTGTATACCCAAATATTTGAAGATTTGTGGTGCAACCATCAGGGCAACTTGGCCAAAGTGGACGGGTGGTTCTAGATCTTCTCTACATTGCATGAAGAATGCATGTGATTTTGTAGCATTAATTGCCAGCCCCGAGATACATTCTAATTGTCGGAATATAGTTGGAATGGGCACCAGGACTTCTGTCAGCGTATGCTGATACTATATGTGTAGTCTCTCCCAGTGGGATCCCTTTGTTTGCAGCATCCCTCCGAAGTTTAATGAGTAGAGGTTCTAATGCCAGTACAAATAGTATTGGTAACAGAGGACAGTCTTTCCTTGTTCCTCTTGCCACCGGATAAGAGCGAGATATGTGGTATCCAGTACGGACCCGGGCAGTAGGAGCGGTGTATAAAAGTTTGACCCACTTCATATAGCCAGGCAGAATGCCGAATCTTTCCTTGATTGCGAACATGTAGTCCCAGTTTAGTGTATCAAACGCCTGCTGGAGGTCAAGAGAGATACAGCCAGTCTTACAGGAGATCTTGGAGGCGGCTTCCATGACATAATGCAGGCGCCTTATATTCAGGGACATATTATGACCTGGAACAAAACCACACTGATCTATGTGTATGAGTTTTGGAAGAGAGGGGAGCGCACATGCCAGAATTTTGCTAAGTATCTTATATTCGGTAGATAATAAGGAGAGAGGGCGAGATCCTGACATGTCTTGTGGGTCTCTGTTTGGCTTGGGAAGGGAGATGACTAGTGCTTACATGGTAGTTAGTGGGAGGGAGTGTGCCTCTTGTGCCAAATTATATAAACATTCAAATTGCAGAATTAGATTGTCTGCAAAAGTGGTATTGAATTCCGTTGGCAATCCATCTAGGCCAGGGGTCTTATTATGTGGGAGTTCCCTGATGGCTTCTTTAATTTCAGCCCTAGTGACGGGGTCATCCAACTCCTCCTGGGCTTTTTCTGTTAGTTTAGGGTAGGTCAAGCTTTCCAAGAATGCTCCAATATTGTATTTATTGGGGCGCTGTACAGCATCTCATAGTATTTAATAAATTCAGTGTTGATTTCTGCCTGAGTATGTATGTATGTATGCAGAACTTATATGGCGCAACTGTCACCCAAAGGGTATCCTGGCGCTGCAACTTAGCCTATAGTGCCGGCGGGCAATGAGCCAGATTATTAGTGAGGACACTGTTCTCAATCCTGAGTATACACTACAGTGCCATCTGGTAATGCGACTTACGGTATTGGTATGGGGGGTGCGTCCCGTAGAAGGCCCAATGTATCTGCTTCTGCGTGTGTATGTTGGGTGTATGCCCGGTAATCAATGAGGCGTAGGTCCTCAAGGAGTTCGGCAAGTCAAATTCTCCCCTCTTGTAATTTTTCTTGTTCGGAGGGATTGGTACTCGCTTCTCGCTCCAACTCTTGTAGAGAGGCCTCGAGTGTTCCAAGATTCTTGTTGATTTCCTGGTGGGCCCCCACCGTCGCTCCTATAGATGCACCACGTATCACTGATTTAAATGCATCCCACTCTATTAGGCGAGAAGAGGCAGAGTTTGCATTTTCGTTAAAGTAATTGGTAATAGTTGTGTCTAATTTATCTCGGAAGACCGCATCTTCTAGCATCTGTGACCATAATCTCCAAGTTGGGACCGGGGTGGGTATTTTCCCCCGTTCTAGAGTAATTTCAAGTGTATTGTGATCAGATAGAGTTTTACCCAGGTATGTAGTTTGGGATATTTGGGCTGTAATGGATGAGGAACAGAATATTCTGTCCAGTCTAGTGTGTAGTTGGTGTGGTGGAGAATAAAAAGAGTATTCACGGTTAGTAGGATTTTGGAGGCACCACACGTCTTTAATTGTCCACCCCTCTGCCCAAGACCTCAGAGACTCTGCGTGCTTAATGGAGGCGGCTCCTCGAACCGGGGGATGGGAGCGGTCAAGGTGTATATTGAGGGAGGAATTACAGTCTCTACCCAGTGTCCACATGATATCAGCCCAGTCCACTAGTATTGTGTTCAGGTTGGTAAGGAATTTATCCTGTTCGTAATTCGGAACATATACGCTACCTATAACTATGTGTACACCTTCAAGTATCCCAAGCACTATCGTATATCTTCCCTGTGCGTCTATTTGCTGCTCTATATTCACGAACGGTACCCCGTGTCTGACCCATATGAGTGTCCCTCTCGCAAATGCAGAATATGATGTAGTGAATATCTGGCCTCTCCATTTCTTACATAGTTTAACTACCTCAGAGTCAGTAATATGGGTTTCCCGAAGAAGAGCTATCTGTACTTTCCATCTGTTTAACTGGGCATGGATCCGGTTACGTTGTGCACTGAGCCCATCCCTCTAACATTTCAAGTTATCACTTTATATTTGCCCAACACAGCCATACATAGATTTGTCCGTTTATGTTGCATTGGCCCAGGTATGTACAATGTGTATTGTGTGTTTCACAACATGGAGTAGCCATAACCCCAGAAAAACAAAGGTATCTAAAACTCCCAATACTAGGACTAGCGCTAGAACTTTGCTGTTCCAAACATGAATCAAAACAGTCTGAAGGTCCAATTGGCTAACTATTGCAGTACCTGCAGGGGGCGTGGCTCCTGTATAAAACATAGTACCTTCTTTCAGGACGGAGCTACACACGTCAGGACCCTTGTTATATATGTAAAGATACGGGACACATGGGGGGAGAAGCACAATACATTGTACATTAGCAAAATCTTACTTCCCTTCATCAAGGACACCTGTTAAGATGCACTGGTATCGCCTTCTGGTTCTGTACATTATCAGTCAAATAATGTCTGTACTATTTGCGGGTTGAACAATGGAAACAACGGGTCATTACTGTTAGAGTCGGAATGTATCATATTATCGTCCGAGTGTTCCGATGAGGATGGCAGATTGGTTTCCCGCATGGCAGCTGCTGCGGCCAGTGCCGACTCCTGGCCCCATAGGGCCTGCTCTGGGGACGGGTTCTTCGCTGTGATCCTGCGGGTCAATCTGGTCCGGCGCGTTCTCTGTCCAGATGACCGTTGTGAGTCTTATTGTGTCTTCTGATCTAGATGGGCCAGAGCTTGGGGAGAAAGAGTGGTTTGCAGCCAGTCGTTTGCTGCCTGCGGGCTGTCAAAAAAGTGGAATTTTTGTTCATGTAAAATGTTCAAACGAGCAGGAATCAGTAGGGCGTACTAAGGATTTAATACTTGGAGTTTCCTTTTCAAAGGTAGGTAAGAAGCACGTTGTCTTTGAACCAGAACTGTGTAGTTTGGGTATAAGGAGATCCGGTAATTCTCATGTTGGATGGGTGCCTTCTCCCTGGCCTTCTGGAGGAGGAGATTGTGGTCTTTGTAGTTTAGAATGCGGGCAATCATTGTTCTTGGCGATGCTTCCGCTGTCGGTCTACCAGGTGGTATCCAGTGCGCTCTCTTCACGCAGAAGAAAAGCGACAATCCTTCCGTGGCTATCTGATCACGTAGCCAAAGCTCCATGAATTGTATTGCATTCGGGCCCTCCGATTGTTCCGGTAATCCCAGCACATGGACATTATTGCGATGAGCTCTGCCTTCAGCATCCTCCGCCCTGTTCTGTAGACTAGCCAAATGTTTTTGTATTTGGGTTATGTGCTCAGTATGTTCTTTGTGTTGTGGCAGTAGTTCCGTCAGAGTCTGTTTATTACTCTTGACTACATCTGATAATTTCTCGTGGTCTGTCTTTAGAAGGGTAAAGCCAGTGGTCAGGGAACCAATTTGTTGTTCAATAGATTTACGTGAGTCTCGTATCTCCAGTAAAATTAAGTCCAGCTTATCTGGGGCGGACTCATCGTTGGTCAGCGGGACATTGCTGATCGTGTCTGCGAAACTATGTTTGGGTCTGTTGATCAACAGGCGGCACCTCCGATGTCTTGCCTTTTGTTCGCCCCATGGTTTCATAGATTATATTCAATGGAGGTTATATTGTCCACACTGTAATGTCTGCAGAGCATGCTTTATTCAGCCAAATTACTTGGGGGGGATGAGAGAAAGGAGGCAAAAGAAGACCAGTCGTCTGGCGGCGGTACTGGGGAACAAGTTCAGTTGAAGACTCAGACCTCAACACAGGACATCAACGCCCAGCTGTGTAGTGGAAATGGGTTTAGGGATCCTCGTTTCAGCATGATACCCAAGACTCAGTCAGCCAGTTAGCCAGTCCAATGGTATTGTAGCAGGTGGGACACTCCTTATAAATGTATGGGTTCCTGGTCCCCGACGTCAATAAAGCAGCACAGAGGCCCACTGCTAGATCGCTCTTGCAGGCTGGGGGCTAGGCCTCCCCTCGTCCACTCCCCACATATGTTTTCAACAGGTCTTATTCGACAACCAACTCACTGCTTTCATCAGTATCAGTTGGCCCTATAGGAACACAGCCCCGTGGCATCAAAGAGGGGCGATCATTGAGCCTCATGGACGGCTCGCTTGTGCTGTGCCCTATGCGTTTGCTCTTGATCACCGTTGTGCCCTCTCCAGTGCTTGCAACAGTGATATCATTCCTCATGCACGTCCCTGTGTTCAGTTGGAGGGGCTCCAATCGTGGACCTCGCCAAGTGCCTGGGGCGTAGCAGGGGTGTATTGGATATTGCGTGAGATGCGATTGGAGCGCATTTGCAGCAACCCTGACAGTCGCACAAGGATGGGGTGGTCACACAACTCATCACAGCTCTGTCACCTTCCCGCCGTCCAGTCCTGGTCTAGAGGGATCACAGCCAGTATTTACAGGATCAGGCCAGTCTCGCTGGGGTATCATCTCCCTAAAGGCGTGCTGCTAAAAGGGTCCCAGGGAGTGCTAGTGTCGATCCACTGCAATAATCTTTCCCGCCAGTAAGGATCTCGCCCCGCTAGTTGCTCGGCACTTTGCAGTAAGGGGTGTAGGCTGTGGTTTTGCTCTTGCCACGACCGCCGCACACCAGGGCGCAGGCCTCACGGGCCGCTCCGAAGTCCAGCAGCTGTGGATTATAGTATTCAAGGGGGGGCCCCGCCAGTGCTCCAGCAGTCCCCCAGATCACTTCCGCTACAGTCTCTTGGCCCATGTCAGCCCCGCCCAGTGTTCGTTGTCAGTCCGGCAAGGCGCAATCAACTTTTCTTTATGGGCCCATTTCACTCCGCAGTCTTCGACAGGGTCTCCTTACCCGATTATATTAGGGGGTGGGTTCTTCGGGAGACCGCGGTTCTTTGTGCTCTAGGTTCCTGTGCGATACAAAAGGGGATGATGGACGGAGCGTTTGAGCAAATCAAACACTCACCCCCAGTCAACTGATCTGGGTTTAATCCATCACCATTCTTTAGCCCACTCAGCCACCCCATCTCAGACATGGCTATATGCAAATCAGTCTGACCCTGTGCCTCATGGGAACAGTCCAGCCCGAACTGCCAAGCCATGTCTTCCATGGACCGGAAACAAGCATCCTGGGACCGGTTTCGGATTCATAATCCTCATCAGCCAGGCTATCTTGAATCCAGTGGCCAAGTGAGCAAGGGACTCACGTCTGAGCATACCCTGCCACACTTAGGGCGAACAAAGCAATACAAAAGGGGATGATGGACGGAGCGTTTGAGCAAATCAAACCCTCACCCCCAGTCAACTGATCTGGGTTTAATCCATCACCATTCTTTAGCCCACTCAGCCACCCCATTTCAGACATGGCTATATGCAAATCAGTCTGACCCTGTGCCTCATGGGAACAGTCCAGCCCGAACTGCCAAGCCATGTCTTCCATGGACCGGAAACAAGCATCCTGGGACCGGTTTCGGATTCATAATCCTCATCAGCCAGGCTATCTTGAATCCAGTGGCCAAGTGAGCAAGGGACTCTCGTCTGAGCATACCCTGCCACACTTAGGGCGAACAAAGCGATACAAAAGGGGATGATGGACGGAGCGTTTGAGCAAATCAAACACTCACCACCAGTCAACTGATCTGGGTTTAATCCATCACCATTCTTTAGCCCACTCAGCCACCCCATTTCAGACATGGCTATATGCAAATCAGTCTGACCCTGTGCCTCATGGGAACAGTCCAGCCCGAACTGCCAAGCCATGTCTTCCATGGACCGGAAACAAGCATCCTGGGACCGGTTTCGGATTCATAATCCTCATCAGCCAGGCTATCTTGAATCCAGTGGCCAAGTGAGCAAGGGACTCACGTCTGAGCATACCCTGCCACACTTAGGGCGAACAAAGCGATACAAAAGGGGATGATGGACAGAGCGTTTGAGCAAATCAAACACTCACCCTCAGTCAACTGATCTGGGTTTAATCCATCACCATTCTTTAGCCCACTCAGCCACCCCATTTCAGACATGGCTATATGCAAATCAGTCTGACCCTGTGCCTCATGGGAACAGTCCAGCCCGAACTGCCAAGCCATGTCTTCCATGGACCGGAAAAAAGCATTCCTGGGACCGGTTTCGGATTCATAATCCTCATCAGCCAGGCTATCTTGAATCCAGTGGCCAAGTGAGCAAGGGACTCACGTCTGAGCATACCCTGCCACACTTAGGGCGAACAAAGCGATACAAAAGGGGATGATGGACGGAGCGTTTGAGCAAATCAAACACTCACCCCCAGTCAACTGATCTGGGTTTAATCCATCACCATTCTTTAGCCCACTCAGCCACCCCATTTCAGACATGGCTATATGCAAATCAGTCTGACCCTGTGCCTCATGGGAACAGTCCAGCCCGAACTGCCAAGCCATGTCTTCCATGGACCGGAAACAAGCATCCTGGGACCGTTTTCGGATTCATAATCCTCATCAGCCAGGCTATCTTGAATCCAGTGGCCAAGTTTCCTGTGCAGCGGCCCACAGGCCCCGCCGCCCACACCAGTCCTAGGCAGGCCTCGCAGCACAGAGTCACTCCCTCGGACGGTGTTTTTCCGTATGGACTGTCCTTTCAGCGTCACCACTGGCGCAGTACCGACGCCACTGTGTTCCTGTGTCGTTAGGAAGAGAGATAAGAGTCAGATGGCCACCGGTTCCAGTGGTAACAGCAAGATAAACGGGTCCTGTATCGGAGCTTCGTCAATTTGCGGCCGCCATGTTTGGCGGTTAGCCACACCCCTCTGGCAGTTTGAAGCTTAATCTTCAGATAGGAGCAGTTGTCTCTAAATGCCCCTTTCTTTAAAAAACTCTAAGGAAAATGTCCCCCGTCCCTCATTTAATGTCATCAAACTTATTGTCACGGCAGGCATCAACTCAAATTCAGTATATGCAGGGCTTCCTCATACTGCTCTAAACAAACTATTCAAAATGAAGCAGCAAGGCTGATTTGTATCGTTCCTCAGCACTCACACTCTACATTTCTTTTGAGAGCCCTGCACTGGCTTCCAGTACAGGAGCATATTCGTTTAAAATGTGTTGTACGGTGTTTAGATGCCTGGTCAGAGTTGGACCTAGGGCCATATGTATCAAAGCAAATTGCGATTGCAAACACTGAAATTCGCAGAATTTAAGCGTTTGCAATCGCAATTTGGCCCAGTGCTATGTATGAAAACAAAACTGTCTCACAAATTAAGGAATCGCAAAATTTGTGATTCCTTATTTTGCTAATGCATTTAAGGAATCGCAAATTGCGATTCCTTAAATGGAATGTATGAAGCACCCAAGTTGTGCAAATATGGCATAAGGAATCGCAAATTTCCACCAACTAAAGGTTGGTGGTAATATGCAATTTCTTTTCAAAATGCACATTTGCAGATTTTTCAATGTGGCATGTGGCGCACACACCCATGCTCATTTCAGGGGTGCAACAGGGTGTCCTTTTGACACCCTGGCACACTTGAAATTGCATTCTCAATTTGCGATTCTCTAATTGGGAACCGCAAACTGAGAATGTCTTCCCATTCATTCTTATCGGCCTCTAGGCCCATAGGAATGAATTGGGAGGAATTCCTTAATTGCGAATCGCAATTTGCGATTAACAATTAAGGAATATGTAGGATTTGCAAAATGTATTGCAAATCCTACATACATAGCGTTTTGCGATTCTCAAATAGCGATTCTCAAAAATTCGCTATTTGAGAATCGCAAAACCTAACATTGATATATATGGCCCCTAGTTTCTGGCAGAAAGCATTAAGAAATACAGACCCCCAGGAAATCCAAGCTGTAGCCAGGAAAATCAGCTTGTCATTCTAAGATTTCGGGTATAAAGATAAACAGTACTGCCTCTTCCACTTGGAACGCCTTACCTGGTATAATTCGTTTGGAACTTGACCTTGGGATTTTTCGTAGATCACTGAAAATCTGGCTATTCAAGCAGGCCTACTGCATTAAGTATCTCTACTTAATCTGATCAGTCTAGCTATTTTAGCACCAAGAAACCGTCGGGTAACATGCGCTTTATAAGTTATAATAACATGCTCAACAAAGCTGAATTTCACCATACGCTTCCTCAGTTACTTGTAATTCTGCTCTTTTGCACATTTTCTCTGTTTGCTTTAATTCTTCACATTTGTGGAATTTCTATGTTCTTCAGTTTGCTATATGTATGCCTTTTTTCCTGGTTGTTCTGAAGTCCTGGCCTAGAGACCGGTGTAGCTGTCTCAACAGCCTCTGGCTTTCCAGACAATAACTAATAGGAATACATACTTATCTTAATACTTATAGAGGCTTTCAATCACCCCTGTTCATTCATTGTTCTGTACAAGTGTCATTCCCATCTTGATCGGCTCTGTTTATTCATTGGTCTGTACAAGTGTCATTCCTATCTTGCTTAGCTCTCTGTTCATCTATTGGTCTGTACAAGTGTTATTACCATCTTGATCGACTCTATTCATTCATTGGCCTGTACAAGTCTCATTCCCAGTTTGCTTCTATTCACCACTGCATACAGCATGGGGTAGTAGTGGATCAACCAGTACTTAATTTGTAAACAAATAAGTGACAGGAGGCCATTCAGCTTGCACCAATCATTGCCCCTGCCAAGCTGCCAATGACAGTACCAACACAAGTACTAACCATCACACTCCTACAAGAGTGACAATCCAAACTATTCCAGGTATTAGTCATTTTGTTTGTATATTGAATTATACACCAGCTGCTGTTCTGCTCATTTCAAAATTAGGGAGACCACACCACCCTGCAGTACACTATCATAAGGGCTGGTGTTAATAGTCAAGTGGCAATTCCTGAGCACCGAAACCACAGGCTCAAATTAAGCACTGGGACCAACCCACTTCATCCATCTGCTGTCATGTACTATATGTGACGGCATGCAGCCGCATCACGTGCACAGCCCCTTGAAAATAATTGCATCTTCTTACCAGGGCTATTGTCCCTGTTCTGCTGGACCACTCCTTCATTTTTATATTTATATAGGTTTACCATTTTTTAAAAATCATTTTTCAAATTCAATTTAAAAAAATCTCCCCCTCCCCGCCACACCACAAAAAATACATCACTGTACGCTTGCCAAGGCCAGATCTGTTGGCTTTGCCATTGTTTGTTTTAGTTTACTGCAGTACTGCCCTTTGGTTGCATTGCTGTTCCACAGTTTGCTATCATTCTGCCCCACCCTATGCTGTGCTTCTAAATTCCTTACTTGTTTGTAGTTAAGCTCTTTTGTAGCACGCTTCCTATATTCTTTTAGCGTCTCGAGCTTATTCATCCACGGTAACTCCTTGTTATAGTACTGAAGCAAGTAGACGTTCAAGTAACAAGAAGCACAGAGGCCATGTTTTGCTTAACGCTAAAGCTGGACGCTCGACGTCACGTCGACAGAAGTGAGGCACGCTCTTTGGAGGCTAGCGCCCGAAATGTCAACTCCGAAGAGCTTCTTCTGTGGACAGCAGAACATCTACTTATTACATTTTCCGTAGCTCAGGCCACGTGCTGAACAAGTAAGTATCACAGGTGCAGTTTAGGGTCACGTCACCGCTTACGAGCCCGTCCTGCGCACAGACGTGGTCATTGCATTGCTGCCATACCTCACATTACTCACGTTGCTGCTCTCAAGAAGTTTTCCTTCAGTGCTGCTCTATTCAACATCAAAGTGTAACCGGAGCCGATATGTCAAATAAATGTTGGAGGCATCTTCAGGGTCGACTAGCCTATAGGGCAATCAGGCAGTGCCCGAGAGGCTAGTCTGACAGGTCAGTGTGTGGGACTGGTTTATGGTCTGCTGGGCTGGATTTACTGCTGATTTCCTTGATATTAAAACAAACATTGCTTGCAGTAAGAACACATCTATGCAGTCTTTCATATCTCTCAAAATACCTAGGCAGGGTATCTTTACTAGTTCAAAACTGCCCCAATTTGCAAACATGGGCCATTTTATAGCTATATAATTCCCTAACAGGCCCACTTTTATTTGGATGGCTGGGCCTTTTTTCTGTCCGAAGCAAACAATGAGATGATGGTCGGAGTTGCAACTTTTCAGACACTCGCCCCCAGTAACAGATCTGCGTTGAATCCATCATCGTTTTTTAGCTCACTTCACCATCCCAGTTCAGGCCCAGCCATATGCAAATCAGTCTTGACCCTGTCCCTCATGGGAATAGTCCAGCCCAAACTGCGAAGCCATGTATTCCCTGGACGGAAACAAGCATCCTGGGACGACCATGAGTTCTTACCTTAAATCCGCAAGGTTGAGTTTTGCAGAGACGTAATGGACCAACTTCCCAGTACCCCACCTTATAACCTGTGTATTGATGATTCACTGGGGAAATGTGGTAGGGTTCAGGGAGGAGGGCCGGATACTGGACGTTTGATGATTCTTTGTTGTTGACCTGCGAAGCAACAAGTACTAATGTTCAGTATTTTATTTCTACTCGTATTAAAAGTAGCACTTTCCTAACCAACTACTTTCCTTGTTGTGTAATCAAAAATCTTCCTACCTGCCATCTAAAGATGTTTGTGCTGCATCCAGATGTTCTTGTTGTGGTGGATGACCATGTGAAATCAGCTGTGGGGCGTAGTTCAGATAACTAAGCTTTTCTATTGTGGTTGCGCTATAACAACAAATATCACACTATTAGTACTTGGCACATGAAAGGACTTGGCACTTAAAAAAACTATTCTTATTAGTAATCGCTCCCACAATAATACTTATTGTCTAACTGACTCCAAACTCTTGTATCCACTCTTACTCTTGAAATATTAAAACACTTGACAAATAAATATGCTAATAACAATAAGTTGCTTAACCCCTTAATTGCTGCGCACGTTCAACAGCCGACGGCACCACTACCTCCGTAGTGCTGCCGTCGGCCGTTGAACGTTCGAACCTCACCTGCACAATGGAACGTCCAGCAATGGAGCTGGACGTTCCATAGCTTCTATGAGGTTAATGTCCATAATCTTGAAGACAATATTCTTTCTGTAATCAGTACACTTGAAAACAGAGTTTTTTCAAAAATTGTTCGTATTGTTCTAAAGAATGCTGTTACAAACTGCCATCTCTTTCTTGCGATGGGCGCCTTTAAAAAATGAAATGTGCATTTAACTTTTTTTGTTGTTGTTTTTTTTTTTCCCCAGAATGAAGAAAACCAGCAAGCAGGATTGTTGAAGAAGACCGCCGGATCTATTCTCAGGTAAGCGTACTTGCAAAGGCTGCATTCAGCGTCCCTGGATACCGCTTCTGTTGACAAATGGAAGGCTAACCGCCTTCTAGAACTGGGTGTGGCTTTAACGGCATGCGTGCGGCGGCTATTTTTGCGCTACGCGGCTTTTTTCAAAAAGCCGCGTTACATGACGAGCTAGCTCATCATCAGCGTGCGAGCAGCACAACTCATGACGAGCTCAGCTCGTCATGAGCGCCGAAGGGGTTAAATAGCCTTGCCACACCCAAGATGGCTGTCAAGTCGCTACGTGTTCTGCGTATTGCGGCGTGGTCAAAGGTCACTCTTTGACGCTCTGCACCCGATCGGCTTTTCACTCGGTAAGTGTTCTGAGCGAAGTTTGTGCTCTGCTTTCCAACCGAGTCTCATTCTTGAATACAAATGTAAAACACGTCACTATCGTGCATATCAGCCAAGAATGGCACAACTTTAAAACATATAATCATGCCACTTTCTCAGAGTACCAAGTGCAAAACATAACCACGCACATTACAAATTGGTCTTGCTGGTTGCACGGGACAGGGGTGGGATTTTTATTGGGCATTACGTATTCTGGGATTTACCTTGAATCCCTTTTATGTATCCCTGGCACTGCCTTACAATCTAGAGGGGCATGAATGAGCCTGCAAAGGTATCCCTAGCACTGCCTTACAATCTAGACAATCTAGCCAACAATTTACAGATAGTTGACTAGTGTAATTTTGTGAATGCCTATGTTTGTCTATTTGTTTATGTATGATATTAGTGATTTGCCATTTATTGTCTACTGTTTTCGATTGTTAATTCAAATTTATTGTGCTTTCCTTTGGACATGATTGAATTTAAAAAAAAATGTGTATATAAATGTATGAAGCAAGTGAATTTATAACACTTGAGCCTTTGAACTGAATTGTCAGGGCAACAAGTCTGCTTAAATAAATAGCAGGGTTTTGAAGTACTGGCCAGGTTAATCCTTTTTTCGTATAGTTACAATCTAGAGGGGCATGAATGAGAGGGCATGGGTGAGACGGCCACAATCTAGAGGGGCATGAATGAGATGGCAAAGGGCATTCATGACAGTACCCCCTCTCAAAATCCCCCCAAAAACCAAAGGGATAGGTTTTGGTTTCTCAGGATAACGCCTATAAACATTTCGAACAAGTCGTGATGCGTTTTTCAAATGAGCTAATGGTTCCCAAGAATGTTCCTCTGGACCATAACCTTTCCAGTCCACTAAATAATGCAGTTTTCCACATATTCTTTTAGCATCCAGTAAGGTTTGTACTTCATATTCAGGTATACCTTCTATGTCAATCGGGGGTGGCGGAGCAGCTTTACAAGTCATTGGATGATACGGTTTCAGAAGAGATACATGAAATACTTTGGAGGTAGTTTTAGTTTAGTTGCTACTGGATTGATTAAGTTCAGAATAGGAAATGGCCCAATGAAGCGAGGATAGAATTTTCTATTACCATGAAGACGTACATTTTTTGTAGATAACCAAACCTTATCTCCAACAGAATAAAATGGTTGTGGAATGCAATGTAAGTCTGCTGACAATTTTTGACTTTCTTTAGCCTTCGCCAATTGGAATTGAGCTTTTTGTTGGATGGAAGCGAATTAATTGATTAACATAGTTATAAATGGACGGGCTAAGCGTGGTACACAGAATTGTTCCAGGAATACATTTGGGTGAAATCCTTGAGCATAGAAAAACTGAGACATACCAATAGAGGAATGCTCAGAATTGATGTAAGCAAATTCCATAGCCCAGAAAATATCTGACCATTCCTGATCACACTCTGATAACATACAACGTAAATATTGTTCAATAGTTTGGTTAGTGCGTTCAGTTAAGCCATCTGTTTGAGGATGGTAACTTGAAGATGTGCGCACTTCCATGTTTAAGGACTTACTCAGATTTTGCCAAAAATTAGACATAAATTGAGGACCATGGTCTGAAATAACAATGGACAGAATTCCATGTAGACAAACGATATTTTGCGTAAAAGTTTGTGCCAATTCTGCGGCTGAAGGGAGTCTTTTTAAAGGTATAAAGTGTGCCATACGAGTAAAATGGTCAACTACTGTCAAAATAGTAGTATATCCTGTTGTGGTAACGGGGAGTTCCACAATAAGTCTAACAATACTGTGTGCCAGGGTTGTGGCGATATAGGTAATGGTTGTAACAATCTACCAGGAACTTGATGTGAAGATTTGTTTTGGCTACATACAGCACAAGTATCAACATAACTGTGAATGTCATTAAACATGGAAGGCCACCAAAATGATCGTTTGATGAGCTGATAAGTTTTCGTAACACCTGGATGTGCAGATAAAGGAGTATTATGATGTACAGTAATATCATGATCGTATAACACATTTGTGGGTACAAATACTTGGTCACAGATCGTCTTTCCATAAAATTGAAGGTAACTCTTCTTTCCATTTTTGCATTGACTTTGATTTTAATTCTATTTGTATTTCTTGAACTAACTCTTTATTAGAAATAAGGAGAGCCATAGGACCTCTTTAAAAAACTATCACAAAGCGATCCGGGCTGCTCGGAAACATCATATTGCAGCCCAATTATCAGCAGCCGGTAAAAACGCAAAAGTTCTTTATCAAGTCCTACAATCCTTTATCAAGCCCATTGCTTGTGAGACTGGGGAGATAGAATCTCAGGAACTTTGTGATAGGATCTCCCAGTTCTTCATTAGAAAGATTGAGGGCATTTATGATAAAATATTAGCCTCCAAGGATAACACTAACAACATGGTCACACAGTTGACCGTATGGCTCAGGTGTCCATTGGTGCAGTAGAGAACTGTGTCAGTAAGCTGGTAGAATTCCCTCTAATATCGATGGAGGAGACAATTGCCTTAATCACTCAAATAAAGAGCGGGTGCCCCTCAGATATTATCCCGGCACGTATCATGCCACTATTGACTAGTGATCTGGGTGCTGGAATTCGGCACATAGTCAACCTGTCCCTGAGGACAGGGGAAGTTCCCCCAGACTGGAAGCGTGCTCTGGTGAGACCACTGCGAAAAAACAATACCATCCCTTGGACCGAATTGACAAACTTGAGACCCATCTCACTCCTCCCTCTATTAGGGAAGCTTACTGAGAAGTTTGTCAATCGGCACCTGTCAAAATACATCGAAAGTGCTGGGGGGCTAGATCCCTCCCAGTGTGGGTTTAGGCCTAGGCACAGCACTGAGACCGCCTTGCTGTCCGTCGCTGACTATCTTCATATGCTACAGGATAGAGGCTTTTCCGTTATCCTGGTGCTTTTAGATCTGTCAGCGGCGTTTGACACTGTGTCACATGACATCATGACCTCCAGACTAATTGACATCGGTCTGGGAGGCAAGGCGCTGGCCTGGCTAAGGAGCTTTTTCACAAAGCGTACCCAAAGGGTCATCTTGGGTCCATACCGGTTGGAGGAGGTGGAGATCTCAAAGGGGGTGCCACAGGGCTCCTGCCTGAGCCCCACGTTATTCAACATCTATGTGGCCCCCCTAGCTAACATCATGAGATCCCACGGGTTCATCCCGGTATCGTATGCGGACGATACTCAACTCCTCTTTCCGTTTAAGACGATGACACCTGAAGTACGCAACTCCTTTGCCCGGGGGATGAAAGAAGTGGCCCACTGGATGGCAGCAAATTTCCTGCAGTGTAACGTCTCCAAGACGGAGGTGATGCTTTTCGGGGAAGCCAAACGCCTATGGACTCCCGACTGGTGGCCTCAAGATCTAGGTCCAGTCCCTGAGCCCAAATTGGTGGTGAAAGATCTGGGAGTAAAACTGGATCAGGAGCTCTCCCTCAAACAACACGCTAATCAAGTGGTCGGCTCCTGTTTCCATGTTATTGGGCTTCTTCGGAAGGTATTCCCCCTGTTACCTGATAACACCAGAAGAACATTGGTGCAGTCGCTCGTGCTGAGTAGACTGGATTATTGTAATGGTTTACTGCTAGCCGCCAACGAGGGGATTATTGCAAGACTGCAGGTTGTGCAAAACACTGCTGCACGCCTTGTTCTTAACGTCCCGGCTCGTACTCCATCGAAACCCCTGTTAACCAAACTTCACTGGCTCTCAGTGAAACAGAGGGTGAGGTTTAAAACATGCTGCATCATCCATAAATGCCTCACAGGGAAAGGACCAGACTACTTGACAAAAAAATTCAACTTATATGTTCCTTCCAGATCTCTGAGATCAGGAGATCAAGAATTGTTATGTGTCCCAAGGTTCAAGAAGACAAGACAAGGAGGAAGGGCCTTATCAGTGGCCGGCCCGCAGCTGTGGAATGATCTCCCTATGGAAATCAGATTATGCAGAGAACATCTTCCTTTCAGAAAAAAATTAAAAACTTTCCTTTTTCGCGATTAAGCTAACCATCTAGGGAGGAAGGATAAATGACTGGGCCCTTTTTGCTCTCAGATGATGCCAAAGGAGCGGAGATACTCCTCTGGGAGTCGATTCCTAGCGCGATACAAGCTTGCAAATAAAATAAATAAATAAATAAATACTAGCTTGAAAACAATGAGATGGAAGGATTGTCTGTGGCATTGTAGCTCACTACAGGATTCCTCTATACAAATGTGTGACAAAGCATCTGCTTTATTATTGACTTTTCCAGGCCTATAAGATATAACAAATTTATAGTCATTAAAATATATCGTCCAACGCAATTGACGTGCTGACAACGCCTTTACAGATTTTAGATGTCAATTTGCGGTGATCTGTATAAATGGTGATTGGATGCCTAGCTCCTAACAGGTAGTGACGCCATTCTTCAAAGACAGCTTTAATAGCTAATAATTCTGTATCTGCTATGGCATAATTTATTTCGGCAGGTAAACATTTTCTGGAGAAATAATCTATATGATGCATTTGAACAATATCTTTATTCCTTTGTGACAAAATACCTCCTATAGCGAATTGTGAGGCATCTGCTTCTACAATGAACAGACGAGAAGGGTCAGGATGCACAAGAATGAGTGCAGAAGTAAATTGTGCTTTTAAATCTTGAAACGCCTTCTCAGCTTGTTCGTTCCATTCGAATTTTACTCCCTTGCGTAATAATTTAGTGATTGGAGTGATTATTTTGGAAAAGTCACAAATCAAGCGCCTATAAAAATTTGCAAAGCCTAGAAAACTTTGAATTTGTTTAGGTGAAGATGGACTAGGTCAGTTTTATACTGCTTCAATTTTCTTTGGGTCCTTTTCATTGCCTGTTGGGCTAATAATATATCCTAGAAAATCGACTTTAGTTGTATGAAACATGCTCTTTTCTAACTTTACATACAAAGAATGTTTCAATAGCTGTTGTAGAATGACACACACTTGTTGTACATGTTCAGTATGAGATGAGATTTTGAGTAAATAAGAATATCATCGATATATACCACACAGCGGATATCTAAGAAATCTCAACACTTCATTTATAAAACATTGAAATGTGGCCGAAGGGCATGACTTGATATTCGAACAGCCCAAATTTTGTGCGGAATGCTGTTTTCCATTCATTGCCCTCACGGACTCGCACCAGATGGTAAGCTCCTCGCAAATCTGATTTAGTATAAATGGTGGCATCTTTTTGTCTGATCAAGCAGGGTAGGTATTAATGGTAGCGGATATCGATTTTTTTATTGTCACATTGTTCAAAGCACAGTGATCTATACATGAGCGCAATTCTCCTCCCTTCTTTGGCCTGAAGAAGAGAGGAGAGGACATAGGAGATTAGGAGTGTCTGATGAACCTGTTGGCTAAGTATTCATCTAAGTAAGTTCGTAAGTACTCATTTTCTTTTTCGTTAAGCGCATATATTCTGCTACATGGCAGTGTAGCTCCAGATAATAAATCTATTCAGTAATTATAGTCCCTGTGAGGTGGTAAAGTATTTGCCTTTTGCTTATCAAACACATCTGATAAATCTGAATATTCTTCAGGTACCACTTCGAGGAGTAATATACTCTTTGGTCGTTTTGGACCATCATATCCTTTATCACATGTGTTCTTACCTTATGTAGTGGACAGAAATTGCGACAATGATCAGAACTGAAGGATACAGTTCTTTTTTGCCAATCAATGTGAGGATTATGTTGCACCAACCAAGGAATTCCTAAAATAAAGCGAAACTATGGAGCATTAATTACGTCAAAGCTAATCTTTTCACTATGGTTGTTGATGTAAACTAGATTTCCTGTCTGTTGTTGTATTGATCCAGAGGTTAATTCCTTGCCATCTACCACTCTCACGATTTCTGGTTTAATTTTAGGTACGTTTTTTTTTTCACAACCAATTTTATTGAGCAAATGAGCAGTGAGAATGTGGCATCTCCACAACCGAAGAACACCACTACAGTATCAAAACAGCAATTACAAAGGCAGTAAATGCTAGAGTAGACTCAGAAAATATGCTCAGCATAGAAACACCCCAGCGACCCACCCTAACCCACACCTCCACCCCCCCAACCCCGGACACCCCCCGACCCCCCCCACCACACGTGCACAGAAAGCAATAAAGAAAAGCAAGTAGGTGCAGCGCCACCAGGGCAATGCTGCTTCAGGCCAACAGTGTCACTGTGATCAAATGTCCTCCTCTCGCTCCGCTGGGGGGTCCAGGGATAGACCACGATAGTCAGCCCAACGCTTCCAAATTTTGAAGTGCTTGTGAGGACAGACCCGCGCTTCAAAGACCGGCCTCTCCAGACCCATGAAGTAATCCAGCCCCGCCTTCCAAGCAGAAAGGGGGGGGCCCTCACCGCTTTCCATGCCCGGGCCAGGTCTCGCTTGGCCACAACCAGCCCCAATAACAGCAAATGGCGCTTATATATGTTACCCCCAACCCCTTCCATGATGTGCAGTAGGCCCAACCGGTGGGTACGAGGAAGGTCCCAGCCCAGCACCTCAGCCAGGCAACTCCACACACCCCTCCAGAACCCAGTCAGCCGGCCACACGTCCACACAGTATGCATTAAGGACCCAGGCACCGACCCACAGCGCAAGCATTCCGGGGATGCAATCAAACCAGCTTTCCACAATCGTTCACGCGTATAATATGCCCGATGCAGGTATTTGAATTGAATGAGCCGGAGCCGGATAGCAATGGCAGTTCCACGTGGGGACTCCAGCGCCTCCCTCCAGTCGTCTTCGTCGAGAGGACCCACGTCCACCTCCCACGCCTCCCGAAGAGAGTGCAGGGTGGAGGAGCAGTGGACAATTAGTGTCTGGTATATCTTGGAGACCTTCCTGTCTCCCAAGTCTCCCATAAACACCTTAGCCTCGACCGGGCTAAACTCTGGCAGGGAGTCGAGACCGGCGATGCTCGGGGCGAGGGCATGGCGCAGCTGAAGGTAGCGGAAGAATTGGGACTGAGGCATCTGGAATTCCGTGCGGAGCTCCTCGAAGGATTTGAGGGTGGTGCCAGACATGACCTGACCCAGTTGTGTAACCCCTATGGCTTCCCAACCCTCAAAGCCGGCCAGAGCCGCCAGCTCCGGGAGTAGACCATTATGCCAAAGCGGCGTCTCAGCCGTCAACTTGCCCCACCATCCCATGCGGCGCAAGGATTGTCGCCACACGGCAAAGACCACCCTTGTGACCGAAGGTAACCCACGACGCAGGCGAGCCGAATACAGGATGGTGTGGAGCGTATGATCACCCATGAGCGACCGTTCCAGGGCGTAGGCCGGATCGCTTCTATCACCATACCACCACTCATTAAGAACAAGTAGCTGGGAAGCCTGGTAGTAAGAGAGGAGGTCCGAGGTGGCCAGGCCGCCACAGTATGTGGACAGAAAACATGTCTTCAGTGCTACTCTGGCCGCACCCCCATCCCACAGGAAGCGTCCCAACACCGAGTTAACCTGACGGAACCACTCCAAGCCGATGGGGTATGGGAAATTCTGGAGCTGGTACAGTAGACGCGGAAGCGCCACCATCTTGAAGATGGCCGATCTACCAAAGATAGTGAGCGGCATCCTGGACCAAGTTTTGACATCAGCCTGTACCCGTTCCCACACCGGCAGGACTCCACGCGCCCAGGCCACAACCCGCGATTCCGATAGGAAAACGCCCAAGTACTTTAGGCCACCCGTCACCACGCGCAACTCCGCAGCCCAGGGGTCGACAACCACTCCGCCGCCCAGCACCCACAGGGTCGATTTATTAAGGTTGAGACGGAGGCCCGATGCCTCGCCGAACGCACGCATAATCTCTAAGACCCGGGGGCCCGAGCGTTGCAGGTCGGTGAGAAAGAAGAGGACGTCATCCGCATACAGCGCAATTCTGTCCGCCAGGTCCCCATTCCAGACAAAGCCACACAATCGGGCATCCACTCGTACCCGCGACGCCAGGGGCTCCATGGCAAGGGCAAACAGATACGGGGACAGAGGGCAGCCCTGCCGAGTACCACGACCTATATGGAAACGCCCAGAGGTAGCTCCGGCCACACGGACCGAGGCCGTCACGTTAGTGTAAAGAAGACGGACATATGACAGGAAAACCAGCCCCAGGTTGAGGCGGGCTAGGAGGGCAAACAGGTAAACCCAGCTCACAGAATCAAAGGCCCTGTCCATATCCGCCAAGAAGAGTGCCGCCTGCTCATCGCTAGCACCCATAGCATCCACTGCAGCTTGCGCCCGTCGGATGTTATGTCGGGTAGCCCTCCCTGGCATGAATCCAGCCTGGTCGGGGTGGACCAGGTCAGTGATATGGGGTAGCAGGCGGTTCGCTAAGGCCTTAGCCAGGATCTTAGCCTCGATGTTTAACAAGGAAATAGGCCGGTAAGAGTCGTACCTGTCCGGCTCCCTGCCCGGTTTTAAGAAGACCACGATCTCGGCGTGGCGCCAGTCCGGCGGCAGCTCCCCCTGAGCCTGCGCCGCCTCTAGGGCACGCCGATAGTGGGGCCCCAGCTGGACGTGAAACTTTTTATAGAATTCGCACGGGTATCCGCTCGGGCCGGGCGCCTTCCCGGTATTCAGTTGACCAAGGGCCTCCCCAAGTTCCTCAGCCGTGAGCGGGGCGTCCAGGGCAGTCCTGGTCTCATCCGGAACGGCCCGCGGTAGCAGGTCGTCAAGGTAAGCGGAGATCCCATCCTCCTCCAAGTGGTCACAAGGGGCGTACTGCGTCTCGTAATAGCGGGCAAAGCTAGCCGCCAATAGGGCCGGGTCAGTCATAACTGAGCCGTCCTCAGCCGTAAGACCCGGCAGCACAAGAGGCTGGAAGGTCGCCTGGCACAACCTGTGTAGCATAGTGCAGGACTTGTCGCCCCACTGGTATACCCTGCTGCGCGTGGCGAGCCACGCCTGCCGGGCTTCATCGCGTAAGACGGAGGCATACGATTGTTGGGCCTGTAGGAGCCGCCGCACCATGCCGTCGTCGCTCCCGAGACTACCACGCCGTTCCAGCTCCTCCACACGGGCGGCAGCAGTCACAATGGCTTCCCGATGCCTCCGCCGAGCAGCCACGCACCAAGCAATATCAATACCCCGCAACGTGGGTTTCAGCGCCTCCCACACCACAATTGCATCCACATCACCCACAAGATTCTCACGCCAATAATGATCAAGCGCCTCGCGCAGGTGATGCACGTACTCGGGCCGTTGCAGCTGCCAGGACGACATCCGCCATCTAAACGGCTGTCGTTTGGAAGGGAGAGTCATGGTTGCCAGGACCGGGGAGTGATCAGACAGGCCCCTGGGGAGTATCACTGCATCCCTGACACGACTCAGACAGGCACCCGGCACAAACAGATAGTCCAGCCTTGAAAAGGACCCATGCACCGCCGACACAAATGTGAATTCACGCGCAGCAGGATGAAAGTGGCCCCACACATCAACCCATCCCAGGCCACTCGCAGTCGCACTCAATCTGGTGGGAGCAGCAGCGGGGGGGATCCACCACAACAGGCGCCCGCCTCCGACGATCCAGGCCCACATCCATAACCTCATTCCAGTCACCCCCCACCATGGTCAGCACCTCCGGAATCTCATCCCACAGCGCGAACAGCCGCTCAGACAGGGCCCATTGGAGAGGGGGGGGGCGTACACGCTACCAAACACCACCCGTTCGGTACCCAGCAGGCCCATGATGAAAACAAAGCGGCCCTGAGGGTCTATCCATTGCTTCTCATGCACATAAGCCACCCTGCGGTGCACCAAGATAGCCACCCCCCGCGAGCCCCTTGTAAAACCGGCATGGTACACTTGTTGAAATCCAAACCTCTGGAGGCTAAGGGCCTTGGAACCCAGCATGTGGGTCTCCTGAAGCAGCAGCACATCTACCATCTCCCTCTTCCCCCATCGTAGCACAGCCCCTCGCTTGATTTTGTCCAAAATTCCTCTCACATTCCACGTCACAACACGCAGGGCCTTATGAGGAGACATAGTCACATCATCAGCCATAATCGATACAGGGACCAGCACCCGGCCCTCCACACCACCCCGGCGCACCCCACAAAGCAATAAAATCAACGATCATAGGCACGTGTGGTCCCCCCCTACCCACCCCAATACTCAGCAACCCCCCCCAGACCCAGACCCCCCCAACCATTAGCAACCAAAGAACATCCCCCCACGCCCCACTCCCCCCACCCCAATACCTCAGAGAACATTGAAGCATCTGTCGCGGCATGGAAAGACCCGGGTCCAGAACAGAGAACCCAGGGCCCGCCATACCAAAGGATCCCAACACCCCAATCAACACACACACACCACCCCCCCCACTACACTCACAACCGTGAGGGTCAGAGGCCCATAAAAGGTGCCTCCCGAGCCCTACTGCGCTCCCGCTAAAAGCAATAAGAGTCAGCAACCGGGAACAGACTGGCATAGGGAAGTCAAAAGAGAACAGTCTCACCAGCCTATGAAGGGTAAATCAGCACTCAGCAACAAGGCCCAGTCCCATCAGAGTTCAACTGTCGGCATCAGAGTGTTCCGAGTCCCTCGCACCACCTGTCTGCGATGCACCTGCAGAGGCCGCCCGCCTCCGAGACCGGGACCTCCGGTGTCGACCCTTCCGGTTCTGGTGGTTCGTCCGCTCCGGCGATGACCTCTGGGACCCGCCCGGATTCAGACCTGGCTGGGGATGCGGCCGGAGCCGCACCGTCTCGTCGGTCCAACGGAAAACCTCCTCAGGCGAATCAAAGAAATGTGTCTTGGACTGGTGCACCACTCGTAGACGGGCTGGGTACAGGAGAGAGTATTGGAGCTTCAAGCCCCTCAACTTGGCCTTGGCGGCCACAAAGGATCGTCTCTGCTGCTGCACCAACTTCGTGTAGTCGGGGAAAATCATGATGGTACGATTTTCAAAGGTAAGCGAGCCCTTGGACCTCGTCTCCCGCAGGATGACATCGCGGTCGTGATAGTTCAACAGCCGGGCTATGACTGGCCTGGGACGCTCACCCTCCGGTGGCCGCTGGGTTAGGGCCCTATGCGCCCTCTCGATAACAAAGCACGTGGACAGCACCCCTTCGGGGAGCCAACTCTCCAGCCACCGGGTCAAGAACCCCTCCATGTCGTCCTTCTCGCACCGCTCCGGAAAGCCAATAAAGCGGAGGTTGTTCCTCCGTGCGCGCCCCTCGGCATCCTCCACGCGGGCCGCCAACGTCTTCTGGACTCCCTCTACTTCCGCCAACCGCTTCTTCAGGGCGCCAATGTCTGTTTCGGTCACCGTTATCCGGGACTCGGCCTCGGTGATCCGACCCACCGCATTCCGGAGGTCCTGGCGCAACAGCGCGACATCCGCTCCCACCGCTCCGATTTTGGCATCAAGTGCATCCCGGGATTGGGTGATGGCCGCCAGGATCGCCGCATTGTCCGGCCCAGGGCCACCGCTGCCACCGGCCGCCCCGGAGCCACCACTAGGCCCCGTGAATTTATCAATAGGGCCATGTTTAGGCGGGCCGCCACCTCCGGTTCTGGTCATGGCCCAACGCGGGCTCGCCGCGACTGCACGCCGGGCAGGGCCGGCACTCCTCCCAACAAGGCTCAGGACCCCCCAGGTACTGCCACTAGCGTTGGAGGCCCCAGGCCCCTGGAGAGAACTGCAGTGGAAGAATCCCAAGAGGCCAGCCCAGGCCCGAGGCCGCGAAACCCGAGGACCGGCCTCACCTAGGCGGGACAGGCCGTCCCCGCGTTTATCTCCACAAATGTCCGCCCAAGGTGCTGGAAAGGGAAGGCGCTGCCGTGGTCCGCGGGCAACCGTAGCAGTAGGGGTACTGAGTCAGGAGCGGGGCAGCGGGCACCACCGCCACCCGCAGGCCCACCGCCGCCGCCGGGCGTCACGAAACTTGGGAGCCCCGGCTCCAGCCGGTCACCAGGCCGCCCCTCGCCGATGCCTCCCCCGGACTGCAGGGGAGAGAGGTGTCCGCCCAAGGCACAAGGAGGAGGGGCGCCGCCGCGGTCCGCGGGCCGCCGCAGCAATAGGATGAAGCCAGGAGCAGCGCAGCTGAAGCCGCCACCACCCGCGAGCCCGCGACCTCCGCCGGGCGTCCCGAAACTCGGGGACCCCGGTCTCCAGCCGGTCACCAGGCCGCACGCCGTCGTTGCCTCCCCCCGATTGCAGGGGAGAGAGGCGGCCACCCGAGGCACAAGGATGAAGGGCGCCGCCGCGGTCCGCGGGCAGCTGCAGCAGTAGGATGGAGCCAGTAGCGGCGCAGCTGAAGCCACCACCACCCGCGAGCCCACGACCGCCGCCGGGCGTCCCGAAACTCGAGGACCCCGGTCTCCAGCCGGTCACCAGGCCGCAGGGCGCCGTCACCTCCCCACGGGCACAGGAGAGAGAAAAGTGCAGGATCGGTATTCCGGAGCAGGCGGGGGACTCCACCAGCTCCGCACCAGTCGCCGGGAAGCAGTATCAGGCTCGGGGACCAGGATAAGTGAACGAATTAAGGCCGGGCCGGCGGGAGCTCTACAAAGCTGCGACCGCCATCATCGCCCGTCAAGCCACGCCCCCCTTAGGTACGGTTTTTAATCCTAATTCTTGTAAAAAAATTGTGTGTCTATAAAATTATCTGTGGCACCGGAGTCCATTAAAGCATCTACTAACCATTTAGATGCACTCTCACTCGGTGATTGTAGTGTTACTTGTATGCTAAGATGGTGAGATACTTTTTCAGGTGTGGTAGAGGCCATGCTAGACAAGAAACCCGACAAACTGACCTCGTCGTCTGTCGAGCTTATTAGTTTTCCGATTGTTGCACACAAACTACATCTGCTGCTTTAACCTTACTTGTATTGGGATGATTCGGACATTTCTTTAAAAAGTGTCTAGATTTTCCACAATATAAACATTGATTAAATTATCTCCGCTTATCTTTTTCCTCCTTTGAAAGTGGACCTCTAATTGTACCAATTTGCATTGGTTCTTCTTGACCAGTTTTGATAGTAGAATCAACTCTATTCCCTTTTTCTTTAAACATAAAGACTTTATGCTCTGTTCTACTGCCTTCTCCTTTTCGTTCTGATAAACGATGATTTAGTTTTACCACTAAATCAATAAAATCACGACAGTTATCTGGAGGATCTAATATTTGTGTAACCATATCTTTGAGCTCATCTCGTAAACCTCTATAAAATATTGACACCCTTTTTTCTTCAGGCCATTCGCCTCGATTACTAATCTAGTGAACCTAGAGATATAATTAAGTAAATCGCAAGAGCCTTGTTTTAAATTGAGTAACTCATCCGCGGATTGCATAAAAACATGTTTAGTGAATAACTTTTTCATGGTTTCTTTGAATAGTCGTAAATTATACACAAGTGGATCGTTCTTTTCTATTAATGGTACAGACCATAATGGTGAAACTCCCCCTAAATAAGATAGAATAAATGCGACTTTGGAGGAATAGTCTGGAAAAGCTGTTGGTTGTGCTATGAAATGTAGATGACACTGGTTTAAAAAAATTGCAAACTTATTACTATCTCCATGAAAATGGTCAGGAGGCGCTAAAGGCACTGGCGTGGGAGTTATAACTTGAATTGGTGTAGGAGAAACTGTAGCGTTATCGGTCTGGGTTGTATGCTGAAAACTAGGTGGTTTAAGCATTGGTTTCTGTGATGAAGGAACACTCCAGGTGGGACGTGACTGTAAATCACTTTGTAACTGAGAAAGTTCTGTGCGTAAGGCAGCATTTTCTGACCGAATGTCAGCTAGTACTGACGCTATGTCTTGAAGAAAGATTCGCCAGGCTTGATCCATAATGCCTGGGAGAAACTGTTGTCGTGGCTTAGCCTTCTGTCAGACTAACCATGCGTTCCTACCTTGAATCCACAAGGTTGAGTTTCGCAGAGACATAATGGACCAACTTCCCAGTACCTTACCTTATAACCTGTGTATTGATGATTCACTAGGAAAATGTAGTAGGGTTCAGGGAAGAGGGCGGATACTGGACGCTTGATGATTCTTTGTTGTCGACTTGCGAAGCAACAAGTACTAATGTTCAGTATTTTATTTCTACTTGTATTAAAAGTATCACTTTCCTAGGTCCTTTGTTCAAGACGCAACCGGCGGCTCTGCCATGTACTATCATATCCGCCGACTTCACTCCCCCCCTGGCCCGACCCCCTCCCTCTCTCCCCCCTCCCCCCCGTCAGTAGTAAACCGGGTGTGCGACAGCAAGGGTCCTCACACTCCCCCCCCCCAAGTTCTTCCTGAGTCTTTTAGTCCTTAGCATGTTATCCAAACAAAAAAAGAGAAAAACCCCCGCCCCTCATGGTCAATTTCAAAAGAAAAGGATATGATCAGCGGATTGCCCGCCCGTTCTTCCCCTGGCCGCCGTGGCCTTGCTGAGGTAGGTATGGTTGTTCTTGCTGTTTGGTGGCTTACGGCATGTTCTGTATCCCGGTGGCTGTGGCCAAACTCGTTCTGCGGCCCTCTGAGGTAGTATGTTGATATCGTATGAGGTAGATTCCCTTTTTTTTTTTTTTTTTTTTTTTGAGGTAAGTTGTTGTTACTGTCCGAGTCTCCTTGCATGGTTGCGCATGCTTGGTACTCCAGGCTATTGTTCGTAGCAGTCAAGAGTCTCGGTGGTTGCTGTTGCTCCTGTACATGGTTGTCTGCGATACACGTGTTCCTTCAAAAGCACTCCTTCTTATTCACCTCCTTCGTGTGTTTCGTCAGAGGATGCCCTTCTCTTTGCCCCTGGGCTCGGCAGCTCCATCTCCTCTGGTTCCGGGTCTCGCAGGTATCGGTGCAGGTCGTTGGGGTCGTCGAAGATTCTGCTTCCGTGTCTGTCTGTCACTCTCATCCTGGACGGGCCTGCAAATGTAAAAGCAATGTTCTTTTTTCGCAAATGTTCCCTTTGGGCTAGGAAGCCTTTCCTCACCTCGACTGTTAGTTTGGAGAAGTCCTGGGTGATGGTTACTTTGCTCCCGTTTATCATCATCGGGCGGCCCTTCCTGGCTACCGCAAATATCGCCTCTGTTTGGTTTTCTCTTAGGGGTTTGCATATAATGGGCCTAGGGGCATTGCTGTTCATCTGCTTCCTGGCCGGTATGCGGTAAGCTTTGGTAATCTCCAGCGGTTTGTCGAAGCTGAGTCCCGTTATTTTAGGTATTAAGGCCTCCAGCATCAGGGCGCATGCCCCCGGTGTGTCTTCTTCCTCCTCGGGAACTCCCAGGAGTCTTATGTTCCCCTTGCGGCTCCTGTCCTCCTGCTCCGCCATGGCCTTTTGTAGCGCCGTTGTTCTCTTTATCACAAGGCCCATGTCCTTATGCGTTATGTTTGCGCTGTCCTCCAGCATGCCTACTCTCTTCTCTACCTCGTCTATTCTGCCATTGGCTCTGCTTTGCTCCGCTCTGATTGCTATTAGCTCCATTTGGATGCTGTCTACTGTCTTTTTTGTGGCTTTCGCCAGCTCGTTCCCTTCGGTTATTTTCTTTAGGAGCGTGTCCAGCGTGATTGTGCCTTCCCCATGGTTGTTTCGCTCCTTTCCCGGGGACGGTGGGATTTCATTCTTGCTTTTCTTCGGGTCATTTGTGCCTTGTTTCCCATCTCTGCCTGCCATGGCCTCGGTCCTTCTTTTGGCCTGGTTGATCTTGGGCTTCCCTTCTGTTGGTGGGCGTCCTCTTGCGGCTTTGTCTCCCCCTTTACCCTCTTTGAGCCTCAGGGTGTTTGTCAACGTTGTGGTGTTGTCTCTAAACCTGGGTGGCCACTTGACCACTCTGGTTTTCGTTCTATACTCCGCCAGCCTCCTGCACCGTGCTCTCTGGTTCTTTTGCCTTTGTTCCGGTGGTCGTTTGTTGTGGTTTGTATGGTCACGTTGTTATCAGCGTCCCTGCTTGCCTGGCGCTGCTTGAGTTGCGCTTGAGTGATTGCCCCCCTTTAAATGCCGGCCTTAGTTCTGAGTAGCGCTCATCTGTTTTGCGCTGTTTGTTGGGTTGTTGTGCGCTGTTCGGGTGCTTTGGCAGGATGGCCACCTTGTGTTTCCTCCCCCTCACCAAGATGGCCGCCTTGTTGTTGGCTTCACTACTGCCTTGGCTCCGCTTTGTGAATGTCAGCCTTAGTTCCGAGTTGCGGGTTGAGGGAAGACGGGCAGTGCGTTAACTGCGCTGATCTGTTTGCGCTGTTCACTATGGGCTGTGCTTGACTGATTGCCCCCTTTTTTTAAGTTTGAGGTCTGAGTCGTGGGCTGTAGGGATCTCGTTTGCTGCGTTGATCTTTTTTTTTTTTTTTCACTGGGGGTGTACCGCTGTGTGGTGCTTTGGCAAGGTGGCCGCCCTGTGCTTCTTTCTCCTCACCAAGATGGCCGCCTGGCGCTGCTTGGGTTGTACTTGAGTGGTTGCCCTTTTTCAGCCTTAGTTCTGAGCTGCGGGTTGTAGGAAGTAACAAGGCTACCAGCGTGCTTGTTTGCGCTGATCTGCTGTGCTGTTCCGCTATGCCGGGGCTTGCTTACTTGCTTGGTAGAGCGATGCTTCGGCAAGATGGCCGCCCTATGCTTCCTCCCCTCACAAAGATGGCCGCCTTGTTGTTGGTTCCCCTGCTGACGTGACGCTGCTTGGCCTTGGCCTTAGTTCCGAGTCTCGGGTTGTGAAAGATATGGCCAGCGCGCTCGCCGGTCTGTTTCGCGCTGTTCGCTGTGGGCTGTGCTTGAGAGAGCGCCTTTTTTTAGAAGTTTTACACTTCCGAGTTTTGGCTCGCGAGTTGGGTGAGGGCAGCCGGTCCGTTCTCTGCGACGATGTCTTCGCGTGTTTCCTGCGCTGGTATCTTTTGCGCTATTGCTGTTCTTTACCTTGTATTTGCGCTGTTCGTTGGGCTGTACATACACTGCGGGGCGTACCACTGTAGGGTGCTTTGGCAAGATGGCCGCCCTGTGCTTCTTCTCCCCTCACCAAGATGGCCGCCTTGTTGTTGGCTTCCCCTGCTGGCCAGACGCTGCTTGGGCTGTGCTTGAGTGACTGTCCCCCTTTTTTTTAAATTTTCCAGCCTTAGTTCTGGGTTGCGGGTTGTAAGCAGTAAGGGGGCGACTAGCGCGCTTGTTGCGCTGTTCTGCTCGCGCTGTCTCGCTATGCCGGGGCTTGTCTGCTTACTTGATTGTCCCCTCCCGGCGGTTGCTTCTGCTGCACCGATCGCTCGCCTTGACTGCCTCTCTCTTCTACTGGGGCGGTAGGATCGGGGCAGTCGTGTGTTGTGTCTCCGGGCTGGCTTGCTCGTCGTCAGTGTGGCTTGTTATCTTCCCCGGGTCTGCTTGGTCACGCCGCCATCTTGGGGTCGCTCCTCTTTACCCCCTGGCAGCTCGTCTTCTCCTCCGTCGTCGCCTCGTTCCTGCACTTTTTCTTCCACTGAGCCTCGCACGGGGTGCCTGATCGGTTCCTACACACCTCCCTAGCTTTGGGGCCCGTTTCTCTCGCGTTGAACTATGATGCGCGCCGCTCGTTGGACTTGGGGGTCGGGAGCTCCGGACTTAGGTCTCTAGCCTCCTTGCACAGGCACCCTATACTTTTCCTATTTCTTTTTTCCCATCCAGCACCCCGGGGGGGGGCCGCAGAACGCAAAGCACAAGCGACGAAGCCAAACCACCATGACAAATCCAACTAGAGCGGGCCTGTCCACTGACTTGAAGGTAGTGTCCATGAATGTTAAAGGACTGAACCACCCAGTCAAACGTAGGAAAATCCTAGACTACTTGTCCAAACTAAAGGGAGATGTGTACATGCTCCAAGAGACCAAGCTCTCCAAAGAGGAGGCGAATCTACTCAAAGCCAGATGGATAGGGGAGGTACTCTGCTCACCGGCAAAAGGGAAAAAAAGAGGAGTAATAACTATCCTGAGCAAGAAGGCCAACATGACAACACTAGCAGTAGACACTGATGAAGATGGCCGCGTGCTCATAGCAAGCGTCCAGAGAGGAGGCGACACAATCCACATGGTCAATATCTATGGTCCGAACTCGGAAGACAAGCAATTCTGGCTGGGAGTGGACAGCAAGCTATCAGATCTCCCCCAGGAGGACCTCCTGATCACAGCCGGGGATATGAACAAGACGATGGACGATGGACCAGGCAACAGACAGACACCCAAACAGACCGAGTCACAACTCCAACAACAACAGCAACACCCTGAAAGACTTATGCACCAAACATCAACTGGCAGACCCGTGGAGGCTCCAACACCCGACAGCGCGAGAATACACCTTCTACTCACACCCACATAACTCCTACAGCAGGATCGACTACATACTGATGTCCAACACACACACGCACCTCATAGAAGACACGGAGATAGCCGCAATCACCGTCTCAGACCACGCTCACATAACACTCACTCTAAGTGGGAAACACAATGAGAACCCAACGAGGAGGTGGAGACTGAACGATGACATCCTCCAGAACAGAGAGAACGTCAAAGAAATTGAAGCCACAATCAAAGAGTACCTCGAACACAACGACAATGGCGAGGTAGGGAAAGACACTGTATGGGATGCCCTCAAAGCGACAATAAGGGGGAATTTGATAAACATCAAGGCCAGGATGAACAGAGGGCGGAACAAAAAACTCCGTGAGCTCGAGGAGGAAATAACAGCACTGGAGAGAGGTCACTGTGCTAACATAACGGACAAAAACACGCTCACTTTGCTCACAAAAAAGAAATACGAGCTGAACAAGATCCTAAGCGAAAGAGCGGGCTCCTGGTTGACGAAGTTCAAGTCGGTCAACCTATGTGCAGCAAACAAAGCAGGGAAACAGCTGGCGTCCTACTTAAAGGCAAAACAAAGGCAACACACGATAGCAGCGATAACGGACCGCACGAACAAATCCCAAACAACGAACAAAGGAATACTAGAGGTTTTCAGACAATTTTACCAAGAACTGTACACTGAGGATCAAAACTTGAGCAAAGATGCAGGACGTGACCTACTCAGTCAAACCAATCTGCCGAAGCTGGACGAGGCGGAAAGGGAATCGCTCGAAGCTGATATCTCGGAGGAAGAGATTGGAACTGCCATAAGCCAACTGAAACGGAACAAGGCGCCAGGACCAGATGGTTACTCGGCGACATTCTATAAAACCTTCAGCGAACACATCAAGACACTGATGGCACAAACATACTCCACATGCATCCAGAAAGGGAGGATGACGGAGTCCATGTGCGAGGCCAACATCACCATAATTCCCAAGGAGGGGAAAGACCCACAATATCCCCAGAACTACAGACCAATATCGCTAATAAACGTCGACTGCAAGATCTACGCAAAAGTCTTAGCCAACAGACTAAACAGGATCCTGCCGAACATCATCCACCCCTCACAAGTGGGATATATAAAGAACAGACTGTCGCAGGACAACACAAGGTTACTGTGCCACCTGATCAACCACACAGCAAGCAGCAACGAGCAGGCAGTCATGATAGCGCTGGATGCGGAGAAGGCGTTTGACAGAGTCTCGTGGCCCTTCCTGGGTAACTGTCTGGGAGCGTTTGGCCTAGGCAGGAAGTACACGGCGATGGTCATGGCCCTCTACAACAAACCGAAGGCGAAAATAGTGGTAAACGGGAGCGCATCCGAAACGCTCACGCTGGGCAGAGGAACCAGACAAGGATGCCCCCTCTCCCCCGGACTATTCCTGCTCGCACTAGAGCCCCTGCTAGCCAGAATCAGGGACAACACCGAGATAACAGGCGTAAAGCTCAAGAGAAAGACCGTCAAACTAGCAGCATACGCCGACGACATCCTAATCACAACAGCGAACCCCTCCACGTCGATAAAAGCTCTGATGGCCACAATAGGTGAATACGCAGAAGCCTCAGGCTACAAACTCAATAAGGAGAAATCGGAGTGTAAGCCAATGAATGTCCATACCACAAGAGAAGTCCTAGGCGACTCCGGCCTAGCATGGCAAACGAAACCTCTGAAATACCTAGGGCTCCACTTTGGGAGAGACCTCACGTCAACCCTGCAACACAACGAGGACCTCACGCTGAAGAAGATAAAGGAGAGACTGGAGTTATGGTCACCAAAGTTCATCAGCTGGTGGGGACGCATTGAAACGGTCAAAATGATGATAACACCGGTAATAAACTACACGCTATCAATGCTACCACTTCCAATGACAGAGACATTTCACAAAAAATTGGACCAGCTCATAAACATCTTCCTGTGGAAAAACAAGAAGCCAAGGATAAGCCTACAAAAACTAAGACTGTCAAGAGACCTCGGAGGCCTCAACCTGGCGAACTTCAAGACATACCAGACGGCTTGTCTGGCGAGACAGGGTATCGCCTGGGTAGATGCCACACAAACGTACAGGCCAGTATGGCTGGAGGTCGAACAAGACATCCTAGGAGGACTCAAGCCAACAGCACTCCTAACAGCGAACCGGCACCCACTGAAAACGAGCGCCATACTAAAACACACCAGAGATGCCCTGCTGAAAGTGGACAGGCACATGGCGCAGAAACTGAAGGGCACTGCTTGGGAATCCATCTGGTTCAACACTAAAGTGACCTACCAAGGGGCGACACTGCACAATGATACGTGGATTGGAGAAGGTATCAGCACGCCCAGTCAATTGGAAACAAAGAAAAAACCGCTGACGTTCCAGAACGTGCAGCAGCTACATGACCTCCCGAACCAAGAGTTCTATAACTTCCTAAAAATTAAGACAGCAATAACAAAGGCTAACCTATGCGGAGGAGAGCCGGGGATCATCAAGTATCTGCAGCTCATCGACTCAGCAGGTCATCAAACGGCAAAAATCTATAAACTACTCAGCCCATCCAGATGGCGCAGAACAAAAAAGCAACCAACACATGGGAAATGCGCCTGGGCAGGCAATTAAATGAAAAGGAGCGAGCGATAATGTGGAGTTCAGCGACAACAAACAAAATCACCCCACAACTAGCGCAAACAAAATACTGGCTGCTCCACAACGCATACTGGACGCCATCCAAACTCCACAAGGTCGGCATAGCAGACTCAGACAAATGCTGGAACTGTCTGAAAGAGGAAGGGACCCTCGAACACCTTATCTTCACCTGCGTGAAAGTCAGGAAGTTCTGGGCACAAATCAACACTTTCCTGAACGATATGCTCAAAACACATCTGGAGATCAGCTTCGTCAGCCTGGCGACTGAGCACCTAACAGCGAACCTAAAAAGTAAAGAAGAAAGAGAACTCCTAGACCTACTTCTCACAGCAGCCCTCAAAATGATCCTAACGAACTGGAAAAACACAGCCAAAGCAAGCTTTAAAACATGGATCAACTGGATTACCTTCCTGAGGGGAGCCGACAACATCACAGGCACCTTCTCGAAAGAACACAAAGCCAAGCTGCACATGTGGGACCCGCTTGATGAGCTCCTGAGGACGACCCAATAAAGGACAATCAAAGACAACTACGTGCGGACCCCCCCCCCCCCCTCTCTTCTCTTTTCTTCTCCAGTGGGGGGAGAACAGTAGATATATATGACCGTCGTCTGTGTACCTATATCTGTATATATATATTTTTGTACGACCTTCTTTTGTATACCAATAAAAAAAAAATTCTAATAATAAAAGTATCACTTTCCTAACCAACTACTTTTCTTGATGTGTAATCAAAAATCTTCCTACCTGCGATCTAAAGATGTTTGTGCTGTGTCCAGATGTTCTTGTTGTGGTGGATGACAATGTGAAATCAGCTGTAGGGCGTAGTTCAGTTCACTAAGCTTTTCTATTGTGGTTGCACTATAACAAAAAATATCACGCTATTAGTACTCGGCACATGAAAGGACTTAGCACTTAAAAACACTATTCTTATTAGTAATCGCTCTCACAATAATACTTACTGTCTAACTGACTCTAAACTCTTGTATCCACTCTTTCTCTCGAAATATTAAAACATTTGACAAATAAATATGTTAATAACAATAAGCTGCTTAATGTCCATAATCTTGAAGACAATATTCTTTCTGTAATCAGTACACTTGAAAACAGAGTTTTTCCCCAAAAAATGTGTATTGTTCTAAAGAATGCTGTTACAAATTGCCATCTCTTTCTTGCGATGGGCGCCTTTTAAAAATTAAATGTGCACTTATCTTTCTCTGTTGTTGTTTTGTTTTTTCCAGAGGATGAAGACAACCAGCAAGCAGGATCGTCGAAGAAGACTGTTGGATCTATTCTCAGGTAAGCGTACTTGCAAAGGCTGCATTCAGCTTCCCTGGATACCGCTTCTGTTGACAAATGGAAGGCTACGCGCCTTCAAGAACTAGGTGTGGCTTTAAATAGCCTTGCCACACCGAAGATGGCTGTCACGTTGCTACGCGTTCTGGGTATTGCAGTGTGATCAAAGGTCACTCTTTTCATGCAGAGCTCTGATACTGACGCGCTGCAACCGATCGCCTTTTCACTCGGTAAGTGTTCTGAGCGAAGTCCGTGCTCTGCTTGCCAACCGAGTCTCATACTTGAATACAAATGTAAAACACGTCACTATTGTGCATATCAGCCAAGCATGGCACAGCTTTGAAACGTATAATCATGCCACTTTCTCACAGTACCAAGTAAAAAACATAACCACACACATTAAAACATGGTTGTGCTGGTTGCATGGGACAGGGGTGAGATTTTTCTTGGGCATTATGGATTCTGGGATTTACCTTGAATCCCTTTTATGTATCACTGGCACTGCCTTACAATCTAGAGGGGCATGAAAGAGACATCAAAGGTATCCCTGGCACTGCCTTACAATCTAGAGGGGCATGAATGAGAGGGCACAGGGCATGGGTGAGATGGGTACAATCTAGATAGGCATGAATGAGACGGCAAAGGGCATTCATGACAGTCCCTCATGGGAACAGTCCAGCTCGAACTGCCGAGCCAGGGCTTTCCTGGACCGGAAACAGGCATCCTGGGACCAGGGCTTCATCTGGGAGTGCAAGACCCAGTGACGGATCTGACAGTACCGAAGCCTTTCGGACTCAGGGAGCCCATATTCCAATTTAAGCTGGTGAAATGGTATTATGCTGTTCAAGTCAAATAGATGGCCCACCGAGCGGCAGCCCAAGGAACGCCACTGTGCAGCGGCCGTAACGTTCATACCTGGCTGAAAGTCGGGGTTCTCAAACAACGGTGTGAGCGGAGAAGGAAAGGTGGTGAGATTGTGTCTAGTGTTAGTTTGATCCTACGTTTCTAGTAAGACCTGTGTAATACGGTACTCATAAAGATTAGGCGGCCTGTGCTTCCGGTGCATGAAAGGAACACCCTGCAGTGGTTTAGCCGCCAGCGCATGCTCTTGGAAGAGCCAGTGTTTTTCAGACTTGAAGCGGCACCACTCCACTAAGTGGCGCAGTTGGGCAGCCTGAAAATACAGAAGAAGATTGGGTACACCCAAACTCCCCGCCTCCGGAGGGAGCATCATCAAGGCCCGTTTCATTTGGGGCTTACGGCCATTCCACACAAATCGTGCCAGCTCAGACTGGGTCTGTCTGATCCAATCCAGTGGAGGTCGGAGAGGAAGAGTGTGAGAAAGGTATAAAATCGGTGGTAGTATGGTCATTTAGATCGCTGCAATTTTACCAAGCCAGGAAAGTGGATAATGCCTCCACTGGCCCAGTTCTGCGCGTATCTTCCACCGCAGCCTGGTGTAGTTAATATGTACGACTTCCTCCAGGCAGGGGGCCAGCTGGACCCCCAGATACGGTACCGCGTCAGACGCCCATTGAATGGGGTAATGTCTCTGAAGATAGGTCCGAGTAGGAGCCGAGAGGGAGAGATCTAAAGCAATCGATTTGCCCACGTTGATCTTAAAGCCAGACGCCAGCGCGAACACATCAAGCTCTGCAAGGCATGGCGGTAGTGCGACGAGGGGGTTCGATAAGGAGATCAGAACGTCATCAGCATACAGAATGACCGTATGGGTATAACCCCCAAACCGTATCCCCGAAATCTCGGGATGGGTGCGGAGGCGTTGGGCCTATGGCTCCATGTAAAAGGCAAAATGGAGCGGCGACAGGGGGCATCCCTGGCGCGTGCCCATTTCAGTGGGGATGAGGTATGTCCATTGACACGTACCGTGGCCATTGGGAACCGATAGCAGTTAAGGATAAGCGTCTGGAACCTCTCTCCCAGACCCGCGCAAGCCAAAACCTGTTCCAAGAAAGGCCAGTGGACCCGATCGAAGACCTTCTCGGCCTCGATGGTAAGTAGCATAAATTCCTCTCAAATACGGGAGGCCTCTCAATAAGGTGTAGTACCCGCTTCGTGTTGTCGCTCGCCTGCCTCTGTGGGATAAACCCAGCTTGGTCCGGGTCTATAAATTCTGGCATATAGGGCGCGAGATGAGCTGCTAATATCCCTGTGTATAACTTGAGGTCAATGTTGAGGAGAGAAATGCGGTGATACGCCCCACAGGCCGTTTTATCCTTACCAGGCTTCAGAATAACTACTATGGAGGCCTGGAGCATTTCCGAAGGGATCGCACCTGGTTCGGCTAACGAGTTAACAAGCTTAGTGAGCACTGGGGCCAGCTGAGAGCAGAACGTTTTATAAAAGATGGCGGAAAAGCCATCGGGTCCCGGAGCCATGGCGAGTTTAAGCAGCAAGATGGCGGCTATGACCTCCTCACCCCTAATGTCGTGTTCTAGATGGTCCGCCTGCGCCTTTGTCAGGGCGGGCAGGCCATCCAATGCAAGATAAGCAGCGCCATCCGTCATGATGAGAGGGGAGCTGGTGTACAGGCGGGCATAAAAATCTCTAAATGCCTCTGCAATATCAGAGTCTGAGGAGGCTCGCGTTCCGTCCTTGCGCTGTATCTCCCTCACACCCTGCTTCTGCCGGGTTTCTCTTAACTTCTGGGCAAGTAGGTGGCCACAACGGTCTCCCCTCACGTAGTAAGCATGTCGTACCCGGAGAGCTGCGTACTCTGCTCTATCCAGTTCGAGAGCGGCTAACTGTTGCTGCATCGCTTTGAGCTGGCGCCAGACGCAGGGTGCTCCTGTCCGCGGGTGCATTTGTTCCAATTCTTTCGTCTTCTGCGAAAGATCGTCTCTTTTGCGCCTACGTTCTGCGTTCTGCGTTCTCAGCCGACGAGATGGCCGCGAACTCCCCTCAAATAACTGCCTTAAGTGCTGCCCATTGCGTGGAGAGTGAGATGTCTGTGTTCATATTGTGAGAGAGGTAGTCTTTTATAGAACGCTGCATTTGGTCAACCACCGCGGCACGTTGTAGTAGGGTGTTGCGGAGGCACCAAACCTGTGGGGAGTGATGCATGGAGGGGAACGTGAAGGTGGCAACAACTGGTGCATGGTCCGATAGAGAGGCCGTCCCCAACTCTACCGAGGTAGCTAACACCTGGAGAGGTGTGGAAGCCAGCAAGTAGTCTAATCTAGCATATGTCGTTGGAGTAATAAGAAAATTCCCGGCTGTGGGGGTGAGGGCAGTGCCAAATGTCATGGAGGTCTAGTTTCTTTTTTGCAATGGCGACAGCAGCAAAAGGGTAGAGCTCTGGCTTGAGCTCCCCTTCCACAGGCCAAACATCCGCCACAGTTCCTCGCAGCCGGCATAAACTGCAGGCGGAGCGCCCTAACATAGCTCCTCACCTGTCCACCAACTTTGGGGAGGCTCGACGACTCCTGGCCGCTCCGGGCCCCCCTGGGCTATCCTCGCCGAGTCGCTCGCCGTCTGGTCGGCGGATGCGACTACGCGAGGCCGGGGATCACACCGCGGTGCTAGGCCGGGAGGTGAGGCCTGCACCGGGAGACGCCGGGGACCCCCTGCCGGGGACCCCCTGCGGACGCAGACCCAGACCTGGGTGGGCGGGCCACGCCCTCAGAGCACTGTTCACTGCTGTCCCCTGTGCCCCGTGCATCCTGCCGGCCAAAAACGGATAGGAGCCCCGAAACACGACGCCATCAGTGGCGGCTGTGGAGAGCTGCGGCTGGGGGAGACGCGGCTCCATGGTGAGCGTGGCTCCACACCGCTGACCAGGTTGGGCTCCCGTATAGACAGGAACACACTACAGCGGCGACCCCCCTGGCACACACCGACCGGCGCACCCACAGAAGCGCAACCAATGGTGAGTTGCGGGAGAAGCGGCCAGACGCCACCCCTTGCTCCTGAAGACCCTAAGCTCCTCGGAGGCGACACCACCGCATCACGCGCCGCCTCGTAGGCGGGCGCGACCACGGGAGGCCCCCTGAAGACCCAAAATTAACCATGGATGAGCACGCTTGAGCCCCGGGGAACCCAGCATCCACTGACGGACATCGGCACTTTAGCGCACCACGCCGCCGACCGCTCGGCGCCCGGAAGAGGCCTGGGGCGCAGGATCGCACCAGATGCACGTGGAGCGCCATGACTGAGGGAGGCGCGATCCATTAGCGAGCAGGACCCTGCGCTGCCGAACGAACCGGGAACACACACTGGCAGGGACAGACCACGACGCCAACCCACACCGCGACAGCTGCGGGGCGACACTACTGAGGCGCTGCGGCCCACTTTTGGCCCTGGACACTGGAGCAGGCTGCCCTTTCGCCTTCCCCCCCTGCCCCCTAAGCCGCCAGGGGACCTCCGCAACACACAAAGGTGGCAGCCCTGTACCAAGGACCACCCTGACAAGCACCCAGGTGCCGGGGCGGGGGGCCAGCGGACGGAAGACGTCGCACACGGAAGTGCAGATGAACACCACACACGGAGCGATGACTACTCGCACGCTGTGTGCCCGCGCTAAGTGGCTGACCTAGACCCACGGACACGACTTCAATGCTACTGACGACGTCTAACGCCCTGAACCACAACGGCTGTGCCCATCTGGGATTGGGAACAAAGCGAGGTGACCGTGACAGGAGCGCCAACCACCCCGGAGACCCTCCAGAACTGCTACACCCCTGGACCTGCGCTGCTTGGACCGTCAACTGAAGCGGCCCCTACCGTTGGGGATTCTGGCTAACACCACAGGCTGCCTTACCCATCATCCTGCTCATGTCTGGGGGAGTAAAGACACGAACTGGCACTGGGGGTGCCCAACTAAAGGGGAAAATGGACAAGCTGTCGAAACAGGCGGACGCGGACCAGGTGGCGGTGAAACTGGACACTGTGCTGGCCGCCATGGAGCGGCTGGAAGAATCGCTCCAGCTTACCCGCACCTCACTAGAGACCAAAATAGACAGTGTGGCGATCGACCTCACCCATCTTCGAGCTGACCACAAGAAACTGGCGTAACGCACCACGTCTCTGGAAGGCGCAATGACAGATCTGGAGCCCCGAGTCAGCCAGACGGACAAGCATGTACGGATCTCCTGAACAGGGTGGAATTCTTAGAAGACCGCGCCGAGGATGCAGAAGGACGGGCGCGGAGAAACAACATCCGAATGGTAGGTGTGCCGGAACGATGGGAGAGGAAAGACCCTACGCAGCACGTGGAGGACTGGCTGAGGGCACTGCTGCCAGAAGGCGCCCTGTCTCCGCACTTCGTGGTGGAACACGCGCACCGAGTGCCGACGAGACCTCTCCCCACGGGATCCAACCCTAGACCACTGCTCCTCCGGATTTTGAATTACCGGGACTCAATCCTGCGCGAAACCAGGAGGCTTGGGGACGTCCAGATTCACAACGCTAAAGTAATGTTCTTTCCCCGACTACACAGTCCAGGTGCAGCGCCAGAGACACTCCTTGCTCGCTGTGAAACAGCGGCTGCGCCACGCTGGCCTCAAATACTCCCTCCTCTTCCCTGCCAAACTAAGGGTGGTGGCACAGGATAAAACGCACTTCTTCACCAGCCCGGAGGAAACTGAGGCTTGGCTAGACAACGGCGTGGATACAGCACCCAGACGGGCACCAGGGTCCGCCACAGCGGCACGCGCTCGCGGACCGCGGCGACGCCGCAGGCACAAGACGCCACCAACCCACCAGTCACAGGGGTCAACAGACCACTCCCCATCCGCAGAACTTGTTCTCCTTGAGCAACAGGACGCTCTCCGCAAAGTAACAGAAATTAGCAGCTCCCTAGCATCGAACCCCGCCATGGAAACCAGCCCCCGGGCTTTCCCGAGTGATGACGAAGCTATCTACCAGACGTTACACCGCAGACGGCGGATTTGATCAATTGACAGGTGGCATTGGTCTCCGACAGGGTGCATCCGACCAGTGCAATTTAGATTTTTAACCCAGCAGATATCCCTGCTGGATTGCGGATTGGCACACACCCAAGGCGGGGCCCTCTCCACAACATACGACGACGGAGACGGAACTCAGTGAGTATTACTCTTGATGCTTACACAGTGGTACGGTGCCCCACTGGTGTTGGCCCCCTGCTGCCTCCGCCTGCTGGGCCTTGACTCTTGGTGACCCGGCCACAGGCGTGGCACACAGAACCATCCCACCAGCCCAGCTATGACCCGATCCGAATGGACGTATGCATAGAGAGCCATGCCGCGATAGATTAGCAGGTTCCTTGCCGGACATTACTTGCTTCTTGAGGCCTAGGGAGGGGCGATGCCCTCTCCGCTGACCATCCTGTTCTAACGCCACAGCTGTGCCTACCATATAGCAACCCCCTGAACTGAAAAGTTACTTATCTCACTTGAGAGTTTGGACGGCGGCATGTTCAGCAACTGACCTTTTGGTATTTTTTACTGGTTTAGCCCTTTATGGTCTGTTATGTCCTCTAACCCCCGACCCCTTTGCCTCTTTGAGAAATCTATTCTAGTGTCAATGAAGATGTCTTTGTAGATGGGCAGTAGAGGCGCGCGGAGGCTCTAGGGGCGGGCTCCTGAGGCGGGGGAGTGGTGGAAGGCAGATGTGGGGATCACCTAATGTGGTAAAATGACTGCGATACATATATGCACCTGGAATGTCAGAGGTATGCACACGCCATCGCGCAGGTATCAAATTTACTCCTACCTCAAGCGTCATCAGGTACACATCGCACTCCTACAGGAGACACATTTAAATAAGGCGGAAGAGCAAACGCTTCGCCGTAGATGGCGCGGGCAACTCCATGCCACAGAATACTCCTCCTATGCCCGCGGAGCGCTGCTGTGGGTGAGACCCGAAACCCCCTTCACAATAATACACTCACACATAGACCCTGAGGGTAGATTTGTGATAATTCAGGGCAAACTGGATGGGCAACCGGTGGTTCTAGCTTCCTTATATTTCCCTAACACGGAACAGGGAGATTTCTTTGCGCAGTTATCCACAAAGCTGGCATGGCGTCCCCTGGATATTGGGAGGCGATTATAATTGCATACTTGATTCCGCCCTGGACCGCTCCTCACCCCAAGCCGGCACGCCGGCGCATGGAGCCATAAAAGCTCTCACTACCTGGGCAGCACAATGGGGATTGCACGATATCTGGCGCACTCGCAACCCCACATCCAGGGTATACTCCTACTACTCGGGAGCACACACCTTGCACGTACGGTTAGACAGGTACATGATATTCACGGACCTTCTTCCCCTTGTCATAGACACGTACTACATGGGTCGCACCCACTCCGATCACAACCCGCACATACTGAAAAAAGCATGGGAACGCCTGCACCCGCCCGTCCCCACCTGGAGACTGCAGCCGGCTCTACTCCTAGACACCCCTTTCCGCGACTCCCTTTCCGCACAAACGGCACAATACTTCGAAGAAAATACCAGCACGGCTTCCTCCCCCCAGATTGAGTGGGACGCCTTCAAGGTCGTAATCAGGGGACACTGCCTGGGCACGCAGGGGCATATACAGAAACAGCTAGAGAGGGACCTGGCGTACATAGAGACTGACCTACTCCAGCAGGAACAGGAGGCGATAGGAGGCGCAGATGGACCACTGCTCACAGCACACGCAGAACATGCGCGATTACTGGAACGGCTATGCCATGTCAAAAAAAAAAAAATGTCAACTACGCAGCCCACTCGGCGCGCACCCACCACCTCAGCGATAAGCCCGGAAAATTGTTGGCCTGGCTCATCAAGCAGGAAGATCGCTCAGCGCCTGTCTCTGCGATATGCACTGACAGTGGCGAGGTGGTGTATACACAAGCTAAAATACACGTGGCCTACACAGGCCACTACCAGGCTTTATATCGCTCCCAACTCCGGGTCCCCGCCACGGACATCGCGGACTATCTCTCGGGCATACAGCTACCGAGACTGACTGCAGCTCAGCGGGATGACCTGGGGGCTCCCCTTGCGCCCGCAGAACTGCGCACTGCCATCTTTGCCCTGTCGAATGGTAAGTCCCCAGGTCCCGACGGGTTACTGGCCGAATACTACAAAGCTTACTCAGATATTCTGATTCCTGAGCTGCTCAAAATGTATGCAGCTGCCGCTGAGGACTCCACTCTCCCCCCACGCTAAACGAGGCCACACTCATCTCCCTCCTAAAACCCGGCAGGGATAGCACACGCATGGGCTCTTACCGACCGCTGGCCCTGTTGAATACTGATTACAAAATACTCGCTTCTACCTTAGCTCAGCGTCTGGCCCCCCTAGTCTCAACCCTCGTGCACCATGACCAGAACGGTTTTGTACCCACACGCAGTACCTCCCACACCATCCATAGACTGTTCAGAGTGCAAACCTATGCCACCCACCAATGGCCCCGATCGGGATGCCTCGTCCTGGACCTCGAGAAGACCTTTGACTCCGTCGAGTGGCCCTACATCAGAGCAACGCTGGAGAAATACGACCTTGGGGACGACTACATCGACATGGTGAGACTACTTTATCAAAAGTCGACTGTGCGTGTGCGCACGGGCAGACTGTTGTCTGACGCAATCCGGGTGCAGAGAGGGACTAGGCAGGGTTGCCCCCTGTCCCCATTGCTCTTCTCAATGGCCAAGGAACCTCTTGCGGCGTTGTTGAGGGCCCAAGGAGAGGAGTGGGGGATCCCGCTGGCGGATGGCCTACACACGGTCTCGCTCTACGCGGATGATTTACTCCTGTACATCAGAGACCTGACCCGCATACCGCAGTCCCTGTCTGATATTTTTCGGACCTTTGAGGCCATGTCGGAACTCAAAGTGAACAGGGCCAAATCTGGAGCGTACTCCTTCAGCCCAGAAACACGGGAGTGCGACATCCGCATCAATGGCAGGAGACTCGCCTGGTACCCTACAACGTTTAGGTACCTTGGAATACACATTTACAGAGACCCACCTGACATGCTGGAAGGAAACCTAGTCAGAGCTATCTCCTCCCTGCAAGCACAGATGACGTTCTGGAAGACCCTCCCCCTAAACGTGCCCAGCCGCGTTGCGCTGACAAAGATGATAGTCTTGCCAAGACTATTATACTATTATGCCAATATCCCAGAATATGTCCCAACTCGGATATTTCGGGAGCTAGAGACATCACTTCGGAACCTCATTTGGAACACCGGGAGACCCCGTGTAGCATTGACAAAGTACCCACGGAGGCTGGGAGCCTTGCGGTTCCCAACCTGGAACTGTATTACCTGGCAGTGGGTGACAGGATGGCTGAGTGGCAGGAACCTAGACGATACCGCCACGGACGTTACAATCTGGACCCATAAGCAGACATGCACGCTGTTTCACCCCCTGACCAGAGCTCCCTGCTCGACGCAGCTACATGTGGCCGTAGCTCGCAGGTGCTTCCTGCGCAGCTTGAAATTAACACGCGAGGTGAAGCCCTATGCCCCAGCGCTGCCGCTATTGGGCACCCCCAGAGACGGTGGAGTGGTGACAGAGGCAATGTTGGACAGGTGGGTGCAGGCTGGGGTGGAGACACTGGGCGATTTGTATGTGGATGGCGCCCTACTTCCCTTTGAGGTGCTGGCCAGGGACACAGGCCTGCCAGCTGGGCAGTTTCTCCTTCATGCGTCTAGAACACACACACTTGCGCGCCCCTTGGGGGACATGACTGAAGAGCTGCAGATGCATCACTTTATACAATACCTCCATGTCATGGGCAATGGCACCCATGTAGTCCACTGGCTAACGCAGGCCCTCCTGATACACACCCAACAACTACGAGACAAGTGGGCGGTAGATAGAGGGAGGGCATGGACGGACAAAGAATGGGCAGTGGTACTGGCCAGCCCAGTCAATATCCCATGCAACTCCCGGCGTAAAATCATACAATTTTACATACTACACCGGGCATACCTGTCGCCAGACAAGATCAATAAATACTTCTCGGTCACCACCACTGCGTGCCCCAGATGCTCCCTGGTTGATGCGGACATCCTACACATGCTCTGGGCCTGTCCCATCATATCAACATATTGGGACACAGTGACCACCCTGCTGAAGCAGAGTACCGGCGAAGACCTGACACACACATGGGAGGCTTGTATTCTGGGACTATACAAGAGGACCAAACTCAACAGGGTGCCAGCTAGGTTCTGGGACCTGGGACTCGTCACAGCCAAGCGCTTGCTCACCAAGCGTTGGAAAAAGGGCGAACCCCCACACGCCAAACACTGGTACGCTTCCTTTGACAACTGGGCAAGAGCGGAAGGTGTCGTACTGCGCAGGGAGGAGACGGCTGGGCTGAGGAAATTCCCCATTGCACAACTTTGGGATGAAACCCTGAAATCCTTCACTTAGGTGGCACCCCTGACACTCTTCCCACTACACTAGCCCTTCACCCTCATCCTTCCTCTTTAGCTGTCTTCTTCTCCTTATTCTTTCCCTCTCAGTTAAGTTTGGGTGTCAAGGCAGTTTCCCTTTGACACGTGTGTTATAAAGTTTTGAATATAGCATTAGTTACAGATGACCGTCTAATCCGGATCATTCACGTTGCGACTTCACGATGCGGGATACACCACATGCTAACTAACAGACGAGATCAGGGGAAGGCGTGCGACCGCGAGAACATGCCGCCTCACACCACATCTCATCCCCGTACCTCAGACTAAAACGCCATGCGGCATCACATTTGCAAAAACAAAAAGCTACCATTTCTTTTCATATATTCCATCAATTCTGCCTAAGCAATGTGATGTGTGTTAAAAAACTCACCATGTATTACCATTCTGTTGTATAGTCGTTATGGTGTTATGCAAATTACGTGTATCATTTCCTCTTGCTCAACGCCTAAGTGTGCACTGAAAATAAATGCTGGATAACTAATAAAATATATACAAACAAAAAATGGAGGTCTAGTTCGTGTATGCGAGACAGCCCGGCCGCCGATAACGTGCCTGTCTGGCTCGTACGCTGGCCAGATCTATCTATCTGCAGAGTTAGCAAAAATAATGTTAAGGTCACCCCCAAGAGAATCCTACGCTCCATTGTGGCCGTCGCTTCTAGGAGAACATATCATAAAGTGGACCAGGATCCTACAAAACAATTTACTAATATTCTTTCCACCCTGATTGACCAAACCATCAGCCAGGGAACCATCGGACAAAAAGAAAAACAATATCTCATCAAATCAAATCCAGCGGTACCATATATCTATATGATTCCAAAAGTACATAAACACCCAACTCATCCGCCATGCAGGCCAATTGTATCCACCGTAAACTCCATCCACGAACCAATTGGAAGATATATCGACAAACATTTTCAACCTTTGGTCCAATCAATGACAACTTACATTAAAGACACCACCAACTTTTTGACTATTTTGGAAGAACACAAGGCATCATTTTCTACTGAGATGATTTTAGGCACAATTGATGTGCAATCATTATATACCTCAATCCCTCACAATCTCGGATTGGAAGCTACAGCATCATTTTTGATGCTCACAGAAATGGTGGAAGGTTTGAAGATATTCATAATGGAGCTATTGAATTTCTCCCTGTACCACAGTTACTTCAAGTGGCAAGACCACTATTACATCCAGAGCTCTGGTACATCCATGGGCAATTGTGCGGCTACTGCTTACGCGAACCTTTTTATGTACAGGTTTGAACTCGACAACATTCTGAGTAAAGCCCAATGGTCAAAGAATCTGCTACTGTACAAGAGATACATTGACAATATATTCATCCTATGGAAAGGATCACAAGATGAATTACTTCAGGCCATAGCGGATCTAAACGAAGTGAATGACAGAATCAAATTCACTCATAACATTCAGACAAAACAGATACCCTTTTTGGACGTAATGGTACAGAACAATGAAGGCAAATTGGAAACTAGTGTTTTCACAAAAAGCACAGATAGGAACAATTTGTTACATTTTCGCAGCTTTCATCAGAATTCATTGAAGAAACATTTACCGTATTCCCAATTGTTGAGAATAAAGATGATCTCTTCCACGGAGGATTCATGTAAACAAAGTGTCCAAACTTGCATCAATAAATTCAAAGAGCGAGGATACCCGACTGGAATCCTTGAAGAAGCAGTATCGAAAACAGAAAAAATGAACCGATTATCTTTGTTGAACATTCAACCAAAACCGACGAGTGAAGAAAGAATGGTATTTATCTCAAAATACTCTACAGAAAGCTTTAAGATCTAATGAATCATATTAAAACATTGGTCTTTATTGACACTGGAAGACGATTTTAATGACATATATCAGAATCCACCCAGATTTGCATTCCAACGTTCAAAAAACATTAAAGAACTAATCAACAAAAAAGTAAAGGAAAAAGCAGAATCATACAAGGGTACCCTACCCTGTCACAATTGCAGAAATTGCAACGCAATTATAAAAGGAAAAGATCTTAAACATCCAAGTCGAGGTTTCACGATCACATTACGAGTAACTGCAACTTGTGACAGCCGAAATGTCATCTATCTGATCAAATGCCCTTGTGGCTTGGCATATGTGGGGAAAACTGAAAGAAAAATAAAGACAAGGATCATCGAACACAAAAGTAACATATGGACAAAAAAACTCTAAATCTCCACTATCATCACATTTCAACAGCCACAACCACACTCCAAGTCAATTAAGATTTCTTATTTTGGAACTAGTACCGATTCTACCTGGGAGAGATAACACTCAACATCTACTGCGGAGAGAAGTATTTTGGATAACCCATCTCAATACCACTCATCCAAAGGGTTTAAATGACCGGATTGATCTGAACTGTTTTCTGTAAAATGATACTCAAATGTATATATTTTCACATAATATAGTAAGAATAATTAATTAGCTGAGTATTAACATAAGAGGTTCTTAGTTTTTTTATATAATTTTTTTGACATAAACTATATCTTTGATATAACTATGCCTTTGACATAATTGTGAGACCGTTGCCTTACATCACACGTTCACGATCCATTTCAATTCCCAACATTTTCTCTCATCACCATACCCATACTCGTTAATTTTTTACACATTCGATATACTAACAGGGATCTTTTTTCCCTTTTTCTGACCCTCGCGGTATTTTTTCCGTTTCCATGATGGAAAGGGAGCAGCGTATTTATCTTCCGGTTCAGGTCGTGTATAACTACATGGAAACGGGCGCATTCATTTTACTTCCGAGTGCCATCGGAAAGACACACCCACTTGACCGGCGCTATGCGTCTAACGTGAACGGTGAGTTTTCTTTCCTATTTTCACGACCTCTCATGCACACTCTACTCCACCGTGGCCACTTTGACATTATCGTACCGATTATTCTCTTTTTTAGAACCCGGAATCTATTCTATTTTTCAAATTGCGAGCCAGCACCTCAGTTTGTGAACTGTGAGCCAGCATGCTATCAAAAGAAGGTACGCTATAATGTTTCACAGCGCACCGCTGCAAAAAAACGTGAAAGTGATTTTCACAATCCAATTAACTGTCTTGTAACTTCCCACAGGAAACCAGATTACTATTTTATTTTTTGATCGTACATTGTGACGATTCAAATCTGACTTCTAATGGAAGGTAGGACGCAATCGCTTGCGTTTTTGCATGTTGTACACAACACTTTCACCTGGTGCCAGGATACACTCAATAATGTCCATGATTCACTGTAAAATACCGGAGTTTAAAACGTCTCACACACCAAACTGATTACCACCAGCAAAAAAATTGTTCTTGAAGCATGATCATGATGTTGGGTCAAACGAAATTTTTATGTTTCTTTACAGTCCCAAACATGAATGTGAGAAATAGGGATATAAGGTTGTTGATACCTCACCTTTATTGTGTGATGAAATATTGTACAAATGGATAGACCATTTCTCAGTTGGGTATATTTTTCCTCAACAGTGTAAAAATTCCCCTGATGAAGGGCAAATAGCCCGAAATGCATTGGGCCATTTCAAAAATGTGTATGAAAACAATATACAAAACAGATGTGAAAACAACATTTAACAATTGAAAATGAGCTTCGAAAAAAATGTCAATAAAACTTTATTTAAAAAAACATTAAAATTATAAAGGAAGTTTTTTCTGTGTGCATTTGGGGACGGTATTCCCAGTTGGAATAACGCTACATTGAACTATTTATCTTCCTCAACCCAGAAGGAAGTATTCAAATAGCACCAACATACATTGGATTACTGGATCACCGCAAGATTAATGAAGGAGTGCGATCGAGCTTTTCTTTTTCCATAATAGCATAAAATTAGAACATATAAGAATAAAGGAAGCGGGGGAGTTTAAAGCACTGACCCCGACTACTTCCTCAGGCTCGCCTCTTGATTAAATTCCACCAAATATGGCAAAAGAAAGGGTGGATAAATTATATCCAAGCCTACTAAAAATCTGCAATTAATCTTTGTTGATAGGAGCAGTATCAGACATTTGGAAGAAAGTCTTAGTCGCTCCATTATTCAAAAAGGCAACAGCAGGCTTAAATGACCCCAGTAACTATTGTCCAATTTCTCAACTCCCCTATCTGGCTAAAATAATGGAGAAATATGTTAGTTGCAACTATCTGGAAAGTCACAATATCTTGGAGAATGAACAAACAGGTTCAGACCTGCTCATGGTACAGAATCAGCGTTAATTCCGGTCCTCGATGAACTGAGGATGACGGTTGACAGAGGTCGAACAGCAGTGCTGATTTTATTAGATCTGACAGCCGCGTTTGTCACTATCAATCATCAAATATTGATCGGTAGACTGCAGGAGATGGGGATGGAGGGAATACTATTGGAGTGAATAAATCCTAAGTGTAAGATAGGACCCAAGCAATTTCTCTCCCTCCTTTCCGTTCAAAGTAAAAAAAAAAAAAAAACAGAACATGGGGTGCCTGAGGGCTCTGCACTGAGACCTATTCTCTTCAACATTTATCTGTGACCACTTCTGACTCATCAGATCTTAAGGGATCTCTTTTGTCCAATATGCGGATGACACTCAGCTAATCCTGTCTCTGGATAATAATAAAGTTTAAGGGGTTTGTAAGGAGCACTCCGTTTTAAACTCAATATTCAACCTATTCAAGCGGTGCTACAACTAATCAGGTGTGTCAGACCCGTATTTGTAAATACTAGTTTTGGTGAGATGACTCTCATCTAGTTGCGCACTGTTCACCACGTGTTTGTCCAACACTTTAAATAATTATCAATGTTAACACAACAACATAGTTATGAATCAGTTATTTAATTCATATACTGATTCATTCGTAATCATCTCGGTACTATGTTTAAGTACAGTCCAGATTCAATTCAACACATAATCTTTTTTATACAATTCGTTCAAAAAAACCCAAAACATTTCAGATTCATGTGATGACCACTCGAAATTCATAGCACTTAATATTCATATTCATATTCATGCCCAATGCATTTCGGCACCAATTTGTGCCTTCATCAGGGGATGATCTGTAATAAAATGGAAACAATGGAACTAGTGAGTGTTTTGTATTGATCGTGTGTCATGGGGGTGTATATTAAAGTAGTGTTTCTTCATACCTCTTGTAAAAGTTAATCTGTTCAGTCAGCTGAAAAATGAAGGGTGAAAGACCAGCAATCAGTAACGAAATAAGGTTATATGAACCATCACAATGGGTGATTAAAGTGAGCCGCTTACCTAAGAATATTTGAGACTTGATACCCTATGGATAAAAATTGGCAACCCAAACGTTAAATTTATAAACCTACATAATGTGCTTATTTAATCACCACTCAATGATGACAGAAATATAATGAACAAGAAGTCCTACCTGATCTGAATGGACTGTGCCGATCTACAAACATATGATATGGTATTAGACACTGGTTGAAAAACTGCCAGTTTTAGATATATTATATCACGACCACTTCCAAGTCCACGTACCTCTAGAATGTAATGTCCTGTCCTGGATTTTAGAAAAAAGACGAATTGTTCATAAAGCGAGTCGGCTCGAAAATGTCCGCACATGTCTAAATATATTTCGCACTTAAAAACGAAAATGTCAATTACCTGAATGTAGCGTCGCCAGTATCTTAAACAGTTAGCTCAAAACCGCGTTCTCCTGCTCACAGTCAAGTGCTCTAAATCAAACGACCCGCGCCATTCCTAATATTTATCGCGTCCTAACGAGCTTCCTGCAACAACACTAAAAAAGGACTAAACGAAAGACGTACCGATTTTAAGAAAACCCAACTCGCCATTTTGAAGGGTGGAATATTCATATTATATAGATACGCTATCACTACAATATTCTAGCTCGAATGATGTAGACAAGATGAGGTATTATATCTCATGCACAAAGCAATGAAGCCCTTTATAGAATCTACTCTAATCTGTAATAAAAATGTTAGTGCGTCCGCTCCTGACGCTAACTTTGAAGTGTACGTGATATGTTCAACTGCATGATAACCCCTCGAGAGGTTAAGTTTATAAATATTAGTCAATTAATGACCTAGTGAAATGGATAAAGTAGGTATTGTATGTATATATGAAAAAAGATATGCTGTGACTTAAATACAAAACACAATGTACACTGATTCTGTTATGTAGGTATCATCACATCCGACATTTTGAATTCATATTATATGTAACTGAACATTCAACCAAGGTGTTGTATGTTGTGTGTTCCAGTAACTCAAGCACATGGATGTTGTGATATATAAACATAATACAGAATAATTGACAATAATTCTGGTTATATACATATGGTTAAGTGCAACATATTTAGTGATTTACTGTGTAAATATATTAACATTGATTCCTAAAGACACATAATGAAACCAATGAAGCCAATGATACCAATAAATCCCAAAACGTTACCTACCCATGGTGGGTGGGTGCCTAATCATGAGACATATCATATCTCACGTGAACCTAAGGTAGTACAGATGATTTTAACTGAATAGATATTCAGAAATGTTCTGTGTCTAAAGTCCTATAGGTGACACGATAAATCATATCTGTCATTTAATCCTTTTGGCTGCATTGTTTGCAAATGTTTAATCCAATATAACTCTCGCTGAAGAAGTCGGAGCCTATTATCAACACCAGATTTAATCAGTACTTTTTCAATGATGAAACACCGTAGTTGGGAAATCGTATGACTTGACTCTTTCCAGTGAGTAGCCAATGGTGATGATAAGTTTTGGTTACGTATCCTACTCTTGTGCTCATTAAGTCTTATCTTAAGCTTTCGCTCAGTCTTCCCGATATACAACTTGCCGCATGGGCATTTGATCCCGTAAATTACGTTTTGAGTGTTACAATCACTGCTGTGTCTCAATTTAATGGTTCTTCCAGTAGTTGGGTGAGAAAAGGTATTTCCAATGATTATGTTGTTGCAATTTACACAATTCAAACATCGAATTGTTCCTTTATAGTCAACATGTTGATCTTCCTTTTCTGTGCTTTTCAGAATTTGTCTGATATTGGGTCCTCTCTTGTATGCATGCATCGGTAGTTGAGCAAATATACCATTGAAATCTTGCTCTGTGGAGAGTAATTCCCATCTCTGATTGATGATCTGTTTAATTTTTGGTGATGCTGTAGTAAACTTAGTCACAAATACCATTCTGTCCTGATTAATTTTTGATCTTGGTTGCAACAGTGTGTCTCTACTCATTTTTGTGACTCGCTCTCTACTGCTTTCCACGATGTGCTCTGGGTATCCTCGGTCTTTGTATCTTTGGACAAACCTCTCAATATTTGATTCACTCGTAGTTGTTTGTGAACAGATCCTTTTGATGCGAATAAATTGAGAGAGGGGTAAGTTCTCTACCAGTCGTCTCGGGTGAAAACTAGTGAAATGTAACGCACTGTTTCGATCTGTTGTTTTTGTATACAATTCTGTGCTGAACCCTGTAGGATGTTTGTGAATCCTTACATCCAAAAAATCCATCGTTTTGCAATCGATTTTATGAGTGAATTGAATCCTGGGGTTTATCGAATTGAGGTGATATATTGTGTCTAGTAAAGATTCCTCAGTGCCTTGCCAGACCAAAAAAATGTCGTCTATAAAACGACAGTACATCTTGATTTGTGCCCATGCTGTGGTTTCAAAAACATGTTCTGCCTCAAATTGCGCCATGAAGATGTTTGCATATGCAGGGGCCCCTGCAAAGCCCATGGATGTTCCGGTCATTTGAGCATAAAACCGTTGGTTCCATTCGAAATAACTGTTGTGTAGACAGAATTTCAATAACTGCAGAAGAAACACTTTCTCTGTAGGTAAATCCTCCATTTGTAAAAGAGCCCATTCCACTGAGTCTAATCCATCTGAGTGTGGGATTGAAGTGTATAAAGAAATTACATCTATTGTACATAGAATCCAATTTTCATCCACTTCACCTTCAATCTGTGAGATCTTCGCTAAAAAATCACTTGTATCCCTAATGTAAGATTTCCAGTTTTGAACAAACTTCTGCAGAAAAAAATCCAGATATTTACCGAGGGGGTCAAATAAAGACCCACACCCCGAGACAATAGGTCTGCATGGTGGGTTTGTAAGATGTTTATGCACCTTAGGGAGCATATAGAGTTTAGGGCAATGTGGATGGTTCGTCGTCAGAAAGCTTTTAATCTTCTCATCAATCCATTCTTGTTCACGTGCTCCCAGTAATAGATCTTTAAGCATTGATTGCAATGTCATTGTTGGGTCTCTATCCAAAAGTTGATAAGCGTCCTTGTCAGAAACATGCTCCTCAACTTTTGCAGTGTAGAAATGCTTATCCATTACTACCATCGCTCCTCCTTTATCAGCTGGTTGTATTTGAATTGTTCGATTCATAGCCAGATTATGTAGAGTACGTTCTTCAAATCTTGTGAGATTGCCACGTTTGGTTGACTTATAATCCAGGTTTTGTATGTCCTTTTTCACCATTGTCTCAAATGTATCAAGCATCTTATGCGAAATTGGGGGTTGGAATGTACTCTTAGGTTTGAAGCGTGTGCTATATTCAGGCTGTGTTGTGTCTACAGGTGGCACTATGTTATTGAAGAAATGTTTCAATCTCAAAGTTCTCATGAACCGATGAAAGGCTCCTTCCAATTCCATTTCACTCGCTCTCACTGTAGGAACAAAAGATAGACCCTTATTTAAAACTCTTGTTTGTTGTTGGGTAAGATTCGTTGAGGATATGTTTATGATCAGATTACTGTTCTCCCGCTCCTTAGGGATTTTCCTGCTGTTTCCTCGTCTGGTTTTCCGTTTGATATCAGGGCTCCTGGCTGATCCGTAGGTTGCAGTCCTTGATTCTGGGTTTGAGACAAAAAAGCCACATTGCCACTAGTGGTTGGTTGTTGAGTACCCTCTTTTGATGTTGCCAAGGTTTGGTCAGTAAATTGAACTGGTCCTCTTCTGGTAATTGATGTCTCCTTATCAGTAACTAGGCTCTCCTCTGAGGAGTGTGCCGTTGTTTGAACTTTCTTTGGATGGTATCGTCGTCGAGCATAGATCTCCGCCCAGGTGTACACTTTGTTAAGTTTATAGTCAATAGTGTCACGTTTATATTTCCTAAGTTTACCTTCCTGGAGTTCCCTGCTATATTTCTAAAGTTTCTGTGTTAGTCCCTCGATACTCATTTGCCATGAATCAATTTCCATCCTGGTCTCAAGTTCCGTTTTCAAAATTGAGATTTCCTCTTCAAGTTCCCGAATTGTCTTTGAAAGTTCCTCGACAATCAGAAGAATCAGGTCTAGTGAACATTTATTTAGTATATTGTACCACTTCTCCATGAATTTAGCATTTAAGTTGAACCTAAACAACATTGGTTTAATTGACAGTCGTAGTCCTCGGGGAATTCGCTGAGCTTTGTGATACTGCACCAGTGTCGATGAGTGCATTTTCTGATTCAACTGGCGTCTAGTGAGGTATTCTAATTGTTTTAGTTGCTGGCTGATGGAGCCCCCATGAGCATCCATTGTCCTTACTTCCTGTATCATGGCATAAATTTTATCAGCCTGTTCCGGTGTATAGGCCATCGTGCTGTCCCTATTGTGCGTCATCGCTGTGATATTGTCAAACTGCATTTTAGCGTTGGGTGCCTCCCCACTTGTGACTATGTAACAAATAAAGTTTAAGGGGTTTGTAAGGAGCACTCCGTTTTAAACTCAATATTCAACCTATTCAAGCGGTGCTACAACTAATCAGGTGTGTCAGACCCGTATTTGTAAATACTAGTTTTGGTGAGATGACTCATCTAGTTGCGCACTGTTCACCACGTGTTATCCAACACTTTAAATAATTATCAATGTTAACACAACAACATAGTTATGCATCAGTTATTTAATTCATATACTGATTCATTCGTAATCATCTCGGTACTATGTTTAAGTACAGTCCAGATTCAATTCAACACATAATCTTTTTTATACAATTTGTTAAAAAAAAAAAAACATTTCAGATTCATGTGATGACCACTCGAAATTCATAGCACTTAATATTCATATTCATGCCCAATGCATTTCGGCACCAATTTGTGCCTTCATCAGGGGCTGATCTGTAATAAAATGGAAACAATGGAACTAGTGAGTGTTTTGTATTGATCGTGTGTCATGGGGGTGTATATTAAAGTAGTGTTTCTTCATACCTCTTGTAAAAGTTAATCTGTTCAGTCAGCTGAAAAATGAAGGGTGAAAGACCAGCAATCAGTAACGAAATAAGGTTATATGAACCATCACAATGGGTGATTAAAGTGAGCCGCTTACCTAAGAATATTTGAGACTTGATACCCTATGGATAAAAATTGGCAACCCAAACGTTAAATTTATAAACCTACATAATGTGCTTATTTAATCACCACTCAATGATGACAGAAATATAATGAACAAGAAGTCCTACCTGATCTGAATGGACTGTGCCGATCTACACACGATCAATACAAAACACTCACTAGTTCCATTGTTTCCATTTTATTACAGATCAGCCCCTGATGAAGGCACAAATTGGTGCCGAAATGCATTGGGCATGAATATGAATATGAATATTAAGTGCTATGAATTTCGAGTGGTCATCACATGAATCTGAAATGTTTTTTTTTTTGAACGAATTGTATAAAAAAGATTATGTGTTGAATTGAATCTGGACTGTACTTAAACATAGTACCGAGATGATTACGAATGAATCAGTATATGAATTAAATAACTGATGCATAACTATGTTGTTGTGTTAACATTGATAATTATTTAAAGTGTTGGATAACACGTGGTGAACAGTGCGCAACTAGATGAGAGTCATCTCACCAAAACTAGTCTGGATAATAATAGCCATACCTCTGCAGAAGGGCTCCACTCTGGGAGTTTACGTGGATGGCAAGCTTTCCATGAGACCACATATTAACCAAACAGCAGTTATATGTTTCGGACCAGAAAGTTGGTGGTTCAATGTATTGTGTTGAGCAGAATTGACTATTGTAATGCTCTCTCACTGGAAGCTCCAGACTATCTAATCAAGAGGATATATAGAGTGCAAACCACAGCAGCAAAACTTGCACTGAACAAATCAAGATTTGACTTCTCCTCAAGACCCCTGAGAGAGCTACATTGGCATCCAGTAAAGGAGAGAATTATTTTTAAATCAATTTGGTGGTCTATAAGGCTGTAAACAAAACAGGACCTGTCCTACTACAAAAGAGATTTAACAGTACGAGGAACTTATGGTTGTCTTTGGCTAATCTGGTATGTGTCCCAAAATTCAGGAAGGTGAGGTTGAGTGGAAGGTTCTTTCAAATAAGGGCAGCCCAATTGTGGAACAAGCTTTCAGCTTCCCTTAGAGCCAGTGCAAATTTCAACTGTTTCAGGAAAAATGTAAAGACCTGACTGTTTCCGAAAAAGGACTAAGAACTTTAGTTAGGTTAGACTAGTAAAGATGATGCAGAATGCAACATTGTTGTTGTGTTTAGATTCCCTTCTAGGTTGTTATAGCACCAAGATACCTGCAAGGTGAACGTTTATATACTCTACAAATGTCTGTTACTTACAAATACACAAAACGCGGGGAACAGTGTTCAAATACACACGTGGAACATTCATGCAACATTCCCGTGAGAGTCAGAATCCCTTACTCTATTAGGGTTATTTATCCCTGTACTCCCTGGTCTGATCAGGGGCGGTGACTCCTGTAGTCAAACACTGCAGGAAATATTTAGTATTGCGAGAAGCATAATAGGTTATGATGGATGATTTCGGTGTAGGCTGCCAAAGATCATAAAGGCAGTCATGGTATCATTCAAGCAATCCTTTAGGAAAACATTCCCTCCATCATTACTGTGGGAGGGAAGCAAACTACTCACATTCATTCTCTTCCTCAATCAATGGCTACTGTAATTTTAGTCAACCCAGTGTAGTGTCCTCCCCTGCAACGAAGCATACAAATGAATACTCCACACACGAAGCTCTGCATCAGAGGTCTTTATTCCTCAGCATATGATCACACACTGCACACTCATTACGTCATAACAGTTAATAACAACTTAACACGTCCTACGAAGTTACGTAATTCCTCTGTTGAGTCCGGCCAGAACCGCAAGGGTCCTAGCGCACAGTCTCATGCATTACATCTCTCCCTTTGTTAAATAAAAAGTACAAACAACAGTCACATTACATTTCATCGATAAGTCGTCAAGGCGATCGCATTAGTCAGCCAGATGGAGTGGTTTTAGATGGTTGAGATACAGTCTCATTGTGCACCGATGGCACAGGTTCTGCTGCTTGATCTGAACTGTTAGGCAGAGTCGCTTCATTCATTATTGCAGGAGTTGACAAATGTTGAGGTAGGTGCTTAAAGTGTGACAAGTCCCGTGTGATGGACTTTTCGGGACAATGTGCCGTTACCATGTGTCCTTTGCACGTCACAACCCTCATAGGATACATAGCATCCTTCACTTTAGTTTCTGCTTGACCAAGACCCAGTCACCTTCATTGAAGATTGTTTCCTGAGTTTAACAACGACGATTAGCTTATGTTTCCATCTCGTAGAGAAGAGTCTTTGACACGAGCCTCATCTGCACTCAAGGATTGGTCTGCTGTCCACTTTGGAAGATTGGTTCTGATTATTCTCCCAAATAGCAAAGTGACAGGAGTTGAATGATATGCATGGAGGGCTTGACACAGGGCTTGGTTTAACTCAGTTCCCTCCAATGATGCTTGTTAAATTACCTTTTTTTAAGGGTACCTATGAATTGTTCCACAACACTATTGGCTTGGGGCCACAAGAGGTGTACTCTTTTGATGCTTGACATTTAATCTGACTAGAACCTCCTTGAATTCTCTGCTATTGAACGGCGGTCTATTGTCATATTTGAGAATGGCGGGTATAACCATGCTGGAAAGATGTCATCTAACTGCTTGATTACCTTGTCTTTGTCTTGAGTTGTTAATGATAACTCCACTACTAAAGGAAAGCATGAATGCTCATTCATGACTGCCGTCCAATAATGGCTGTTTCATAAGGGCCCAAAGAAATCAACTGCAACACTTTCCCAAACATGTTCAGGAAGGTCAGACATTGTCAATGGATGCTGCATCACTTTGAGGGAAAGGCAGTTACAAAGATTGCGCTCTTTTAGTTCCCGCTTCACTCGCTCATCTAGGTGTGGTAACCACACTCAGTTTCTTAGTGCTCTTTTGGTGTCTATAATTTCACGATGTCCTTCATTGGCTTGTTCAATGCCTTGCTGTCTTAGGCTCTCAGGTATGATGATTCTCAAGCATCTCAATACACCTTCCCTGGTAACAGACAGTTCATCCTGGAAATTTTGAATTTTTCGAAATTCAACATAGTAAACAAAAGGTCAACCATTCTTCATCCACAATTGAGTTGAAATTATGTCTTTGAGGATAAGCATGTTCTTATCCACATTAGTAGCAGCAATAATCTATTCAATGGATAAGGGTGCTGCTGTGCTGGTATTGCAGGGTAAATTAAAAACTGGAAAAAAGACAGACTCCTCTTTGACAATGCAAAGACAGCTCTTTACTGTTGGAACCGGGAGATCGACCATCCTCTCACGGGCAGGCAGCCGTCTCTATGTCCTGTTTCACAGACAGCTATGTTTATACAGAGTTAAACAATACTTTATTACAAAACAGCAAATAATAATTGACTTGATAGTTATAGATTGAAAGTGGAAAAACACTCAAAAGGCATGTGACCCCGTACCCCCAAACTCTGACCTAATCCTCTACACATGTTTATTGCAGTTCTAACAATGCTTAACAAACAAATGCATGTGTACTTGTGCTAAATAAAAGTTTAGAGGTTTATGTGCTTTACCATTATGCACCTAAGACCTTTGTGCGTTCTGACCTAATTAAATCTCCTGTTCCTATTGTCTAATCAAGTTTTAATCTATTTGGAAACATAAAATAAGTGTTGGCGAGCCCATGTGCTGAACCCATGAATTCCTTCAAGCTTGCTAAACACGAGTTGGCCCTTAACTGCAAACCTTTCAACGTATTCATTCTATTATGTCCTCAAGTAAACTCTTCACCTCTGTCTTGTCAGCATGAGTTTTTGGCCTGCACTGTTCTTTTATCACATATAACGGTGATGCTTTCTGCTGTTGTTTCATATTTCACATTTTCCATAACATTCCCCCCTTTAGTTAATATTTCAACTACGGTGGCTAAACCTTGGTCAACACTTGGCACTAGATTATATATATTACCTTGAGAATCTACTACAAGTGTTGGTGTCCTAACTTGAAACATCCATCCAGCCTTTGCACCTACTCTTCTACAACATGCTAGGAGCAACTGTGCAGCAAAATATATTAATAATAGGCCCACAATAGTTGGCAACAAGGCTCCTAACGGTCCAAACACCCAGGATGGCAGAAATGACAGTCAACTGCTAAACCAATTATCTGGGGCACCTCCATCTACCATTTTCTTCAGTAGATCATGCAGTATCTGTATGGCCTCTGATAAAGTTACATTATCTGCCTCATTCACTGAGATAAACGTACAGCACACAGTTCCAATTTTGTTTGCATACCCCTCTTTGCATGGCCGTCAAAATTAGGTCAAGTACATATCGGTGCTGAGTTACCATTACTCTCAAAGCATGCAGCTCTTCATTTATGGGATTAAATACATCCTTTGTAGTATTGATGATCTTGAGAAGTGCCCATCAAGTTATCTGTAACCAACGAATTGTTGCTTTAGCCTAAACAAACAGCAGAATGCTCCCAAAGAACAACTGTGCATCATTGAATAATCGCTACTCTTGAGGAATATCGCTCCATGTGGTGCTGCCATATATTCTGCAGTTCTTTTCCTTCGATAATGATGTAGCAAAGTCGTTAGACGGCTTGTGGGGTCGTCATGCAAAGCTGACAGATTAATTCCAGGAATTACCAAAAACAGGAGCGTGCAAGGTGATGATTGAGCAGAGGCCTCCCCAGTTCAATGGTAACTGGGCATACAGTAATTCCCTACACTGCCAATAATAGTCCATGAGACTGGAGGTGCCCACTTGCATGTCGGCGTTATCTATTTAAGCTTGTAATTAATCTTCCGGGCTACATTAACAGTGCCATTTCCTCTGAAATATAAAGAAACAGAAGTTAGTCTCATGACTGTCGGAGGACTTATTGTGCTATCTATCTAAGTGTAATGAGCAATGTTCTCATCCCAAATATGCGCGCAGTTTTTTACTACATCCTGACTAACATCAGTGCCATTCCATAAAGACCTAACCCTACAGGAAAATTCAATATCAGGATGTCATTGATCATAGGCAAAGACTGATCCGGTGACTTTAAATCCTGGCCTATGAACACAATCTGGGGGTAAAGTATTTACTAAATAGCTGTCACGACCGGTCTTCTTCATGTGATATAATATGCGTGATGTCATGTGTATCGGTACGAATGTATAACAGTTCCGATAAAGAGTCACATTTTGTGGGGTTGACTAAAACAAAACTGCTCCCTTAACATGTGGTAATTGCATTTGGGCCTTAATCATACACAAGTACAGATGTAATAAACATAAAGCTGTACTTGGGCGTACTTCTTTCGTTGAATGTAGCCTAGCTGATCCTGTTGCATCAGGAATTAGAGAGCACAGAAAACATGATTCATTGGTACTTTCTGAACCTATGTCTGACATATGTTGATATCACATATTATCTGACAGTCTGGTGTAAGCATTGTGGGACACATTGTGAAGATTAATGAGTTCTCTTTGTAGATGTAAAATATTAGAACTAAAGAAAAAGTTGCTGTTGAAGAGCAGAAAAATAGTATCAAGGGGCTTAACAGTAACAAGAACTCAAAACTGCATATCTTTTGTGCTGTCTTTAATAAAAAAAAAGTCCAAAAGCAAAGGTGGAGGTGGTATTTTTATGATGACAATATTTTCCCCCTTTTGTTCCATTTACATTGTCTATGATGCTTGGCGAGATTCTGGATCCAGACGAACATGGTAAGGTGGTACCAGGATTTCCTGCCATGCACCTTGAGGGTGGTGGGGGTTGCCATAGTCACTGTGTACGATCCATCAAATTGTTTCTCCTTCCATTTTTGGACAAAGTTCCGTATAAAGATGGTATCTCCTATGTGGACAAGTGGGAGGTCGACCTCAGCGGTGGCGTGCTTCTCCTTCTCCTTCTCTTTGGTTATCGGTTTAGAGATGAACTTTGCAGCTTTGATTAATACGAAAAGATGCACATGCATTTCATTATTCAGGTTTTCACAGTGATTCTTCCTGCACATTACTTCTAGTGGCAGGGACTTGTGCGTTCATGGATCTCCCTGTCACTACCTGATGGGGTGTCAGGTGATGGTCAGAACCAGGTGTAATTGTAATTGCATTTATATAGTGCTTACTAACCTAGACGAGGCGTCAAAGCACTGGGGGTCAAAGGTAGGGCACTGGCCCTGCTTTCCGGATAAAAGTCTCACGTCTGGGGATAATTCTACATGAAGGAATCTGCGGCTAGTAGTCTCTATCAGATAAGAGCTACAAAAAAGATTCCTGCTGAATGGGAGTTGTGGTCTGTGTCTCTTGAATTAACAGCTATAAAACAGCTTCTTGTCTAATGGGAATTGTAATTCATTTGTCTGTTACCCACCCGTTCTCTTGAGCAGTCTTTACAAACATTAGCCGTCCTCCATTATGTGTGGCATGGGATCTTTAATCAGTTTCTGGTAATATTTCTCATCTTCAAGCAGTCTGAGGCATTCAGCTAGGTACATTTCGTTTGGTAATATCACTAGCCCTTCACCCTTGTCGGAAGGTTAAAGGACAATTGAGGTACCCTTTGTAACTCAGCCAATGCTTCCCTTTCAGCTTTAGTGTAATTTTGGAAACTCTTTTGCCTGCTCAGTTTGAGTGCATCTATACTCAAATTTACAGCTTGCTCAAATGCTGCTTCTCCTAGAGGTAATTTGTGTAGTGCTGGAGTAAAGGAAGACAGTCTATGTTTTGATCGCCTCTGCCATTTTATTTTCCATGTCTTTTGAGGAGAAAATATTTGTAAACTTGTCTTTCTTAGGAATTCTGCAACCTCAATCCTCAATTTAAAGCATCCATCCCTGCGTGTTGGGACAAAACCTAGCCCTATGTTTATCATGCCCCTTTGGGTCTCAGTTAGTACTTTATTACTCAGGTTACTAATATTGTCACTGCTATGTCTTGAATTCTGCCAGTCCCTGATTATGTTTTTTGCCCGTATTCGGTTTCCTTCTAAGATACTCTGCAGTCTTTGTTTCTCCATCTCCCTCTGTCTAAAAAAGACATGGGCAGTTGTTCCCATAGAAGCCCATAATGGGGTGGGTATTGCGGGGAACCAAATGGGTGAGGCCAGCCCTGTTGCGGGGTGTTGAACGTACCAGGGTTTTAGCTATTCTGGGGTAGGGGCCCTGTCGAAAACTTTTTTTTACCTTGGATTCTCTTTGCTTCTGTGACTCTTTCTGTTGATTTGCTACTGCCACCAGATGTGTCTGAGGAACCACTGTTCCTTCATTCATAACTCTCTTTTGAATGTGGGTACATTTTCTCATGAGAGAATTTGTTCAAGTCTTTTTGGAATTTGTTTACTTTGGATTGTGTTAGAATGTTCTTATATTCTGTAATCCTTTTATTCAACTTCTCAAGTTTTTTATTGAAAAGAGAAATGCCTATTTGTGTTTCGAGGGTGTTCTCACTGGTCTTGATTTTTATAACTACGGTGTCTGATAGCTTATTGGCACTTTTTGTAATCAAGACGAACCAGTCACATGTACAATTCCAGGCTATCAGTGACAAGTCCTCTGTGGACTTGTCCTTCAAGAAATTCTTGGCTCCTTTCACTCTATTAGGCCCCATGGGGCTGCATTCCCTCTTATGTAATCTGTCATAACTGCTCCATGGAACATGTTTTTAATCTGTGTTTTCTTTATTTCACAGAGTGATTCCCATTCATTAAGTTATTTAAGTGTCTCTCTTAATTAAGAGTCCCCAAAGAGGGTGCCCCCAGGATAGAGGACATTTCTTCAACATCAAATGAAAGACCTCCCATAATTGTTCAGCTATTAGAAATCAATGTCACTATATAGGGCGGGTATCCCCTCCTCTTCTTTTGTTATCTATTCTCACAGCACAAAGGGGCTGTACAAAACACTCAACACACAGGGTGAATTGGAGGCTCTGACTACCATGTTTTCCTCCCTAAAGACGCACAACCAAATAAACCTTACAAAAAACGCGGTGCCCTATTTGTGAGGATCCTTTCCTTTTCTCCCCTCTCTCTAATCAGATGATGCTATCCTAGGTGATTGTACTAACTTAGAGCCTCAAGATATTGGATGAGTTGGTCTCACCCATGTAATGTGGTATGCTTCATCATTGGCCACCTCTTCCCACCCTGGTAAGATAGTACTACCAGGGCGGACTTGACCTCACAAATCTGTAGAGAGAGTTCCTAAAATATAATCTTCTGGATAATATTACTGGGATCCAGTTCAACCCTTTAAAAATACCTTAAGGTATACCACAAAGATTGCTTTCATTAGGTGATACCTTAGTTTTGAATTAAAATACTGGAATGTATATTCAGAGGATGCTGTTAGGTACACTTCCTTTCGATCACCGTTTCGCCAACATGTTTGTGCCTCCCAATAACCATAAATAGGTCTCGGGCATACTTCAGCACCCAAGAAGGATTCCTACTCTACACTTGTATATAAAAAAAGAGTTTAAATCAAAGGAAAGGACCTACCTCTTTTTATCATATATTGCATCTAGAATAAAAACAACTCACAGTTAGGCCGAACTTCACATCTGGTGGACCGCCATTAATTCTATATTAACTGCTAAAACACAATCTTAAGGTGGCACACATGAGTTGTGACACTGAAAAGGATAAATAGACAACATGCGGGGAAAAGTGTTCAAATACACACATGGAATATTCATGCAACATTTCTGTGAGTCTGAATCCCTAACGCTATTAGGGTTATCCTTGAACTATTTGGTCTGATCAGGGTAGTGACTCCTGTACTCGCACACTGCAGGAAATATATAGTATTGCGAGAGGCACAGTTGACAATAGATGATTTCTGTGTAGGCTATCAAGGATCCTAAAGGCAGCCATGGTAACATTCAAACATTCCATTAGAATAACATTCCCTCCAGCATTACTTTGGGAGTGGAGCAAATTGCTTGCATTCATTCTCTTCCTCAAACAATATAATGGTGGCTTCTGCAATTAAGTCAACCATGTTGCTTATTTCCTCAAAGAGATACGCCATCAGTCCTCCTACCCGGCCCCAGTCCTGAGCCGAACTATGGGATAGTGTTTTCTTGAAACAAGGGCTCTCATATAAATGGTGCCCTTCATGGTTTAGGTGTGCTGGTCGGTCGAGTGTGGTCACGTGCTACCGCACGTCGTACAGGGGGATGGGGCAAGATGCCTGCTCAGTCTGTCTGTTGGAGAGAGGGTGCTTACTCTCTTCGTGGGAGCTTCCACAGTAACGAATAATGCTTAAAGAGGGATAGGAAATATTTACTTTCCTCTACCATTCTTGTGCAAGTGTATTATCAAGAGCTACATAGGAGTTTCATGCCTGATGGGAGTTGTGGTCTTTGCCTCTTGACTAAACAACTAAAAAACAGCTTCCTGCCTAATGAGAATTGCTTTCCATTTTTATAGCCATAACACGAGGCGAGCACATACAGTTGTATGTATATCATGATGACTCTTCATGGTACGAATATAGGAGAGTCAAAAAAATTAATTAGCTGACTTGTATATTAATTGATCTTGATGACATTTTACTTTCTTTTAAGGACTCCGATAATAATTGTCCCAATAATGGTCCATGCTGATCTCGGAGTTCCATTTTTCTGTATAATAAAGGGGTTAAATATAAATTTTAGTAGAGGACTTTAAATGTAAGGCACAGCACTGAGGTGTGTATTCATCTGCGTGGAATTCCCCTTGGTATTTTGTCATTCAATTCCTGTATATCTGTTCGCAGTCTAAAAACCCACCACTGCTCAAAGCTCAACAGAGCCATTGGCATGATGTTGTGTAGGGGTTTGAATCTCTCAATCACATATCATTCAATATCATCATTAGTATGTTGCTTCTCAGTAAAATACCTTTTTAATTTGGTGTTATGTCTCCTGCACCTTATTGTACTCCTGTAATCGTTGATTTGTATTCGCACCATTTTTGCTGTCATGCCTATGTATAAACGTCTACACAGGCATTTCAATTAGTATATGACATTGCATGAATTACAAGTTCTGAAGTTATTTCGTTCACAGGGTGTCTGGAGTCCCAAGTCTACAGATTTACATTTCTTAGTAAACAGACACACACCAGTTACCACATGGTTGGTGACTCTTAAGATTAGGAATATTCCAGAGGGTGGTTAGTTTCTTCAAAGGTGTCTGATTCGTTGAGCATGTGTGTCCTAGTCTATCTCACAGATTTTGACGTCTCCTAAAAGAGAACATAAACTTCTGTATTCTTATTTTGCCGGACGTCGAAATATTTCAATGTTTTCTAATCAACTTTGTCAACTTATTTGATCTTGGTCAATAAATTGTCAAACAGATAGGTCTCTATACTGACAGTTTTGCATATGTCATAAGCAACTCCTCTCTACTGTCATTACTTGCCCTTTTTCTTGCTCTTCTAATTATTTTTTCTGTGTAATGTTTTTCTTTTAATTTTTCACTTAATATTTCTGTATGTTTTTTCGGCACAAAATAATTGCGTCTCAGTGTTAGATATTGCCCGATATGAAGACCCTCCCTCAGAGAACGGGGGCGTTAACAGTCATAGAGGGGTAAGCAGTTCTTATCCGTTGGTTTATGAAAAACCTCAGTTTTCAGAATTCCTCTCTCTGGGTAAATTCTGTTCTAAAAATGATATTTCTAATTGACTCAGGCTCATAGTAAACTTGGAAATGGGTTTAAGCTATTAAGCCACAGGTTACATTCAATAGCCTCTTCCCTTGATCATTTCCAAATCACCAGGAAGCCATCAATGTATACTTATCAATCCAGACCACCTCATTCGATAGTTTGAGGCTCTTAGTTAGTGAGATCACCTAGGATAGCTACACCTGTCTTACTTACGGTCATGCATAATCTGCTTGTCCGAAACCAGTGAGTGAAAGTGGAAAATGGCATTTTGTATGACGGTGAATTGCCCGCATTGAATCCTGGTTTAAAGCTTTGGTGCATGTTTGCCATTTGAAGAAAGAGCCTTACACAACTAGGCAGTTAAAAGCAATCAGGACCCCCACAAATACCTGATTTACAAATCAAGAGGTTTAAAATGTGAAAATGATTGTGGTTTTCATCGCAGGTTTATTTACTTGTTATGCATTCAGAGAACTCTTTTGATACAATGGCAACCAAACCAGCAACCTCAAAGAATTGTACGTGATATGAAAAAGAAAAAAACCAACCCAGCTGAGATAGCTTGAAACGTGCCCCCTTTGACGCTGATTGTGCGCTGGTTTCACCACAGTCAACCTGCAGGATGCTGATCTGTTCAGAAATGTCACCAAGAAAGCCTCTGCTTTTTATGCCCAAGTTGAGTGGAGGAGCAGGAGGGATGGGAGTAACGGAATGTGGCGCTACAGCCAGAGCAGCCCACCTAAGAACTGAAGAATAAAGGTTTCAAGTCTAGGTGTTGCCTCAACATCCTGTGATTCTGGACAAATCACCTAATCCCTGGCATTAAAAAAAATGAACTTCTGTAAAGTTACTATTGCTTCTGTAAAATGTCTCAATACCTTCCAGTGGGGTAGAGTTTGTGCTATGTAAAATTGCCAAAATTGGAATAAATAGTAAAATAGGAAATAATTTCAGTGTTGATGAAACAATTTGTTTTACATTGAAACCATGGAACAAAATATTCTATAGCAAATGAAACATTTTTGTAATTGTAACTTTATTATTCATAAAATATTTGTTTACGGTCTTACATTTACAAAACTTTTTGGCATAACGAAAACAAAATTATCCAGTGTAATTGAATATCTTATTATACAGGGTTGGCAAAAAAAGGCATTCATATAGAACAGCGGCATTAGAAATACAAAACAAAGTATGTATATATTTACAGGTGATCTAAGTGCGAAGACTATCGTAAATAAGGATGGTCTGCAGATGAAGAATCATGATCCCAAGAGCAACTGAACACAATCTGGGAAAAAAATAACATAAAGGAAGACAATATCTGAACAAGAATCAAGAACCTTTTAACTTAATTAAAATTAATAACAAATATAAAAAAAAACGACTGCCTGTGTCCAAGAAACACATCCTACCACATCAAACTCAAAAACGCATGTCTTACTTCTCAGAAAATATACTACTTTACTAACCACGAACATACTATTTTATGCAATCTGTCAAACACCAAATGATTGGAAATTGTATAAATGTCCTCGCAGATTAATGTACATGTTACAGAATGTCATGAGAAGGTAAACTATTCGTTCCCAGGCATTGACAGGCCTTGATAATAGGAAGTGCAGTTAAGCCTATTCCTTTTCAGATTAACCTTCTAAGGCCTTCCTTAAATCTTACTAGTTCAACAAATACTTCCCATTTGTGTTAATAGTTCTGCATGTACATCCTGTAGTAAATACAGCAACCGTCAAACAGTGTGTATTTGCTTGTCTTGTGGGACCAGAGTGAGTCTTGCATTGAATGCTCATACATCCTGGTATTACATATCTGTATATTATATATACATACATTTAATACCTGGATGTATGAGCATGATGTATGAGCATTAAAAAAAACACACATATATATATATATATATATATATATGGTTTTTTTTTACAGTGGCTCCGGACTGCGTCGGTTCTGCAAACAAATGAAGAAAACATAGCGAAGGTCTTCAAAGTATTATTTGTGATTTTTAGATACAATTATTTTCCAAGATTCCTGTGCTTGACCAACAGACCAGCAAATGTTTGTAATTTTATTTTTATTTTTTTTGAGAACTAAAGGTCGAAAAATCGTTTTCTGTGGTAAGCCAAGTGCAACAGTTGCGACATGGTCCTCCTTTAAAACGTCTCATTACAAACATTTGTAATGAAAAATAGGTGGGTTGTAAACGTTTGCTTTGCATAGGAGTGAGCCATCTAACTGCTGTGCAATCTGCTTTTTTCAGCCATAACACTGCACAACTTAAAAAAGTTATTTAAAAAAAAAAAAAGAAACCCGCTTACTTGGTACTTTAGAATTAAAGGCTTTAGAACGCCATAAAAAAAGAAATCAGTGTCTAAATCAAAGTATACAAACCCAAGACTAACCAATTTTCTGCCTCAGCGGTCTACCACTCTCCTGCAAACATCAAACCAACAAAAACTCACAGCCACAATAAGCAAAAACTATTATAGCTGAAAATAAAAATAAATAAACCATATTGTGGTCATACTGTGCACAGCCGGTGTTGCTGCTCTAGGCCAACAACCAGTGTCTGCAAAGTGGCCTTCTAAGGATACATAGTGATTATTGTCATGAGCTAACAGCTATACAACACTAAGAACACACTAGGATCTTGGTACTAAATGGCGTTTTAAATAATGTTTTCAAATATGACATTCATTTAGCCTCAGCATCCATTAACCGGGAATTGGTAAATTAAACATTATTGGGACGAGAAATCAACTAATGAACAATATTATACACCTAGCATATATACTCCCAGTTATCCACATACAAAGGAGTCCTATCCTGACCACCAGATCCCTTTAAATCCACTCAGCACTGACCCCACCATTGCCATCCTTCTTGCCAAATACATTATTCCAGCTCCATTCAAGTGATGAAATCATGTGTACAGGAAGAATGCTGCACCACCAAGGGCATACGTGCACCACAATGTAGAGCGGATGAATTCTAAACCAACTTTCAAGAGCACTCCTGATCAAAGAGCAGAGTTGATGGAATCTTCTGTCAGACCATGGATCTGTATGGGTGTTAATTCTAATTGAGGCAGTTATAATGCTGACTGCAGAGCTTATGTCACCATAGACGGGTAAGCGTGTGGTTGTCAGGATGAACAAGATCAAGAGAAGACTTATGAACTTGGGCACTGGCCCAGCAAGTTATTGTAGGGGTGCAGTGTCATGGGCATCAGAACATCTGATAAGAGTATGTATAAGTGGGATGTTAAATGGCTATCCAGATCTGATGTAGGAAACCGTTTAAGAAACGGTGTAAAGTCTTGCAGGAAAATGGAAATGTTATAGACCTGGTGAGCAGAGTATACAGCAGAGGTATTGGCAGTTGGAGACCTACAGAGCATTGGCTGTAAGAAGGAGCTCATATTTATGAATTTAGTGTCTGGAAAACCGTAAGGGTACTGCAGGAAGGATTCAGGAAGTACCTGAAAAGGACAAATATTCTTTTTAGTACTTGTTTAAAGAAACATTTTCTGTTGAGGAAAAGACAGAACAATAAATAGACTTATTTTTTCACGAGCTATGGGATGCTGACGAGAGCGAGGACTGGAATATACTGTGTGCCAACGGTAGGAAAATACGTGGATTTTGGAAATACATATGGGAAAATTTGGTAATATACTTGAGAAAATCAATGGAATTTAGTAAAACATCTCAATGGAAAGCAAAGAGGTGGGTGATGAGTCAGAGGATCCAAGGTATTTGAGTACTGAATTCTTCCTACAAAATGGAGTCCAGAGCCATGATGAAAGCCTGTCTTACGTTATGAGATCGAGGGAAAGGTTCACATAAAGTAATAAAAAAAGAGTTTGATGATTTTTTTTGATAACTTGAACCAAATTTGTGAATTTGTTTGCAATGGGTGATAGTAGTATTAAGAAAGTCAATATGAATGGAACGACGCAAGCGGTCTGCATTACAATATGTCTGCAGCCAATGGTGTTGGGGAACAGTGGTAACAGCATGAAGGCAACATGTGGCAAGAAGAAGAAGGAGGCAGGAAGATGTGAAGGAAATGGGAATTTAAGTTCTAACCAGGGAACTGTGGAACACAAAATACAGATGTCAAACATGTATGTACATATTGATTCCAAGGCCATTTATGAATTTTTCTGGAATCAAGCAAAATAACATATTTCTGTTTTTGTACACACTTAACTAATTATGTCACACACTTGCTTGCACACACAAATAAACAGGAAACTTCAAATCAATTCTACATTTTTAAACAGTATAATTAGATGTCAGAATATGCCATGTGTGAGAATTGTTTTCGGGAATTAAGACCTATTGACAAGGAACAACTGTGTACCATTAAGATAGTTGTACAAGCAAAATGGTAACTTGTGGAGCTCCTTGTGGCCTTATCAGCAGGGCCATCTCTGTCTTTGGCTATTTGTTGATGTTCTGAATTCAGAATGTAACCGGAAAATTCCCGAAATTAGCGGGGGCAGTTCACTTTTGTTTTACTGTTATGTGGTGCATTTTTACTCCTATACAAACTCCTGTACTAGGAGGTACTAGTGGCAATAATAAGCCATGTCTCTTAACTTGGTGCAATTGTACTCTTGAAGGGTTTGGAACAGTCGAGGTTCTTTAACATATAAGATGAAGCTCAGAACTTGGTGCACGGCAACTTATGCGTATCCCTGGATATATGCAGACTATGAGTGGGTTTCCTGCTGCTCCAATTCTTGTTGGAACTGGGTGAACAGCAGCAGAATAGGAGGTAACAGCCTCAGCAACTCAGAGTCAATTGCCCTTTATAAAATGTTTCCAGAGTAACTACATGTCATCATAATTTCCCCTATTACAGGTCTCCATATCTTTCACAAAGGAAACAATGAAACTCAGCCCAGCTCCAGCAGCTCAAAGCTTGGTGCATACTAGTTTGGCGGTGATAATTCAGTGCAAATGGACGTACAATAGATGTTCCAAACCAAATTCATGGCAGTGCACAGCCTAATAAAAGGATCTATGAAGAAAGGTCACAGCCTAATGCTTGGGTGTATAAAGGATACGCTATAACCTAATACAGCTGTGCCCAGCTGTAGCCTTCCCTGGAACTAACATCTGGATTGCATGAATAATTATCCACTTCCAAAGGTACGGACGTACTTCTGAGATCACAGCCAATGCAGGGTTTAAGACTAATAATTCACAGTCTGACGCAGATGTGTATGACAGAATAGTTCAAAGTCTAATACAGGAGCATACATCTGATAATTCAGTGCTTTAAGCAAGGGTATAGGATTTATTATTCACAGTCCAATGCAGAGACCCATGATGGCCCACAGCTTAAAGCAGAGGTGTCCAGCTACACCTGTTCAGTGCCCTATACAAAGGCACACAACCAATTGTTGTTTCTCCATTGTGTAAGAGCCTGTTGTGGAATTGAAAAGAAATACTCAGTCAAGAAGTAAGAATAACCATCTGATAAGCACAAACAATAGACCAAGGGGACTATCTTGACTGACAGGACATCAAGTGGATACTCTGACCCTGATTTAGTATTTGTTCTCAGTCTGTACTCATCTCTTCAAGTACGCTGCACTGATGTCTGTAAGCATTCTATCTCAGGTTTTACAAATTTGCTCATCTATGCTCAAACTGAAGGTCTTCAAAGGCAGACCTGTATTGCATCATGTTCAAACCAATGAGGAGGGTGACATGGTAGCTTGCAGACTAAACGTCCAAAGTACAGGAAACTGCACAAACCTTCTTTAGACTAAAGCTAGGGCATGTGGTCCCTGTCTTGGGGAAATCAGTGCTTTCTTGTTGACAATCACAAGACCAAGTACTCTGAAGCTATGGTAGGTAAGAACAGAGAAGTGCTCAGAGTAGAAAGAAACAGAATACTGTCCTGGTCCCACTTGTACTTTTAATGTGTGCGGGAACAGAGGCACGTTTGATGGCTTGGCCAGATGTTAACATTGAAACTTTAGAGTTACAATCAAACTGAGAAAGGTCCAGCACCTAGAGCGGATACAGTGTACCGTGGAAGCAGAGCATTACATATCCTGCGGGACAAAGCGACCTAAGCTAAACCCCCTCAATTCTGAATATCGGGTTGTGCTGTATTCGGAGAAATACAGATCAACTCCAAACAATTAAGTACAAGAGATAATGCTCGACTGCTTGAGCAACTTATCAGTGTTTTACAGTGCAGAAAAATATAAATATGCTAAGTACATTGGATAATATCTGCATGATTACAATGCCAATTAAGTTAGTCTTTGAATGCTTAAATTAGAGCTCCAGACTTTTGCCACCTCTACAAGCACTCAGTGTAATGTAAAATGGGGCATGATTTGGTCAGCTGTGACACAAATATATAAATCCATCATCCGCGCAAGCAGTACTTCGAGCAAACTCCTAGTCCACTCAGCATGTGACTGACCTTGTCTTTGGTTTTTACTATGCAAGTAAAGCCAAAGCCATTTGTGCAGATGGAATGCGTTGCCATCTGAGCTGCTTGAAACCTTTTAGCAGTGGACTAGTAAGTCATATCATAAAGTAATTAAGGCCTACTTTTGCTTTAAAAAGTTGTGTATGTGCCATACACAGAAGAGCAAAGAATACCTGGATAAGGCATAGAATTATAGTCACCCATTTGAGTGGCAAAAGTAAAAATGTCTGCACCACTCGAGTTCCCCAAAAAGTCCTTAAAAAATACAATACTTGAGACAAATTGAGATCCGGCAACAGTTCTTTTTGATTTGCAGAATAACATATCCGATGTTTTTCTAGAAGTGTGAAGTATACTGTTTATGTCACAGTAAGTGATGTCTTACTACAGGAATCAGCTTTTCAGGAAAGAGCATCCTGTACAGATGGACTGCTATATGCTTTTTTGCATAACATGGACATGACCTAGAGTGGCAAAGTTGATGACAAGTGAGGATATGGACTCTAAAGTTAATGTTTCATATGTAAATCAACTGAGTAATAATTTATGATGTGTAACAACAAGATTATGATTTGTAAACAGATGGAATTTAGAGATCCTGTCTGTTTCAGAGTTACAATTTGTAATGTAAAAAGGATGCGGGTATAGGGCAAGTAACACTGCAGACTTTATGAAGAATATGTCTCCATCAAAACGAAGACGCTGAATTACAATACTTTACAACATCATCTTCAAAATTTCCTATGTGCCTCTTATTCATCAGTTTTGACTCTCACCGTGTCAGGAAGAGGAGAGGAGAGTGTCTATAAGGTGCATTGGAGAAAAACAATACATTAAAACTGTCACATATCGATCAGATCAACAGAAATAGTAATCCCCTTTAAAGATACAAAGGGGCATCAAACAATATTTGCCCACGCCATCCAATATTCACTGCACCCTCTGCATCACTGATGTTTGAAAAAACAAGTCTTTTCTACAGATCAGCAGCAGCATTTAAAGCTTAATTGGGAACAATTTGCAGTGATCCAATGATAACGGGTTACTGGAGAACACTTTTTAGCCCTCCTTCTCCAAACTTGACCTAATTTGGACCAGGAATAATCTGCAGCAGTGATGAGATATGATTTGTTATGAAAACTACATTCCAGTAATCTCTGGATTTATTAAAGGTATGTAATGTATTGCTCTTTAGCTCAACGCATAACTTAAAAGAAATGCCTCCAGTATTGCATCGAAGTTTACAAACAGAAGTACAATTTCCAGAAGCCTTACACACCAAAAACTGAGCTGTACAGTTTATCCGCCTCTATTGAAGGCTGACACGCAAAAAATATGTCCCCTATACGTTCACTCCCAGTTTCCCCACATAATGAAGACATATGACATACAATGTGATGTGAATTCCTAAAGAAGCCCCTTAACGAAGCTTGTGTCCAGGTGCACTATCAGCATCCGTAGAAAAGACATCTCCTTGCGCGTGTTTTCAAAGATGATCCTGGGCTCATCTGACTGGCACCGGAGGCAGTTGGGCGCCATCACCATAGCTAGATTGTTTACATCCATCTTGGTTGTGCCCACATTGGCCGGTTGTGCAAAAATCTGCCCAATGAGAGAGAGGAAGAGGATAAGTTAGAAGGGAGTCGAAGTCATAGAAAACATTGAAGCAAAAGGAAATCTGAATTTTCCTGTTCCAAGCCCAGGAATCTTTTATTGAAAAGTCTCTGTCACTACATTAGCTAATTAAACAACACCTCCGGGATCATTTCTCAATACTTTTGTATTTATACAACAATTAAAATAAAGCTCCTCCAGTCCTTTGAGTGTTTCCATTTTTGGAGGCAGTTTGTTCCAAGCAGACAGTCAAAGGGGTGATCACCATGGTGTGTGCCCAGACAGTGGATTGCAGCAGAAATATAGGTATATTAGCAGTAGGACAGTACAAAGACTGGATGAACATGGTGGATTGACTCACAGGAACTGAGGTGGGTTTGCCAACAGGCTACTACCTAATATCAAGTACACTAGTCCCTTCTCAGATAAGAGTTCTGGTATGTCGTCGGAATGCATTTGCAACTTAAACTGAAAGAGTACTAATTGACAGGACTTGACAAACGCCAAAGCTGAATGGAAAGGGATGAAAAGGGCAAGACACAGGATAAAGCACGAGAGAGCTAGAAAAGATGCCCTGCGCCGTCATAAGAAAACTTTTTGTTGCACTGAGTTAAGGTCAGACCAGGAGTCGTAAAGGAAATGGACATACACACACAAAGTGTTTGAAGCATGGTGCAAGTGTGACACAGTTACAAAAATAGCAAAAACGAGGACGCAATAATTGCATGATGATTTGAATAACATAGTATGTGTATTTCAGGAAAATATATGCCTGAATCCCTATGCGCATGCACTGTTAGTGGTTTATGCCCTATCACAATTATCAGTGTAAACACAAACTCTTTGAACAGTTTCACAAAACAAAATTTTCATTTCTTTTATCTTTTTTAAATATTCCATGTATTTACAGAATTTTGCAATTCAAAAACTATGTTAGATCATTAACACAGAAACACATTATTCAAGGATTCTTGTGGATTCCACTTGACTCTTGTGTAACCCTGTGCATTTCAGGACACTGGTCCCTTCCTCAGGGGCCTCTGTATCAAATAACAAAAGTTATTTAGTTAACCCCACACCCTACCCAAGGAATCAATTACAGCTCATCAAGTAATTCCTTATTGAGTTTACTTATATGGTGGTTCATATGTATTCACCAACATCATGCTTGTCCCATCAGGGATCATCTATGGTATACCAACATCTTCCAAAAGCTTACCGGTTGCCATTTCAAAATAACTTGTTGTGTGAAACATTAAACCAGTATCACCCTCAGTGAATAATCTCTGCTGCAAATTACTCACAATCTGAGTGGAATCGTCAATAGCTTCCATCATAACCAGACATTGTCCAAATCTTCCTAAAAGAGGACACAGTTCTTAATTCAAAAAGTACACCGGAATTGTGTACCTTACATCCCACTCTTCATATACCCATACCTGCAACTCAAAAGGGATCCCTACGAACCACTTGTTGCAGTCTGCTTGTTCTCTGTTCAACCTTCAACCAAAAACAGAAAACAAATATCCATTTACCGGCCTCTATGCCAACACTAGTTCTATTCCTAACCTCTCTTCTCTTGGTGCCTACCAGGTACTCCTGTACGTCAAGCCACTCTAGTGGTTCTCTGTTTGTGATGAGTAACCGCTTCCCCCTACCCTTCCTCTTTTCAACAGACACCCTTCGAACATACGTGATGCCGGAGTCTCCCGTTCCCGCAACCAACGACGGGCCATTCAACACTATTCTTCCCTGGCGCGTGTGTGGCAGACATCTTGTCAAGATACTCATACGGAAAAACCCTTTATGATAGGGCAATGAGATTAACTCCGCAACTAAGAACGCCTCCATTACCTCATTCCTACCTCAATTGTTTGTGACTATAGAGCCGAATAATCACATGCCTCGACACAATTATTTGCTTTTTGGCCCACTTTTTCACAAACCATGTTCAGTAAGCATCATTGTGATCATAACTAAACACAATACCACAGTGTGCATTATCTCTGTAGATATTACATGTTCATGTACATATTCATGACTCTATTCAAACTAACGTTGCTTCTAATTGCTTTGTTTACATAAATATCTTCCTTACTCCTTTACATTTAATGTGTTGTGTATTACTCTGTTATCCCCCAATGTTTGTATGTCTTTCGTGGTGTGCCTGATATATCATGGATGTGAACACAATGATGTAATTTTAAGTGGTTTTAGGTGTGTTATAAAAACAACTCATATCAATAATGTTGTTAAGATATAATGGCATCATAGTATTGATTTTTGTATCCAGAAAATGTCCTTTTATAGTAATGTCCTGGTGGGATTCATGCCTTCTTTGATGGTTACTACTTCCAATATTAAAAACCTGAGTTGAGCAATGTTATGACATTTTTGTAACCAATGTGCCACTAAATTAGAATGAGTGTTCTTGTTCCGAATCATGCTCTTAGGTTCAGTGATCCTAACCTTTATTTTTCTTTCAGTTTACCAATATACAACATTCCGCAATGGCATTATATGTAATATATAACATTGCTGGATTACAATTCGCTGAGTGTTTGAGTGTCACCGAATCTCCAGTCTTTGGATGGGTAATACTGTTGCCCGTGATTACATTATTGCAATGTATGCAATTTTGACGTTTCTTTGTACCTTCCATGCTCATTTGTTGTGATCTGGTTGTTGGTGCCAATAGTTCTTTCAAATGTCTTGTTCTAGTGTACTGTGAAACAGTAAAGGTATTGGATCCTACATCTGACCAACCCGGATCTCAACAATAGGAAAAACAGAACAGGGTGGCTGGACAGGATTATTCGTGAAACAATTCACCAGACACACAGTCAATCTGTACCGTGTGACCACTGGATTTAATTTTCCAAACAAGTTTATTTTTCTTTTTTACATTTATCAGCAATTTTTTGAAACACAAGCACAAACAAAACCACTGTCAATTCAAAAGGTTCATATATACAGTATCTACAAATGCACACATTTACAAATTTACAACAAAGAATCAAACAAAAGATTGGTTAGACACACCAAAAGACAATCACAAATGTATAATAATTCAAATAAATTGCAATTATATACAGTGCAGAGATTAATCCATAAGCGAACAAACGGGAACCAGTCCTAGAGATTGAAAAAACCAAGTGACAGGCGGGGTTGAGATCAAAAACAAGCCTGCCTGTCAACGAAAGCCTGTGGTGTAATGTTAAATAGGGTTGCAAGGCTAGGATACAGAGTGGTGGTATGATTTACATCCTAGCGGCACCCTTTGTTGTAGCCACAGGGTGGTATTGTCGACGCGTTTCGAACCTAAGTATTCAAGGTTCTCTTCAGGACAGGGACTGGGAAACAGATTCTGCAAAAAAGTACAGAATTTGGTGTCAGACGTACATTGACGTACTGTAAAATGCCTACTCAGACTCCATGAGAAGTGGAAAGTATTTACCTGCACGCGGGCACAAAGGTTGCCGTGGCGTAGGTATGTCGTGTTCACACCTAAAAGACATATATAAAGGTGCTTAATGCACGGGAATTAAAAGGGTCGCACTAGGAAAGGCGAACGGGCTGTCCTATGTATGAATCATACCTGCAATAGGCGCAGAGCAGGACTTAAGGCGTGGTGTCAGGCTTCAGAAGCTTGCAGGTATCAGGGCGGCTCACATTATTTTGCGCGTGTAGGTCTAGATGGGTGATAAAAAATCATGTATGGAATATATATCTCTCAAGGCATGGGTGCACAGCACAACACCCCCCCAATCGCCAAGAACGACTTGCGCGAGGTTCCATACCTGGCTATGCAGACCACAGGGAGGGAAGCGGCCGGTCACTGGCCTCAGTTCAGGCCGGCAGTTAAAGTTGGCCCGCTGAAAAAAGAGAGAAACCCTTTGTGAGCGCCAGGGTCAAGAGGCAGCAGCGGAGCTGGTTACAAACCGCTGCGCATAGCAATGCTTACTTTTCTGAATGAAGTAATCAAGCCACAGAAGGTCCGTGTTGCTCACTCTCTCCCAGGAACAAGCTGTCTGTAGGTGGAGCGCCGGGACACCAGTGGGTGTTTTGAATCCAGTTCACAGTAACAGGGGGTGTGGTCAAAAAACGGAATGGAGCCCCTAACAGCTTGTTCCTGGGAGAGAGTGAGCAACACGGACCTTCTGTGGCTTGATTACTTCATTCAGAAAAGTAAGCATTGCTATGCGCAGCGGTTTGTAACCAGCTCCGCTGCTGCCTCTTGACCCTGGCGCTCACAAAGGGTTTCTCTCTTTTTTCAGCGGGCCAACTTTAACTGCCGGCCTGAACTGAGGCCAGTGACCGGCCGCTTCCCTCCCTGTGGTCTGCATAGCCAGGTAGGAACCTCGCGCAAGTCGTTCTTGGCGATTGGGGGGGTGTTGTGCTGTGCACCCATGCCTTGAGAGATATATATATTCCATACATGATTTTGTATCACCCATCTAGACCTACACGCGCAAAATAATGTGAGCCGCCCTGATACCTGCAAGCTTCTGAAGCCTGACACCACGCCTTAAGTCCTGCTCTGCGCCTATTGCAGGTATGATTCATACATAGGACAGCCCGTTCGCCTTTCCTAGTGCGACCCTTTTAATTCCCGTGCATTAAGCACCTTTATATATGTCTTTTAGGTGTGAACACGACATACCTACGCCACGGCAACCTTTGTGCCCGCGTGCAGGTAAATACTTTCCACTTCTCATGGAGTCTGAGTAGGCATTTTACAGTACGTCAATGTACGTCTGACACCAAATTCTGTACTTTTTTGCAGAATCTGTTTCCCAGTCCCTGTCCTGAAGAGAACCTTGAATACTTAGGTTCGAAACGCGTCGACAATACCACCCTGTGGCTACAACAAAGGGTGCCGCTAGGATGTAAATCATACCACCACTCTGTATCCTAGCCTTGCAACCCTATTTAACATTACACCACAGGCTTTCGTTGACAGGCAGGCTTGTTTTTGATCTCAACCCCGCCTGTCACTTGGTTTTTTCAATCTCTAGGACTGGTTCCCGTTTGTTCGCTTATGGATTAATCTCTGCACTGTATATAATTGCAATTTATTTGAATTATTATACATTTGTGATTGTCTTTTGGTGTGTCTAACCAATCTTTTGTTTGATTCTTTGTTGTAAATTTGTAAATGTGTGCATTTGTAGATACTGTATATATGAACCTTTTGAATTGACAGTGGTTTTGTTTGTGCTTGTGTTTCAAAAAATTGCTGATAAATGTAAAAAAGAAAAATAAACTTGTTTGGAAAATTAAATCCAGTGGTCACACGGTACAGATTGACTGTGTGTCTGGTGAATTGTTTCACGAATAATCCTGTCCAGCCACCTTGTTCTAGTGTAGGCATATAATGGTCTGGATTAAAAAATTAATCTGAAATCTGGTTCAGTTTGTAATGGGTCCCACCGTTTCAGAATACATTTTTGAATGCATTTTGATTTAGTCAAAAACTGTGATATAAAAACTGTTTGCTTCTTTTATGGTTTCATCTGTTTGCTGAACAGATCTGTTTGTTCAGATCATAACTATGGCTTTTTCACAGGTCATTGTATCTGAAGAAATTATCCCTGGTCCCATTATTTGAGCGTAAGGTACATTTTCAAGCAATTTCGGGGGATGAAAACGTTGGAAATGTAACGCATTATTGCAGTCAGTGGGTTTAGTGTATACACTTGTTCTTAGACCTGTGTTGTAATTTTCAATCCAAACATCAAGGAATGCTACACTGGTCTTGCTCACAGTATGAGTGAATTTCATCCTGTCATTTTTTGTATTTAGGGCCGTAATACTTTCAATAAGATTATTTTCCGTGTTCCGCCATATCAGAAAAATGTCTGAAATATATTGACAATAAAATGCTAAAATTGTCGCTCCATGCGTTGTCTGATAAGATGTGGTCCTGTTCGAACTTAGCCATTAATATGTTTGCATAAACAGGTGCCCTCCCTCCCCAAATACCCATGTTAGTGCCACTGATTTGGAGGAAAAAATCCTCTTGCCATTTAAAGTAACTTGATGCCAAGCTGGAGCGATTGGGACTCAATGTCTTTACAATTAAATACCCACCTAACCTATCTAAAAATGCATCTAAACGCCTCAAACACAGAATTCTTAAATTTTATCCAGAAATCTTAATCTCTGATCCCTTCTCCTGCTTTAAAAAGGGTTCTATAATTAGTGATCTCATCTTCTACTCGAAAAGAAGAGCTAAATGGAGGAAAGCATTCCACTCACTGCTCATGATCACTGCTTCTCAAAAATGTGCACACCGACTAAGGCTCTTGATAGTCCCCTCGCCCATTTTCAAAGCTGTTGCTAACATCACGATGTATAACAATGGGATAATCCTCATCCAAGCTGCTGACCGTCATCTAGGTATTTTTGATGAAACTTTTCACATCATCAAGAAATCCATAACTAACAGGGATCTATAAACTGCAAATGGGTGGTTTAGCCCCTCATCCCTCTCACAGCTCCCCCAAGTGATCTCGTTACATAGTCCCTCCCACCTATTCACTCCTCCCTGCAACACCTTCTCTTCAAGCAGCTCATACTTTCCCATCTCCCCACCAAGCCAGCGGGATCTGATTCTCACATGATTATCAGTGATCTTACTTAGCACACTACCCACGCCCCTAATCTTGGTAGCCAGGGCAATGGCTCTCCCTCTGCCTCTACACATACGCTCACATCATGCGCTAGCCCCTGCCTACTTGCTACTAATGTCTCCCACACGACCCATGGCTCATAAGGTAATCACATGAAGTCTGAATCCATTTCCACTAACAACATCAGCACTCGTACAACCCTTGCATCTCTAAAGTAATCAGCTTAGGAGTCCTCCTACGCTCCCTGGCAAGCCTTGTTATCTCTCCAACTCAAATTCCCCTCCTCTGGATCTCCCAGGCCAGCATCACTCTAACTCCGCTATCAGATCTCCCTCCCCACATACAGGCTCCCGGATACAATCTTTGTCATCTGATCATCACCTCTTCCCTGCTTGTTGTCTAGCTAATATCTCTCGGGATCTTCAACTACTTATGGCTGACCTACAAAAGCTTCCTATCATCACCTAAGAATTGGGTAATGAATTTTTGGCTCACAGGTCGTTAGGGAAGAACAGACATAATCAAGTACCAGCTACTAACTACTACACTAAGCTGTCAGCTCCCCTTTCAGTGAAGGGATTATCTCCATGTGCGGCATTTCCCCACCCAAAGTTGCAGAACCACTCCTTGCCTGGATGCTGCCTCCAAACCTTGTAGATGTAAGATCTCCTTAACAGATAGTGAAATTCATTCCCTCCTTCTTACACACAATTCCACTCATACGGCCAATCTGGATAAACAGGAACATATTCAGTCTATTTCCCCAAACCCTCACAGAAGACCCAGACACAACCCTAATACTATAAACACTGTCAACCTCAAGCAAGTTCTAATCACTCAGTCTACCTCATCCGACTTAACACTGCACTTGAATTGCATGGTTATCAATTGTAGATCTGCTGTGAAACACGCCGCAGACATGGCTGATCTCATCTTGGCACAGGAATTTGACCTTCTAATACTTATGGAAACCTGGCTAAAGGAGTCTCCTGGTCCGGTCCTTGACATCCTAGTCCCTCCTAGCCATAACATCATTAAACTTGACAGATCGGTACAACCTGGTGGAGGGATCACCTGTACGTATCTGAATAGTCTTATTGTGAAAGAGTCACACACTGCTACTCTCTCCTCTTGCAAATACATGTGCATAGACATCACAAGCAACCACAGGTCTCTATGCACCTTGCACACATTCTACCATCAGCCGTGCGGGTGATAACTTCCCTTTTGTGGAACAAATTATGGAAACCATCTCCTCCAATGTGGATCATCACTGTACCCAAATCTTCCTCAGAGACTGCAATCTTCACTGGAATGACGTTAATGACCCTGCAGTGAATAACCTCAAAACTTTCCTAGTTGACCTTAACATGATTCAAATCTGTGACAGCCCCACTCATATCTTGGGCTCAATCCTGGACCTATTCATCTCTAAACCCACCTGCATTCAACTTGATTCGATTGTCCCATGTGACTAGACTGATCATCGCTACATATCCCTCTGCATTATGGAACCTTGAACTATGATAAAATCTCAACCTAAGAAACCTATGCATTGAAAACAACTCATCCGAAATGCAAACCTGAATGAAATGATATCCCTTAGCTACATGACCTTGCCTCCACCTATTCACATGTCTGAGGTACATGACCTCCTTCAGTATTACAACAACTTCATACTGAACATTCTAGATGCTTTTGCCCCTTTGCCACTAAAATGAAGGTCCACCAAAGACTCCAAACTTTGGTTCAACGATATCTTAAATACAAATAGACGCAATCTGAGACTTTCTGAACCTCTTGAACACCTTATGCTCCTGAGATCTAGGAGGAGCATATTAGAAGTGCGAAAGCAAACTTCTTCAGAAGCCAACTAGATAAAGCCACCTACAAGCCACAAAAGCTTTTTGAATTAATTAAACTCCAATCCAACAATCTCCCCATTCTTTCGCCAACAGCTTCCGTTACGCAGCCAAATTGTGATGATTTTGCTGACTTCTTCCTCGAAAAGATGGATAAGATTGAAACTGACCTCCAGACATTGATGAACCAACTGACAGACCCATCCCCTATCTACCCCTCATCCCCGCCCGCCCCTCGGCCACCGCCTGCTCCTTGGCTCACACACAAAAACAGCGCCTCCTGGAGACAATTCACACCCTTTGACGAAATCTCTACATGTTTGTGGGGTCCACCACAGATAGCGACCACAATCCTTTAGAGCTCTCCCTGGTATCGCCCTGGGTCAGGTACATGAATCAAACCCACCCCATTGTTACGACTAGGGAGATATGCCGAACTAATGATAGCAGACTGCTCAATTGGGCCCGGGTATCCCTTGACGCAGAGAAACTCGAAGTAATCAAATTTAATATGCTAGACAGTATCACCAAGTTATCTAGATTTAAACAGGGAAAGCTGGGTGAGGTTACGACTTGTCACAGCCACCTTTTTAGTCTGTTGGCCACTCTCTTTAAAGAACCACTACGCCCCCAGGACACCAGTAGAAAGACCAGGTCACAGTTTGCCTGTTTCAACCAGGAGGGTAGGAGCCTTAGATGTCAATTAGCTGTCGCCATTAGGGCAAGCAATGTGGCAGAGCTGAGAGAAGTAAATAATGCTTAGAAGGCAGCTCAGGTTAGAACAAAGAGGGAATGGGAGGAGAACTGCTGGTCGCTAATTAACGAGGTCTGCAATAGGAAAGACTCCAAGCATTTTTGGCTTCTAGTTACCAGGGGGTATGCCAACAGGTCCCTGCCACCGACTAACACCATTTCCATTGCAGCCTGGCAAGATCATTTTTCCACACTATACTCCGAGCCTCATATCCCAGATATTGTAGTCTGTACTCTTGACCACACGCACTCATGCTCTACTGATTTCTTCACAGGAGCTGAAGTCAGGGCCAGCATTAACTCTGTCGTAAAGGCCAAGGCCGCTGGACCTGATGGCATTCCAGGTGATGTTTTTCTTAACGACATTGAGAATTGGACAAACTACATCCTGGCACTAGCTAATGGCATTGCAGTGGGTGCCCCAATTCCACCTTCTTGGAATGGAGCTGAGGTAATCTCAGTCTATAAGAAGGGTGACCGATCGTCACCTTCCAACTACAGGCCTATCAGTCTGATAGACTGTGTTCAAAAGGTGTTCAATCGTGCACTCCTTTGGAAAATACAGGCCTGGAGCAGGGACCTTAGCATCTTGTCCCCCTTCCAAGTTGGGTTCAGGCAAAAAACTAGCAATATTGACCAGGTTTTTCCCTTCCTCTTACTGATATGGAAGACGGTGGTCATACGCCAGGGAAGCCTTTACGTTGCTTTTATTGATCTTAGGTCTGCCTTTGACCAAGACATAGCTCTGGTGTGCTCTAAAAGAGATGGGCCTCCCTCTTTATGTCTTATCAATAGTTATTCGCCTCCATGAGACTAACTACGCAAAAGTTCGCTGGCGTAGTCAAGGACAGCTAACAGACCCAACTAGAGTTAATAACGGGGTCCGACAGGGCTGTGTACTCGCCCCTACACTTTTCTCGCTTTTAACGGCGTCGTCCAGTACCTCTCTGAGATCCCCGCAGATGCTCCCACTTTGGGGGTACCAAAGTGGTAACACTTCTCTTTGCCGATGATACACAGCTGGTGTCCAAAACCCCTAGAGGGCTTCAGTTGCTCTTGGATCGCTTTGAGGCCTTCTGTGCCATGCTTGGCTTGGAGATCAATACCTCGAAAACAAAACTTAATATTGAACCCCCACAAAATATTTAATGGCTAACTCACACTGGGTGGGATACCCCTGGAGAGAGTAAATAGCTTGGAGTATCTGGGAATCACCCTCTTCGATGACCAGTCATTGAACCCCATATAGTGAAGCGGACTCACCAACACATGCAGATTACTGGGGCCCTGGTCAAGGAACACAGGACATCCTCCAGCAGACCTGTAGCAGCCCCGCTTCACATCTACGACTGCAAGGCAGTGGGCTCAGCACTATAAGGTGCTGAACTGTGAGGGTTTCTTGACTACAGAGAACAAATTCCTGAGAGCTTTGGTTTCACTTCCACAGAGCACTCTCAGGCTGGACATGGGCAGAACTTCCATCATCGAGAAGGCAAAGCTACGCCCCCTTATGTTCTGGCTGTGCCTTAGGACTACTCCTGAGTTGCTCCCATATTCTGTTGCCCTACCCATGGTAATTGCCTCGGTCACTCAAACAAAATTGGTTGGTTTTATAAACTGAAATCCCTGCTTACTGCAATAGTGCTAGAGAGATGTGGGACGTTAGGGTTCCTGCACTTCTCCCTAGCAGGGACCTAATTAAGAAACAGTACAGGAATTGGGTGGCCCAGTCTTCTCTTACTTATCAGCGCTGGGGGGCGTCTCGCATCGGACTTTCTGGAGTTCAAACTGACAAGTGAATTTCAGCAATATCTAGAGGGCATAACGGTCCTGCAGGAGAGGAAGCTCCATATGCAATTTAGATTTGGTTCCATCCCGGTGAACTCTCTCACAGCCTCTTGGCGAAAGTCTGCTACTTCATCTCTGTTTTTCCTGGATGTCCCTCAACTGCTGAGTCGATAGGCCACATACTTTTTGTTTGTCCACTCTATTGGTCCCTGAGATCTACATGGTTAGCCCCTCTTTGCAATCGCATTGGCACCCGTTGCACTGAGAAGCACTGCGCATCTTAAAATCTGAAACTAGTTTACTGATAGTTTGAGTAGTTGCTATGTTTCTCAGTAAGATGTGGGCTATCAGAAGATCTCTACTGAAAATATAAATGACTATTGTTTTTTTCTACTGAATTTTATTACTTTAAAAGATTTTATTTTTTTTAAGTGTGCTTTTTACATGCTATACAGTTTATGTGCAGTAGACATTTATAATTTGTCACAACCATTGTGGCACTTCTACTACTGAGACAACATGGCGGGCCATGCTGCTGACCTTTGTGCGATACAGGTCCTTGTTGCCTCAGCTTTAGGTGCTCCAAAATATTACTATTTTAACTTTTTAATTATTGTCTAGTCCCAATCCTCTACAGTTTATCCTTCACCAGAATTTTAACAAATCATTGGTAGCACCTTATCTCTTCCTGTACTGTATGCATTTGCACTTTAATGGTCTGCGGACTGAAATATAGTTTATGATGATGAAATCTCTATACTTAACATCCTTACTACGCTTATACCCTCAAACCACTTCAGTGACCCGTTACTCCCCAGTTTCTTCAATGAAATTAAAAGGTCCAGAGTACAAATCTGGACCAAGATAGTAAATGCCTCCCTACAGTAAGGTGTGATTCCTGATTGTCTAAAGTCTGGGCAGATTACACCCATTCTTAAAAAAACCACTGCAGTGCAAGAAGACCTTCACAACTTCCATCCAATCACTAACATTCCTACTCTATTGAAGCTGCTAGAGAAATGTGTCCATGTCCAATTATTTAGCCACATTGATCAATTCCAGCTGCTATATCAATTCCAATCGGGCTTTCGTCAGGGCCATAGCACTGAAACAGCCATTTCCCACATATTGGATGATGCTCTAAAAATGCTGGATCGGAACGAAGCTTGACTTCTAATCCTCCTTGACCTCTGTTCAGCTTTTGATACGGTCAAACATGACAACCTCCTGGACTTACTGGAATGCAGGATGGGTCTTTCAGGATCAGTGTTGAACTGGTTTGCCTCATTTCTTCAAAACAGAACGCAAAGATTTAAAGTCAATCCCTCCCTCTCCAACTCTGCTCCGATCACTTTGGGGGTCCCACAAGGGTCCTCGCTCTAACCCACACTATTCAACCTGTTCATGGAGCCCTTAACGCAAATACTCAAATCATACAATATGCTCTATCACATGTATACTGATGATACCCAATTGTACCTGAAAATCTCCTCTCCAGAAGATATCAATTCACTCAATTCAACCCTACTAAAACCCAACACTGGCTGACTTCCACCCATCTCAAGCTAAACTCTATCAATATGGAATTCCTCATTATCTCTCCTCCTAAACAGGCGCCCATTATCGTTGAATACATAAAACAGCCTACGCCTCAACTGTATTTCACACATCATTGACTCTACCAAATCTCTTGGAATAATACTTGATAAGGCCCTGAAAATGCAGGAGCAAATCAGCGTGCCACCAAGAGAGCAAATGTCCAAATGAGCATACAAAGAAAGATAAAACCCTTCCTTCCTGTGGAAGACTTCAAGTCTGCTGTTCAAGCTCTAGTCATCTCTAGATTGGAGTATGGGAGTGCAACTCCCTGTGGTCTTCTGAGCTACAAGTTGGCACCGCTTAGGGTCTCTTTGAATTCGGCTGCTAGGCTCATCACAGGATCCCAAAAAAATAACCACATCACTCCAGATTTGAAATCTCTAAACTGGCTTCCATTTGAGGCTAGGATTAATCTTAAAATGACTTGCATGGCTCACAAAGCCCATCCCCTTAACACTCCTTTGTACTTCTTGGAGGAGTTCTAGCACTTAGCTGCTGAAACCGCAAACATTATGAAGAAAGAAAACCTATAACCGAGCCTTCTATGGTATTGCCCCGAGAATCTGGAACGCCTTGCCTCTGGAAACATAGACTGAATACCTCAACGTCCTCTTTCAAAAAAGTGAAAGCAATACTCTCTGAACTTGTATTATATCTGCCCCCCCACCCCCGAGGTCATGCTCTGATGCTCCCACCTCACACATATGCTCATGTATAGTGTTTATGTGGTGTTCTGATATTTCGGTACTTTTGTTTACTCATTTATCCTGCTCTTTCAGATTGTTGGTTGACCTACTAGTCTCCCACTCGGTTGTCTTTGATCCTCTGTGAAGCGCTGTGTGATACCCGCTTGGGTCATGTTCGTGCTATATAAAACTTCATAATTAAATAAATGAAATAAATAACTATGTTGGAGACAAAATTGAAGAAGTTCTAACAAAAGCACCTTGTTTGCTTTGAGGTTAGATCGGATGAATAATGCCCATTCCACTGCTTCTAATCCTTCTAGCAAAGGAATTGATATATATAGGGAAGAAACCTCAATTGTGCATAACAAATATTATAATATTATTCCATGTTCTCAGCTGGCAAATCTCGCAGTTGTGTTAGTAAGTCAGTAGTGTCTTTTACATATGAACACCATGCCTGTATAATAGGTTGTAAAAAAATAGTCCACATATGGGCCCAAAGGTTCAAACAAAGAACCGCAAGCAGACTCTATAGGTCAAAATAGAGGATCCGTGTAATTTTTATGAATTTTAGGCAACATATATAGACGTGGTTGCCTGGGAAAAGATGTTGTTAGGAATGCTCGAGTTTTTGTGTTGATCCATTCCATATCTGTTGCTTTCTCTAGGATTTTAGATAGAATGTCTCCAATCTCCTGGGTAGGGTCATGATCTAATCTCAAATTAGTAGATTTAGAGGCTGGTAAATTGAGCTTGGTTTTCTATTTTTGGATGAAGGTTAAACAGAGAACATGCGGACTGCAACAAGTTATTCGTGGTAATCAAGTTTCAGTTTCAGGTATGGGTATATGAAGAGTGGGATGTAATGTACACAATTCCGGTGTACTTTTTGTATTAAGAACTGTGTTATCTTTTAGGAAGATTTGGAGGATGTCTGGTTATGATGGAAGCTATTGACGATTCCACTTAGATTGCGAGTAATTTGCATCAGAGATTATTCACTGAGGGTGATACTGGTTTAACGTTTCACACAACAAGTTATTTTGAAATGGCAACCGGTAAGCTCTTGGTATATGTTGGTATACCATAGATGATCACTGATGGGACGCGCATGATGTTGGTGAATACATATAAACCACTATAAAATGTAAACTCAATAAGGCATCACTTGATTAGATGTAATTGTTTCCTTGGTTGAGATGTTAGGTTTTGGTTAGCTAAATTACTTTTTGTATTTGATACAGAGACCCCTGAGGAAGGAACCAGTGTCATGAAATGCATAGGGGTACACGAGAATCAAGTGTAATCCTCAAGAATCATTGAATAATGCATTTCTGTATTAATGATCTAACATTGTTTTTGAATTGTGGAATTCTTGTACATAGCCTGATAATTGCGATAGGTCATAAACCACTAACAGTGCGTATAGGGATTCAGGCATATTTTTTCCTGAAATACACATACAATTTTCACAGAGAAATAGGCCGGACCCCAGCCCTGTGCAGCACGCTGAAACGAAAGAGGTTTTCTTGAAATAAAATGGAACAACAATAAACCAGGAGTGCGCATCTCTGCTCATTTTTCATATTTGAATAACATGCCAGTTTTTTTTACATGAACATAGACCATACATACTCTCACAAGTTCAGTAAAGCTTTCCATTTTTAAGCCTTTGAGGTTGTCTAATGCACCAAATTGGAAATTTTCCGACGAATTGTTGTCTACCCTGCGTATCAGCTGCTTAGACTTGTCCACAGCACTTCATGCACAAAACAAAATGTGTTGCATGGGACATGTGAAAACCTAACAGCAGAGAAAGGCTTATCCATTATCTGAAGCAACTGTGTATGCACCACCTCTTCACCCCTTCAGTTCAATTGTCTACTATGGTTACTCTAAACCTTTGTACATTCAGCCAATAAATGTAGACCGAAACTGCTCATTATAAGTTAAGTCTTAATACAATGCCACACAATTTCTGAAATGTAACTCTACCTGAAGGAAGTGTATGAGGTAACATAGCACCAGTCTGTTCAGCTCCGGCAGTAAGTGGACGACAGATACGGCAGCGTCTGGATTCTCATAGTTGCTGATGCACTGCTTGTAGAACTGCTGTGGGATCAGTGGCTCCTCCAGCTCCCGGTACCAGAGCTTGAGCAAGGACGCTACAAGACAATTGGGAGAAAGACAAACCTGGGTCAACGCAAGAAGCCTGTTTGTAATTTTTCAGTTCGCCATTAGGAAGAACACCACTGCAACCATCCAATTAAACTCATCCTAACACAGAAGAGGAGCTGAATGAGTAGCACATGCTGTAGGAAGCTGGCTCTGTATATACTATACCAAAGTGAGGTATATATAGTGTGCACGAAGTCCAGTGGAACCCCAAAGGTAGGCAGAGGTAAAGTTAGATAGAACGTTACTCTCTATTTGTGGTAGTGTGGTCGAGCAGTAAGGCAGTGTCAGAGGACAGTGTTAAGCATTTGTTGTACACACTCAGTCAGCTAATTAATTCACACACTCAAAGACTGAACTTCAGACCAATTGTTTTTGTATAAAAATATTCTTTTAGTTATTTTATTTTTCTAGAACCAAGCAAGCCTGGCACAGGTAAGCAATAAGTACTTTACAGTAGTAATGCGATTGAAATACAGTTTGAATGATAATTGTATATGCACTTTGGTTTGATTTACAGTATGGATGCAGAGAAATGCAATACTTAGTAAATGCAGTACATAGACTTGAATAGGCTTTTTAGTGAAATAGCAGGGAAGTAACTTTTGAGATTACTAGGCTTACACAGAGTAGTATACCTGTATACCACTCTGGCACATTTCCTGAAAACAGGTAAGTAAAATTGTTTTTGTTAGATTATGCAATTTTAAAGAATTGTGCTAGTTTCTCAAACTTCACACTAGAAACTTTTCATAGAAAAAGTCAATGTTATCCTATGGAGGAAAAAAGTGTTATCGGTTTTGAGGTAAGCATTTGGTAGTGGGGGTTGAGGTTCTGCGGGTAGACTTAGAGATCCCCCAGGGTCAAGGATGCACTCTAGTTACACCCTCAGCGGGGTGCACAGTGCTAAGGCTCAATGTTATCCAATGGGGGATAGGGGGCCTCCGGTTGGTGGCTGCTGACGAGCAGGCCACTTGGGTGTGGGAGCAATGCTCCTGGACTTTAGCTCAGGGCAAATGGGGAAACAAAGTAGCACCAAAGGTGCACCCTCAGCGGCACTAGGGTGGCCGGTGCAGGGTGCTGTTTCGACATCGGACGCCCTGTTGTTTTCAATGGAAAACCTCTGGTTTTCAAAGACACTGCAGGCTTGGTGACGAAGGTCTTCTGGGTGCAACCACCACTTCGAGAGGTAAGTTGGGAAGTTAGGGGTTGGTTAGGCACCGTCGGTTTGGGCACACAAGGCCGTGGGCTGTTGGGTGTAGGGGTGCCTTTTTTCGTCGGATCTTCTTACTAGCTCCTGGTCGAGGTTAGGGGGGGCCTTCTGGATTTAGACGGCAGGTGTTGGCTGGGGGCTTGAGGCAGGTCAGGGGTCGCATGGGTCTCGGGTCACAATCGCCAGGTGACCTCCTCGTGGTGTTTGCCCACTCGAGCTCGGGCCGTGGACAGCGGGTGTAGAGGGGTGCGAATTTGCAGTTTCCGGCCAAGGCCAGAGGTTGCAGATGAACAAATCCGGTGTTCACGGGAGACAAAGTCTTTGTGGATAAAGGCAGGCAGGTCCTCTGGGGTTTTCGAAATTGCTGGCTGCAGGACATACCAGGATTTCACAGGAGCAGGTTCGAGGTGGAGACAGGCTGGTAGGGCTGGGGCCAAGTCAGTGGGCGTCTTCCTCTTGTTAGCTGCTGCATGGCTGTTTGGTCCTTCTTCTTCTTGTAGTTTCTTCTTGTCTGAGGAAGCAAGGTTCAGGGATGCCGCTAAATACTAGATGTAGGGTCGTTACAGGTAGGTCAAAGGCAGGGACCAATGGGTCCCTTCCCTGGGGTGGGTACACCTCCTATTATGCCACCCTCCTGTGGGAGGGGGGCATGAGCCTGTCCCTGGTTGGCTGAGTCCCCCCATCTTCAAGATGGCGTGGACTGAGAGTTGTGCTTCACCTCGCCTCCCCCACCTGAGGGGTGGAGTTGGCACAGGTTGGCATGCCTCTCTTCCTCACTTGTTTTTCCCACCGGTTCTCCCTCCCAAAGTGGAGGTCAGAACCAGTGGGGACCAGTTGCTGAGAGCAGCAAGTGGCCTGGGGAAGCTCACAAAGGCGGCAAGCCTTTGAAGCTTCCCCCTTGTAAACCCTGCCCATCCTGGGGGAGGAGGCTTGGCACCTCGTCCCAGGATGTGCATTGTTTTAGGCCCCAGAGAGCAGCAGGCTCTCAACCCAGGGGTCCAGAAACATGTCTAGTGGTGGCAGGTGAAAGCAGCCACACAGCCTGGACACTAGCGGTAGGTTCGTTTTCAGGGGGCATCTCTAAGATGCCCTCTGTGTGCATTTGTCCTTAAATCCCACACTAGCATCAGTGTGGGTTTAATGTGCTGAGAAGTTGATTATCAAACTTCTCAGTTTTCAGTGTAGCCATTATGGTGCTGTGGAGTTCGTAATGACCAACTCCAAGCATCATATACTCCTTATGGTAGCACTGCACTTACAGTGTCTAAGAATGTACTTAGACACTGTAGGGGTACAGGGCTCATGCACCTGTACCCTCACCACTGGTATAGTGCACCCAGCTAGAGGGGTGACTGACCTGTGCCAGAGCAGTGGGTTGTAGGCATGGCACACAGATGTGTGCCATGTTGACTCTTTACTTTGTTCTGCACCAAAACATGAAGCCTGCAAAGGCAGTGTGGGAGTGTAGTGGTACAGGACCTCTAAGGGTGGCACAATACGTGCTGCAGAACCCCGTAGGGGCCTTCTCTGGTTACAGTGCCCTGGGTACCTGTGGTACCATTTACCAGGGGCTGACCTGTGGCCAGAGAAGCCAATTGGGTTTAGGCTTCAATGCAGTTTTAGGGAAAGAACATAGGCCCTGGGTACCTGATTAGCAGGAGCCCTGGGCACACTCAGTCAAAATACATCAGCCATTAAGCAAAAAGTGGGAGTAACCATGCAGACAGAGGGCACTTTCTCACACATGCACTTTAGATAGAACGTTGAAGACCTTCAGTGGTGTTGTGGAAATTAATGTAAAATTGCTTGAAAAATATAAATAGACAGAGGGGAACAAATGCCTGACAGTGATAGCATAACCTGGGCCTACAGCAAGAAAGGAGGAAGGGTCTGACAGCAAGAAAGATTGGAGAGCAAGAAAGGAGCAAGGGCCTAACAATAACAGAGTATTCTATGCTATACAGCTAGAGAAAGATCAGATCAAGACAGTAAGTAAGGAAGCAGGGTCCAACAGCATGAGAAGAACGAGAGCCGAGAGCAAGTGAGGAACCAGGGCCTGACAGCTAGAGAGCACTGGAGCCATGGTCTGTCAGCAAGAGAAGAGCCAAGGCTGGACAGCAAGAGAAGGACCAAAGTCTGACAGCAAAAGAAGGACAAGGACCCAAAAACAAGAGAGGAACCACATCCAGACAGTGGGAGGTACCAGGGTACAAAGCAATAGAGGAACCAGGGCAGAATGTGAACAAGCATTTACAATGCAACGGTTTCGCCTTTGGAAAAGTTAGAGCTATTGGCAATGTAAATGACAATGCCATTGATTTATCTGTTTTCAAAACCAACACATAAATACAAATTTTGTAATTTACAATGCCAATAGCTCAAACTTTTCCAAAGGCGAAACCGTTGCATTGTAAATGCTTGTTTTCTCTTTTTCCTCTGCCCTTTACCTAATCTTCCTGCATTATATTACCACCAGTTACTGCACAATATATCGGCTTTCTCATAAAACAAATCATAACACTTTTATGGAGTTTCAGTAACTTATATTGCACAAGTGATTACCAAGCTCAAACTTAACAAAAAATGATTATTAATCACACAGGCGTAACCTATTGCATTTACCAATGCTTGTTTCCATTTGCAGCACTGCTGATCGCACTTCTTGTTAGTGTCAAACGCCTCAAAACTGTCCACCCCGCATACACTTCTGCCGCAACTCTTCCCTCTACTTTAAGCTAAACCTTAGCCCTCACAGATACCTCTACGTATCATGATGTAAGCACATAGCTCCACAAAAGCATACTGCCAGCTGGGCAATTAAGGAAATCAAGCCCACTTCTTCCCTCGAGCATCCTCAAGATCCCTTTGCCAGCACTCAGAAACTTCTACGAACCAAGGTACCTTCTCTAGACCTCCCACTACAAAACTCTCAAAACCCTGGTATGGTACCCCCATAAGCGCGTTCTACTAGCCACCAGACACCATTTCTGGCCCCTCTAAACCCCTGAGACATCCTGCCAGCTACACCACTAACCACTCTTCAGCTCTACAATATGCAGCCACGCTTTTATTTAGCGGTTGCATATAACGCCTTGCCTATCCGGTCCAGTGCGGCTCTCTGTCATCCCGCACACATCCAGGAAGTCGAAATGACGTGCGCGTCACGTGATAACTGCGTCGCATTAGTGTGTGTTCTTCTAATGGCTATCTTGAATAGCAGCTGTTAAGGGTGCAATACGTGATTTCAATATGTGCGTTTGTTTAAGAAACGTTTAGGTTGATGTCAGACTTGCACAACCACAATATAACCGTAAAAGAGTTGCCAATTTTAATGCTGTGAAGTGGCAAAGAACAAGATTGGAAAAAAAGTTTTAAAATAACAAGAATACATTTATTTACATAGATGTCAGATTACATTGTGCTGTTCAAACGTCTGCCACTGTTAGTGAATGGCAGTCTGCTGGGGATGGACGGGTCGTGCTCCGCAGCCTTTTCCCTCTCTGTCCGTCGCACGCTTTACTTCTGGACATCAGCTGATTACAAGGAAACGAAAGCAGTGATGCCAGGTGCTCTGGTGTGACTAGTGCGTAGGGCAGGATTTCCCGCACTCTAAACTGTCGGCGCTTATTCTCTGCCAGTCTGGACTCAGCCCGTCGCCGACCCCCGCCTCTGGTGTACTGGTGCTGGTAAGTGGGCTCGTTAAAGCTTCGCCATGCGAGGAGAGGGGACCTCAAATTATGGAAATACTGTGAGAGTGCGCTGTTCCCACTCTGTCCTATTTGTATTTTTTTTTAAATGCATTTTTATATAGCGCGGACTTTACCCAAAGCTGCCAGAGCGCCTTCCAATAGAATTAAGTACGTTACATAAGGAGATTTACATATTTACACGTTGCAAATACCATTGGGATAGTTGAGAAAGTAAAAGAAAATAAGAGGTGTGTAGTATCCTCTTGTGAATGAAGAAGAGTCAAGTTGAGGTTGTAATAGATAGTAGTTTAATGCAGGTTGTAATCAAAGGACCTCATCCTCTAGAGTCCAGCTAGCAAATGGCTGGTAACCAAGATACAGGATTCTGGCCAACACCATTCTATGTTGGAACACAGGGTAAGAGGCAAGCAAGGAGGATAGCTACAGTAGAGGATACCACAGCACCTCCCTCCTATTAACAAAGTTACTAAGACATATAAATATAGGATAGGCAGGGAGGGGTAGGGGGAAGGAGGGTATAAGGGATGAGACAAGCCAGCCAAATCAGGAAGTTACAAATCCTTCTAAGCGTGAAGAGCTAAGTCTCTTCCTCGTGGACTTCCTCACAGCACCTCTGGAGGAGGGTAATGAGGAAGAAGGATTGGCTTCTTGAATGGGACCAACAGAGCGACAGACAACAACTCTGCCGAGATTCCATACTTTATGGTCTTGAGTTCTGATGGCATTACCTAAAACCTTTATTACTTTTATAGGTTTGCTAAATTTTGAGACCCCAAATTTCCTCTCAGGTAGTTTGATCCTCACTACATCCCCTACACACACAACAGTCTTCTTTACAGCTTTTCTCTCATCATACTGACACTTCCTTTTGATCATCTTGTCCAACTCTCTCTCTTTCCATGAGATAGAATCAGATGCGTCACCAGCTTGACCAAGTTTGTCTAAAACCCAAGAAGGTTTGAGAGGGGTGCAGGCAGGTCTATTTTTGAACAGGATGAATGGAGTTACCCCAGTGGAAGAGTGAGCAGTGAATCTGTATTCGCAAACTTTCTTTTCTAAAGCTTCCTCCCAACAACTTTTAGAAACAAGAGCCAACTGCATCGCTTCCTTAAGGACTTTAATGAATCTCTCGACTACGCCGTTGCTTTCTGGATGATAAACGGCGGCGCGCTTGTGTACAATGCTCCTCTCACTTAAGAACTTTTCTACAAGAGCAGAGGTGAACTGTACCCCATTGTCAGTGAGAACTGAGCTTGGTAGACCTTCTTGAGCAAATAAGTTATCTAGAAACGAGATAACTGAGTTAGAGTCAACTCTAGAAACAATTTTTATGAAGGGCCATCTGGAAAACATGTCTACACACACAAGGACATACTTATCCTGACTATTCACTTTGACAGGACCTAGAATGTCTAAGGAGATATCAACCCACGGACCCTCAGATTGCTTCCTGACAGTCATGGGTTGTGTTCTGCATTTCAAAATCTTATCACTAGAAGAACACTGTACGCAATTACGAACTGATCTTTCAATTTCTGTGTCCATGGCCGGCCACCAATATGTGTCTCTAACCCTCGCCTTGGTCTTGGCTATACCCATGTGACTAGAGTGAGCAGACTCAATTATCTTAGGTCTAAGTTTTATTGGGGGTACTAGTCTGGTACCTCTAACTAACAAGCCATTTAGCATGGAAAGTTGGTCCTTTACTCCCCAGAACCCTTTAATTTCATCACAACAGTCTTTCTTCTGGCACCAACCATTACTTAGAAACCCGATAACAAGTTGAAGAGTAGTATCTGATTGTATTTCAGACGTCCACTCACCCTCCGTAATCACACCTTCGGTGACAACACACACTTTGAGATTATCAAAAGCATCTTCACTACTTTCAGAGGCATTAACCAGGTGATCAGTCGCACACTCCCCAGTAAGTCTCGATAGGCAGTCAGCAAGAATATTATTGGCCCCAGGCAAATAATTGACAACAAAATCAAAATCTTGTAGGGCCACTACCCATTTCCTTATTCTGTGAGAGATGCAATCCAGTCCCTTTTTCCCAAAGACCTCTTTAAGGGGTTTATGATCAGAAATTACAGAGAAATGTTTACCCCAAACAAACTTCTTAAGTTTATGAACAGCCCAATACACAGCCAAGGCTTCTTTTTCTATGACCGAGTAGTTGCACTCGGCCCCTCTTAAAGGCCTCGAAATGAAAAGAATGGTGTTATCAGTTTTTTCACCTTTCTGCAGAACGACTGCACCTATACCTTTGCAACTCGCATCGGTCATGATGAAGGACTCTTTAGAGGGTTCAAAGCTAGCCAAGTCTTGGGCATTGTTTAGACAGCTTTTGATGTGATCATATTCAGATGAACAATCATCGTCCCAGAGAAATTCCTGACCTTTCTTCAACAAGTTTCTCATTCTCTCTGTTTTTTGAGCAAACCCAGGAACAAACTTGTTATAAAATTCAGACATGCCTAGAAACTTTACTAATTCATCTTTGCAGCAGGGGTACTTAAGATTGGAAATGGCTTCTACTAATGAGGGTTTGGGTTTGATGCCTGAACCAGTAACTAAGTGTCCTAAATATTCGATGGTTTCCACACCTAGCTTGCATTTGTCAAGCTTAAGAGTGAGGCCGGCGATTTCTAGTTTCTCCAAGACCCTTGACACTCTCACATCATGCTCATCACGATCTATACCATGTACTAAAATGTCATCTTGGTAGACTTTAACACCTTCAATGCCATGTAGGATGCCCTCCATCACCCTTTGAAATACAGAGGCTGCTGATATCAAGCCGAAGGGCATCCTGAGAAATTTAAAGGTGCCAAAGGGAGTGATAAACGTGGTAAACTCCTGACAAGAAGGGTGCAACTTAACCTGGTGGTAAGCGGAGGAGAGATCTAAGGTGGAGAAAAAGGTGGCCCCACCCAAGGAAGACATCATTTCAGTTATGTTGGGCAGAGGGTAGTGGTCAACTATGACTGCTTTGTTCAATTCTCTCATATCAATGCACAATCTTGTCTCGCCATTGGCCTTCTGAGCCATAACTACTGGCGAAACCCATTCAGTACCCTCTACTTCTTCAATCACACCATTGTTTATCAGTTTGTCTAATTCAGCTTTCATCTTGTCTCGTACCAAGAGCGGAACATTCCTGACCTTTGCAACAACAGGGACAGAGTCCTTTTTCAGCTTGATGAGGTGGAGATACTTTTTTAAGCATCCTAGTTCTTTACTGAACACGCCAGGAAATCTTTGGGCCCAATGACTGTTGTCAGAAACCACCTCTACTTTGGGAGAAATGTCTCTTAGACACACGGAGGGGTTTTGATTGGGGTCAAGATAGACTCCAAGATCTTTTTGATGAGCCCAACTAATGAGAGAATCACCCTTCATGGAAATGTAAATCTTCCCTGCAGTAACTCTCCCCTTAAAGTCAATGGTCCCCATAAAGTATCCTAAGAGGTTTATGATTTGACCCCCATAACCTTTAGGAATAATGTCAGGCTTAAGTAACTTCACCTTCCCAAGTAGATATTTCTCAAAGAATAGTTTTTGTATCAAGGTGATCTTTGCTCCGGAATCAAACAACATTTCTACTGGGCACTCATCAATTAATACCTTTTCCATAGGACCATCCAAATCTACTACGTTGATTTGTGAGACAACATATTCATCTTGAGTTTGATCAAAGATATCAATTTCTCTTACTTTCTTTTGCCCTTTCCCCGACCTACAACACTTCGAAGAATGGCCTTTCCTCTTGCATAATGAACATATCATTTTTAACCCTGGACAATCTCTGGCATTGGCCAGATGGCCCATGTTGCCACAGCGATAACATTTCACATTAGATAATTTTGAATTTGAACTACCCTTATTATCCGTTGAATTTCCTGCATCGTGGGAGGATGACTTTTGTGAGCTAGAACTCGGGGAAGTCTTTATCTCTTTGACTTCTGAAGAACCCTTCTTTTCTTCCGAAGTGTTTTTCCGAATCACTTCAGAGCAGGTATTTGAATGTTCATGTAACTTAAGTGCCACGATCACCTCTTGAAGAGTGGGATCGTCTTTTTGCCACAAACTGTCTTTAGCTTTTTCCAGAGAAGAGCCAAGCATTAGTTGATCTCTGAGGCGTTCATCCAAAGTTCCAGCAAAAGAGCAGGTAGAGGCAAGTTTACGAAGAGCTGTGACATATTGTTCAACTGTCTCGTCTTGCCTCTGCATTCTTTTCCCAAAGTGAAAGCGTTCTAACACCATGCTCAATTTAGGAAGATAGTGTAAATCCATCTTCTTTATGCACACATCATACTCATTAAGAGAACTGGCATCAGTCAAGTCTGGCAAATTTTCGAAAACATCTTGCCCTTCTGAGCCTAGACAGTGCATGAAAAGGGAAGATTTCCTCTCAGCGCTGAGTGAGGTACCACACACCCTCGCATAATGAGTGAAGACTTTTTTCCATTTGAGCCAAGGAATGGGGGGGATCACCCGGCTCTGCGAGGAAGAAAGGAGGAGCAGTGACATTTTGCATGGTGGGAAGCAGGTAGGTAAATAAATAAAGTGAAGAAGCTTCTATGGGTGTATAAAGTACCAATGTGGGATGTTAACAATATAACAAGTTAATTTTCCTGTAGGTTAAACACTTTATGTAAACTCTGTAAATATGAGAATTACACTTTATCAAAATACTATAAATATGACGATTTTTACTCCTTTTTTTTAAGCGTTAGTAAGTAATAACTGAATAGCACTGTGTCAAGGGTGTACAGTGCACCGTTATTGAAAGCAAATATGATCGGCTTGAGCTGTGCCGATCAGCGTGATGATTTGAAAGGCTGTGCCGACCAGCGAGGAGACAGTTAGTGAGTCGGCCTTGAAGAATGAGAACAAAGAGAAGAGAAGTTGACTTGCCTGGCAGTAGCAGCAGGGGAAAGTTCAGCGGGTGTCCTGTGCCGGCGCAAACAATAAAGTTCTTCACTTTTTTTTTTTTAAATGTGGCCGACTGCACGATGACGTCAGTGCGCGACGCGGAGCGCGCGTTGTATTGAAAAGACGTCGCTCTCCTTCCGTGAGGAAACGATGGTCGGTTCCGTGTCAAAGGAGTAGGAATGCGGTGACGGAGCAAACAGCAGGTGAGTCACGTTGCTAGGCGCGATTTGAATGTCAACAGAGCGCGCTGGTAGTCTCGTTGAAGGATGACATTATTTATTTTTTTTTTTTTTTGACAAAGTTATCCACTGTTCAAACTTTTAGTCCAAACTACCCTCGGTTTTGAAAGGTGAGCGAGCCGTCACAAGTCCTCCGACAGAGTGGTAGACGGCAGTACACCAGTCACACAGTCAAACCGCCTCAATCACTGCGAGGGGAGCAGGAAGCTAATTCTAAAGTACTCACAGTGGTCGCTTTCCTCACCTGAGTGTTAACATAAAGTTGTCGCTCCCTGCAGGGGTGGGATGTAGATGTTAGAAGTTGCTAGGGACTCCTTGATGATAAAGTTGTAGGAATTAAATCTTGGAAGTGGTTGTAGAGCCGAGTTGAGTTGAGGTCCTTAGATGTGGGTAAGTCCAATCGTCGCTAAAATGTAGTATCCTCTTGTGAATGAAGAAGAGTCAAGTTGAGGTTGTAATAGATAGTAGTTTAATGCAGGTTGTAATCAAAGGACCTCATCCTCCAGAGTCCAGCTAGCAAATGGCTGGTAACCAAGATACAGGGTTCTGGCCAACACCATTCTATGTTGGAACACAGGGTAAGAGGCAAGCAAGGAGGATAGCTACAGTAGAGGATACCACAAGGTGGCAATCACAAATTAAACAAGTCAGGTCCCGGGCCGGCCAGCCAATCACAGCGCGGCCCGGGGAATGACATCACGGGGGTGTCCCGGGCCGGCAGCCAATGACAGCGCGGCCCGGGACAAAGGGGCGGGACTTAAAAAAGTCCCAGAAACGCCCCCGAATCGCGTTTTCACGAGAAAGCGTGATTGGCAGCCTCTGTCGCCCAATGGCTAGCCTCCATTTATGGAGCTAGCCAATGGTAGACAGAGGCTGAACCAAAGTACATATGTAGAATCATGAGGTTTCGCCGTGGGCGGGGTAACTGCTACGCAGTTGCCAACGCCCAGGGCGAAACCTAAAAAGGAATACTGACAACAGCAAGTGAGGAACCAGCACCTGATGACAGGAGAGGAACGAGATCTAGACAGCAAGAGAGATTAACACAGCCCAGACAAAAAGGGGAGACCACCAGAGTGAACCATACAGATACAACATCAATCACCTCCACCTAAATCTGTAGACGGAGTGTACAGCTTATCCAGCAATTTCACAAATCTTCATATTCATCAGGATATACAGCAATATGCAGGCTGCACTTTCAGATCGTTGCACGCTGACACACACACATATTCAATAGAGTGGAAATGCCTCTCCCACCGGGTTCTGGCATCACAGAGCACTGGTGTCTCCACAGGACTTTTCTTCAGGGCCAAGGCTGCACCAAGCATGTGTGTGGCCTTGGACGGCCACTGCTACAGGGCTCAGACAGAACGCACCACTAGTGTGACAAGGCTGTCTTGGGGCAGGTATCACGCAGCACTGGGGTGTGCACCAAGCTGCCATTTCAAAAGCGTCATACTTACACAATTCAATGGCTGGGACAATGACACAGGCTTGAGACATCCTAATGTTGAAGCAAAAGGACAGCGTGGGAAAGAACTTTAGGATTTCGCCACTGTTGATGCTCTAACATGACCCATAAATAGAGATACTAAGTTAGGTCCATGGAATGCCCAACCCGGGCAGAGCGCTAATTAAAGCTGGAATGAGCACTGTCGCACCCACAGCACGTGGCAATCACAGATGCCGAAGTTTCCATTCTAGGAAGTGATTACTGACTCTCACGGCCTAACCACGGTCTCCTGCAAAAACCTGGAGGAAGCCACAGCATTCTACAAATAAAGATATTCACCGGAGAGTGACTACAACTCGACTCTAATGATTAAAGGCAACTTAACTTCATTCATCTTTGACAAAAATCGAAGTAACATTTTAAACTGTCTTCTAATGGTGGTAATAGGAAAGTTGCAGCTTAACCCCTTCGACGCTAATGACTAGCTCAGCTCGTCATGACGTACACCTCTCGTACGCTGATGACGAGATCAGCTCGTCATGAACCGCGGGTTTTTAAAAACCTTAGCGTACAGCGGGAAAATGCGCCGCACGCATGAAACACCTTGATGTTCAGAAGTTGAAGAAACTGCAAATATTTTCATTTTTTTAAAGTGCATCGCAAACTTTGACAAAATGTTGTATAATTCACAATCAATAAATAGAGCAACGAGCCACCACAAGACCACTGACAACAGAAATCAAGCAACTGGTGGTAAGCCTAATGGAGCAAGCACTGGCAAAGCCAAAAAGTTTGATATTGTCATGGCATGTACATTGGTTGTGTGCATGCCGTTAAAACTTCAAACCTGCTGCCTTTACCAGTGTTTACCCAACAGCAATGGGGAACGGGAACATACAAAAGCATAATAGAAATGAAGGAAATTGAAAAAGGGTTGCTTTCTTTTCTGTAGCACCCATTTTTCAGAAGCCTTTGTCAGCTCTTGCTCCCCAGTGCTTCTGGGCTACTCACCAACTGATTAAAACGTGGAGGCTATCGTTACAATCAGTTGGCAAGCACCACGTGGCAGCATCGTGGAGCGAATCCTAACAAAAGTATATGAAAAATAAATGGTATAGAAAATAGAGCTGCCCTTTTTTTGTAGCATCCATTTTTCAGATGGTTTTTTCAATTCTCACTCCTTATCGGGATGCTTGTAAACTGATTTTAGTTCTAAAAGTGCCTCATACAGTCTAGTGGAGCTAGATGGACCCACCTAGACAGCCAACATAAAAACAATGAGCTTCCTCCCACGAGACTAGTTTGTTCACATAAGCATCTCCATGACCCAGAAGATCCCCATCACCTCAAGAGTCCCCAAAAGTTCTATCTTGTACCCAGCTATCTTCAACCTCTTCATGGAGACCCTTCAATAATTGCATCATAATTTACCAATTTGCTGTTAAAGACCACACACGTCTCCTCTGCTCCAGACATCCAAAGCCTCAAACATTGGCTGCACCTCATCCATACCTGGATGTCTAGCCTCTTCCCCACCAAAACTGAATTCCCGGTATTTGCCGAGAACAACAAGCAATAACTAGTCCAAACCTGGTTCAACGACATGACCCTCGCGGCCTGACTTTCACCTAGTGCCAAGAGACATGGATTCACCCTGGAAACAAATATAGTCTTCAAGGAACACATTGTCAAGATAAAAAAATCACTTGGATTCAGCTCTCGCTGATAAAGAGTGAAACTGTTCCTTGTAGAAAGAGATTTTAGAATTGCAAAATTGTTTTTCAAAGTCCTCGCATTTGGACAGAGGCTGCGCCCTGCTACATAACTTCCCAGAATCCACGCTGGTCATTTTAGGGCATTATGCAAACCCCGGACCATCTCATCCACAGTTTGACATAATATGACCATAACAACTGCATCCTGCTGGAATTCCACTAGCTCAACTTTCTGGCTGGCAAGCTCATCGTTTTGCGTGTCTCTCAGCACACACGCAACCAAGACACAATCTTCTCGTAGACAAAAAAGTGTTAAAAAAACACACAACAGGCCTTCTCCATCAACGTACCAGAATCTATTTCAACATCCCTGTATTGTTCAGGACTCCCTCAATACTTCTTCAATTTAGGAAAAAAGCTAAATACACTTCTCTAAAAACAATACATCACAATGCATTAACAGTCCACTGCTGCTCCCAGAACCCAGCTACCTCTTCAAGCCTTTGTTCATTGTTGGTTTTGCCTCTGACCATATGCAGCGCTACAGTGCATTTTGGTTAAGTTTACTTTATAGATGAAAATACTTATGTGGGCTGACCCAAGATGTTATTGGCAATCTCTTAAGCCAACAGATGGTTCTAGAGTAAAAAAAGGCAGTGGCTGAAGCAGGCTGACCTACAGCCCCTTAAAGTAAGGAAAACATACAATATATGTACCATGTATGGAGCAATCGCTACAGATATCAAACATAACAAGTACTGGCAAAGCCTACGGGTTTAAGGTTTTTGTAGGAGCAAAATGGGCATGTGCATGTACACAAACATCACATTTATTGACTTTCCAATGCTTATTTGCCAGGACGAATTGACGCACATGGGCATCTAGAACGGATAGGCTGCTTGCCGAATTTTTTAGGTCTCGCAAACCTAGCGCTGGAGCGCGCATGCACGCCTCGCTTCTCCGAGGCTTTATGTAATCAATACGCTTTTGGAAGGGGACTTTAAACTCCGTCCATCTTTTTGATTGGGTAGCGTCATCTTCCATGCGAAACGCTGTCTTTTGATTGTAAAGGAGGCTTCTTAGTCTCTCCTTGTTATCGCCTTGTCCACTTTTGGCCCCGCCCACCGGACTGGATCTTTTACTTGCGGTTTTATACACTCTCTCCTTCAAGTTGGTAAGCACAATGTTTTTGGCGCGTGCCCAGATTTATAGTTATCTCAGCGGTGCTTGTGTGCCTGCCACATGGCGTCATGGTTTATTGTGGTAACTCAGATACCAATGTCTGCATTATTTTGTCATGAGAACCAAAAACGTACTAGGTCCAGTTTCAGCAGGTGAAACCTCACTGCAGCTGGGGGTGTTCTCGATAGCCTGCAAGACAACAGAACGAGCGCTTTGCTGCAATAAATGCTGCTACCAGGCACTTCTCTTTTTTCAGATGATTATAAACAATCGCCAAAGCAACGCCGCTCAGGCTGCGAGGGCTAGCCGACTTACGGAGGTAGCGGAGGGGAGAGGGGAGAACGGGAAATAAGAGCTGTTACCGCCACCTCCCTACTCACTCAAGGACAGGCTGCGAGCTGCAGGTGCTACAGCCTGAGGCATCAACCGGATTTCTATTCCAATGTGCAATAGTAAGTCTGAGAAGTCTGCTAGCGCAAGGCTTTTTATTTATATATTTTTTTTAGAGCTGTTGTATCTCTTCGCAGGCCTTGTTTTTACATTTCTACAGAACCACAAACGTTCTAATGACATTAAAGCCAGAACTGAGAGGCAAACATTAGGGGGAGAAAGGTGAACACAGGAAGTTTTACAACTTTTGACCCCAAATGAGTGGGGGAATTTGATATTTGATTAAGGTTTCCAGTTTCTTGCTGATGCAATGAGCGGTGGGCTTAGGGAGCTTCAGGAGGAAAGAAGGAAGGCATGCTTACAAAACCCTACTTTGGGAAAAACATCAAAGACGGTAGCCTTTTGTTTTGTTATGATTTTCAAGTCACCTGGAAACAGACCGTGTTTTCCTCCTTGGATTCCTTCGCACCAGCGTACGACATCTCGACCACGAGGGCGAAACGTACAATCACAAAGCCACATTGGGCGAACTTACTCAGGCTTTGTAGAGTGAACAACCCTAATACACCTGACCCTCACTTATTATTGTGCAAGATTCTGAGCATACAAGGATTTTATTGTTGTCATTTAAAAAAGGAAAATGCTACTTACCAGTATGCATCTGTTCTTGGCATGTAGAGCTGCAGAGTTGTACACTTAGCATTAGATCGCCACCTGGTGTTGGGCTCGGATGATTGCATGTTGTTGTCGTCTTGGAAGAAGTCTTTGTAGTCACGAGATAGGGGACTCCTCCTTTGGATGATAGTGCGCATGTGCATCGGCTCCATCCTTAGATTGTTTTTCGCCATGATGGGAAATGATGGAGTTAGCAGAAAGAAGAAAGTATGTCCATGCATGTATATCTAATTAAGATAAAAACTGGAACAGACACAGGTCCCGGGGAGGCGAGAGGGCGTGTACAACTCTGCAGCTCTACATGCCAAGAACAGATGCATACGGGTAAGTAGCATTTTCCGTTCGAGGCATATGAGCTGCAGATTGTACACTTAGCATCGATTGTGCAGTAGTGTCTCCCCTAGCGGTGGTCACCTGTGTCTGTTGCAGTAGTTTGAAAAAGAGTTTTGAGGACAGCTTGGCCTACTGCAGCTTGCTGCTTAGCTTGCACATCAACACAATAGTGTTTAGTGAAGGTGTGTGTTGTAGACCATGTTGCTGCCTTGCAAATGTCTTCTAGAGGAATGTTTCCTAAGAAAGCCATAGAGGCTCCTAGTTTGCGTGTGGAATGCGCTCTAGGAGGAACTGTTAATGTGCGTTTTGCTTTGTGATAACATATTTGTATACATTTAACAATCCACCTTGCAATGCCTGATTTTGAAATGGGATTGCCTTTATGTGGTGGAGAGAAGGCAACAAATAGTTGCTTTGTTTTGCAAAAGGATTTGGCCCTATCTATGTAATAGAGAAGAGCTCTATTGATATCTAGTGTGTGTAGAGCTTTTTCTGCTACAGAATCTGGGTTTTGAAAAAACACTGGTAACTCAACTGATTGGTTTAGATGAAGAGGAGCAATTACTTTAGGAAGGAATTTAGGATTAGTTCTTAGAACCACTTTGTCACGGTGTAATTGTAAGAAAGGTTATTGTATAGTGAAAGCTTGAATTTCACTAACTCTTCTAAGAGAGGTAATAGCAACAAGGAAAGCTGTTTTCCATGTGAGAAATTGTAATTCACATTTGTGTAAAGGTTCAAAAGGGGGTCCCATGAGCCTTGTAAGAACAATGTTTAGGTTCCACACTGGAGAGGGTGGTAACCTAGGAGGAATAATTCTTTTTAATCCTTCCATAAAAGCTTTTATTGCTGGTACTCTAAACAACAACATATGTTGTCTGTTTTGCAGATATGCGGCAATGGCTGCAAGATGTAAAGGTATAGATTAATAAGCTAGACGACATCTTTGTAAATGTAGAAGGTAACAAATAATATTTTGGATGGAAGCATCTAAGGGATCAATTTGATTATTATTGCAGTAAATGGCACATCTTTTCCATTTAGCAGCATAGCAAGCTCTAGTAGTAGGTCTTCTGGCTTCTTTAATGATATTCATACAGTCTGGTGGCAGGTTAAAGTAACCAAACTCTAAGACTTCAGGAGCCAGATCGCCAGATTCAGTTGATTTGGATCTGGATGCCTGATGTCTCCATGGTTCTGCGTTAACATCGATGGTGTGAGAGACAGTTTTTGGTGTGGAACTAGAGAGAGTTCTAGCAGTGCGGTGAACCACGGTTGGCGTGCCCATGTGGGAGCTACCAGAATCAGTTTGAGAGACTGTTGTCTGAACTTGTGTACCACTAGTGGTATTAGTGGGGTTGGCGGAAAAGTGTACGCAAATCTGCCTGACCAGTTCATCCATATCACATTGCCCTTTGACAACGGGTGTGGAAACGTGGCGGCAAAGGTTGGGCATTTTGAGATTTCGTGTGTGGCAATCAGGTCTATGTCTGGATGACCCCACTTGTGAAAGAATGGTTGAAGAACCTGCAGATGTAGTTCCCATTCGTCAATCTGTTGTGTCTGTCGACTTAACAGATCGGCTATCTGATTGTGAACTCCTGGAAGGTGTTCTGCAAGCAGACATATCTTTTATGGAATGGCCCATCTCCAAATGTTTTGTGCGAGCTGGGCAGTTGCAGGGAATGTGTGCCTCCTTGTTTCTGTATGTAGTACATGGCTGTCATGTTGTCCGTCCGAATTAAGACGGCTTTGTTCTCTATGTGTACTTGGAAGGACTTTAGTGCCAGGAAAATCGCTAGCAACTCTAGGCGATTGATGTGAAGCACCTTTTGTTGAGCAGTCCATCTTCCCTGAGTTGTGTGTTTGAGCAGATGTGCTCCCCATCCTGTCAGGGATGCATCTGTTGTCAGTACTATTTGTGGAACAGGCTCGAGGAACGGCCGCCCTCTGGACAAGTTTTTGGTGTTCCACCACTGCAGAGAGCGATGTGTGCGGCTGTCTACCAACACCAGGTCTGTCAGTTGTCCTTGTGCCTGATTCCACTGATGTGCTAGACATTCCTGCAATGGACGCATTTGCAGTCTTGCATATGGTACAGTAAAAATGCAAGATGCCATCATGCCTATTAGTTGCATGAACACTCTGGCTGGGAGAGAGTGTTGGTTTTGAAACCTTGTGACTAAGGCTTGAATGCTCTGTATCCTGGCTGGACTGGGATAAGCTAGAGCTGTATTGGTGTTTATGGTAGCCCCTAGGTATTTATGTACATGAGAGGGCTGTAGATGTGACTTGGTGTGGTTTATCGTAAACCCCAAGTTGTGCAGTGTCTGAATTGTGTGGGATGTGTGTTGAACACACTGGTTGAATGACTTGGCCTTTATGAGCCAATCATCTAAGTAAGGGAAGACATGGATATGTTGTCTTCTGAGATGTGCTGCTACTACTGCTAAGCACTTTGTGAACACTCTTGGTGCTGTTGTTACCCCGAATGGAAGGACTTTGAATTGATAGTGTTGTCCTTCTAGCACAAACCTGAGATACTTCCTGTGAGAAGGATGTATGGGAATGTGGAAGTAGGCGTCTTTGAGGTCTAGTGTAGTGGGAAAATCGCCTTGTTGCAATAATGGGAGCACTTGTTTTAAAGTGATCATGTGAAAATGATCTGAGTGTATATACAGATTGAGAGGCCTCAAATCTAGAATTGGTCTTAGTGTTCCATCCTTTTTGGGTATTAGGAAGTAGAGTAAATAGACCCCTGTTCCTTGATGTTGCAATGGAACTAGCTCTATTGCATCTTTTTGTACCAATGAGAGGACCTCTTGTTGGAGCAGTGTTAGATGTTCTGTGGACATTGGACGCTGTCTGGGTGGCATATTTGGAGGGGTAGCTGTAAGCTCTAGGCAGTAACCATATTGGATAATCTGTCTTACCCACTTGTCTGTTGTGATGAAATTCCAGGCAGGTAGGAACTGTGTTAATCTCCCCCCTACAGGAGTGGTATGCTGTTGGGGGAGCTAAAGGAAGTCACTGTTTAGTGGTGGAAGAGGATTGATTGTTGTTGTTACCTCAACCTCTTCCTTTATTGTTATTACCTCTGTAGCCCCCTCTAAAGTATCCTTTATTAGAGGATGCTTGTGTATTAGTTTTAAAGGAAGCTGAATTGTCTGCACCAGCTTGTTTGGGGGCTCCTCTGTAAAAGTAGCGACAAAAGGAGCCTCTTGCTTGGGTGGATTGCAAAGCTCCCATAGACTTGGCTGTGTCAGTGTCTTTTTTCATTTTTTCAAGAGCTGTGTCTACTTCTGGACCAAACAACTGGTGTTGGTTGAATGGTTGATTTAAGATATTAGTCTGTACCTCTTGCTTAAATCCTGAGATGCGTAGCCTTGCGTGACGTCTAAGAAGGACACTGGTGTTTATTGCGCTGGATGCAGTGTCTGCTACATCTAGTGCGCATTTAATGGAGGCGTTAGATATAAGCTTACCCTCTTGTATGAGGTCATCTGCTTGTGCCTTATATTGATCAGGTAGATGTTGTAGTAGCTTCTCTAGCTGATCATAGTGAGCCCTATCATATCTTGCGAGGAGGGCCTGTGTGTTAACAATGCACCATGCATTACTAGCTTGGGCAGCTATTCTTTTCCCTGAAGCATCTATGATTTTGGTTTCTTTATCAGGAGGTGGTGCTTCTCCTGATGTTTGTGAATTTGCTATTTTTCTAGCGTTTGAAACTACTAGGGAGTCTAAGGGTAGCTGTCCCTTAATGTAAGCAGGAACCCCAGAAGCTGCTCTGTACTTTTTTTCTATCCTTGGGTTTGTGATCTAGCCCTAACAGGATCTTTAAACACTTCTGGGGCATGTTTAATAACTCCTTTTAACATTGGCAGTATTTGCACAGTTTTTTGGGAATGTTCAAAAGTGTCTAGTAAAAAATCCTCTTCTGCCTCATCTGAATGCATGGTGACATTGTGATAGATGGCAGCCTATTAATCAAGTGTCGAAACCCAATATTGTCTTCTGGAGAAGAAGGTTTAGATGGATATACATGTGGGTCAGGAATATCTGGTATATCCTGTGGGTTTGGATACTCCCAGTCTGGTGAACCTGTTGGGTAGGGAAAAGGGTCATCTGGGTCTTTCCTTCCCTCCATGCTATACTGATCATCATCAGCATCCTGAGGAGGTGTATGTTGTGGAGAATGAAGAGGGGAATTTTGAGGTGAAATGTTAAGAGGGACAGCAGCAGAGGGAGATACAGGAGAAGAAGGGTGCATAGGAGATGTGACAGAGTCCTTCTTCTTGACAGGCACTGGAGGTGTAGGTGCTGTATCTGACTTCCTCTTCTTATGTGGTGTGGTGGAAACATGTCCTGTTTCTGGGTCTATGTATATCCTTTTTTGCAAAGGATCAGGTCTAAAAAGCTCTTCTTCTTCAGAAATTGCTTTCGACGCCGATTTTTTCGGCTCCTGCCTGGTTTCTGCTTGTCTTTAGCCTTAGGAGTTGTTGTATAGTCCTTTGGCGTAGTTTTCAGCATCAAAGGTATCGTTTTCAGCGCCGATGCCTGGTTCGAGGGCTTGGAGGCATCGGGAGCAGGCTCTGTAGGTTTCGGCACCAAAGATTTGGGACTGGAAGCTGTTTTGGTCGGATTGGAAGCATCGGAAACAGGCTTCATTTGTTTCAGTGCCGTATTGTCTTTAGGAGTTGACGGTTTCTGGGTCTTTTTCGGAACCGGGAATTCTTTCGGTTTCGGTGCCGAGGGAGCTGGTTGTATCGGCACGTGCGGCTTGCTCATTATGGAGCTACCGGAAGGCTTTAATATTTTCTTCGGAGCCGAGCTTGATGGCGGGGCTTTCGAAGGAATGTCTCGGTCTCGACTGGGCCCGGAGGGCGGAGTTTTGACCTTAGCCTTTGTTTTAGGTGTTGGGGCTGGGGTAGGGGCAGTCGTACTCACGCGTTGACCTGATGGTATGGAGTCATCGGAGTCGTCTGCCTCAGATCCGATTTGGAGATCATCGGAATCTTCCTCGGGGACACATGGACCTTCGTCGAAGATATCCACTGGTTCCGGAGCTGATCTCTGCATGTCGCGTCGACGGGCCCTCCGATTACGACTGGTCTTCTTGGATCGAAAGGACGCACAAGCTGTGCAGCTCGACTCGTCGTGTTCCGGTGATAAACACAGGTTACACACCTCGTGATGGTCGCTCTGTGGAAATTTTGCTCCACACTTGAGGCATCTTTTGAATGGTGTCCTTTCCATAAGGTGTAGGTCTCACCAAGTGGGTAGGCCCGACGGCCCGGATCGACGACCGAAATCAAAGTGAGGAGATCGAGTCTATGTATATTGAAGTTAAAGTTTGTTTTTAGAAAGTTTTGCGTTTCAAAGTCTTCGAAAAGTAGATTTTCGAACCCGAGCAGAAAAGTTGCATCCGAACCCAGTGGCAGAAAAAAACAATCTAAGGATGGGGCTGATGCCCATGCGCACTATCGTCCAAAGGAGGAGTCACCTATCTCGTGACTACAAAGACTTCTTCCAAGATGACAACTACATGCAATTATCCGAGCCCAACACCAGGTGGCGATCTAATGCTAAGTGTACAATCTGCAGCTCATATGCCTCGAACATATATATTCTTGTGCTCTTTCAAGGCGCAGGCATAGTTTCTAACATTACTCTGTTAAGGGTAGTTTTCTTATGTAACCAGTTATAGTTTTTATTAAATAATAATAAACAACTAGTATTTTTATCAGGATGAGGCTAGGTATATTTCAGTGCATTCATTGTGCTGAAGTTCTGATTTATAGCACAGTTCAGAATACATAGTTTTGATGATTGTACCAAAGCTTTTTAGGTCTGCCTGGCGTTAGCAGCGTGCATGCGTTACCCTCGCCATGTGAGGGCTTCTTGGAATCAATACGGTTCCAGAAGTCGTGTGTCTGCTCCGCCTTCAATTTTCATTGGCATGCGTCGTTTCTCGTCAGTTATTATGTTAAACAGAGTGTAATGATTGCAGCGGAGGCATTATAATTCCTCCTGGTTGCCACCCTGTCCGCTTTTGGCCCCGCCCACCGGGATTGGCTCTTTTACTTGCGACGTGACACAGTGCCTTCTAATTGCTGGGTGAGCACTTTCTTTTTTTCATTTGCACAATGGCGTGGCGGGCCGACAGCTTTTTTCAAGTCGGCGGTATCATGGCATCCTCACAAGCGCAGTAATTGTGGCGGCCGCCCGTTTAACTTTACTTTGTACGCACGTTGTTAAGCGCGATGTTCTGAGTTGTATGTGAACATCGCGCGCCATTTATTTTTTTATTTACATTAAAATATGACAGCTTCGTATTAGCTGTACTTTGCACGCACGTTGTGAAGCGCGATGTTTATTTGTTTTTTTTTTTACGTTGTGAAGTGTGATGTGTATTTGTTTTTTTTATAATTACATTTAATTATGGTGGCCGGGTGTTTAACTTTACTTTGTAAGCATGTTATTGCCAATGTACGTGCCTTTCCTTGCTTCAACACCCCCTCCCCTCCACCCCCCACCACTCCACGGGCATCCAGTCATTCCCAACAAGCACAAGACAAGCAATGGATACTTCTTCGTGCTGTAAAAAGTTACCAGAGGTTAAGAGGCGAGAAGTGCCGGTGTCATGGCGTCCTCACTAGCGCAGTCAGTCTGTAGTCTGCTAATAATAAGGCCTGACAGTTAGCAGATGAAGTAGCTGTACTTTGTACGCACGTTGTGAAGCACAAGACAAGCATTGGCATAGCAAATAGGTTTCGCCTTTGGGACCTTATAAGTGTTAGCTATTAATGCAGCTCCTTACAAAAAGAGTTCTTGCTCGCCGTACGTAGACTGTTGGGACTCTTTAGAAACTATTATTAAGACTGGTGGAGTATACAAAAGCAGCAGCAGCAATGCCAGACGGTGGGGGAGGGTGTCGTGCAGCCTGAAGGACCCGCAAAAAGCAGCTGTGCCGTTTGCCTTGTAAATCCCATGCTGATTTCAGCTGTTGTTTGGAGAAGTAATACTTAGTGGCTTTCTTATTTGTCCACGAGTTGGAAAGGGGACCCCTACTGCCCCCCTGTGAGGAGGAGGCGATGAGGAGACACTGTTTGCAGCAGCCTCCGGGCCGCAGGCTGGTAAACCAGGGCGGCTCTGCCACGGAGCACCAACAGGGTGAGTAAGGAAGGAGGGAACGGTAAACAAGCATTAAACATGCAATAGGTTTCACATTTCATAAAGTTAAAGCCATTTGCTTTGCTATGCAATACCATTAGCAAAGCAAATGGCTTTAACTTAAACAAAGGCGAGATCTATTTCATTTTCAATGCTTGTCATAAATGTGGTGGCCATCTAAAATGGGAAAACAATAATACAGTATGTAGAATACCATTCCAAAAGTATTGGCATGTTTTTATTCGGTTGGTAAGTAGAGAAGCAGCAATAGGGAGTAAGCACTGACAAAAACATTTGAAAAAATAGCTGCAACTGACAATGTCTAAAGCAAATAGGCTAATGAAGGCTGGCACAAAGCCCCTTAAAATCATGAACACAATACAAGTTAATCCTAAAAGCAAGAAAAGAAACTATGGAGATCGATAGATGTTGCTGGTAGTACTGTTTCCCCTTGTGTGCTGCAGACCTGAAAGGGGGTAGGGCTGGGGCAGATAACACTGTCCCCTTGTGCACTGCAGTGCTGGTGGGCACGGTGGCACTTTGTTTTCTGCACAGGAGCATAGCGACCATTTGTGCACTGCTGTGCTTAGGGGCATCGTTTCCCAATAGTTTTGCCCTGCGGGAAGGAGAGGGCCTGGCATGGCCCCCATTCATGTGCTCACTGCTGTGATGGCAAGGTGCTGCATTATATACTGCAATCATTTGTGCATAGTGATCCTGTTGCACTCCATTGTCCTTTGCTGGGGGCAGACACAGTGCCTCGCTGTGCTCTGCAGTATGCCTCCTTTGCACACTGCATGACAGAAGGAACAATCCATGTTTACTGTCAGTCGCTGGCTTTGGTATCAGACTCCACTCAGCAGAACATAAGGCATGTCACATTGGGTACAGTAAAGCTTGGAGACCAGGGTCACTTTGTGCTCTGAGGGTCTTGGACACGTACGATAGCATAACATTGTTCTCTGCAGAGCTAGAGGCTCGGATTCTTTGTGCACTGTAATGCTGGCTGCAAGATGATATTTTATGTACAATAGTATAGTGGACATGGCTTTTTGTGTCCTGCAGTGCTGGGAAAACAGTGTCCCTTTGCACAATGGAGTGCTGCGGCAGCCATGAGAAGCCACTGTTCTCTGCAAGGCTGTAGCGATTTCCTGGCGCATTAGGAAACATCATCTCTGTCGTCCTGAGAAAAGCGCAATCTGTAGAAAAAAAGTGTACAAAACTACATGTCCCAGCATCCTTAGGGTTGACATTAGTGAAGGAAGAAGGCGGTGCATTCTTAAGGGCCGCCCAGAGAACAGGAAAGTGCTTGTCAATTTTCCCTCGAGGTGTTGGAATGGCGGATGGTGCTCCCCGCCGGAGTTCAGCTTGAAGAAAGAAGAAAAGCTGTATTTCACTGTATGAATTCATCGAACTTTGTTTCCTGAAGGACTGCGGAAAAGACTCTGTTTTTGGTCAGGTATTCTTGTCAGTGGAAGCCTCACGAGGATAATTATCTTGTGTGAATATTTATTCACTTTGAACAAGCCCCCGAGTAGTAGCTGTACTTTTGAAGCATAGGCGCGTTTAAAAGGACATGCAAGATATTTGTGAAAGTGTTTATTTTAGAGGCGCGCCTGAAGCAAAGACGCCTTCTGTTCTAAAGCTTTCCTAGTGACAAGTTCTGTGAAGAAAAAAGAAAGACTGTTTTTCCCCGTGGCTGGCCTTTTTTGTTTATCTTCATCAGACTGTACCTGATAAAGACAAAGTTCGTGTCAGAAAAAAGCTTCAGCAACGCCGAGATTTGCTTAGTGTGGTATGAAGAAATACCATTAAAGAAGAAAAAAGTGCTGTTAGCTTCATGCACAGATTAAGGACTGTTAATGGTTGGAAATCATTGGAAGGGTTATGTTTCTGAAGGGATTGGATTCCGTGGACTCATTCTGCTCCTGAATACTTATATAAAGCAGAGAGTGTTATTACAGAGACAGCCTGTGGGCTCAGGGTGAGTAGGGAGATGAGCATAGAAAATATGTCAGTCTAGTTATTCTCTATGCATTATTGACACACATTCTTTGTCGTCCTCCTGTAGTGTGCACATCTTTTGGGGTCTGCGCTGACGGCTGGCCGGGACCACGAGTGATACACTGAAGCCACAGCTACTTTATTATTTTTTCCCTTTCCCTTTTTTTCCCTGTGGGCACGGATTCACGCAGAGGTATTTATCTAGCCTCTGTGGGGGTTCGTGTTTCAGGGGACTAGGGGGGCTAACATCACACATCGTCTCCGCTTGGCGTCTGGAAGAGGTTAGTGGCTATTTTACTATTCTTGAGCTACAGCCAATCCTGATGAAGGCTGATGGAATAGTGGCCCTTTGGGCATTGAACTGCTTGGAGGAACGAGGTCTACTGACCAGAATTCCCTATTGCAGTTTTGGATATCTCTGGCTGATATCCTATCACAATGAAATCTTTGACTGAATACTACTTTTGGAGGAAGCTTCCTCTTGGAATCCCTCAAATTATTTTACCCTGCCTTTTGCTCCATCTAGTTACTGTTTTTTACCCAAAAAGGCATATCATTATACGATTCTTGTGGCTTACGTCATGCTTGGCAAAACTGTCAACCATTGAGATGACTGATAATGCGTTTTGTCCCTTACCCCCACCCAGAAACAAATTATTCCCATATCTATAATGCGTTTTGCCCCTTACTCCCACCCAGTAACAAATGATTCCCATATCTATAATACGTTTTGCCCCTTACCCCCAATCAGAAACAAATTATTCCCATATTTTTAATGCGTTTTGCCCCTTACCCCCAGTCAGAAACAAATTATTCCCATATTTATAATGCGTTTTGCCTCTTACCCCCACCCAGAAACAGATGATTCCCATACCTATAGTACGTTTTGCCCCTCACCCCCAGCCAGAAACAAATTATTCCCATATTTAAAATGCGTTTTGCCCCTTACCCCCACTCAGAAACAAATGATTTCCCTCTCTGATCACAAGATCTCACCCAACTCAATCTTTGCATACCAAGACCAGTTTGACCATGACAAGGCCCGCCTCCTGCTATCACCTCCTATGCCTCTTTCAACAACACTCTTCTGTTGGCATTCGACTGCCACCACAACCTCTGCATATTTGTAGGCCTCTGTAACTTTCTCCATCAATTCTCTAAAGCCGTAGATGTCCCCCACTGTCACGTATGGATAGGCACTAAGCATCATAATACATGTAAACAAGCCCTTACTGCTATGACAGTTTTCCCTCTCTCAAACCCCTGACCAAAGGGCTGAACAGCACTTTTAACTGTGACACACCAAACACCACTATCACTATCTGCCACTGACTTTACTATACTCCAAAGTAGGCTTCTCTAACGAGTAGCTCTCCAGCTACCTATAGGTAGCTGTCCTATATGCAGTCCAGGCTAATAAATTAGAAGATTTTGCTTGGCTGAACTAATATAAATACCAAAACTGAAAAGTGTGTACTAGAGATGAACATATTGTAGTTTTAGAACTCATAAGCTTATGTTTGGGCGGAAATGGTTGAATTTTCATAATATATTTAATGCTGATATATGAGAGATAAATCATTTGGCATTGGGGAGACGAATTACTAACATTATTACCTTGGTGCCATGGGGAATTGCAACTATGACTTACGTATTACCCATGTAAAGGCATTCCAAACTGGGAAGTCCTTTTTTTACGCTACTGCCAGCAGCCCTGCCTGATGCACTGACATGATTACTGCTGGTAAATGTGCATAGGGTGGCCACTAATGTACTCCGGCCTGACGTGAAAAGGATTACAACACTAATAATATTAGTAGCGCAAGATGATTTTCTCTAAAGTCACCCTTATAAGCAGATCTTTTACCCCACTCCCCGCTCCCATTCACTCTAACCTAATGCATCTCACTCTGCTCAACTTGCCTCATGTCAACATGCTTCCTATGATTTCCTTTCAGGTATGCAAACCGATCACAGATCTCTCCTGTCCATCCAACCACAACAATGTGTGACAGCTTCAATTTGTCTCCAAGACACGCCAACAGATCGTTTTTAACCTACTCAACATCTACAATCTGGTTTCTGAGCTTTCCACTCCATTAACCGGGCTCATACATGAATCCAATTGTATCATGTAGATTTATTTATTTAAGTGATCTTATTTGAGGCTGTGCCTTGTCTGGTTGCAAAAGACCTATTGTGACTTACCACCCACTGCCTGTTGCTTCCCCTACCCGTTCCTCCATTGACCCCCATGTCCACTATTTGGTTTTTTTCTCTCCGGGATGTTTAGGCAGCAAATTGCTTCAGGCCCTGCTGTATTAAAAAAAAGTGCTTTCTCGCTTTTTTTATTTATTGATCTCTCTCTGGTTGGAAATAAATAAGGTGTCACATCACTTTGTAGGTATCCATTCTTAATGACATAAGCGTGCGCCAACAAAATGATGCAGCTGTGTCATCACCCTTTTCCCAAAAAAACTTATGGCCATGCTGTACACCATCACCGTAAGGCACTGATTCAGCCAATACGTCCCAAAGACAAGACTTACTGGCTTTGCAAATGCTTATCTTCCTAACTCACTAACTGCTTTTCACAATGCTGCCCTTTATAACCTACTTGGAAACACAGATACGTTTTATTTCCTGTATCTTCTGTCACTCTCAGCCAATCGACCCTTACTATCCCCGCTGACATTCTGACGTCCTCCTCTGCTGGGAACATTAGTGCTATTCAGCTTCCATCTCAGCGTACGCCTTCTCATCTGAAAGAACGAACGCACATAATGCCTTAACTGGAGGTGAAAAGGGATTCGCTCCATCACCCCGTATGCTTCAAAAATGCCATGTAGATTTGTGCAGTAATCGTCGTGTGCTGATGTGGTTTAGGATTGTGACATTTTTGGCCACCCATGTGTGAATAGTGAGGATTTTTATCATACATGAGAAAGGACAGCTACAGAGTGGGATATGAACACAGACGTATGGCTCCAGCTCGAGCCTCAGAATCAATGTCTGTTACTTGGCCCATGGGCCAAGACTAATGACCAACGTGAAGAAGAAGGCGCAATTCAGCATCCGGGTCATTAAAGATAGAGCAGCTGGTTGTAGGGTATGGAACTTCTCATCGAAAAAGAGTCCATAATAAATAGGGCTACGGTGCTAGTGTTTGATTATATGCACACTGTACAGTCTTCTCTGCAATCCCACTGGTTATTACGCGATCACACCCCAACACATCTTATTCTAAAATAGGTCAAATGTAACATGTTCCTATTGTATCACACGTGGACGTGCACAGGTGCTATTTAAAGGGATTGCAAAACAGGAGCACAAAGAAGACATTACGCCCAACTATTATTGCTAATCACGATACGTAAGTACCAAAAGAAGAACATAACCTGGCATTCAATACATATATTAAAATTAATCAGGGTGTAGTACTTGCATTAAACACTTAAAAGATGCCAAAGCATTCAACCAATAGATTCCACATATGCATAAGCAGTCCTATCCTTGGCTTCCACAAAAAAAAGCTGAGTCAACTGAAGAGACCCATCAAGTTTGACACGTTATACCAGGCACACCAGACCTTGTATAATTAGAAGGCAAAGTCTTTGTGGTTAGTAGTTCTCACTGGTGCCACAAAGGTGCAATAAAACCTGTTTCAGTCTAAACGTCTAAGCTGTTTGTGTCAAACATGTTGTGTTCTTATAGTTTCTTTGATAGAACATTCCTGTGTTCCTTCTGGATCGTGTCTACTTCCTGTTTTGCGAGTTGAGGAGGATTCAAAACATGAAATTAGAAAGTCCGACAAAGGCGTGAGCACAAAAGCCATCAACACTACACTAATTCCACAACTCTAGAATGTTCAAGTTACTTATGAATAAAACGATACAGAAGTACACATTGTGAAACTCTGTAAATTACTTTATGTAAAAAAAATACAAAAAAATGGAAAATGTAAAGGTGTAGGGAATCTTAACCATAAAGCAAGATCTTTACTTTTTGACTACAGGCATATCAATGCTTCGAGTAACAAAACGTTCTGCTGGTTCCCCAAGCTGCAATTAATACTGATGGGAAAACGTGGACAGAGACCTCATTTGTTATGGTAATGAAGCTAGATCCATTACAATCAAGAGAAAGGTTTTGACTTTTCTGAAATTCGCTTTTGATGTGTGCAACATTGCAACTTCCACATGGTGAAGAGGGTGAGGGGTTGGCCAGTTACTATACACTATCAAGCAGGTCGGACCTCCCCTTTGTCTAGAGTCACATGGGGCAGTCTGAACTTTATAAATGTTGTAGAATGCCATTTGAGAACCACTCGAGGCGGAATAACCTTATTTGTGACTCGTGAGCACTCTATCACCAGAGTGGTAAAGATTAAAAAACTCACCAAAATTCCCTCGGGCATGAAAAATATTAGTCAGCTGTTTGTGGTTTAGTTGTTTCTAAACGTAACCTTTACAGTGTTACCAACTAAGGAGGATCTTGTACACAGCGTGACCAGATGCCCCTGAACAGCGTTAATTTCCCGTTAGATTAATTGTTTGGAGAAATAAAAAATCAGACACAGAACAATGTTACATAAAAATGCACTAAGTAAAAGTATATTGATCTACGTCAGGTTAGCTGAACACACCATCTTTCAGCCATAGACCTAAACTAATGAGAGAAGCCTTAAGTGACAAATGCTCGTGCAGTACGCCCTTACCAGTCCAGACTTCACATGAAGATCTGTGGGCCCACACTTCAGGACACTGTCCTGAAGACGCACATCAATCATCCCAACAGACATAGTTGCTCTCGCCAGGGCAACATATTTACATACTCACACAGATATGTAGAAAAAAGGCTGCTGCTGATTCTAGAAGCATTAATTTGCACAAACAAGACTGTTTTCTTACCTGGTATGGTGGGATCCACTAAGTTATTAGGAATCCGCCACTGATCCACCTGCAGCTTCAGGGCATTGACCTCATCAATGTCGCCTGGTACTCTGCAAACAAAAACACACTGGCATCAGCACACCACACATGTTTGTGCACTCTACCAAAAAATATGCACACGGACTGTTTAGGTAATATATGCCACTGGGCAAAGGCAGATATTTTACAGAAATCAATAACAAGAGGTAACATATAGTGATCTACTTGTAACTGTGGGGTTTCAGCTTCATTTGTTACACGTTTATATACCTGCATTCATTCACACTTGAACCCTATCTTGGGATTATATGTATGTCTTTGTGTTCGAGCTCCATTTCAATTTACTCTAGTGACTGTGCACATAAAATAAAGAATTAACAGTCTTCATTATATATAACCATATCTCAATAACTACATTACTCTTTCGGGCAGTTCTTTACTGTTACAGATCTAGAGCAAAGACACCTTCATTAAAACAGGTTGCATTATGTTCTGTAGACACTAAAACACACCTGAATATTCCTTCAGTCTGCTCTCCGCCCAGTGCCAGCACCTGCTCCGAGAGCTGCGTCTGTACCCATGGCAGCTTCCGGTCTGGGTACAATTCCTGCTGCCGCAACATGATCTCTTCCAGAGAGCTCCCAAAGAGTGAGGGTGTCAGGATGGCATTCCGCGCATGCTCGATCTCTTCGAGGGTCGGTTTCCGGATGCCCTGGAAAGCAGGAGTGATGCAGTCATAAGTACATGTGTATTGTTCAGACGCTGAAAACGTCCAGCATGGAATGTATGCAAAGACATCATGCATGACACCATATCCAAGATTACCACCCCAATTATTTCTAACCTTTGACAGTCACAATTATGGGCCATCAGCCTTGGCCGTAGTTAACTGACACTACTGTCTAAATGCTCCCGGCTGCCCTGGAGCTAAGCATAAATGCAGATTCCGGTCTGTGACACCTCAGTTGCCCACTTTCAAAAGTCTAGCAGAATTTTTTGTCTCTCAGTATTCTGCCCCCATGAGGGCCTTCAATCAATTAATTACAAACTATTGTATTTATTTATTGGAGGATCTTACCCTTGGAGAGAGCAATTATGTAAGGGTTCAAATGGTGGACCCATAAGTCTGGTAAGTACAATGTTGAGATTCCAAGCAGGTGCAGGGGGAAATCTAGGTGGAATTACTCTTTTAAGGTCTTCCATGAATGCCTTGCTAACTGGTACCTTAAACAATGATAAATGTTGTCTGTTTTGCAGGTAGGCTGCTACTGCAGCTAGATGTAGGTGTATTGATGTATACGCTAGTCCAGAAGTCTACAAATGAAGTAAATAGCAGACAATGTTTTTAACAGTTGCATTAAACGGGTCCATATATTTACCAAGACAGTAGAAGATAAATCACTTCCATTTTACAGTGCAACACGCTCTGGTTGTAGGTTTACGTGCTTCTTTGCCTGAGTTTCCTGAACCACAAATGAAGAAGAGGGAGAGATGGAAAAGCGTAGGCATATATCCCTGACAATTCATCCATAGAGCATTGCCCTTGGATAGTGGGTGTGAGAGCCTGAAAGTAAACTTTGGGTATTTTGGCTTGTCTGCGGTTGTAGAGGTCTATCTGTGAAAACCCCCACTTGTGGAAGTATGGAAGGAGGACTATTGGGTGGAGTTTCCACTCGTGGCATTGTTGTCGCATCCTGCTGAGGAGGTCTGCAAATTTGTTGTCAGTCTCTGGAAGATGCTCCACTAACAGATGACTGTTGTGAAGTATTAAGCAAACACAAGGAGATGATGGACAGAGTGCTAAAACATTTCATACACTCACCCCCAGTCACAGATCTGGGTTGAATCCATCATCTTTCTTAAGCTCACTACGCCACCCCAGTTTAGACCCAGGCATAGGCAAATCAATCTTGACCCTGTTCCTTATGGGAACAGTCCAGCCGGAATGCCAAGCCAGGTCTTCCCTGGACCGAAACAAGCATCCTGGGACCGGTTTCGGGGTAACACCCCTCATCAGCCAGGCTAGCTTGAATCCAGTGGCAAAGTGAGCAAGGGACCCACGTCTGGGCATACCCTGCCGACTTAGTGCGAACAATGCACTGGTATTTGATGTGCATGTCAAGTGCATGTCAAGTGCATGTGCGTGCAATGTCTGTGTAACAGTTGTATGGAAGTAAGACTCTGCTAGTGAAGAGAGTCTGAGTATTGGTATCAGTGGGGTCCAGTCTGAAAGCCTCTGATTTAGCATGGCACAAGATAGAGGGTGGATACAGCTTCCCCGAACAGTGAAGAGTATTGAATGTATTTCTGTTGCTCGAGGTCCAGACACTGATGTGAATGATGATGGAAACAGAGCTCCCTTTGGAATTCAGCAAGGAACTTGTCAGCAAAAGCTGCTGATTAATTATTCTTGAGCATTGCCATTTGGTAGATGGTAGCGGTAAGGGGAGGAATTGCAGTTTCTGTTGTTCAAAGTAAGGATGTTTCTAGCAGGGCCTGTCCTTTTGCCTGTCCCTGATTACTGCCTCATGATGGCCGATAACAGCCCGGTACAAAGACATCATATTTCACTGTGCCTTTGTTCTGGATATTCCTGCTTGGAGCCAGCATCGTTGTTACCTGCCTGTTGCGAGAGCCGTCACTTTGAACAAAGGCTGTGTCTTAGGAGCAGCCAGAAAATGACACCTGAAAGAGAACCAATCCAAACTGGTTTAGAAACCTTAGACGGTGGATCACGTCTCTGTTCTGGAATAGGTGTATAAACAAATTATTCCAAACCACACCCTTTTTCCAGTTCCAAACTCTTGATCACCCAGGAAGAGAATGTTACGCATAGAGTGTAGAAGACTGCCAAAAAGCAAAGCAAGGCGCGATCTGTGTGAGGAAGGGGTCCCCCGGTCTCCTTAAAAGGTTTTGGTCACGAACCACAGGAAGCCTTCTACAGAAATCAAGCATCGAGTGGAAGTGACACCCTGACTTGGCTGAAACTGGTGCCGCTGAAGCCCAAGTGCTTAATCTACACCTAGGTGTGTGAGCTTGTTAGCAGCATCTATCGAAAACATCTGCAAGGTTGAGATTGGTTGAGGAAGAGACCACAAGCATCCCACTTTCACCAGGCCTAGGGAGGCCGCAACTGCAGAAGATGGGAGCTGCTGGAGGGAGCCACTGTACTGTAATCCCACAAGTATTGAAAGTTTCCACTGAACACCGACAGCTTAGAAGCCATCACTGCACTAACGGACAAGTTACATACCTTCGGTAATGCCTTATCAGGTACAGACTATCTAGCTGCAGATTCCTTACCAAAAATGTATCCCCAGGCGTCAGACAGGATCTGGAAACTTTTTCAACCAGTACCCCTGCGTGCAGATAGGTGGTGTCATCAGAATCGTCCGTGCCAGAAGTGATTTGTGCAGTGCCTATATAGGCGCCACCCCAGTGCGCTGACGTCAGTTTATTTTCGCGACTTTCCACATGAGAAGCACCGAGCCATGGAGAACACTGGCCACTGGTATGAAAAACTAGGGACCTGAAAGGAAAATGCCCTTTTCCTAGAAATACATTCACACAGCAGGGAGGATGGGCGGGTTGGTAAGGAATCTGTGGCTAGATAGAGTGTCTAACAGATAAGGCGTTACCAAAGGTAAGTAACTTGTCTAGCTGATAGGGACTTCTAGCCACAGATTCCTTACCTTAGAATAGATCCCCAAGTAATACCTCCTTGGAGGTGGGTCTGCAAAATAATTTCAAACCAAAAGGTCCTGCATGACCAAACGGGCAAAGTGCCCATCCCGATGGACCTGAGTGTCCAGGCAGTAGTGTTTAGTGAATATGTGCAGAGAAGCCCACGTTGCTGTCTGACAGATGCCCAGGACCGGAATGCCGCAAGCTAATGTAGTGGTCGCAGCCTTCGCTCTGGTGGAATGAGCAAGCAAACCCTTAGGGGGTTGCCACTTGGCCATTGTGTAGCAGTTTTTAATGCAGAGCATGATTCATCAGAAGATGGTTCGTTTCTGCACAGCCTGATGCTGACCCAATCGCAGTTCGTTAACCACCACTGCAGATCTTTCCTAGTACCCTCCGAGATCTGGACCATGTTGGAGAGATTTCCCTGATACTGTGCCCACTAGAACGTCAGGCCACACTGCAGGCATATGTCACAAGCTAGATGCTGGAGGCAACCGTGCCCAGCAGCCTCAGTCAGTCTCACCGAAATGCAAGACAGAGGCTAAAAAATAGTAATCATAGCCTGAATATCCCGGACTCGCCGTTCAGGAGTATAGGCATGAAACTGCCCTGTGTCCAGAACCGCTCAGATGTAAGGGAGCATCTGAGAGGGACTCAGGTGTGACTTCGGCACGTTGATAGTGAACCCCAGCGAATACAAGGGGTCCGCCGTAGTCTGGAGCCCACCTTCAAAACCCAGTCATCGAGATAGGGGAAGACTGGCACCCCTGATCTCCACAGATGAGCCTCAACCACCGCCATCACATTGGCGAACACCCAAGGGGAGCTGGTAAGGCCAAAGGAGAGCACAACGAACTGAAAATGCTTGTGGCCCACCGTGAACAGCAGGTAACGCCTGTGGGCAGGACGCTACCATCCAGTCTCTTGGGTCCAGGGCAGACAAGACTTGAGTGAGCGTGAGCATTTTTTAATTTCACCCTCCTGAGAAAGAAATTGAGAGGCTGCAAGTCTAGGCATAGGACGAAGACTTCCGTCCTTCTTGGACACAAGAAAGTAGAGGGACTAGCAAACATGACCTATTTCTGGCACCTGCACCCTATCTATGGCTCCTTTGGCCAAGAGAACCATCACTTCCTGTTGGAGTAAGGAAAGAGGGTCCTCCATCATCCTGTAGCAAGCAGGTGCCATAGGTAGAGGGGTAGTCATTAAGGGGAGGAGTAGCTCCTCTGTACAAGCTTCAAAATCCATTGGTTGGATGGGATAGACCATCAGTGGGGAAGGCAATGGCGTATCCAGCCCCCCACTGGGTGCCCAAGTTGGTAAGGGGGCAAACTAGAAAGGCTTGAAAGCTGCCGGGGGATGGGGGGAGAATGGTGGACTGGCCCGGCCTTGGGCTGCCCAACCCACCAGGTCTGTAGGTACTGTATCCTTGGACATGCAGAGGCGAGGAAGCTTGAGTGCTGTTGTAGCTGGGAGGGCAGGGGCACTGCTGGAAATGCCCCTTTCGTGGCCTCGAAAGGCGGATTGGAGTTGGCGAGGGGCCATGGAAAGGCACAAAGACCTGGCCACAGCCCTGCTGTCCTTAAAGCACTCCAGCACTGAAGTCGCCTTGCCTCCGAAGAGACAGGAGCCATCAAAGGGCATGTCCATAAGCGATGCTTGGACATCTCCTGAAAATCTGTTGTCCTCAGCCGTGCGAGGCACCTTCTAGGCCACTGACTCTGACACTGCTCTGCCCAGCGGTGGTGTTCATTCCACATTGAATCATGAACTTAGCTGCATTCTTCCCATCAGCAACAGCCTAGGAGAGTATGATCCAGGCCTCCTCCGGAACCATGGGCAGCACCTGAGAAACCAAGCCCCATGGAGCATGGGAGTAACGGCCTAAAAGGCACGCGTTGTTCATGGACTGCAGCGCCAGGCTGGTGGAAGAAAAGAGCTTCTTCCCCAAGGTGTCCAGCCGGGGAGCAGTAGGGAATGCGCCAGGATTTACATGGGAAGTGGAGGCGTGGTAGGGTATGGTGCTGTCCTGTTCATAGGAGCCCCTGTGCGGGGCTTGGACCAAGTCCCAAGCAAGAAATCTAGAAGTGCTTTATTAAAGGGGAGCAGCAGTTGAGAGGGGGTAACTCCTGGTTGAAGCACCTCTGTCAAGACATGGATTTTGACTGCCACTGAGGGTAGGCTTAGGTCCAGGACCTCGACCACCCTTCTCACCACCATTGCAAAAGATGCTCCATCCTCCATAGTCACAGTAGGGTAAGAAGGCATTTCAATGTCTGGAGAAATGTCCAGCCCACTTGCCTCTGCCAAATCTTCACACCAGTCCATATTAGGGTCATGGGACTGGTATTCTTCAGTGTCCAGCAGCCTCTCTGATTGCTCCCCAAGTCCCATTCCACAAGAAAAGGGCTCAGACTCCCCCCTTTAGGGGCAAGACTCCAGTCAACGTTGGACAACGCCCCTCAGGGATTAGAATTGATACGGTGGAGCCAGGATCGTCGGAGTCTGCGAAGATCCAGGTGGCATGGTGCTGGTCACAATCCATCTGTGGATCTAAGGGACCTGACTGGCACCGGGGCCGGAGCTGCCATTGGGAAACCAGTAAGGGCCACTCCCGACCCCGCTGGACTCAAGCCGCGAAGTCTGGCCGCTCAAACTCTGAGTTGAGCGAGGGTAGCTCTGGCTGCCGGAAACTCGGGGAAGCACAAAGCCAACCTAGGCGCTGGCTCAACCATGGAGACAGGCCTCGAATGACGATGCTCCCTTGTCTTGTCAGAAGGCTTCGATGGACAAGGCAAAGTCGAACACCTCTTCGACTTCTTCTTCTTCTTCTTCTTTTTCTTGTAAGACTTACCCAGGTGACCCGGCGACTTCGAGTGCAATGAAGATCTCGGGATCTGCAACTGCTCCCAGGACCTTCCTCTCGACCAGGAATGACATCAGCCAAGAGCTTGAGGGAGCGCTCCCTCAAAGCCTTCGGGTGCATGGCGTAGCAGTTGGCACAGGCCGTCAGGTTGTGGTTGCGCTCGTGGCACAAAAGGCATTCAAGATACAGGACTGACACCTATCGATGACATGCGTCGTAGGGCTTGAGGCCAACCTTTTTAGATGACATAATTGCCACAGAAGTAAAATTATCTAAAAAAAGGTTTGAAAGAAAGTCGAAAAAGAGTTTGTCAAAGAAGACTAAGGGGTTGCTCTCTCCAGATCGGTGCTCTGCTGCAGAAAGAAAATAAATGACATAACCAGCTGGGGGTGGCGCCGATATAGAAACCACGCATGTCACTTCCAGTGAGGACAACGCCAGCAACCCCACCGAAGCCCAATGACGCCACCTACCGGGGTGCAGGGGTACTGCTTGGAAAAAAATCTAGATCCAGTCTGGGGGATAACTTTAAGGTAAGGAATCTAGGGCTAGAAGTCTCTATCAGACAGTGCCAGTGCATATCTCTGCCCTGAACCTGCCCAGACTACAACTTCCACATGCAGGTAACCTCAGGGCTAGAAAACTGTGTGTGAATGAAAGGCTGAATAGCAGACAGAGGTCTGCTGCATGAAATAAGGCTTTCTTTATGAATATTTTATGGAGTGTAAAGCAAACTGAACTGTTGGATGCATATACACCTGGGGGGGTTTACTGGGTGAACTGCACCTGTGCCTAGCCAGTGCCATGTCCCCAGTTAAATGCCAAGGCCAATAGAGGCAAAGAAATGCAGTTAAGCAAAGGAGGTGGCCTTCAACCAAGGGTTGCAACGCCTCGAGATCAAAGGCAGGATATTAACCTTGTGTGTGTCATTTCCCTATTGGCACTGTGTAGTATTAAGTAATTAATTGTATTTAAAGTACTTTTGTGTATTCAAAAGACAAGCAATCGGCTGGAGAATATATTATTGTGTCTGCTGGTTGAATGTTCAGTTCTGAGCTCTTGTCCCCGATGCTACCCCCTGAGAAAGAAGCATTTGACTGCTCTATCTTGCTACACTGAAATCCAAGTACAAAAAGGGTGCACTTGGCCAAGTTTTCAGAACCTCAGTAAGACAGTCCTCAGGACACCAATGAAAACGAGTGGAGCGCAGTAGTCCCAGAAAGCCCTGGGGTCTACTGAATAGGGCCTGTCACAAAACTACATACCATAGTGCCAGAACAGTAGTGGGGGGACAAAGCAAGGGCTTATACGTTCTGGCCCGGGGTGCCCATCAGTACAGTGCACGTGAGAAGAGGATACTCTTGGAACGTAAATAAGATCAAGATGTAGCCCTTCGGTAGGTAAAGTAATGACCCTGAACTTGAAGGCCTCTGTGGGGCCAATACGCCACACTAAGTAAATGAAACCGTTCTTTTACAAACAGTATAGTTATACTCTGGGGTACCAGGGAGGAAGGAAAGAGTCAACAGCCATACATTAAAAACATGTCCAGTGTTAACAAATAATGAGGTTTCCAGGCATCAACGACCTATCCCAAAAAACAAAAATTCTCCTACAAGACCTATGTCCACAAGCAATGTGGCTTGTAATCGTTTTGCCGTCTTCTTTTGTTCTTATGAAGGTGGCAGGTTAGACGTAAAATGCAGGTGCACTACACCTTAGAAAGTTTTCATCCAAACCACCTTTCTTTCTCAGGCTTGCCTGGTTTGCTCTTTTTTTTCTCTTGCTATGTCTTCCTTTTGTTTTATCAGTGCTATGTTTCTTGTAAATACTGCCTTTCTAGTTCTCTTAACTTTTTATTCTCTCTCTTCTCTCTCACACTCTCACAGGGTCCCACTTTCCCTCTAATTTTTTGTTTTGCTTTTTTAATCTTTAGTCTTAACGCTCTGCCAATCTGGCTACCTCCCTTTAATTCTCTCTACTTTTCACTCTTTCCCTCTTAGATGGTCCTTTTCGATCTTTCTGTTAGTCTATCTTTTTTTCATTTTCTTTTTTGTTGCCTTCATCACTAGTCTTCTCTATGGTTCTGTGTTTTTTCACATTTCTCTATTTGTTTTCCTTTCTCTGCCTCTTATTCACTTTGGCACATATTTCCTCACTCTTGTTATCTATCAGGCGATAGTTCGCTCTTCTTTCATACTTTTCTTGTTTTCTCTTGTTGCCTCACTTTGGGTTTCTCCACCCACACTCCGGTTCTCTTTTCCTGTAGAGTTGTCCCTTGCCCTTTTCCCTCACTCTTCCAAGAATCCAACTTCCCTGGAGTAATTCTTACAAGCAGCAGCTGCTACAGTTTATGAGGAGTGTTTCGCACACATTGCTTTTGCCCCTTGAAGGCCTCTGGGTACCTCCCGGGGTCGGGAGTGGAGGAAAACTGAAATGCTAGGCCTGCATTGGAGTCTCCCGGTAACACCAACTACTCCATAAAAGAAGGGCCTCGGGTTTAGCATAGCCAGAGAAACTGTGGTATATTGCGACTCTGCTGCGCCTTCCCTGGATATACCTCGCCACAAACTGCCAATAAAATTCGGATTTAGTTAAGATCTGCAATAAATGACACTCGCTACACTATAAAGTCATAGAGTGAAGAACAACCAACAGCCTAGCGAATAAGTACTGGTCGGTTTTCAGTCTTACCTTCTTTCCTCCAGTAACCGCCACCTTTTGCAGTTTGCGGTAACAGTACTTTGCATAGGTACTTATGGGCAATCCTGAAAAAAAGAAGTGAAAGGGAGCCGGAGTTAGAGCAAAGTCACAATGTAACATGGATGAAAACAGAACCAGAATCAAACCAATTCTCGAGTGGTCATGTGCGTGAGCAAGCAAAGGTAATTTCTGCGCATGAAACGGGCTTTACCCACCCCGAATGCCCTTTAAGAGTGACATGTACTGACGCTGCCCTTTATATAGCGACATTTAAGAGACTGAGATGTGACTGACACTGTCCCAAATATACAGGGATCTTGGATACGGACACACAATTGACTATAATGTACCCCGCCATATGATACCGCACTTTCACAGCCTGGCATGTAACACGCTCTGCTCAGGCCCCACTGGCTCCTAAAAGCCTAGCATGCCCCATGCATACCACATTTTAAGAGCCCGGCCTGTGACCGACTCTGACCCAACCTTACAGATATGGGTCAAAGTGTGCTTTGTGATAGCAAACTGGTTGAAAGAGCAGTGTTCCTAATGGACTAATGCATTTCACTAGGAATTGTCTAAATCTAAACCAGAACCAAACAATCGCTAATCTTTACCTTTTTGTATGCTACTGACACTTTCCTAACTTTGCTGCCTTGAAGGGGGAACGGAGTAACCTGCTGACATTGTCCAGACTTTCATAAACTCTCTCCAACTTACCTATAGGCCAGAAGCTTTACCAAAACAGGCCCGCCCTAAATGCCTACAGCGCGGAGTTAGTCGAAGAATTCAGTTAATGAACAAACACAGCTAAAGCCAACACCTGCGGTTTCTACATAGGGGTGTTGTTGACCCCCTGAATGCAGCCATTACTTACATGCAATGCACCACACTATAAATACAAACTATGCATGCAGTGGTCGAAGTGGGGATAAAAAAGTTGGGGAACTGTGGGCGGAGAATCAGAGGGCAGGAATAACCCGAGGCTTGGATCAGTGGGCGGGGTGAGAGGTGTGGCCAGAATGCACAAAACATCCCAATTTTTAGTATTTGTTTGGCATTTCACTGACCAGTTACAGCTTACTATGTTATGTAATTCAACCAATGGATACACATGATTATTTAAGGTTTATTATGAGGTATTGACATTAAAATACATTAATTTCAAAATACATTCACAAAGTGGGATATGTTTCCAATCACAGAATGTTCCAAATACGCTTAAAAGTTGAAGCACAATCCATTTGTCTCTGAGCCATGGAGTTTCTGTCCTCCCTTTTTCCACAAGAGCAGTCCAAACATGATTGGCAAAATATTCTAGTTTGCAAATGCTCTCTATAGAATTATGGCTCTGCCATATTTGACACATAACACAACATCTGCTACATAATCTGACAATTTTAACTTAACTGTTTGTAGCTCAAACGGATCAAAAGATACAAAACAAATTGACTTGTGTTGCTGCGAGGTGGACAGCCCTTCGCAAAGGTTGACTGATCACCTTTCTCACTGCTGTATTTGTTGTATGTTACAATGGTACTAACTAATAAGGCAAAATCTTCCCAACGACTGTTAGCATGTGTAAACATGTCAAAATCTAAAAGTATCAGAAAATATACTGCATTACGCTGCAACCTTTTTTTTGCTGCATAATTTAGTCAGCACTGAAGCATACTGTTGTCCTCCTTTGCTGCATAATTCCAGTGTCCCCAAAGCAGGCAGCACATTTTAAAAGTGCTTGTGAATGAAGCAGAGAGGCTGTTAAGTTTGCAAACTTAGTTTGGTGTGCGTGCAAATCCTACTTTGCCGATCCCTGGTGACTTGCATCTACTACTGCTGAAGCAAAGCCAATGGAGGTACCAATGGGTGAGGCGGACTGGCCTCAAGGGCAGGGCCGGTTTAGCGCTGGTGGCGCCCTGTGCAACAATGTTTGTTAGTACCCCCCAATGACCACCTCCTCCAGGAATTTCCTCACTACCACCCTTTAACAGTACCCCTCAAGTCTCCATAACCACACTTTCTCTCAGGTGCATTTAATTTGATTTACAGCGCCACTCATACCAGTGTAGGGTGTCAGAGTACTTTACATCACACACATTACGTGTGTAAATCACTGTATATGAAATGTTACATAAAACAAAGGACTATAAGGTGTAGGACTTATATGACAACCCTACTAGTAGGCATTATAGGTAATGACGATTGGTCTGGAGAAACACACACTGAGAATTTAAAATGTAACACCATGGTTGGGGGTTCCCTTTAATAATCAGAATTGATTTGCAACATTAGAATAATCAAAGACTGGGCAAAAAAACATGCTGCTTTAATTTATACCTTTCAGTTTGCATGCAGCTCTTAGATGACAGTTAATAGCTTACTGTTCTATGTTAGGATTTTAACTTATAAAGTGCAAGTAACAAAAGGATCTCTCTGATAAAAGTAGTAACCCACTGACCTATTTACATTATGTGCACTTTGTGATCTGCATGGTACATGTTCTTTGCAGCAGGCACTTTAACGCTCTGCACTACCTTTCCATGAGTCAAAACTTCCACTAGACAAAACTCTGAGCTCTTTCTTTCTCTAGGAAGAACATTTATCACCAGAGTTATCATGGCATTTTAATTTTTTGCGAAAATCGCTGGAGGCCACGAAGGAGGCAGCAAGTGCTTTTAAAACCATAATATACTTGCAAACACGACGCCCCCACCCAAAGTCAGTGACTGGTGCAGTCATACCGGTCGCACCGCCCTAGAGCCGGCCCTTCTCAAGGGTCCTGGGAATCTCAGTGAGAGTCACTGTCGCTCTAGGGTGTGCTGCTTCATAGGCCTGCTTGCAAGACTGGAGGAGAACTTCAGTAATTATTGTGGTGGACAGGCATCAAGGCTAACCTACACTTGACACAGCTAGGGTCCGCCTGCTGGTGCGAAGACATCAGGACTTCTAAGGTCTTGCGGGGCCTTCTAAGTTCTAGCATGGAAATGTGCTCCCTCAGGAGAGTGACTGGGGGACTGGTCATGAAGGCTGAACCTGGTTCCTCAGTTCCAAATTCGGTAGCTCTGACCATAGTGCCACGTCCTCTCCCCAACTGAACACCATACTGCCCGACTGAGAGAAACTCTCACTGCCTTCAACTACAACCCAATTGTGCCCTCTAAAACACCTGGATGTGACTCAATTCAAATTACGCACTAGACAAAAGCAATATACTGCCTAAAAAAATTACCAACATCCTGGAAAAAGCAAACACCCATAGGGAATGCAAGATTATGTAAAGCATGTGAAATGTAAGCAGGAACATAACGCTTTTACACTCACTAATCAGAAATCAGTGAGTGCTTTTGCCTGAAAAGTTAAGGACATGATTACAGGGCACGGAAGGGACCCATGTCAATGTCCATTGCTTATATCCTTACAAAACGTAAGCAGTATGGTTTAAAAAGACCACATATCTGAACACAGAGCCATGGTACACATTTTATTTCCCATCAACCAGGTATTGCAGTACCTCCAGGACTGGTGTACTTCCCCACCCGTGGAAAACAATGCTGTTCAAAGAAAGACAAGAAAACAAAAGTGGCGCTTCATTAACAAACTCTGTAAAGTGACGCTAATGTGTTTCGGTGTGAATAAAATCAATCTGGCCACTTTGCAACCACTCTGTCTTGCTTGATTTTGTTTTTGATTTATTTTATATATTTTGACACTTTTATTCCCGCGTCTACACAGTGGAAAAGAAAAATGGCAGAAAAAGAAGACAAAAGTGTTTTTCTTTTTTGGATCTATTTCACAAGGGAACAAATAAACAAAAGGAGGAAAGAGAGTGAGTACCATTGCTTGAAGTCACAGATTTCAGTACATGAGGAGGAGCTAGTCATAAAGAGAGGGAATAAGAAGAAGAAAGAAGTGGGGGTGGCAGCTGCTAGCGGCAGAGCAGGAGTGGACAGTGCCTTGTCTTCTTGTGGCAAGAAGGCAAAGAGTCCTTTTCCTTCTCTGCCCACCCCGCCCGTCCCCGAACTGCCACGAATGCCGAGCCTTCTATGCAGGCTTTGGCCATTTCGGCTATCCTGGGACGAATGTTTAAAATTAAAAAAGTAGGGGTACGGAATCAATTGAATAAAAGAAGTAGGGGTACGCCTTTCCCTGCGGATCCCGCCCACTTTGACCACTGTATGCATGCCCCCACACGGAGCTGTCTCTCCTGGCAGACAGCATTAGGCATGGTTTTATTGCCGACCGGCACTAAGGCTGTTTGACTGAACTGCAAATGTCAGGTTGGCCGGTATTCTGCTTATGGACAACCCGACATGCATACTTTATGGTTTCCCTAGACATAGCTGTCAGCGAGCTGGACAAGAACAATGCAGCCCCATCATTCTCAGATGGAGTGCTGTGGTCACCTGTCCCAGCCAATCTTCACACAGCTCTTATGCCGTTTACTATTATAAACAGTATGAGAGTAGTGCTTTCATTGGCTGAGATGCATGGTGTTTTTAGTATCAGTTTACCTGCCCAGCATGCATTGCTCAGCTCTTAACGAGGTGTGGATTTCAAAGACTCAGACCGCGGTTGAAAAGAAAATCAACTCCTGAGGTAAGCCGATTATTTATTATGTTTATTTTTTTTATAATACGTCTTGTCTTGTTTGCATCATGTAATGGCAAAGTGCTCCAATACTGTTTGTATAGTTTGTGCTTTAAAACCGCAAAAACAACGTTAAGGGCAAGGTAGCAACAGTAAGTACCCTATGTCCCACCATTTTCAAGAGCTACAATTGAATAGTACTCAATGTATCTACCTCTGAAGTATGGAAGGCTGAGATGTTCATGTCAGGATTCTGATAAATAGACCTAGGTGTCTGCAACCTGTGTTTTGACTTTTGATTATGCTGTTGGCTCATAAGGACTCAAAATCAGCAAGGACTTTCTTTATAAAGTCATGGAACTCAGGGGCAACTTGTGTATCCTTTTTCCACTTTAGGGGGCATCTATTCTATTCATCACAAGATTACACCACGCCTTCCATTTTCTATACTGGGAGTCAAGCCCCAGTTGATTCACGAGATAGTCCGGACGCGAGGTCTACAGAATAAACCTGCAATCAATATCGCATAAAGCACAATTCAATATGCAGTCAGGAATTAATGGCAAGCAAACATTGAACCAAATGCCAGAAATAGTTCAATCTAGGTCACTTTCAAAGACCAGCTGCAGGCCATGGGCTGACTAGTAAGTCGATATGCTAGCGTCCTAGATCACAGCAGCAGTCCACAAAAAAATAGTGCAGGTTGCTATTTAAATGTTGCCTTTTGAGCCGAGGACTGCGAATGGTGGAGAAACCCATGAACACAATCTGAAAAGAAAAGCGCGCCTCCTCTTGTTTTCTTAATTAAATGTCAGTTGCTATTGTTCAAAACGGATGTGCTTGACATTAAGCCTCTGTTTCGATTGCAAAGGGGTAGCAGTAAACCCATCCAAGCACACAGCTTTACACATCGCACCGTTCTGCACTTTTTTCCACATGCCGAATACATCATTTACTTTTTTCTGTTAGCAACGTGCCAGTGTGGCAATTACAGATTCAGGGGATATTCGTAATCCTTGAATTGCAGCTTCGTATGATCCATTTTTCTTACCAAATGGGTTTTCCGAGTGTTCGCTTCAGGTTTGTTGCCTTTGCAAAGGGTTTACCATCCAAATTCCTGACCCACAGAACAGTGGGCCTGACAATGCTCATCCAACCGCCACCAGCAACAGGTTCAATGGTATGCTGTGATGACATCGCTGGAGCACCTGTTGGGTAGATCTCGTAGGTAAAGTTCCTCAGATTCCTGCCCACTATCTGTGGTATTTGTGTTTTGCGTTATTTTGTTAAGAGTACTCTACCGTTCATCACAGAGAAAATTAGTGTACCTTGTATTTTTTATGTATTTATTGAGACGCAACAGCGTTTCAATAGAACATTCTGTAAATTATACTCTATCGGCGCAGGGCAATCCTGACAGAGTGGTTAAAATAAAGCTATTGAAGTGGGTACTGATAGCACATAGTATTAAAGTGCTAATAAACAATGGGGTGTGTGATGTGTGCTATGAAATTGTTCAACAGTACACGAATGCTTTGTAACACTTGTGTAATCTATTCCTTATTTTCTTACATTGGACTATTTCTAAAAATCAGATGTAGCTAGTAAATATTTGTTACCAGAAGACACCATCTCCCGCGGACTCCCAAGCGTCCTGTAATAGGGTTTTCCTTTATAAACTAATTTAAACATGTACTTCACTCCAACTGGTTCAACTCCAGCCATTCCCACTGACAATTCCAAGAATGCATTAAGCAGTTAAATCAAAGTAAAGGAATGGAACATAGTGTCCCTGGTGACATGCACTCATAACAACCTTATGCTTGGATACCTGCAGTATATGGTGGATTTTTGCAGAGCTTGCCTTCAGCATGAACTTGGTAGCTTTGCATAGCGGTGGGCGAGCCACAAAGATGGAGTCAGACTCGAACCTGAAGCCCGGCTCTGGCTCAGGTCGAGGTCCTGTTGGGACCGCAAGCCCTGACGAGTCGGGCTCATGTGGCTTCTGCCTTCCTACCTCTACTCAGGAAGTGGCGTTGCGGTTATAGCTGCTGACTTTGACATTAGGGAACCAGGTTCTAGTCTCGGCGTCGGCTCAACGTCCTGCGATTCTGGGCAAATCAAGTAATTTCTCTGTGCTTATAAAATATGCCTGTAACACTGTATACTATAATGTAGCTGGTGCTTACGTAATGCGCTCCAATACCTTTGGGTTAAGTTCGCACTATATTTTAAAAACTGCAGAAAAACCCATTAAAAGATAAAAACAAAATCTTAACATAAGAAGAGACAAATAGATACACATTTACTGGCTGATTTGTACAAAGTGAAAAACCAGAGACCCTGGATAAATTGTGGCTTCCCCGCTTACACTCTGTGATCTTAGGCAAACACTTTATTACACCAAAACTCTTTTTTTCCTTAATTTATGAGTATGAAATCACTTTCAAATATCTGAGTTCATGGGGGTTTGTCCAAGATGGCGCCAGAGTGACAGCACTTCTGTGGGGCTCCGTCACTCGACTCGGACAGCTGATGTATCCAGCCTGCTCACCCTGGATCTGGCCTGCGATCCCAGCAGGGGAAACCCAGCAGATCACCGAGAGCCAGAAGAAACAGTTTGCGCACCTACGTAACCACAGTGAGACGCGGTGAAGGCCGGCAGACTGGGGCCCATGATTGTTGTGTCAATAGGTCGCAGATATTTAAGGAATTGTTTTCTAAAGTATAATATTTTTACTACAGAAGAGGCCCGAAATTGTCTGGTTTCCCCCCCCCATCCGAACTGATGTGTTTTACACTTTTTTTGCTTTTTTAAACAATTTTTAAATATGTATTAAGGGCGTAAAGATTTTTTCAATATGTTTGTACATAGCACTTGCACTTTTTTCTCATGTTTACAATTAAGCATATGCACTTAATAAACCGTTTTTGCTGCTAGTTACTAATTATTGGATTTCAAGCACTTTACCAAAATCGTTCTGCTGTTAGACTATTATATATTAGACGATTATGGTCCGATTGATTAGTTTTGGAATTAAGTATGGGCACTATTATAAACTTCTAGTTTCTTATCCTTTAGGATTCCAAGTACCTCACTAAACCCCTGTTTGCTGCTAACCTATTGTAGATTTCACACTAAAAGAAGCGTGTTTATGGTATTGAACTTCTTTGTACTGTGATTATGCTGTTGGTTATAGAGTACAGTTTAATGAATAGATACATTATCTTTTTACATGGTTCTTGTGTTCACGATCTAGTACTGTATAGCAAATTTTACATTTGTTTATTGATAAGTTTTAATATTGAATGTTTTAGGATAGCGCTTGATTATACATCTGTATGAATTCATGTATGTCAACATGATTACGCAAAATTTAGGCCCTCTTGTACGGGTATACGACTAGTCCCATTGCTTCTGTTAGGATTATACAGGTTTTTTAATGTAATGACAATATGAATTTATGTTGATATCTTTTGTGGAATGAAACATTCTTTTAAGATTAATTTTATGTGGAATTCTGCAGAATTCCAAATCATAATAAATAAATCGAATCGGACTGCCTACGCGATGCAGAACGGGAGAGACTGAACCCCTGCTGAAAGTGTGTCAGGAAACCCAAAGCTGCCCCAGCGCAGAGAAACAAAGTAGCTAAAAAGGCAGCAAGCCCCACATGACGCACTAGAAGGACGTGCACAGTGTGTGCAACCCCCGTGGCTGTCGGACACCATAGCAAGCAAGAAGAATGCTTGCATGCCCCCAGGGGTGAATAGACACCACCTAAAGCTAGAATAAGGGCACGCCACTGTCAGAAGAGGGCGCCCACAAAGAGAACTGAGCGTAAGGGGTCAGAGGTGCGCAAAAGGCTTAGCACAGTCATAAGCCCGGGAGAGAGAAACCTCTCCAAAGAGAAGAAGCAATGCTGAATGGAAGAGGCTGTGATAGCCGCCAACTACAATGAGTGGCCACCGTTGACCCAGCATTTGCAGTATGTCACACTGAGTGACCAATCCTATCAGACTCGTATGAACCTGTGCAGGATCCAGTACCGCAACCGCGCAGCCTCAAGCTCCAACCCTGTGCCCTCGAGCGACATTCCGTCCATCATCTTGTGTGTTTTGTAGAGCTAAGAGGAGGCGGAAAGGAGTTTATCCACCATAAAGCAAAGGACCAAGGAGATCTCAGAGGAGGAGCTCCATGTAGCTCAAACATGGAAAGGAGACCATGTTCACCTCAGATGCACTAGCACCGCCCAGCAATGGGCCAGAAACTATTCAGGGAGTGCCCCCAAAACTGCCTTAAGATTGCATTGCACATCAGCTCATTACGGGCATGAGGAGAGTCGCAAGTCCCAGAGTGGCAAGCTGCCACCAACACAAGAGAAAGGAGACACACACCTCCCACAGCGATTCTGAGTTACAGCCAGAATACCTTGTTGAGGAGAAGAAGGGTAAGGAAGGCACTGCAGAACGGATCCACCAAAACAAACCTACCTCCACTGCTGCCTACGAAATGGCTGACACACCTGAGAAGACGCCCAGTCCTATAGACAGGGCCGGGCCGGCGAGTAGTCCGTGGCGGGAGAAGATGCGCAGTGTAACAGACACAACGGAGTTGGCAGGAGGTCCAAGGTATATAGTGGACAACTTGTGGCCTGTCGCCACTATATTCAGCATGTACAAGAACACATGTGGCTGGATGATGCCACATTACACAGGAAGCAAGAACAGAGGAGGAAGAGAGATTGGCACGTTGCCACATTTGCAAAGAAGAAAAGGAGTGGAGAGAAAGGAGTGTGACAATCCTGTCACACAGAAGAACGGACGACGACAGGTGCGCAGGAGAAATTAACAAGGAGGCAAGAACAATGACTCGTACTACTATCTGAGTGCACATACTGACCATCGTTCATGGAAGGAGCATAGAACCCCCGTGTCCCGCCGCCGGATTTTTGGAGCCCTGTTGATATCTATTGGACAGGGAGTTATTTTAAAATCATCTGAATCAACCGCCTCTGAGCGCAACCAAAAAGGCAATCATCACAATTAACTATCCCCACATCAGGAGGAACATACCTTTCCAGTTTCACATAAATACGCATTACTGCGGCCACTACTTTTTAACTCCGGGCGGCGGGTCTAAATGAACCCCTACTCCTTAATTAAGGAAATATAGAAATTTAAATCAACATTCGAGACCAACGAATCACATCAATGTTTATGGAATATCCATCTGCAAACCTCAATTAAAATAGAATATCTACATAACATAAACAAAAGAAAGGGTACTCGTTGGACGTACAGACCAGATTGCGTCATCGAATTACAGCAATATATTTCGTGTTTTTAAAATACTATCGTGGCTGCTCCAGAAGAAGGCGCTGGTTCGCCGAAACGCGCGTAGAGATTAATTTAGCCACATTTTTCTCTTAAAAATTGTGTTCATTTTATGTAACTTCCATCTCGTTGAATTATTTGCTTCTTTTTAACAGTGTTGTTGTGTATTCTCAATTCATTGAGTTACATGTGTTTAATGTAAATTGTAAATGTGTATTATTATTTCAATGTGTTTTAATAATTTGTGAATAAAATTGAACTCCCCTTTTTTACAAAAAACCAATGTTTTAGCTCAGTTCATTTCGACCTCTCGTTACGCTCTGTTGCCTAGATTGATACATATCAAATTATTCACATACTGACACAAGCCAGCCACTATGGTGCAGTAACGTCACGGGAGATAGCTCAGCTGGAATACCGAACATAAGCCGCCTGCATGCACGAACCGTGTATCTGCCCCACACTTTACAATGTGATCGTCCTGCCACCTGTCACCGGCTGCTTAGAGCAAACGACATCCCTGCTTGCAAGCGCACATGCCAAAGAAGAGGATTTGCACTAAGTGTACAACAAGTGACATGACTGCAAAGTCCCTCCAGTCACCCTTCCCCCATGTAAGTCATTGCCACCTGTCTTCCCCATGGCAACTACTCCATCATTTGCCATGTGCATCATCACCATCCCTGGAGCATCAAATGATAACACTGGAGTCCTGCACCATTGTCATACAGAGTGACGATCGGAAGAACCAGTGGCCACTTATTTAACTAGCTTACATCCTGATCCTGGTAGCGAGAGCATGTTCTGACCAGGACACATCCACCCCTGACGTTGCACTAGTGACTAGGCAGTGGCTCCAAGGTGGTTGTGCGGCCTTCCAGATGCAGACATGTATGCAGCCCCAGTGCAGCAGACAGGCAGTCAGGTGGCAAATCAACCAAAGGGGCCTCCCCCAAGCGTGAGAGATGGACTTGACTTTGCCCCACTGATGGATTCCAGGAGGTAGCCAGACCATGTAACACATACTTCCACAGGTCACAGCATGCAAAGACTGTCTTTAAGGGATCAAGCAACACCATCGTCAAGTGTTCACAATGGACTCCCACCTACGTTCCTGATGCACTTAAGTGTAAACTACAAGACACCAATTGCCTCACTGCAAGAGCACGCCGGCCCGATTAACATCACATAGGTGGACTGTCACTCAACTGATGTAACGCTGAAAGGTCATCAGACGTACCTGGTGAAATTATGGATATGCGCCAAGATGCCCGGGTGCTCCCAGCTATACTTATCCACTGCTGACCTGTGGACTGCCTCTAAGAACTTTGAGACTTCAGTTGTTTTTAGTTGTTTCCTCATTCCTCACAGGTTTGACTTTTGTTTGTAGATTTTGTTTTTAATAAAATTTGGGAGGAATGTTGTCTTTTGCTGGACACAGTCTAGTGTTTTTGCCAGGTTCTCTCCCGAGGGCTGGCCCATACACCCAGCCCACACCCATCCAACACAGGTATCACCAGTTAGGTGACCCTGCCAATAAAAGAGCCCAAGTGCACGTGCTCATGGCCAGTTCTGAGTACGATACAAAAGTGTCTGTGTTACTTACTTCCAAAGTATATGGGCCCTGGGCCCACGATACAACAACAATCATGACACAAGATGGCAGCCTCAAAGGCTGAACCACCCTCACAGGCATGACCGCTGACCCCGCATAGCTTGCTGTGAAGCCACCCTTTCGGGGCCTTTGGATCTGTCCCCACTGCATGAGTGACATGTGAGGAGACATCAAGGAAGGCAAAATGAGGCCGGGCCCATCTGCTGGATACCTGATGCGCCCCCCCAACAACAGGGCCCGTGGTGCTAGTTGGTACTGTGGTGCATGCCAAATTCCTGAGCCACATCTGGGGTGCTTCGACTTCCTCCATCTCACGTCCGTCGAGGCCCGATGACATTACCTTCTGCAGATAGTGGACCCGACATGGAGGGAGCGACGCAAGCAGCCTCCACCCATCCTCCCTCCCCTGCGTAGTACTGGACTCCCATCATGGTGTCCTTCCACTGTGAGCAGTTGCTGAATGTGTGGGAGGCACAATCCTCTTGCCAGCACTGAGGTTACCACAAGCAAAATTAGGGGGCAGCTGGAGGAATTGGGGCAGCAAACATGCAATGGGAGCCACACAGGATGACGAACCCCCACAGGGTGCTGGTAGAGATCGCCCGACTCCACCCACATCGCTCCACTCGGCACCAAAGCTGCTGGGATTGGCACACCAATTCCCCCAGAGACACAGAGTAAGATCCACAACATTACCTGACCACTGCCCAAACCGGACCCGTGCTGACATGTGGTCTGAGAGTACAGGCCGTGATACTCTGACAACCAGGAGCAACCTCTGTGAAAAAAATGTTGTCGTTCATTGGATGCAGGGGACAGCGGCAAGGGCGAGGCTGGCAGAGCTGGCGGGTGGGGGTGTAGAAGCTGAGTCTGCTGTTCAGGTAGGCTGGTCCGGCGTTGTGGAGTGCTTTGTGTGCGTGGGTGAGGAGCTTGAAGGTGATCCTCTTGTTGACGGGGAGCCAGTGTAGGTTTCTCAGGTGGGGGGTGATGTGGCTGCGGCGGGGGACGTTGAGGATCAGTTGGGCGGAGGCGTTTTGGATGCGTTGTAGTCGTCGTGGGTGTTTGGCTGGGATTCCTGCATAGAGTGCGTTGCCGTAGTCCAGTCTGCTGCTGACGAGGGCCTGTGTCACCGTCCATCTTGTTTCGGTCGGGATCCACTTGTAGATCCTGCGTAGCATGCGGAGGGTGTTGTAGCAGGAGGAGGAGACAACACTGACCTGTTTAGACATGGAAGGGAGGAGTCGAGGATGAATCCTAGGTTGCGTGCCAGGTCGGTGAGTGTCAGTGCTGTTCCCAGTGTGGTCGGCCACCAGGAGTCGTCCCAAGCTGAGGGGGTGGGTCCGAGGATGAGGACCTCCGCCTTGTCCGAATTCAGCTTCAGACGGCTGCTCCTCATCCAGTCGGCAACGGCCTTCATTCCCTCATGGAGGTTGGTTTTGGCGGTGTAAGGGTCCTTGGTGAGGATGAGCTGGTTGTCGTCGGCATAGGAGATGATGTTGAGGTCGTGATGGCGGGCCACTTGTGCGAGGGGGGCCATGTAGACGTTGAAAAGCGTTGGGCTGAGCCCTGGGGGACGCCGCAGATGATGTCGGTGGCTTTGGATCGGAAGGGTAGGAGGCAGACGCTCTGGGTTCTGCCGGAGGAAGGACGTGGTCCAGTCGAGGGCCTTCTCTTGGATTCCGGCTTCTTGGAGGCGTGTCTTTAGGGTGCGATGGTAGACCGTGTTGAAGGCGACTGACCGGTCCAGGAGGATGAGGGCTGATGTTTCGCCGTTGTCTAGTTGGCGCCTGATGTCGTCTGTGGCGGCGATGAGGGCTGAGGTGCTGTGGTTTTGTCTGAATCCGGACTGGGACGGGTCCAAGATGTTGTTGTCTTCGAGGTGGAGGGCCAATTGTATGTTGACTATTTTCTCGATGACCTGCGCCAGGAACGGGAGCAGGGAGATGGGCCGGAAATTCTTGAGGTCCTTGGGGTCCGCCTTGGGTTTCTTGAGGAGGGCGTTGATTCTTGGGTGCTTCCAGCTTTCCGGGAATGTCGCTGTTTCGAAGGAGATGTTGATGACCTTCCGTAGTTGGGGGGGCGATGGCTGCGCCTGCTTTGTTGAATACGTGGTGTGGGCATGGGTCTGATGGAGATCCTGAGTGGGTGGAGTTCATGACCTTGCATGTCTCGTCGTCGTTGACGTTGGACCAGGAGGTCAGGCGGTTGGTGCTGTGGTGTTCGCGGGGGAGGTGGAGTCTGGTGTAGCCGGGGCAGTTGTGGTGTTGAAGCTGTTGTGGATGTCAGCGATCTTGCAGTGGAAGAAGGTGGCTAGCGAGTCGCACAGATCTTGTGAGGGCGGGATGTCGTTGGCGTTGGCACTGGGGTTGGAGAGTTCCTTTACTATGCTGAAGAGCTCTTTGCTGTTGTGTGCGTTGTTGTCCAAGCGGTCTTTGAAGGAGGATCTCGTGGCTAATCTGATGAGGTGGTGATGTCTGTGGGTGACGTCCTTGTGGGCTGCGTGGTTGTCCGGTGTACGTTCGTGGAGCCATTCCTTCTCCTGTTTCTGGCATGCGCGTTAGGAGGTCTGGAGCTCGTTGGTGAACCAGGTGGCTCTCTTGCTGGCGTGTTTGTTGGAGGGTTTCTTGAGCGGGTCGAGGGTGTTGGCGCAGTCGTCGATCCACTGTTTGAGGTTGTAGGCTGCGGTGTCTGGGTTGGTGGGGTCGGTGGGTGGGTTCTGGGCGAGGGTGGTGATCAGCTGGTCTTTGGTGACTTTGCTCCAGCAGCGGCGAGGTAGCTGTTGGGTGCGGTGGTGTGTGGTTGGTTTCTTGAAGGTGAAATGGATGCAGCGGTGGTCGGTCCAGTGGAGTTCAATGGTGTGGTAGAAGGCGACGTGGGTACCTGTGGAGAAGTCGGGGTCCAGCGTGTGGCCGGCGGCGTGGGTCGGTGCAGTGACGAGTTGTCTGAGGCCGAGGTTGGCGAGGTTGTCGATCAGGGTGGCGGAGTTGGTGGTGTTGTTGTTCTGTAGGTGGAAGTTCAGGTCCCCAAGGAGGATGTAGTCCATGGAGGCGAGTGCGTGGGTGCTGGCGAGGTCGGCGATGGAGTCGCTGAACTGGGCCTGGGGTCCGGGGCATCTGTAGACGAGTGTTCCTCTGAGGGTGGTGTTGGGGTCGGTGTGGATCCAGAAGTGCAGGTGTTCGGCAGTGTTGAGGGTGTCATCTGCCTGTGTGGCGACCTTGAGGAAGGACTTGTGGACAATGGCTATTCCTCCTCTGATTCCGTTGGCGCGATCCCTGCGGGTAATCTTGTAGCCGTCCGGGATGGCGATGGCGAGGAGTCGTTCCACCAGGTCTCGGGCAGGAAGGCTTTGTCTGGGGCGGAGGTGTCGAGCAGATCCCAGAGCTCGACGGCGTGTTTGCGTGCGGAGCGAGTATTGAGGAGTATGCAGCGTAGGTGGTTGGGTCCAGTCCTTGGAGGTTTGGTGGCTCTGTTGCAGGTGAAGCTGCAGGTGCAGCAGGAGAAGGGTCCATGGGTCCGTTTAGGGGTGGCCTGGCAGCAGGTGTGGTTTCGGCCGGTGTTGATTGCGTGGAGGGTGCTGGCGGCGTAGCGGAGTCTGGTGTCGTGGCGTTCGCGGGGTCCAGGGGTTCTGGCGCTGGGCGCGGTCCAGGTGCGAACAAGCGCAGACGGGCTTGCCTTAGGCGCGCCTTTGGCGCATCCGTTGCGCGTCCTTGCAGCGTCCGGCATATATGGGGAGCAGCTGGGAGGCGGGAGCAGCGAGTGGGCAGGGGGCGAGGCCGCAGGAGTCACAGCGGCGGGAAAGCAGTGGAACAGAAGCAAAATGGGGCACAAGAGGGGACAAAAGAATGGTATAGAAGGCAAAAGGGGCACAAAAGGGGGAAAACGAGTGGCACAGAGCACAAAACGGGGCACACAGGCAAAAGAGGCGAGAAAGAGGGGGGAAAAACGAGTGGCACACAGAGCACAAAATTGGTCACAGAGAGGGGGAGCAGTGGCCCAGAGGACACTTACCAGCGAGTTGGCAGCGGCAGCAGGGGCACACAGTCGGAGCTGAGTGGAGGGGGAGCGACCTACTAGGAGGGTCAGGTGTCGCTCACCTCACAGCGCGGGCGTCCGGCCTATATGGGGAGGAGCTGCTAAGAGGCGGGAGCAGTGAGTGGGCAGGGGGCGGGGCCGCAGGGGTCACAGCGGCGGGGAAGCAGTGGAACAGAAGCAAAATGGGGCACAAGAGGGGACAAAAGAGTGGTATAGAAGGCAAAAGGGGCCCAAAAGGGGGGGAAAAGAGTGGCACAGAGCACAAAAACGGGGCACACAGGCAGAGGGGCAGAAAAGGGGGGGGGAACGAGTGGCACAGAGGACATAAACAGGACACACAGGCAGAGGGGCAGAAAAAGGGGGGAACGAGTGGCACAGAGCACAAAACGCAGAAAACAGGCAGAGGGGTAGAAAAAGGGGGGGAAACGAATGGCACAGAGCACAAAACGGGGCACACAGGCAAAAGGGGCGAGAAAGAGGGGGGGGACGAGTGGCACAGAGAGCACAAAAATGGGTCACAGAGAGGGGAAGCAGTGGCCCAGAGACCAGAGGACACTTACCAGCGAGTTGGCAGCGGCAGGATGGGCACACAGTCGGAGCTGCGTGGAGGGGGAGCGACCTACCAGGAGGGCCAGGGGTCACTTCCATGTAATATTCCATACTTGTGAACTATAAATTGACTTGCGAGTGCATCAAACATGAATTTGCAAGGGTGTATCATGCATCGTGCCCAGATCCGAGTTAAAATTATGGATGCAAATGGCTTTGTGAATCGGGCCTGGAAATTTGTAACAGACCAATGTATCTTTAAATGGGGAATGGCATGACAAAAAGTTGTTGTGCATTTCCACTTAGTTGCGCCACAAGTATCAGCTTGTTGCTTATGATAAAAGGCTTGAGAAGGGCACAGTTCAATTAGTCCTAACAACAGCTCTTAAATATGTAAATGTGGGGACTAAATGCAGGGAACGCTTTCTTTTGTTTACTACACCAAGATCTACATGCAAATTTCAACCGAAGAGTGTATGTGCCCAGGAATGTGCCACAGCCCCCCCCCCCCACTTCAAAAAGTGCAGCACACTGAGCAGTTCAGCAATTGATATGCAAATACTCCCACCGCATGTAATCACTTTCACACGCTGATCCATTCAGGAAACGTCTGCTTGGAACTTTAATTCTGGGTTGTATACTTTGCATCTCAAAGCACTGGCAATTCTAGTTGCAGTCTTATACCAGAATCTGCTTTAAGATCCGTTTCCAAAAGACGGAATCACTACATCCGTTCCGGGGAGGAGACGGGGAAAGAGAATTGTTCATATTTTGTAAGAGAGCTGGGATAGCTAACTCCCACTAATGCATCTTGGCAGCTCCCAGCTATGCACACAACACCATCACTATTTACAGATGAACGATGCCACTGAGTGCCAGTTCGTCTGATATTACGCCATCATCCACACTATGTTGTACGTTGTTCAGTTCACACAATTGTCATATATTTTCGATGCACTGACACCAGCTTCGACAAAATGCAAGATCACGCAGAAATATAAGTTTAGATTCCAACTATAGCAGACACATCGAAAAAGAAGTACGCATAAAACGTCTCACAAGTGTGGTCTGGTGATGGTGATATAAACTTAGCTTCAAATGGAACAAAGAGCAAACGAATTAAGAGTAACTTTCCAAGAGTAATGCTATTCTGATGAACTAATGTGGCCCTGTACCCACTATAGGAACATATCACATGTCCGCAAAGCTCTTACAGGCAATTATAGGGTGGCATACAGAGCTTTGCTCATAACTAAAAAAAAAAAAAGTTTTTTCTTTGAGGAGTAGCAATAAATATTCATCTTATTATTTCTATATGAAAATAAACGTATTTTAATTCTATTAAAAAAGAACAAAACAAATTTATAATACAAAATTCATTAAAAACTCCACTATTAACATTGGCGAAACGCGATATCGCCAAAGCATGGAAGGCGCCCCAGGCCCCGTCACTAGCCGCATGGAAGAACGGGATGGACATCTGTATGGGACTGGAACAGCCTGTATTTCTAGCCAGGGGATGTCCTCGAAAGCACTACAAAATTTGGAAGAGGTGGGCAGACTATCGGGGTCTGGAGCTGGACCCGCCGCCCGAGGGGGCCATCCTCTCGACTCTCTAACATGCTGGACAATGTGTTACCATGGTTGGTGCTTTGGTGTACATGGCAAGTTCAATGTATTGATACTATGTAGCTAAAGGGCAAGCAGTGGCGCAAGGGGCGGTGGGACTTTTTTGGGGGAGGTGGGTGGTTGTGTTTTCTTCGTCCTTTTTTTTCCTATTTTCTTGTTCTTCTCCTTACTATTATTGAAGCTATTATTGATATGTATATGATGGCAGTAGACTCTGGGTGGCAGAGCTTTGCATAATATGTGTATTCAGACAATAAAATCTGTTTTGTTTTTTTAAAAACTCCACTTTTCATTTAATGCTTTCATAGACTTCAACTGGCTTTATATAATGTCACTTATGCAGAATATAGCTGCTTTTATGATGACATATTTCTGCTTCCTTTCATTGTCATCATATTTAGAACCCTCTATTTTAATGATTCAATTCATTTCTAGGCCATTGGATCACAGTTATTGTCAAAACCAGCCAACAATTGCTTAACGGATTTAGTCAATTCTTGATCCTTTAGGGCCGGCCAAACATTAATGTGCACTTTAACATGTCCACACCCCCATTCCCTGGCTGAGCATTGAACCACAGCGCTCAGACCAATCACAACGCTGCATTGCAGCGCTGTGATTGGTCAGAGGAGCCTGGGTACTTCCTGGTTCCTGTTCTGGCCGAGTCCTGACGTGGAGGAGAGACTGGAGAGTCTCGGCAGTGATAAGGTAAGTTTTATTTTATGTACCCCCCCCTCCCCTGTACTGCCTAACCCGATCCATGCCGGCCGCCACTGTTACTAAATAGTGGACAAATCCACTACCTTAAATGGCAGCTATCAAAATCATGATTGTGTTTGAGTCACAAATCATGCTCAGTTTGCAAAAAGTTTTCCTGGTCTATTACTTTAGTTTTCCACGTCTTGGGTTCCCCCAACAACTGCCCTGCGGTGAGACACATTATACTGCTCTCCTTTCCTATGAAATTTTTTCTCCACAGTACGATAAACGTGAATAGAACTCAATTCCCTAATTATCAAAACGGTGAGAAAAAATCTACAGACCAAATCAGCAATCATATTTACCTAAAAATTCAAATGTGATTGACATTTGTTGCAAACCACTGAATAACAATTTTAAACAGCAGAGACATTCGAGTATATATACCCTTTCAATGCCATCAGGCACAAGTCATGGTTCCTTCATTTATCTATAACTGATGAAATTCAATGTTTTTTTTTGGTTTAAAATGTTATGACAAAAATGACATTTTCATCTACCTATATTGCTCTAAGTAAGATGATACTACCATACCTAAATATAATGTCACTTTAACCTTTGTTTTCTAGGTTTTGTTTTAACATAAAGTAATATTTTATTACCATATGTAACTATACCAATCCCCGCTGCGCATGGCGCTTGTTTAATAGTTTTCTGCACAGAGGGTGAGCCTAGGGATGGATCAGTAGATAGGAAAGTTGGGTGCAAGTAGGTATTTACAACAAGTTTATGTATGTAAGTGAAGAAGCGTAAACCAAAGGTTTCCGGGGAGGTGAGAGGGTGCATTTCAATCAACTGCAACTCTGGCTATGAACAGATGCTTACTGGGTAACACATTCAGTTTGTGACATGTCTGGATGTAGATACACATGCTGTGCATAGACTGTAAAGCAGTACTCTGCCAAGGGGTTAGCCAGTGGATGTTGCAGAAGATTGAAACGAAGTTCTTAGAACAGTCCGTCCAACTCTAGCTTGCTGGCATGCTACGATATCAACACAGAAGTGCTTGGTAAATGTGTTTGTAGTGGACTATGTAGCTGTCTTACAAATGTCAGCTATGGGGATATTTCCAAGGAAAGCGATAGTGGCCCCTTTTTTCGTATGTAATGCGCCTGGACGAGGCAAGCAAACTTCTTTTAGGCCTAATGTAGTAGTTTTGGCTAAATCTGGCTATGGCCTTCTTCAATACAATATGTCCTTTGAGAAGATTGGCAAACGCAACAAACAGTTGCTGTGTTTTGTGACATGGTTTTGACCTGTCAATGTAGTACATGAGGGCACACTTGATGCCCAGGGTGGGAATGGCCTTCTCTAATATGGAGGGAAAAAGACAGGGAACTCTATGGGCTGGTTGGGTGTAAGCGAGAAACCATCTTGGGAAGGAACGTAGGCTTAGTCCTGAGGAACGTGATAAAAAGACTCTTCTAAAGTGAATGTCTGCAGCTCACTAACATGTAATAGAATAAGGAAGGTGACCTTCAAAGAAAGGAACTGCAAGGGACAGGAGTGTAGTGGTTCAAAAGGAGGACCCATGTGTCTGGTAAGGACAACAATAAGGCATCAGAAAAGGGCAGGGGCTCCCCTGGATGGGATAACCCGTTTGAGTCCTCCATGTCAGCCTTCATAACAGGGATCTTGAATAAAGATTAGTGTTTTCTATTCTGTATGTAAGCTGCAATAGAGGTCAAGTGAAAGTGTAAGCTAGGCCTGATTTTTTAAAGTGGTGGAGTTAATAGATAATATCCTGGACTGTACTTATAAAAAAGTCCAGGTGCTTGGAAGTGCGGTAATGTGAAAACTTTTTCAACTTGACCACATAATAGGCTCATGTAGTGGGTTTATGTGCTGTTAAGATGTCCATGCACTCTTGAGGCAGACTGAGATGACCGAACTCTAAGGTCCAGCAGGTTGGGTAGCTTTTCATGGGGAACAACATATCTCTCGAGGAGGGCCAAGAACCAGGGTTGTCTGACCCATGTGGGAGCTACCAGGATGAGAGTGAAGGACGTTTGCTGAAGCTTGTCGACCAAATACAGACGGAGAGGGAGAGAAAGAAAAACAAAGGCAAAGATGCCTTACCAATTCATTCATAGAGCATTACCCATGGACTGAGGGAACCTGGAGGCAACATTTTGGGATTTTGCGTTTTGGGCGGTGGCAAAGTGGTCGACCTTGACCCCCCAATGGTTGAAGTACAGGGGCAGGAATTGTGAGTGGAGTTCTCACTCATGGACGTGTGCCGCAGAACATATAGAGCTGGTCTGCAAAGTTATTGTCCACTTCTATAAGGTACTCCACCAGTCGGTGTATCCAATGGTGAAGTGCTAAATGCTTTGCACTAGTGTTGATAACAGCAGTGTGTGCGTACGGTCCCCCTTTCTTTGTGCTAAACCTCTTGGAAAAAAAGGCCTTGAGCGCTTACTAGATTACCAGGAGTACGGGGTAATTGACGTGGAGACCCCTTTGTTGTGGTGACCACATGTCATGAACAGTTAGTTGTTGAAGATGCACCCCCCATCCTGAGAGTGAGGCATCCGTGGTAATGATCACCTGTGGAATAGGGTCTGCTCTGCAACCAATTATTGCTGTTTCAACACTGCAGACCCTGATCAACACTAGATCCTCTAAGTGACATATTGCCTGTGACCAATATGCTGATAGGCAATTCTGCAATGGACACATATTAGCCTGGCATGAGGGACTATGGCTATACACAAGGTAATCATTCTAGGAAGGTGTATACTTGTTATTACTATGAGTTGAAGATCTGGCTGAAAAAGAGGCAGTATCTGCTGGAATGCTTGCACTCTGGCTTGGTTGGAGTAAGCCTTGTGGTGACAGCCCTCAGGAAGGGCATGGATCCAGAGGGGCTGGAAGTGGGACTTGCCTGTATTTATGGTGAACCCCAAACTGTGGAGGAGGGATATAGACGCTTTGGTGTGAGCAAGACATTGTTGCTTGCATGCACTCTTGATCAGCCAATCGTCTAGGTGGGGGGGAAGAAGTGAGTGTTGCCTTCTGTGATGGGTGACTACCACAGCTAAGCATTTGGTGAAAACTCTGGGGGTTGTGGTGACTCCAAATGGCAACACTTCGAATTGATAATGTTGCCCACATACCAAGAAACTTAGGTGGTAGAGGTGATGAGTGGGATGGATAGGTATGGGGAAACAGGAATTCTTTGGATCCAGTGCTGTCATGAAGTCGACTTTTTTTATTTTCTCCCGCCAGAGTTTTGTACAGCGCAAAATTGACTCGAAGATATCAGGTATCAGAGCGCTTTACATGAGCACCAGTTACGTTACACATGGACACATTAATTTTTGTTAGGCACAGGGAGATTAAGTGATTTGCCCAGAATCACAGGATGTTGAGCGTCATTGCAGAGACTCGAACCTGGTTCCCCAGATTTGAGATCGACCGCCATAGCCTGTTAGGCCGCATCTTCTCTCCCCCTTGCTGCAGCCCTCAAATCATTTATCGCATAGTGATCATGTGGAAATGTTCTGAGAGGATGTAGCTGTTCAATGACTTGAGGTCTAGTATGGGCCTTAGAGACCCACCCTTTTTTGTATTAGGACGTATAGCACAATATTTCCCAACGAGTAGCTCATGAGCTACTAGTAGCTCTCCTGCTACCTGCAAGTAGCTCTCCTGTGTGCAGACCAGCCTACTAAATTCAAAGCTTTTGTTTGTGTTGAATTAATATATCGATACTGCACACGGAGAGTGGGTCCCATGGGGGGAGATTTGCTGTTGTGGCTGTACTTGCCTCTTCACCAAGAATTGGCAATGCCAATAGGTCTCGCCTTGTTCACCTATAACCTATTTGCTTTGCCAATGCTTTTTCCCAATGCTGTGCAGCATCAGCAAATATTTAGATTGAAAACAAAAATGATAGAACAAGCCTTGGCATTGCCAATAGGTCTCGTTATTGGGACCTTCTATGTATTTAGTTATGCAGCACAATATCCTTGGTGCAACCACATCAACTGTTGCGTGGCTAAACATTTATAAGGTCACCAAAGGCGAGACCTATTGGCTATGCCAATGCTTGGTGTGGTTGTGTGTGTGGTTGTGCGGTTGTTGGTGCGGTTGTGTGTGTGTGTGGTTGTAGTGTGTGGTTGTGTGTGTGGTTGTGTGTGTGGTTGTGTGTGTGTGGTTGTGTGTGTGTGGTTGTGTGTGTGGTTGTGTGTGTAATTGTGTGTGTGTGGTTGTGTGTGGGGCTGTGTGTGTGGTTGTGTGTGTGGTAGTGGTTGTGTGTGGTTGTGTATGTGTGTGGCTGTGTGTGTGGTTGTGTGTGTGTGGTTGTGTGTTTGTGGTTGTGTGTGTGTGTGTGTGTGGGTGTGTGTGTGGGTGTGTGTGTGTGGTTGTGTGTGTTGGTTGTGTGTGTGTAGTGGTTGTGATTGTGTGGTTGTGTGTGTGGTTGTACGTGTGGTTGTGTGTGTGGTTGTGTATGTGTGTGTGGTTGTGTGTGTGTGGTTGTGTGTGTATGTGTGTGTGGTTGTGTGTGGTTGTGTGTGGGGCTGTGTGTGTGGTTGTGTGTGTGGTAGTGGTTGTGTGTGGTTGTGTATGTGTGTGGCTGTGTGTGTGGTTGTGTGTGTGTGGTTGTGTGTTTGTGGTTGTGTGTTTGTGGTTGTGTGTGTGTGTGTGTGGGTGTGTGTGTGGGTGTGTGTGTGTGGTTGTGTGTGTTGGTTGTGTGTGTGTAGTGGTTGTGATTGTGTGGTTGTGTGTGTGGTTGTACGTGTGGTTGTGTGTGTGGTTGTGTATGTGTGTGTGGTTGTGTGTGTGTGGTTGTGTGTGTATGTGTGTGTGGTTGTGTGTGGTTGTATGTGTGGCTGTGTGTGTGGTTGTTTGTGTGTGTATGTGTGTGTGGTTGTGTGTGGTTGTATGTGTGGCTGTGTGTGTGGTTGTGTGTGTGGCTGTGTGTGTGGTTGTGTGTGTGGGTGTGTGGTGCATGTGGTTGTGTGGTGCATGTGTGGTGTGTGTGGTTGTGTGTGGTTGTATGTGTGGTTGTGTGGTTGTGTGTGGTTGTGTGGTGTGTGTGGTTGTGTGGCTGTGTGGTGTGTTCGTGTGGTTGTGTATGGTTGTATGTGTGGTTGTGGTTGTGTGGGGGTGTGGTTGTGTGTGGTTGTGTGTGGGTGTGGTTGTGGTTGTGTGTGGTTGTGTGTGGTTGTGTGTGTGGTTGTGTGTGTGTGTGGTTGTGTGTGTGGTCTTGTGTGTGGTTGTGTGGGTGGTTGTAGTTGTGTGTGGGTGGTTGTAGCTTTTTTTAAACTTTATTTAGCAGTTTTTGAAAAGGTAAAGCAGAGCACAGTGTTCAATTGATTTACATATCAATTACATTTCGACATGGGCATTTCAGCACACTCATCAAAGCACGATATGACAGCGCAGCGGTGATCACAGCACAACTGATGCATTCTAAAATCCCAGTAAACAATGCAGACCTACAATCGAAGGTAACTTCTCCCGACCCGCCATTAGTCCACTTAGCTCCAATTATAACTTCGGCTCCTTGTATCATACTATGCAGGATATACACAATCACATTATGAATACAATATCCCCTTCAACCCACACCCGTCGGCTCCATACCCTGCTCTTGTTGTGTAGGAAGGGCTGCTGTTGTGAAGCTAGGAAAGCTCGGAACGGCCCCCAGATAACCTTGGGTCTAGAAGAGGTCGGAACAGTACTGGCATATATATATCACTTTTTGTTGAGCAGGTCGCCAAGCTTTGTAACCATCCAGTTGTCTTTGGTGCTCTCTTACTACCCCAAAATATTGCAACTTCTCTTTTAGCTAGGAGTAAGGAAATGGCAGCAAATCTACGAACCTTCAGGGGAATTTGCACCACATACCCCAGTAGTGCTATCTCGGGCATAGGTTCCAACGGAATTTGAATCATTTTGCTTAGAAGCTTATGGACTTCCACCCAGAAATCATGGATCCGTGGGCAGCCCCAGGCCAGATGCGAGAAGTCTGCTTGTGGGGCCTGGCAAGGCTGTGTGGGTGGTTGTAGTTGTGTGTGTGTTGTGTTTGTGGTTGTGTACGTGGTTGTGTGTGGCTGTGTGTTTGTGGTTGTGTATGTGTGTGGTTGTGTATGTGTGTGGTTGTGTGTGTGTAGTGGTTGTGTGTGTGTAGTGGTTGTATGTGTGGTTCTGTGTGTGTGTGTGGTTGTATGTGGTTGTGTGTGTGTGTGAGTCTGTGTGGTTGTGTATGTTTGGTTGTGTGTGGATGTGTGTGTGTGGTTGTGTGTGGTGTTTAGTTGTGTGTGTGTGGTTGTGGTTGTGTGTGGCTTTGTGTGTGTGTTTGTGTATGTGTGGTTGTATGTGTGGTTGTGGGTGTGTGTGGTTGTGTGTGTTTGTGGTTATGTGTGTGTGGTTGTGTATGTGTGGGGTTGTGTGGTTGTGCATGTGGTTGTGCGTGAGGTTGTGTGGGTGTGGTTGTGTGTGTGTGTGGTTGTGTGTGTTGGGTTGTGATTGTGTGTGTGTGATTGTGTGTGTGTGGTTGTGTGCGTGTGTGGTTGTGTGTGTTCGTGTGTGTGTGGTTGTGTGTATGTGTGGTTGTGTGTGTGGTTGTGGTAGTGTGGTTGTCTGGTTGTGTGTGTGTGGTTGTGTGTGTGAGTGTGTGTGGCTGTGTGTGCAGTTGTGGTTGTGTGTGTGGTGTTGTGTGTAGTTCTAGGCCAGATGCGAGAAGTCTGCTTGTGGGGTCTGGCAACGCTGTGTGGGTGGTTGTAGTTGTGTGTGTGTGGTTGTGTGTGTGTTGTGTTTGTGGTTGTGTACGTGGTTGTGTACGTGTTTGTGTGTGGCTGTGTGGTTGTGTATGTGTATGGTTGTGTGTGTGTGTGGTTGTGTGTGTGTAGTGGTTGTGTGCGTGGTTGTATGTGTGTGTGGTTGTATGTGGTTGTGTTTGTGTGTGTGTGGTAGTATGTGGTTGTGTTTGTGTGTGTGGTTGTGTGAGTGTGTGGTTGTGTGTGAGTGTGTGGTTGTGTGTGTGTGTGGTTGTATATGTGTATCTGTGTGTGTGTGTGTGTGTGGCTGTGTGTGGTGTGTGTGGTTGTGTGTGGTTGTGTGTGTGGTTGTGTGTTTGGTTGTGTGTGTGGTTGTGTGTGTGGTTGTGTGTGTGGTCTTGTGTGTGGGTGGTTTAGTAGTGTGTGTGTGGTTGTGTGTGGCTGTGTGTGTGTGGTTGTGTGTGTGTGGTTGTGTGTGTGGTTGTGTGTGGTTGTGTGTGTGGTTGTGTGTGTGTGTGGTTGTATGTGTGGTTGTGTGTGTGGTTGCGTATGTGTGTGGTTGTGTGGTTGTGTGCGTGGTTGTGTGTGTTGGGTTGTGGTTGTGTGTGTGATTGTGTGTGGTTGTGTGGGTGGTTTAGTTGTGTGTGTTCGTGTGTGTGGTTGTGTGTGTGTGGTGTGTGTGGGGGGTTGTGTGTGTGTGGTTGTGTGTGTGGTTGTGTATGTGTGGTTGTGTGTGTGGTTGTCTGGTTGTGTTTGTCTGGTTGTGTGTGTGTGGTTGTGTGTGTGTGGTTGTGTGTGTGTGGTTGTGTGTGTGTGGTTGTGTATGCGAGTGTGTGTGGCTGTGTATGTGTGTGTGCGAAATTGTATGTGTGGCTGTGTGTGCAGTTGTGGTTGTGTGTGTGGTGTGTGTAGTGTGTGTGGTTGTGTGTGGGTGTGTGTGTGGTCTTGTGTTTGGTTGTGTGGGTGGTTGTAGTTGTGTGTGTGTGTGTTGTGTGTGTGGTTGTGTGTGGCTGTGTGTGTGGTTGTTTGTGTGTGGTTGTGTGTGTGGTTGTGTATGTGTGGTTGTGTGTGTTTGTGTGTGGTTGTGTGTGTGTGGGGTTGTGTGTGTGTGGGGTTTTGTGTGGTTTGTGTGGTTGTGCGTGTGGTTGTGGGTTTGGCTGTGTATGTGATTGTGTGTGTTTGGTTGTGTTGAGTTGTGTGTGTGATGTGTGTGGTTGTGTGTGTTTGTGTGGTTGTGCGTGTGGGTGTGGGTGTGTGGTTGTGCGTGTGGTTGTGCGTGTGGTTGTGTGGTTGTGTGTGTGTGTGTGTGGTTGGTTGTGTGTGGTTGTGTGTGTGGTTGTGTGTGTGGTTGTGTGTGGGGCTGTGTGTGGGGCTGTGTGTGTGGTTGTATGTGTTGTGTGTGGTTGTGTGTGTGGTTGTGTGTGTGTGTGGTTGTGTGTGTGTTTGTGTGTGTGGTTGTGTGTGTGACAGTAATCCTAAAAGCATCTCAAAGCAAAGGAACACAAACATCGAGTTTGGGGAAAGAGAAAGCACGTTGTAAGTAAAACGGGCACAGCAAAGTATTGACACAACAACAAAACAAGATCACTTAGCGAAGACTGAATGCTGATAATGGATACACAGCCCATCATCTTAAGAGTTTGATTGCAGCCAATGTGCACTCAAACCTGCCCTCTCCTTGCGAGTTGCACCCCATATTTCATGAGTCATAACTGCTGCACCCACCATAGCGCTTTGAGATCTAAAGCTCTACATAGGTGTAATCGACTAACCAGTCGCCAACATGCTGTGCTTTTAAAGAGAATGTGCCAAAAGTTTCCAACTTCCTCATCATATCCTCATAAAAGCGCCAACGAAAAGACTCCCTAAATGGTGCAACGGACATGAAGCAGCCGCTGCGATCAGAAATAAACACTGTGAACGTTGTCCAGTTTCACGGTAACATTTCCTTAATGTTCCTTAAGTCACAAAACAGTAATACTAAAAGCATCTCAAAATAAACTATGTCGAGATGTTTCATAAATCACAGCTTTAATGTTGCTGAAAACCCTGCATTATCACATAAGGTTCCAAATGGAACTGCTGCCCGTAATTAAAAGTCAGCCTTGGCTCAAGCTTAAACATAGTTTGCAAACAAATACAGTAAGCTGACAAAGACAAGGAGGGTGTGCAAATAATGAAAGTGAAACGGTTACAAGTAAGCGCGCGCCATACAAAGCAGGAAGCTGACAAGGAGGTAGTGATAGAAGGGAAGGGGTAAGGAAGGGACTTCACACACGCAATGAAAAAAGCCAAATGGCAGCTGTGCACGATGGCAGCTGTGCACGTCAGACGTGTGCTAGCAAGCTGGTGGACGGCAAAGTAGCACTTTTCTAAGCAGCTAAATGTCTCGCCAGAGCAGCCCATGCGCTGGCTCAGGCGAGACCTAAAAAAGTGACAATGATGCAGCCACTGCTGCTGTGTCAGTACATAGGCGGGTGCATGCATAATTACGTATGCCGCACCCATGAAAAGACTTGGCACCCTGTTCTTTTCTTTTATTTACTGAACTAAAATGATGGAACCACTTAGACCAGTAAATATCAGCAAATGGCAGCTGCCTGGCTTTCCAAAAAATAAATGACCAAATGGGGTGGGGGAGCAGGTAGAGGGGAAGCAATGTGCAGGTCGAGGGGAAGCAACTGAGGCACATAAACGTGCCTTGTGCAATTTGGAACAGCTCAGCAGCAAATGGTAGCTACCAGGTCTCCCTCAAAAATTACCACAATGTCGAACGGTAGGTGAATAATAGAGGGGTGAGGAGGAAGGTTGCGTGGGAAGCAATGGGCATGTGTGTGTATTGTAGGAGGCTGGCTCAGTATATAGTGTCCACCTATGGACCAGGCAACCCTTGGTGCTAGTGTTAAGGTCGTCTGAAAACCAGAGCTCTCAAGGGGTGGCTGTGAAGAGCAGCTAAGGCTTATCAGGAAGGGTGTAAAGCAAGTGCACGTACAACTTTAGTCAGTTAGTAAGCTTTTCACACAAGAAAGAACCACATCAGGTGAGTATAAAAATACTTAATATTTATTAGAACACATTAGACACTAACTTGGTATATCTCCTGCCCAGAGGGATCAATTACACACAAGAAATACTTTAGAAAGAGGTAAATAGCATAGGAAAACGCAAAGGGCCCAACCGGGGGTGGGGGCCATATTCTAAAATAGAGGGATGTGTGGTAAGTACCAAAACAGAACTAGTACCCAAGGATGGAGGACCCCAGAAGAAACAGAAAACCACCCCAGGTGAGTAACCAGGGACCGCAAGTCGCCCGTGTGCAGAGTTGTTATACCGGTTAACGTCCATAGGATAACACAGGGTAAGTCACGGTTGGAATTTTACAGCTCTAGGACCCTTCCCAAAGGACCTCGAAGGAACCACTTTGATCAAGGAAGGTTGGAGAGCCACCCCACCCGTGGATACCCCAGGACCCAGGATACCTACACCAGGGAGCCCAGGTCCATAGGGGTGAAGTGGAGTTGGAAACGCCGGTAGACGCCAATGGAGGTTTGTGGAAGAACAGCAGCTACAGCGTCTTGTGGACCAGGCCAGTGGAACCAGAATGAGGAATCCAGACAAGAAGAACCTGAAAGCAGACGGGACAGATCCAAACTACCCAGAGGCAACTAGGAGCACAATACCAGCCATGGTTGGAGGTTCTTGCTGTAGCACGGTGAAGATGAAGCAGCAGCTGTGGAGCCGAGGCGATGATGCAGGAGCAGTCCACGAGCTGTCCCACACCGGTCAACGAGTGCAGGAAGGTCAGTGGCCGGCAGGACCACCAACAAGCCCTAGCAAATGCAAATAAAGATTGGCGGGAGAAGATGCTGTGTTGCAGACCAGCAAGGTCTGTGGGACTAATCCAGCAAGAGTAAGTCTGGGCTGGCTCACAGCACGCAGGACGGCCAGCAGGAATGAATGGAGCCCCCTTGAGGACCTTCGGGCAGCAGGCACAGGGAGTTGCAAGGGAGCCTCAACAGCACACAGGTGATGAAGGCCCACAATGCAGAGGATGCAGGCAGGGCATCTTTCTTGGTGCTGTGCAGTGCTGGAGGCTGGGGCTTCCTGGAGCTTGAAGATTTTTCGTGAAGAGAGGCAACAAGCCTTGGTAAAGACAAACAGACATGGTGCACAGGAAGGCGGTTCACGTCGGCTGGAGAAGAATTTGTTGTCCAAGTTGCAGAGAAGGCTGGTCAGGCCTCTGGAGAACCAACAAACCACCACCTGTGTTGCAGAGCCGGGCGATCTCAATGGGACGACAGGATCAGCAAACCAGTCATCGATAGAGGTGCCTGTAGATGCAGAATAGTGACTCCTTCACTCAAAGGGAGATTCCTTCAGGTTAGGACGGAGGTTGATTCCTTGGTGACTCGGAGGAAATAGGCCACGGAGTTGCAGAACTTGGAAAAGCACAGAGACGAAGATGCAGCAGGAATCTTCCTACCAAAACAGTCTTGTTGTAGGTCGTGGCTTGAAGAACTGCAGAGTTGCAGTGTCCACCAACAGAAGAGTCTTTGTAAAGTCTTCAGGCAACAGGCAGTTAGAGCTAGACGTTGTTGTCTGGAACAATACAAGGACTCACCCTCAGGGGTGCCATTATGTAACACTAAAAAGGGGAAGGGCAGGTTTGATGGTGACCCATCTACCAGAGAGGGTGAGGGACGCTACTCAGCTGCCCTAGCCAATCAGATGCTCCCAGGGGCCAAGATTCAACATGGTAGAAACAAGTGGGCACCTGGAGGAGTTCTGGGCACCATGCTAGGGAGAAGCTGGCCGGGGGTGGACACTCCTCTGTCCTTTGTGTGGTTTGATGCCAGACCGTGAATCAATGGCTCATGGACTGGGCAAATCTGATTTATGCATGGGGGACACCAAATGTGCCCTTCAATGCAGTCTGGTGGCACTCGGAAGCTCCTCCATCCTACCTAATTTTAAAGGTGAGGTGGTCGCACCTCTCCTTCGCAGGAAATCCTTTGTTCAGCTTCCCCTGTCTGAGGTAAACTCATTAGCAGAGGGCCAGAACACTGTCTAAGGTGGGAAGCAGCAAGTGCTTGCAGGCACACCTTGTAAGGCTACACTGGGGTTTCTTCTAAGGAGCCCCCCCTAGTACATGGTTTCACGCTACTAACACTGGAATCGGTGTAGCTGCATGATTCCAACATGTTTGTTACCAAACATGACAAGGTTTGGGCAGCCATTATGTTGTTGGACATCTCGATTTGACAGTGATTACTACATACCTTTTACTGGCTGTTCCGCACTTACAAAGCCCAAGAAATGGAGTCCGGGGTTTGTAGGGGTACCTCTGCCCATGCAGGGGCACCCTCACACTTAGAACCATGCACCCTGCCCTTGGTCCGAATGGCCTACCTTGGGGGTGACTTATAGGTTGAAAGTGCAGTGACCGGGATATAAGGGAACCCTTATATCCAAATTGCAAGGTGCAAGCATCATTTCACACAGACTGTAATGGCACCTCTGCAGGCACAGTTTGCATGGGCTCCTGTGGGTGGCATACTACATGCTGCAGCCCATAGGAGACCCCAGTTGTACCAATGCCCTGGGTACCTCAGTACCATATACTGGGGACTGATAATTGTACTCCAGTATGCCAATTCTGGGGTGTACAAAGTACTTACCAGAGAATGTATAGGAGAGAGCGATGCCACTTGGGCCCTGATTAGCAGGATCCCAGAGAACTACAGTCAAAACACACTGACACCAGGCAAAAATAGGGAGAATGTATGCCAGAAATATCTTACTTTCCTGCAGGTATTTAATGGAAGAAGCAGCACAACATAGTTGTAAGAAAGAATGGTAAAGAGGCTATGATTTGGGGGGAGGGGGAAAACAACAAGAAGAGAAAGCCATGCAAACGAATAAGAAGCAAGCGAATGAGAGTGTCAATCAAGCCAACCAAACTAAGCAATGGGCGGATTCTAAGCTCACTGTAAGTTTTTGGTATGGTCCACAAAATGTTTTTGCCTACAAACAGATAAAACCTGTCTGGAAGGCAAGACTTAAAAATGAGGCCCGTGCAGATCAGAGAGTACAAAAGCATCCTTAAAGGTACTAAATAAAGTAAAAGGTTAACAGGATACTACTCCCCCCCCCCCCTTCACCATCAAGACAAAAAAGAACTGATCATGGTAGAAATGTCAGACGGATGATCCGAGTCTGGCACCAACCAACTGTTCGGTTCGTTCTGGTGGGAAATCAGCGAGAGTAGACGCTGTCTCATACAACTTTCAGAAGAACATAAAAAAAAACATTTAAAGCTGTTGGGGAGAGGGAGTAAACGGCTACATCCTTTCGTAGATATCCAGAAAATATAGCGTGATGGCCATTTAAGGAAACGTGGGAAAGCATGGGCGTCTGAGAAGACCATCTGTGAGGAATGACGCTTGTGCTGGCTGCATCATGAGACTTGATTTTCACAAGGTATGCGCTCGGCAGTAAAATGAGGATGTGCTTTCAGAGTACGGCTCAACTCCTTCGCATTTTAAGAACATAACAAGTACTAAACAATAGCCCGACGTGGTCCTTTGTTCAAACTGTGGGGCAAGAGGTAACGGAGAAGCAGTTTTACTGGGTAAAGAGCTCCCATAGCTAATCTGTTCACAAATGAGGGGATCTTTTAACGCAGAGCTCCGGCGGCAATCCTCAGATTCCATAGGCAAGCATGCGATATGCATTCACTGCAAACAAGGTGAGAGGGGCGTGTTCTACCAAGCCATCGACGGCCTTGGTTCGGTAATAAGTCAACCTCTGACTCTTGACCTTTAAGTTGTTCGCTGTGCCAGAAAGCGAGCACGGTGTCGTGATGCCACGTCCAAAGCCTCTTGCAGCGTTCAAACACTTCCTTCAATGGTACTCAGCGCTGGGTGATTGATGCACAGAAACAACAGCTTTGGGCTCATGAGTGACATATGGGTGAAGGACGCTGATCTCAGGCTTCAAAGAGTGTCATGTTCTCACGGTCACTCGACTCAGGCGTACTGGGCGCCCCTTCCCTGCCCACATCTAGAGGCTTCCACCAAGAACTGAGCTAATGATTATCGACTCACCAAGGACAGGTCAACAATCACTTGCGTAACAAACCAATTCATGAAAAATGCCAGATTTTCTAAAAAATGTTTTACAAAGAGACCTGATCTTTCACAACATTCGCCCCAACTGTACGCTGATCACCAAAGCAACTAAGAGCAAAGCCAGTAGTATCTAAGGTGACACCATAAAACTTTCCAGATTTCTTTTTTTTAAAAAGTATTTAGAAAAGGTAACTTTCCTCCTGCCAGGGTCGCAGGCAACATCAGCCCAGACTTTCAGCAAAATATTATCACCACTAAGAGCGAAGGAAGAAGTACCTTTAACTTTACAAGATGCACTGTTCACACTGAGAGTAAGACAGAACATGACAAAGAACCTCTGTTGCTACTGAGTGGCCCTGCCAGAGCTCAGACTTTCCCCCAACGAACGCCCCCACTGAGATGCAGTAAAAGGGCAGACTTTACAACAAGCGTCTCTCCCACTGGCTGATGACACAGTAGTTTAGACTTTACATCAAAGCCACTCCGAATGAGCAACACAGCAACCACTCAGACTTTACACCAATCACTATCAATGATTCAGCAACAGCTCAGACTAAGCACTAAAGCATTACCCTACTTAGAATGACACATTATGAGATTTGATTTCCCACCTTTAAAAACTCAGACTGAAATATGCAGCAATAGCTCAGATTTTACACCAACCGCTAACCCACTGACAACACATGATTACTACAGATTGACACCTTGAACTGTCCTTTCTGAGTGGCAAAGCAACAGCTCAGACTTTACTGAAACCATTCCCACACCAGCTCTAAATTTACAGCAGGTCTTCTTCACATCGAGAGGGACAGAGCTGCAGCTCCAGCCTCCAACATCACAAGATGTATCCTCATTGACCACAAGATATCTTCTCCGACTTTACTGGAGAAATTGTTTCCAATAAGTTGGCCAACCATCATCTGGGACTTCACACAACACCTCCTTTTCACTGATTGCCCTATGACCAACTGAGAATTCATATTTTTGCTTCCAAGCTCAACACAGCAACAGACATGGCATGGAGCATCTTTTCATTGAAGAGCAACAACCATGAATGTTTTTATACGAGTGGTTGCCAGAGAGCAATCCAGCTTGAGCAGTGACTAAAAATATCTCTCACAGAGATATGACTGGAGCATCAGCCCCAACTTTACAAGGCGCCTCATTCCCAACCAGAAACATACAGCAGTATCTCAGATTTCACCTATAGTCCACATTTGTAAAGCGCACAATCACCCGTAAGGGTCTCTAGGCGCTGGGGGCCGTTGGGAAGATTAAGCGAGCTATTGCCCAGAGTCACATGGTGCTGGGCTAACCTGCCGCCGGAGCCGGGGATCGAACCGTGGTCCCCAGATTCCAGCGTCAGTCGCCCTGGCCGCGGCGCCACACCTCTCCCACCTGAAGCATCATTCCCAACAACAGCAATGCAGTATCACCTCTAACAATTACAAAACGATTCCTGCCCACCAACATCTATGCAGTATCAATTTCAAAATCATAATAGCCATTGTTCTTCCCAAGAGCAACAAAGATTCCAATTTAACTTTGCGAGGTGCATCACTTTCACCAAGACTGATGGCAGCACCATTGGCAAGTTTACAAGATGCATACATCATTCCCAAGACTGCCAAAGCATCTGCTTTGACTTTACATAATGTATCATTCCCTTTGAGAGCAATGCAACATCAGCACCAGCTTTACAAGAAGCTTAATTTCGGCAGACTGACAAAACATTAAATCTAAATTAAAAAATGATTTGTTGTTCTCACTGACAGTGACACAGTGTCAGCCTTTAAATGACAAGATGCATCATTTTCCACGGAGCATCAGCTCCCACTTTACAATATGAATCATTCCCAATAAGGCAAAGCAGCATCAACTCGGACCTAACACCGTTGACTGTAAGATTTGCTTTTAGGCCGACTCTGGCCTTGGAACATTCCGAATGTTTCCAGTGTTATTGCCTGGAACACCTACCTCACCCATCGCTTTATTATCTGGTTCTATTCTAGACCTTTTGAAATAGGCCCTACCTGGCTTCCTTACAACCTACACTGCGCCCACCAGACTTGTGGGGAACTCAACTTCGTGTAGCAACTTACATCATTTACAGACAGTCGCCTAATGAGCCCTGATGAAGTTCTCGTCGTGAGAACGAAACGCATTGGCTGACTATAAAACTCCATCCTCGTGAGATTTAACTGATTAAAAATAAAGACTTTCTTTGAAACTCAATAGTGAACGTCTGGACTTCGTTACTTGGCGCACGCTTAACCCCTGCTTTGCTTAGGATCTGCTTCACAGAGGCATCACTTGACGGCTGATGCCAGGGTTTGCTGCACAAGGACTTCTGATATACCTGAAACTAGCCTAAGGTTCGGAAGCATCAGTCCGCTGTTAAAGAATATCTGTTTCAATACCTAAGCAGCATCAAGTGTGACAGAAGATGTATTGCTCCAAAAGTGACAAACCATTAGCTCCAGGCTAGCAAGATGCAGCTTCCAATAGACAACGAGGAAGCGTCTGCTCCCCTGTCACAAAATGCAATAATTCATTCAACATCGAAGTAGCATCATCTGCAACTTTAGAGGAGGCATTATTTCCACTGAACTGCAACATAAGCTCTAATCTTACTTGATGCATCCGCCCCTGCAGCACAAAGCACAATCAGCAACAGCTTTACAAGATGCATAATGTCCATAGACAGTGCAGCTGCATTAGCACAGAATTAACATAAGGCACCATTCCCACAAAGAGAGATACGTCATCACGTCTGACTTAACAAGATGAACGGTCTCAGGCAAGAATGAAAAGCATCAGACTAATCTTCACTACCAACTGAGAACATCAGCCTTAACTTAACTGGATTCCCACTAGAGGTGAAGCAGCCTCACCTACAACTTTAGTAGATGCGATGTTCCAGCTGAAAAACATGAAGCATCTCCCCTAGCTACATACAATATACCTTTCCCTCTAAGAGCAACACATCATCATCCCAAGCTTTACAAAAAGCATTACTTGCAGTGGGGTTGGAGTATCAGCTACAACTTTATAAGATGAACTGCTCCCACTGAGAGTGAAGCAGCGCCAGCTAACACTAAACAAGATGCTAAGTTCCATTGAGACCGAAGCATCATCAGCAGGGGTTTACTTTGCAGGATGCATCGTTCTCAAACGAGTCATAAAGCATCACATCAAACTTTACATGAACCATTGTTCTTATAAAGAATGAGTTCTGAGTTTTTAAGATGCTTTTTTTGCAGATAGAGCTATATATACACCATAAGTTATGGTCACTATAGCTGAAAGACTGGAATCTATGACGCCCAAGAGGTCTACTGAATTAATGGTCTGGTTCGATGTGATAAGAGAGATGATACTCAAGTCCCAATGCACCTACAGCCTCAAGTTCCTAGTAGACAGTGATCCCCAATCTGTAATTCACCATTAGAAGTAAGTAATTTATTTGTATAAGTTAATTAAAACCTTTACAATATTCACTCAACGACATAATTCATCAAAATAGAACCACAGTTTCATCATGAGAAGTTTCAAACAATAAAAGACTATGGTACAACTTCTGTAAACTATGCAAAGTATTGTGTTCTAGCTGTGCAGTGCTTCTGCGGAATGTCAGTTCATTCAGTATCCAGAAAGCAGTCCTTAATTTCCAGATTTTGACAGTCTCGTAAAGTGCCTGAGGCATTGTGCGTGAAAAAAGGTACTGTTGGATTTCATATATTATAAAATAACCAAAAAGTTATTTATTTATTTATTTATTTGAAGTTTTGACATAATGTGTCTAACTTGTCATTGGACTTATGGCAAAATAAGAACAGAAGATCCGTAAAGTGCCTAATGCCCAGTGCTTGGAGATGAATGTTTTTTAATCTCTTGATATGGAAGGCTGCCATGCCTTAAACGAGACTTATTGCTTTGTGCATTTCCTGTTGGAGGGGCCAGGAAGTGGCGAACCCTGATTCAAGAAGCTGCTTATTATGCGCCAGATCTTTTCATTTTTTCCTCTGCCATCCCCATGAATTGTACGAACCAGCACACCAGCTGTTCGTCTCCACCTCCAAGGCATGCCTTCACTGCGTGTCTGCAGGATCTTATCCTTCTGTTATGGAAGATAGATTTCAGAAGCAGTCGTCATTCAGGATCCAATTCTCGACAGATGCAAAGTAGATGAATGATGCTCTCTTCTACTTTCCTGCATAGGTGGCACTTAATTGTTTCCGATAGTCGCTTCCATGTTGGGATGTGCAGCAGGACTGGAATCATACCCATTCAGGAACATAGGTATTTTTGCTTTGTTATCCTATTAAAGCTGGGACCTTGATAGTTTTGCGGGAGGGGTCTTGTGTAATTCTGCAGCACGAACCATCCGTGGCCCCTTTCTTTGAGCGTTGCTTTGTCCTCTACTACTGACAGCCTTTTCACTGTCTTGTTTACCAGTAACTTGAAGCTGTTATGCGTTCCCGAGGCTGTCCAGAGATCATTCAGGCCTAGGCGGTTTATGAATGCTGTCAGATAGGCCCTCGCTGCGCAAACCTTGCTTTAGTTAATCTCATTCCATAGGTGGAAGTTCAGGGAACTTTGCTCGGACCTTCTGATCCTATGCCAGCATTTCACTTAGGTGCCATTGTGGGCTATTTTTTGAGACTGTAGACTTAACTCCAGCCTAATTTGAGCAGGTGTGACGTAATTTGGGAGGTTAAAGATTATTCTTGCTGATTTTGACAGGGTTCGGGCCAGAATGTCCGTGTCTCTTCCCCTGAGGCACTCGCTCCGTAGGTGATGGCTGGGATTAGCTTTGCTTGTAAGACCTGTAGTAGTGGGCTGAAGCTTGGGCCAGCAGTTTTAAGTTTAAGGGACTTTAAAGCTACCGCTATTGAGTTACCTCTCCTCTTTATGGCTTCTTTTTGTGATTTGAAAGTGCCTTTGTAGGCAATTGTCACTCCTAGATACTTGTATTCGTCCATAACTTCGATGGGTGCGTCTGCCAGATACCAATGATGTTACACCGAAACCAATCCCAGGATGCTCGTTTCTGGTTCAGGGAAGACCTGGCTTGGCAGTTTGGGCTGGACTGTTCCCATGAGGCACAGGGTCAAGACTGATTTGCATACAGCTAGGTCTGAACTGAGGTGGTGAAGGGAGCTAAAGAATGATAATGGATTCAACCCAGATCTGTGACTGGGGGTGAGTGTCTGAAAAGTTTCAGCACTCCGTCCATCATCTCCTTGTGCTTGCTTCATTCAAACTATATGACCGCAGGAGGCAGAGTGAAAGGTCAAGTTGTTGAATATTGGGATATCTCACCAGGTCCCTGCTGTGAGTAAGAAGGTTTGGGTAGTTGGGTAGCTTCTCGTGAGGTACTAGGGATAGCTCTAGTAGTGTTGCATACCATTGTTGCTGAGACCATGTTGCAGCTATTAGTATCAAGATTAATGAAGTCTGTCTGAGTTTCCTGACCACGTATGGAATGAGTGGGAGAGGTGGAAAAGCATAAGTAAATATCCCTAACTAGTTCATTCCCCTTGGATTGGAGTATGGGTGTCATGGTGCAAAGCTTTGGCATTTCGAGGTTTTAGTTGTGGCAAATTGGTCTATTGTACCGGTTCCCCAATGGTGGAAGTATTGTTGTATTAACAGAGTGTGTATGCAACACAGAGCACAAGTGAGAAGAGCAGAACATCAGGGAAACAGTGGAAATTATATGTATTTTCGTGGGTGCTTAAGCGAAAAGGAAAAAGTAGTCCCCTAAAGTGGAAGGACAAAATTAAAGAGGTTATGCACCAAGCGAAGAACAAACACACAATGGACAAGGCAAGTCACTGTCATTAAATAGGAAGAAAGCAAATGAGTGTTACAATATTGCCAACCAATGGTAAGCAATTGATGGGCTTTAAGACCCCTGTAAAATCTGGTAAGCTGACAATAGGTATTTTGCAAAGTAGACTCCAGCTAAAAACGTCACACCCAAAAAGGTTAAAATCTCAGATATTGTTCCTGGCAGTATCAGGGATCCTATTTCAGATTGCTTGTGATGTCTGTTCTTTGAGTACAGATGTTGCACATGCTTTCAATGCTTACTGTTGTGGCTTCATGCATTCAAAGGCTACCAAGGATGGAACTTTTTCTACGTCTCGATCCTGTGATGAGCAGTGGCATCATCGTCTCTGCTCTTTGATGCTGTTCTCGAAGCAGGAATAAAGCGAAGGCGGGGGGGGCGTGGCTCCGAGCCGGCAATGGTGGATGCATAGTCTTTGAGCTCCGTCCCTAGCTCGCAAAACTAGCTACTTATCCTGTACCCCAAGTACGCCACCCACCTATAATTGCCTTCCGGAGCATCGAGGAGCCAAGGAGAAGTGGCGGCGAAGCCCTGCCGTCCCTTAACACGTCCCAGGGCCCGGGAGGAGTAACGACACCCGCGGCGGCCTGCGGCCTTGTGTGAAGCCGCGGCCTGGATTTGGCAGGCAGCCCGGGGGGCTATCTACTGACGGCGAGGTTGCGGGAGCACAACAGGTACGCCTGAATCCGGGACGCGACCGCTCCTGCACCGACTACCCTGCCTCCTAAGCTTGGGTGCAGCCCCCGACGGAGCACCCTGTGAGACCGGCCTGCCACCGCCGGCCGCGGCCGAGAGCGGCTGCGCGCGCTGGGGGACGCCGCGATCGGAGCTCCACCCCTACGGCCAGTGGGAACCAGGGCGCCTGACTGCCGAGCGCGGTCTGCGGACCCGGACTGCGGCAGGGACGGACAGCGGATCGCCACCCCAGGAAGGCAGCAGGTACTAGCTGAGTGCGGTGGGCGGCCTGGGCGGCGACACCGGCGGAGCCATCTTGTCTCCTTCCGGGGACCCGGGCTACGCCAAGCTCACCGCGCGGTGATTTCTGCCCGCCGAAGCCTTGCACCGAGACCACTGGGAACAGGGAAAGCGTCGAGCTACCGTAAAAGACCCACTCGCGTCCTTGCATGAGACAACCCCGACGTTCCCGGAGGGCAGGGTTCGGAGTACGAGGACGCCATACCTGAGGTCTCTCCTACTACAAGCCACAGCGGTGATCCCGGACCACCTTCGCGACACCCCTTCTACTACCTGGGGGTTGCCCCGACCACCACTGCCTGTACCCGACCATACCCCGCTGAGAACTTTGCTCACATCACCTTAGTGTCCCACACTGGCTCTGGGGAAGACGTAGTACCGGCTGATCCCCGGCTCCCGAATCACATCTCTCAACGTTCACCGGTGCGCAGGATACCACGGACCACAACACGGTGGAGCCTGCCCTGAGGGCGCGAGATCAGCGCAGCGTCGCCCTGCACACCAGATCCATGGGGAGACACCGGGGCAAATCTCAGGACCAGGGCGCGCCAACGGACATGCAGTCTACCGGATCTGAAGACCCTCTGGCTTCTTCTAACGCGGATGTCATCCCGCCAACCGGAAAGGGGACCCAAGACGCCAAGCTGGACCTCATCCTGAATGAAATCAGGGCGACAAGAGAGGCACTTGAAACGCGCATGGATACTATGGCAACGGGCCTCTCACTGCTCAGGGCAGATCACAATAAACTGGCTGAGAGAGTGTCGGAGCAGAAAATTGCGCTCAATGACCTGATCCCCCAACAAACGGAACACTCCACAAAACTGGAAAGCATGGAAAAACAACTCCGACAGCTGTGGGACAGGGTGGACGACGCGGAAGGGCGGGCCCGCCGCAACAACGTCCGGATTTTGGGCATTCCAGAGCGGAGCGAAGGGAGGAACCCCACCCAATTCGTGGAAGACTGGCTCAAACAGATGGTAGGCCCGGAAGATCTTACTGCCCTATACAGCGTGGAGAGAGCACACAGGATGCCTTCGAAACCGCCTCAGCCAGGAGCACCGCCGCGCCCTCTGATCGCACGCCTCCTTCACTATAAAGACCGTGACACAGTATTACGCGCGGCAAGGGAGAAAGCGCCTATCCGATATGAAGACAAGACCATATCGGTGTACCCGGACTTCACACCAGCGGTACAGCAGGCCAGATCCACCTTCCTGGGTGTCAAACGCAAATTGCGCGACCGAGACCTGAAATACGCGCTCCTCTTCCCAGCCCGCCTCAAGATCCTGCACGGCAACAGATCACACTTCTTTGATTCCCCAGAAGAAGCGGAAGAATGGATGGAAGTCACACTCACCCCCCCGACATCACAAGACCCGTTCGCCGATGGAGCCAGCAATGGCCGCCGGAACCAACCTAGCCGTAGCCGCCCTACCTCTGATACTGGCCAAGGCCCCTCGACACGTACCCCACCGAAAGGTCAAGACGCGACGAACCGCTCACTGGACAAAACGAAGGTGACACCGCTGACAGAGGCGGCACTAGCCGCCCACGATGCGGGCACAGCAAGGGACACGGCTAGCAACTCGGACACGCGCACAGAGGTATCGGGGTCAGCGGATAGCTTGCAGCTCTTCCCCAAGATCAAGGCACAAATGGCTGCAGAATTTTGACTACGGCACCTTGATCGCTGCACGATTGGTAATGTATGACCAGCACGCTTAGCCACACGCGGGTGGGTGGCATGGGAGCTGTATGTGCTAAGGGCTTGCTGGATCACCACGGATCAGCACATAACAGGATCGGATAGACTACACCCCCCATCGAATGGACATGGTTAAGTTAGAATGTTACCCACGTTGGGTATCATGGTTTGGACCCCGAGTCCGTTTCCTTGGGGACCTTAAAGTTCAGGGGTTGGGGGGTTCCGGAAGGTTGGACCGCGGCAGCGCCAGCAGGCTCCAAGATGGTTCAGCGAGGGTGGACCGCGGCAGCGCCAGCAAGTCCCAAGATGGTTCAGCGAGTGTGGACCGCGGCAGCGCCAGCAGGTTCCAAGATGTATCAGCGAGTGTGGACCGCGGCAGGGCCAGCAGGTTCCAAGATGGTTCAGCGAATGTGGACCGCGGCAGCGCCAGCAGGCTCCAAGATGGTTACAGCAAAGATGGACCGCGGCAGCGCCAGCAGGCTCCAAGATGGTTCAGCGAGGGTGGACCGCGGCAGCGCCAGCAGGTTCCAAGGTGGTTCAGCGAGTGTGGACCGCGGCAGCGCCAGCAGGCTCCCTGATGGTTACAGCAAAGATGGACCGCGGCAGCGCCAGCAGGTTCCAAGGTAGAGCAGCAAGAGGAGTTCGTCTCAGGGTCAGCCGCGACAGCGTCAGCAGGGCTTCTCGACTCCGGGATACAACTGCCGTCCTACTCCGGGGCTGGCCCAGATATAGGTCTGGAGTCCTTTGATGTCCGGACCCTCTCGCCTGGGGGTCAGAGGGGCCGGGATGATGGTGTCCAGACACCCAGCAGGGGTTGGGGCCAGCGCTCAGGGAGGCCGGAGGTCGATCGAAACCAGGCATCCGGGGACGGTTGGAGAGCCATCGAAACTCCCCTCTCCTTGTCTCTGGTTGAGTGGCCACTCTACCACCCGGAGGGTTCGTGGTGCCTCGATGGCGGGCTCGCTGGGGCCGGGGCCGTGGCTGGTCCGGGACCACGTGTCTGTGACGTGATGGGCCCAAGATGGCGTCGGGCCTGGAATGTGGGTCCGGGGTGGGCACCGGACCGGTAATGCTGGGGCGGCCCGAGTGTGCCGTGTCAGTGGTTGTGGGCCGCCGGGTGGCGGATCTGGTGGTTTGGAGGGCGTGCAGAGGTGTGCCCGAGGCCGACCCGGGCTGAATGGAGGGCCGATGTCGTCCGGGGCCCGCCATGCGGGAGGGGTAGGACCACGCCACGAGGCCGGGTCCAACAATGGCATTCTATCACCAACGCAGAGTACTCTCGGCTTGCTCACCTACAGACGCGCCACTTCCTTATGCAGCACACAGACATGGGGTCACTTAAGTTATATAACATATGCACCTGGAACGTGAGAGGCATGGGCTCAATCCACAAGCGGCACAGAATACTGGCCCAACTTAACCGCAGAGGGGTAGTGATAGCCTGCCTACAAGAGACACATTTAAGTGGTGCCGAGAACTTGAAACTGTCAAAGAAATGGAGGGGCCAACTTTTCGCTACGTCCTACTCTGCATTTTCAAGAGGGGCGGCTATATGGGTTCGTAATTCTGTGCCCTTCAAACCACTGGAACAGAGGATTGACAAAGAGGGAAGATATGTATTTGTACGGGGCGAGCTGGATGGTGTAACTGTTGTAATTGGCTGTGTGTACGCCCCGAATTAGGGCCAATCGGTCTTTTTAACTAGCCTTAACGGTGTACTGGCGGACTGGGCGGGCTACCAATGGATCATCGGAGGGGATTTTAATGCTGTACTTGATGTTATGTTGGACAGGTCACACCCACCTTTACACGCCACCGACAGCAGGAAACAGGCGGCCGCACTGACACAATGGGCGGACGGGTGGGATTTAGCGGATGCATGGCGCAGCAAACACTTACTAGACAAAGAGTACACCTTTTTCTCCCCACCTCACCAACTGCACACCAGAATAGACAGAGTGTTCTGCTCCCGCTCTTTACTTGGGGCGATCCTCACAACGCAACACATGGGTAAGACATTCTCAGATCATAACCCTGTGGAACTGGCGATGCAATGGGGTAGACTCCTGACACCTATACCAACGTGGAGGCTGCCCCCGGACCTGTTAGAAGATGTTGCCTTCAAATCATCCATGGCGGACACCATTGAGGCTTTCTTCGCCACGAACACTGGCACCGCTAGCTCCAGGCGACTGGAGTGGGACACATTCAAAGTCTACATAAGGGGGGAGGCAATGGCCACACGGGTGGGCATGAAGAGGGTGGTAATAGACGGCCTCAAGGAAGTAGAGGGTAAACTGGCATTGCTAGAAAAAGAGGCAGCAGGCACACACCTCCACTTTACACCATTACAGGAAGCGCACATAAGGCATGCTGAGCTCCTGGAAGAACTTAGGCTACTGGACTACCGGTAATATACTAACAGACAGCACACCCAGGCTGACCGGTCAGGCCCACTGCTAGCCCGCATACTACGGGACGCCCCGACACACTTACCAATCCTTTCTGTTACAGACCAGAACGGCTCCACAGCCTCGACTCAATTAGGAATCAACAAGGCCTTCACAGACTACTACACCACATTGTACGGCCCACACCAACCCCTCTCGCACGCGGCACTAGAGGCATTCATGGAGGGCCTGGACATGCCGCAGCTTACAGAACGACAGCGGGACGACCTGAAACGTACTATCACCACGACAGAGATTAAACAGGCAATACACGCCTTACCGAGGAACAAAACTCCTGGCACAGACGGCTTGCCTGTAGAATTTTACGAGACGTTTGTTGACCTCCTCGCCCCACGACTACAGACCATCTATCACGAAGCACTACAGACTGATTCCTTACCACCGTCCTCCCTACAGGCCCTGATAACTTCCCTGTTGAAGCCGGGCAGGGACGAAATGCACCTAGCTAACTACAGACCCTTGTCCCTCCTTAATACTGATTACAAAATACTGAGCAAAGTGCTGGCAACTAGGCTGACACAATACATTCCCCAACTGATTCACCCCGACCAGTGCGGGTTTGTTCCTGGTAGGAGCACGGCCTTGAATCTCCGTAGGCTAGCCCACCTGATGTTACCGGCCCAGGCGACCGGGAACACCGAGGGCTGTATCACGCTAGACCTCAAACAGGCCTTCGACTCCCTTCGATGGGATTTCATGTTTGCCACCTTCGAGAAATTCGTCTTGCCTCCAGAATATGTTGCATGGGTCAGACTGCTTTACTCCCAGCCGACGGCGCGGGTTCGGACGTCCGGATGCATCTCTGAACCCTTAGCCGTTGCGAAGGGTACCAGACAAGGATGCCCACTCTCTCCACTCTTATTCATTCTAGCACTAGAGCCGTTGCTTTGTAAGCTCCGTAAAGTGGCTCCCCACCTGGGCATCCAAAGGGGTGGAAGAACGCATGTGGTGTCGGCCTATGCTGATGACATCATCCTGTATCTCCGTGACTTGAAAGGAGACTTGCACCCTATCCCCACTCTCTTTGAGACTTACAGGTTGCTATCGGGTCTCGCGATAAGCGAATCCAAGTCCTTAGGTTACTGCTTTACTGACACTGAACCGTCCGCGCCATTGCCCTTTCCGCCATACGCCTTCCAAATGGCGGACATCACCTTCCGTTACCTCGGGGTCCAAATATACAGGGGAGCGGAGGCAATGCTGCATGGCAACCTGGACAGGGCAATACGATCACTCAAATCACAGGTGCAGTTCTGGCAGTCGCTACCGTTGTCGGTGGCAGGTAGAGTAGCGATCTCAAAGATGGTGGTGCTTCCCCGACTACTTTATTATTTCACTAACTTGCCATTCCTGATCCCGGCCTCTACTTTCAAAACATTAGACACATTACTGACGGAGCTGATATGGAGATCGGGGCGGAGACGCATTGGACTGACTAAACTGCAGCTTACCACTGGGGCCGGGGGCATGGGAGCACCGGACTTTAGGGCCTATAACTACGCGTGTCAGTTACAATGGTTGGCTTACTGGCTGGCGGGTAGAAACCTACATGAGATTGACATGACGGAGGATGACCGGTCCAAAGGGAAACTCCACACCTTACTTCTGCCCCATTCGGAGCTGCCTAGAGATGCCCCCCCCCCTTCTCCGCCTTGCCATTCGCTATTGGCGGAAGGCGGTGAAGTATACATCCCCCACGACTTCCTACGCCCCTACAACACCGCTGCTCGGCATTCCACTGGAATCCGGCCTGCTCACAACCCACAAGATAGCTTCATGGCATGACGCAGGGGTCATGCACATTGGAGATCTATTCGCAGATGGACACATATTATCCTTTGAGGACTTCAGGGCCACGTATAACGTCCCCGAAGGCTCATTCCTCTTACATGCTAGCGTACGGCATTTTGTGACAGAGCAATGGGCGAGAGATGGCAAGGAGCCGCCCGCAAACGCACTATTATCCATGCAATACCTCATGGGAGCGGGTGGTCACCTCACCAGATGGCTCACTACTGGTGTTAGATCTGGGAGGGCGATCCCCTTAACGCCCCTTAGGACCAAATGGGAAGGCGACATAGGACGGCCACTTGGGGAGCAAGAATGGGAGCGGATTCTACAATTTCCCAAAAGGGTGGCCAGAAGTCCGAAATTCAAGTTCATTCAACTGATGGTACTGCACTGGGCTTACCTCACGCCACACCGCATACATGTTATGATCCCTGACGCTACTGATGCCTGCCCCAGATGCAGAGCTGAGGACGCTACACTGATACACATGTTCTGGAACAGCCCAAAACTGGGCTATTACTGGACGAACATACATGACTCACTCGCCAAAGCAGGGTCTTCCTTATTACCCCGCACGTTAGAACACACAATACTAGGGTTAGGGCCGACCACGCGGAAACGGAGTGTGTCAACACGCTTCACTGATATGGCCTTGCTACTAGCGAAACGCGCGATAACAATGCGGTGGAAATCACCCAAACCGCCAGAACCAGACACATGGAAAGCAGAAGTTATACGATGGGGTAAGGCAGAGGGCGAGGCACTGCAGCGTGAAGAACGTAGGGGCCACAGAAAGACGCCGATATCGCTGGATTGGTTCACCATACTGGGAGCCTTTGAAATGGATGGGGAGGAGGGATCTGAAGTTTCGCTCTCTACTGCTTGAACCGCCACTTACCCTTGCTAGACTTTGGCTTGCCTCGATGTTCCCGAGTGCGTCTTGAAATATGTTAACCACCTACCTGTAATGTGTGTTGATTATACCTCTACCTAAATGCATGGGACGTACAACCGAGTAGGAGCTATGTGAGGGAGCAGCCGATGGACACTTGACTACCTAAATTACGAATAGGAATGCCAAGGGCGGGTATACTAAGGGTGGTGGGTGGGAGGTTTATGGGGGTTCTGTTTAGCTACTCACGACACAACAAAATAAGAAAATTTACATTATGGTTGTTATTACATTACAGCGAGGAGCATGCCCTCATTTGTATGATTTATTCTATGTGTACTGTAACGCATTGATGCTCTACTTGATCTGCGAATAAACAAATTTTCCACAAAAAAAAAAGGAATAAAGCAAAGGCTTCGTCTCCCGGGAAGTCCTCCTGCACCACGTTTAGGAAGTACTGAATAGAGGATGCTTCCTCTCGACGTTGCTCTCGGTCTCAGGGAAGGTTGCCTGGTCAGTGCACCTATTCCTGGACTTGGACCAAGTCTTTGAATTTGTTTTCTTCTATGGAGGACATGAGTCCAGCACCAGAGGCCGGCTACATTCTGGCTCTGCATCCACTGCTGCCAGTCCGACTCCTGGCCTTTTCCACTGCTTGCACTGACCACACTGGAACGGGGTCAGTGCCAGACTACAGTCCTTTATTTAATATCCTAAATTAGAGAATGTAAAATTCTAGACTTACGTTTGTCCATGCAAAAAAAAGACCAACGCAGTATTGCAGTCCTGCCCTTTTTCCTGAATAGTACTAAGAATTGAAAGGACTTGGAGCACCTATTCGGTTGTGTTTCTCTCATTTATGGTTTTCCATACAAAAGCAAACCCAATACACACATTAGGTTGTACGAGTCATCATAGGGGTTTGTTCCTAACAAGCAACGATTGTTGCATGAAAGACCCTCCGCAAGCTATTTTTGCTTGTTATGCTGTGTGAGTTGGTATTATATAATATCAGGTGGTCATATGCTAAAATTGTGTAGTTGTGTTCTAAAACATTATTTCTGTCTCCCAATCACAAAGTTAAAACAGAACTAGTGGGCTACTAGGATTCCTAAAGTTGTAGGGTCTATCATGTATATCCAAATACTTCTGTCCTCTTAAAGCGCCCTAAGGGCCTGGGGCATTAGTCAGGACTTGGGGACCACTACCTTCATTATAAATCTAGGTCTGTCTTACGCTATTATATGTGCAAAATTGTATGCATCAGAACAAATTGAAAGAAAATGGAAAGGAATATGTTCCCAGCGTAAATAGGACTCTTTGGGTCAAAACAAAACAAGCATTGGCATTGCCAATAGGTCTCGCTTGTGGGACCTTATAATTATTTAGTTTTGCAGCACAATATCCTTGTTGCATAATCGGATATTGTGCTGCAAAACTAAATACTTATAAGGTCCCACAAGCGAGACCTATTGGCAATGCCAATGCTTGTTTCCCTTTGTCCCTGCTCAGCTCCTGGGAGCAGAGCCTTTCTCTGGGGTCAAGAATGTAAAATAGTGCAGGTTTTCCTCTCTCCAGGATATTGTGACTCTTTCATTGCCTTTAAATTGACACAGAATGCTCTTCAGAGCAAAGTACAGTATTTTCTTTGTAGGCAAGCCAGAGATTGACTGATCCTTGGGGAATCCGCTGCCTCTAGCAATTTACCATACAACTTGGGAACATTTAATTTATTGGTGGCTGCAGAAGGATATCTGCACATACATATTTAGGACTCTCAAGTGAAAAGCATATGCGTTTACGAGGCTGGCTAAAAAAGAAGGTTTATCGTGAATGGTTCCTCCCCATTCTTAACCCATGACCTTTGTAGACATTGGCAGCGGGGGAGGAGGGGAGGGGGAGTTGCCGGTCTGGTGGTCAGGGCAACCGCCTTGCAGCCAGGACAGACTGCCAGTCTTTCATGTAAACGTATGCGTGGTACCCCGACGCCAGCCCTGATGGTGGGTAACTTATTCTCCTCGGATTCAGGATTGCTGGCGTGGAAAGTTTAAAAGATGCCACACCTCGTTTAGCAGCTGGCAAAGTGATCCAGTGAAGCTGCATTCGAGTGGGGATTTATGTCTGTAGTTCCCTCGTTTAATTACAAGACATACGGTGCAATGAGAATTGTTAGACTTGATCCTGGGAGTGTGCTGCTTCCGTTGACGTGAAAGAGAATGTGAACCAACACCTTAGAATGGAAGGTGGTAGGAAAGGCAAACGATCTGGTGCGTGGTGTGAGTGTGAGAGAGAGAGAGAGAGAGAGAGAGAGAGAGAGAGAGAGAGGAGAAATAGGGGAGCAGTGAGGGAGGGCGGGAAGCAGTGATAGAAAAGTATGGCACAGTAAAATAAAAAGCAAAATAAATTACAATTAAAATACAAATGAAAAGAGGGTAATTAAAATAACAAGAAAGACAATTTAAGTGATAAAAACGGAAACAAGTATAAAGAAAGGGTATGGAGAAGGAAGACAAAAGCAAAGATGTAAGATAAACAGACGGAAACCTAATAAAATAAATTCGGCATTAAAAGGTGAAAAGGCGAAATTATGAACATTAGAAAAGCACGTTTCTCACAATTCATTATTTTTCATTTATTGTGGAGTATTTTCACTTGTTCCTACACACCACCACAGCATAAGAAAGAAGTGCAAAGGAAGCACGGGGAGATGGCGTGCTTTGCATACGTTTACATGAAAGACTGGCAGTCTGGGAGTGGGGAGGGGGAGGAGAAATGCAAGGAAGGCTGTCGGCGTAATTAGGGGAGGAGAAGCCGAGAAGCCGCAGAGCGCACGCTGGGCGAAGCCCTTTGATGTGCTGTGCGGCAAATGGAGGGAGGCTGATGCGCGTTCATGTTTGAACACGTGGTTCACATGAACTGCATGAAAACGCCAGCAAAAAGCTGGTGGTTTCACGAGAATTTTCGCCACTTGAATTCTCGCTCCGCTCGATGCGCATGCGCGCATCGATAGGTCGCGAGACCTAAAAATTGTAAGCCAGTTATACCTCCTTAGCATAAGGGCAGTCAAGGTATATCTCGCTTTAGTGATATGTTCTTGTCAGCCAGCTGGGGCTTTCTCCGCATCAATGTCTAAGAAGGAAGGGCGTACTGGAATCCCTATACTATCTTTTACTCCACTTTTTGAGCAATATAATGTTTCCCCATGCACCAAAAACAGAAGTTGGCATTTCCTCTATGTTATTAAAGTGTAGTAGCTATAAGGTCAACAACCAAGGGCCCGATTACGATGCCGAAGAAAACGGCTCCGACCCTCGGTCAGAGCAGTTCCTGCGGCATCATACTTGTCTGTTCGGATTCCTTTCCGACCGACCCCATCAAAATGGAACCGGATTTCCATATGGCCTCCGATGGACTCAGAGAGCTCGTCTGCCATTTGGAAATCCTCCAGTAATCCCTCAAGTGGCTCATTCCGCCCGAGGGATTATGATGGCAGATTCCAACAGCATTTCTGTGCCGGTCTTTCCGACACAGAAAGGCTGTCGAAATCCGACTTTGGGGGCTCTCCACAGGGCACCCATGGGTGCAAGGCCTCCAGATGTCGGCCTAGGGGGCACCTATGGTGCCCCCCATTTGATCCCTGCACCCGGTGGCAGCCACCTTAAGGTGCCTGCCACTGGGTACAGGGATGAACTGCATCTCATTTCTTTACAATGAGAGCATGTATTCCGGTCGGAATGCATGCTCCCATTGTAAAGAAGAGGAATGCGACCGAACAGTGTTCGGTCGCATCCTAATTGCTGGATTGGGACCGACGACAGGAGGTCATTCGGTCTCCGATCCCAAACGATGTCAGACGGACTCCGGTCCGGCAGACACCATAATCAGGCCCAAAGTGTATTAATAGCTCAGTAACAGCTCAGTGGAGTTGCCCTTAAGCCAATCAAGTGCTACTAACAGTGATGACTTTTTATTCAAAGCACATTTTGGTTTATTCATGGAGCCATTGCCAGTGGTGATTAATTTCTACACAAATTCCTACACACTCTTGCCTTGATTCTCTATTATTTATCTAAACCTCCCCTAGAACCTGGAACTCTGTCCAGCTTTCCTGAGTTCCATGTAGGAAATAATTACATGATATGTTTGCTGGCAAACACAATACCTCTGAGAACCACACGCCATCACAAGGAGTAGCCAAAAAATTAAAATACCCCGAATTCAAACCAAAGCTCTTACGCCACCAAGCAAATGAAGCAAGTTATCACATCCCTCCCCAGAAGAGCTCTCTAGTTTCTTTGATCAGGCATCTACTCATCCTTCTAACCATCTGCTGATATTCACCATTTCACCTTTACATTCTGTCATCCATTCATAATTTCATCCATCATTCAGTTTTCATCACTCAATTCATCCATCCATATCCAAACCTATCTATCATTTCACTCATTCATCTCTCCATCGACCCTTTTACTCACTCATCCATCATTCATCCATCCGTTTGTTCATCCATCCCCCAATCACTCCATCCATCCTCCCTTTCACTCATCTATCCACCCACCCTTTCATTCAGCCATCCATCCGTACATTCATCCTTTCACCCTCCCCATCCATCCACTCATTTATCCATCCATGTTTTCACTCATCCATCAATCTTTTCACTCACTAATCCATCCATGTTTTCACTAATTCCTTCCATCTATTCACCCCTTCACTCATCTATTTATTATTTCATCCATTTAACAATACACCCTTTCATCCTTCAATGCACCCTCCCTTTCACTCTTTCATCCATCGACTCAGCCATCAATACTTTCCCTCACTCATCAAACCAACTATCCTTTCATTTTGTAGCAGGCTATCTTATACTGTGAGGCAAGTTTAAAATAACGACTTACATATTTACAGTGCTGTCTATCACAGACAGGGACTGTGTAGCACTAAACATACACAGGTCACTATTATCAACTGCACCAACCAGAATTCAGTCCTGTGGCTCTCTGGTTACAGACACAGACCTCTGCAGTGCATTAACTAATAGAGGTTTCATAATGTATGACAGTGCATTTCCCACTGATTAACCTAAATGTTATTCATTTTTTATTCAAGCTTATTTTATAGGTCAGTTACCTTAAGATGAAATTCCGAAAAACATTACAGAATATCTTTGTATTTTTATCCGTGCCCTTAGCCCAGCCCCTAGGCTTACTCACCCCCACCCCCTTTGCGCACAGCATCAGCATCACAGTTCCTATACATTTTTTATGCACTTCAACCACTGACTAGATACCTTCTAAAAATGCTTGTCGAAGCTAGTGGGGAAAGCGAAGCTTCAAAAGAAGAACAAACATTGGAAATGCAATAAGTCTCACATTTGTTTGAGTTAGAGCTATTGGCACTGTAAATGGCAATATCTTTTACTTGTGGGTTAAGGACTGTATGTATGTAGTGTGTAGTGGAGTTATGTGGGCTGGATTGGATTAGTTGTGGAACTGTGTGGTATTTAATGTATTTGTGTATGGGATTATGTGGCATTGTGTGCTGTGGAATTATGATAGTAATTATGTGGTACTGAGTGTACTGGAATTATGTGGTGTGGCATTGTGGGTTAGTGTGTGTAATTATGTGGAATGGTATGTTGTGAAGTGGTATGTAGTGGATTTAAAATTATGTGGTGCGCTGTTGAATTTTGTGGCAAGATGTGGAAGTACATGGTGTGGATTGGATGTATGTGGTGTGATGTAAATTGTGTCGTTGAGTTGTATTTTGTGGTTTGGTGTTGATTTATGTGGTGTTGATTGGAAATGTGTGAGGTTGAATTGTGTGGCGTGGAACTGTGTGGATAGCTTTGCCTTAATGTTAATGAAAAAAAAAACAAATA